>NC_047085.1:513576261-514319372 GCF_902459505.1 Geotrypetes seraphini | reverse complement strand
CCTTTCGACTGCTGGTTCAATTCCTAATCTTAAGTACCTTAGACTACTGAATATTATATATTTGGGATCTCTCAAGAAAACCATCAAACGACTGAGGGTCATCCAAAATCCTGCAGTCCGTCTCATTTATGGCCTCAAGAAATCAGACCATGTAAGCCCATATTACAAAAAACTACACTGGCTGCCTGTGGAAGCAAGGGTCATTTCTAAGTTTGCTTGCTTTTGCTTCAAAACCATGACAGGTTCATCCCCATCCTATCTGTCTCACCAATTTGAATTCCCAGGCACAACTAATACACACAGTTTCTACTTGTTCGCTTTTCCATCCCTAAAGGGCTGCACCTACAAGAGATTCCTCGATAGAACACTATCATTCCAAGCAGGCAAATGGAGCAAATGTTTAACCAACTTCATCTCAAATGCACTTTCGCACCAAATCGTTTAGGAAGTCAATAAAAACTTATCTCTTTGACAAATTTCTCTGACCCCACTTCAACCTGATGTACTTCCAAAACACTTCCAGATAAACCTGACTAAACTTAGCATGCCAATGTAATTTCGAAAGTTCTCTGTAATGTCGCTGTCTGTATACAGTCTCTTCCCTTGTAAACCGCTTAGAACTGTTTGTGGTATGGCAGTATATAAAAATAAAATTATTATTATTATAAGGGGAGCAGCCGAGTTTCCATGCCATATGTTGTGTAGGACACATGATATTTTGAAGTTTATCCGGGATGATATAGGAAGCCAGTGTAGTAGTTTGAGGAAGGTCAAGATCGAATCATATTTCTTTAGGTTGAAAATCAGTCTTGGAGATGCTTCTTACGCCAAAGGAATTGTCCTGGAAAAAGTTGGTGTAGAGGCTAACAGCTCAACTCTGCTATCAGGAAGTGTGTCAGAGTGCAGCTGATCAAGAATAGCAAGAAAATTACAGCTTTTGTTCCCAATGATGGTTATTTGAACTCCATTGCTGGTTTTGGCCGTGTCGGTTTTGTAGTTGGTGACATTCCTGGTGTCTGGTTCAAAGTTGTGAAAGTGGCTGTTTCCCTGTTAGCCTTATACTGAAGGCAAGAAAGAGAGGCCAAGATCATAAACTAATTCTAATGCTAATAAAACTCTTCCTTTCGTGGGGGAAAAAAAAATTAAGAAAATCAGTCTTACTGCTGTGTTCTGGATGAGATGAAGTAGGTTCATTAGTGTGCTGTTGATACACGAGTAGACAGAATTGCAGTAGTCCAGTTGAGGCAGGACCATCATCTGGATGATCAGTGCAAAGTGATGTGGATGAAAGTATGGCCTAGTGAGTCGTAGTTGCCTCATTGTGTAGATGGTCTTTTTCTGAAGATTTGAGATTTGTGGTTCCATCGTGAGGGTGTCATCCATTATACAGCCGAGGACTTTAGTGGATTTTTCCATTGTGATGGTGATGCCACACTGAAGGATGACATTTTTTTTTTTTTGAGTTTTAAACTGTTTATTGAAAAAATGCAAAAGACATACATAATAGAAAACATTCCAAAATCACTGGTACAGAGCAATCAGTTGAAACAGCACTCTTCGTAACAATGCCAAGCAATAGCAGGAGAACAGAGCAGTACCAGGATCTAAACCCCCTATTCTAAATCTCCCATATATCCCCCCCCACCCCCAAATAGCATATACAATCAACAGTGGAAAGAAGCCAAAGAATGTGAAGCAGAACATGGGGTACAGAGGTATAAAAAGGAAAAAAAAAAAAAGAAAGAAATAATGGGGAATATGAAAGCAGGTTAACCATCCCGTCTAGTCGTCCAGGCAAAATAGGGTTTCCACCGATGCATGAACAGACCCAAAGTGTGCTGGCGTATGGCAGTCAACTGAGACATACAAAATACGTAATCCATTTTGGTAACCACCTGCAATTTGGATGGGAGAACATCTTGACGCCATGCTGCAGCCAAAGCCAATCGTGCAGCGGTAACCAATGGGGCAATGAGAGAAGAAAATCGGGAGGGGACTCCCTGTGGCAACAAATTTAACAATGCACACCCCCGCTCCTTAACCATGAGCACCCCACAAATGTCCGATAGAACCGAAAATACCATATCCCAAAAGGGACCCACCTTTGGACAAGCCCACCAAATGTGTTCAAACGTTCCTGAGGCTCCACAGTTACGCCAACAATCATCCGGGAGAGCGGGATTAATCCTATGCAGTCTTTCAGGCGTGTAGTACCAGCAGTATAGCATTTTATAGCCATTTTCCACCATATTGCTGGCAACAAATGGTTTAAGGAGAGAGCGGAGAATACGTTTCCACTGTAGAGGAGTAAAGGTTCGGCCCAAAAGATCTTCCCAATATGCAAAATAACGCCTGGGTGGATTATCATGCGAAAGAAGTAACCCATATAATCTAGAGATACATCCTCTCCCACTCAAAGCCTCCCATACTGTATTCCAAGCTTCCGAATCCACAAGAAGATCCGGCAAGGCCCTTCGACTGAGGAAATCAACCACCTGATTATATTGTAACAAATCCGCTCCCCTTATACCATATTCCTCTTGCAAATGAGATGGCGGAATCAAAGCACCATCCACCACAAACTGTCCTCAAGGTACACAGCCCCCCCGCTTCCCAAGATCGAAAACGGGAATCAAAGTTGCCAGGCAAAAACCCCTCTGCAATCCTCACTGGTGTCTGAGAGAAAATACCCTACCGGGGAACAACTTCTCCCGAAACAACAGCCACACACGCAAAATTACCCCTATCACCGGATTGACCCTGCGAGCCATCACCCGAAGCTTATGCAAAGCATACCACGGTACGGAACGTAAGGAAATATCACCTAAAAACCAGGCATCCAGTTGTACCCAGGTCCTATGGGGCTCTTGCTGCCAAGTCAATAAGTATCGCAGCTGGGCTGCCAGATAATAATAATAAAAATGGGGAACCGCCATTCCTCCCCTATCCCGTAATTGAAATAACATTTAATGACTAACCCGTGGAGGTCTCCGCTTCCAAATATAAGAGAAAAGCATTCGATGTAAATGATCAAAAAATGTCCTGGGGAGAAAAATTGGCAGCGCTGTGAAAAAGTAAAGAAAACGCGGCAAAACCATCATTTTAATCACGTGAACCCTCCCCATCCATGAAATAGAAAGTTTTTCCCACCGTTCTAAATCCTCCCTCACCTGTTGTAATAATCGGGGATAGTTAGCATCATATAAAGAAGACAATTTTGCCGTAAGATGAATACCCAAATACTTCAAAGAGGAGGTCGTCCATCGAAAAGGAAAACGGTGTTGCAGATCCACACGATCTTGATCTCCGACGGTGAGATTAAGAATTTCGGATTTAGCCATATTAACTTTGATGCCAGAGACCATGCCATAGTCAGCCAAAGCCGTCACTATCCCCTGAAGAGACTCCCCTGGATTGCGAAGCGTGAGAAGAATATCATCTGCAAAAAGAAGTATTTTCTGTTCTTGTCCTCCACTAACGATACCCTCTATATTAGTACACTCTCGCACCCTCTGAGCAAACGGTTCCATAGCTAGCACAAAGAGGAGAGGCGACAGAGCACACCCCTGTCTCGTACCTCTAGCAAGCTCGAATTCAGCACAATATGCACCATTCACCTTAAGAGAGGCTAAAGGCCTAACATACAAAGAGCGAACCCAATCCAGATATTGACCCGATATTCCCATAGATGATAACGTCCTAAACAGGAAAGGCCAGGAGACCCTATCAAAGGCCTTCTCTGCGTCTATTCCTAAAATCAAAGCGGGGGTCCTGACATGCCGTCGCGGAATTAACAATATGAAACACCCTGCGAAGATTATCAAACGTCTGTCGACCCTGAACAAAACCCGCCTGATCACCCTGTACCAATTCACCCAAATAATGCTGTAGACGACGAGCCAGCACGCCCGTAAAGATTTTATAATCCGTGCCAAGTAGTGATATAGGATGATACGACGCTCTATCAGTAGGGTCCTTTCCGGGTTTCAACAGTAACGTCACCCCCGCTAATCTCCACGACCAAGGCAATTCCTCTCCCCCCGATAGACTATTAAAGAATTCCGTAAGCGGCTTAACCAAAAGTGAGCTAAAACAGTTTATAAAATTTATTGGAAAAACCATCCAGACCAGGCGCCTTTCCCAAAGGCAAAGCCTTAATAACTAAAAGCGTTTCCTCCTCCTCTATAAGCCGAGATAGCCAATTCGCCTGTTCCAAAGTTAGTTTAGAAAGCGACACTTGAGCCAAATAATCATCCATCTCCTGGTCCTGTACCAGTTCCTCCTCCCTGTATAACTCAGTAAAGTATTGAGTGAGGACATCCCCAATGTCGCCAGAGGAGTTATGCAACGTACCATCCGGGCTCTTTAATTGAAAAATATAATTTTGTTGGCGCTGTTTACGAAGCTTATGAGCCAAAAGACGCCCCGCCTTATTACCTGATTCAAAATACCTTTGCTTCAAAAATTCAAGTCTCTGCGAAATATCCTTCAACTCTAACTCCTGAAGAGTCCCCTTCACTTTTCGGATCTGACTCAACACTTCACCATTCCCCCCAGGCCTCCTATGTTGAGCCTCCAAATTCCGCAGTTGAACCCTAAGCTCACACTCTTGTTGAAGTCTCTCTTTCTGACGAAACGCCGCCAATGATATGATCCTTCCCCTCATGACACATTTAAGTCCCTCCCAAAACAGGACTGGAGATATCTCTTCCGTAAAATTTAATTGAATATATTCTTTAAGATTATCCACAAGCTGAGAGACATTAACCGGATCCAACAGAAGTCCTTCATTCATACGCCAAAAGCAGCTTACCATGACTCCCCGCTTTACGCAACAACGAAAACCAGACCGGGGAATGATCAGACCACATCGAGATGCCATATCCACCTCATCCACCCATAGCAATAGTTCCGCAGAAACCCCCCAAAAATCAATTCGTGAGTAGGAATTATGCACCTCAGAAAAATAAGAATAATCCCGCTCTCCAGGATTGCGATGACGCCAAGGATCAGTCAAGCCCCATTGACGAAAAAGGTACAATAATTTTTTTCTATCCTGACCATAGGACACACCACCCGCAGAATTGTCCAAAGATGGGTCCCAGGTTAAATTAAAATCCCCCCCCAGGACCACATGACCTTCTACCAAATCCTGAATCACCCGTCCCAATGATTCAAAAAATGAACCCTGCTCCTTATTAGGAGCATAAATATTAACACAGGTAAAAAGTTCCTCCTGAATAGTAACTTTAACAATAATATAACAATGCCCCAATTTATCCTGAACTACCTTATGCACGACAGGAGCCAAGTCCTGTGCTATAAAAATTCCCACCCCATTTTTTCTGCCTGCTACTGAATTAGAGGCCAGATACATATGTGGGTATTTCTTATGATGGAGATAGTGTTCATGCAACGGTCGGAAATGGTCTCCTGTATGAATCCCACTCCCACCTTCAATACGTATTGCTTCCTTAAACAATAATTGACGCTTCCTGGGAACATTTAATCCCCTCACATTAAATGACATCCATCGTACCATAGTATAACCATCTATAGAAGCCAACTGTATGCCTCCAAAAACCCCCCCAGTACACAAAACAAAAATCTCCGATCCACATAATCCACTGCTGATACAACCACTGAAAAACACTATTCAATATCCCAACCCTCTCCCCTGCAACAACCCAACCCAACCCCAACTCCAAACCTAACCCACCCCCTCCCCCCAGAAACCACACCTACAATGAACTTCCAAAACCCCCCCTCCTCACCCTAGCTACCGTCAAAGTCCCCTGCAATCGCTCAGAACCCACCCCACCGCTCAAACAGTCCCCATTCAAACAAAGCCAACCATTCACCAATACTCAAACCCAGCTGGAAAAAGAACCCCCGACCATTAGAGATCCCCCAGTATACCCACCCCTATGCAAAGAGCAGATCAAACTGGATCACACAACAGTGAGCCCCACCACACACTGAAAACCCACAATCATGCAGGAAACTTCAAGTAGGTAAAGTCACTGCAGCCACATCAGAATTGCGCTGAAGTCGCTGTCCACTCTTTTCACCTCGGCGCCATCTGGACTGGCTCACACTACCACTGCGCTGAGGTAGGGCCCCTGCCGGGTGAGCCTCCTCCACCGACCACAGTGCGGCTTGTTGCAGCAATAGCTTAGCCTCCTCAGAGGTCGAGACTTTATGGACTTGATTTTGCAAAGGGAAAGTTAATCCAAACTGGATAGTTCCATTTATATCGAATTTGATGAGCCATCAAACACTTAGTAACATCCCGAAATTCCCTCCGCTTCCTGAGGGTAAGGGCAGACATATCAGCATACAATTCAACCTTGGCTCCTTCCCAGTCTATATGTCCCACTCTCCGTGCCGCCGCCAATACCTGTTCCTTTAAAGGAAACCGATGAAAACAGGCTATAAGATCTTGCGGACGGTTCAGAAGTGTAGTCCCCACAGCCCGATGTACTCTCTCAAACTCCAGAGTAGGGGGGGTCACCGTAGGATCATCAAGTTGTAAGAATTTTTCACAGATAGCGCGCATGGTATTCTCCATCTTCAATGAGCCACTGCTGCTCCGGCACTCCACGGGCTCGCAAGTTGTTACGCCGGGCCCTATTTTCCATATCCTCAGCCTTCAATAAGAGCTCCTCATACTTATCCTCCAGTCCCTTGCAGTGCTGTTGTAACTGTAAAATGTCACCATCATGATCAATAACACGCTCCTCAAAATCATTTAGTTTTTGGCCCATATCCACCACCGTTTTCCGCAACGCTGAAACATCAGAGTGCAATTCCTTCTGCATCCATCATCGTGTTTTTTAGATCAGCAAACCAACCTTGTAATTCTATTCGGGACACTGGCAGGTCCACCTCAGGGGACCCTCCTGTAGGCGATCGGGAACGCAGCTCTCCCTGCACGGGTAACGGCTCGCTACAGGGGCGGGACGAGCAGGCCACATACCCCAGCGTAGTCGCTTGAAAAGCGAACGTACGCAAGTCGGTCTGCAATTTTTTCGCCGCAGCAGCCATCTCCGATCCCCAGCATAAAGTCGGAAAAGCAGAAACCGCTCAAGGCAGGGCACAGAAGCGCCAATGATCGCTAATTAAAGCTGGGTGAAGAGGAGCTCGTTTCTCACACCGCCATCACCCGGATGACGTCACCGGAAGTCTCGAAGGATGACATTTGTTACGATGTTTTGTTGCTTTGTGTGAAAGTATATGGCTTTGGTTTTAGTTTGTTGATGGTTGCCCAGGGTTGGACTTTTGCTTTATTGTTTGAGATTATTTCAGAGATGTTTGGATGGTTGCAGGTTATGGGAATGAGAAGAAGTATGTCATCAATATAAGCTAGAATGGTTTCATCTTCCAGCTTCGATGTTCCCTAGTGAATATATTAAACAGAATTGGGGATAGCGGGGATCCATGTGAGACACCATAGAAAGCCTTCCAGGGTTTAGAGCAGGGGTCTCCAAAGTCCCTCCTTGAGGGCCGAATCCAGTCGGGTTTTCAGGATTTTCCCAATGAATATGCATTGAAAGCAGTGCATTCACATAGATCTCATGCATATTCATCCTGAAAACCCAACTGGATTCGGCCCTCAAGGAGGGACTTTGGAGACCCCTGGGTTAGAGTATACTTCATCCTTTTTGACCATGTACTCACTGATTTTGTAGCACATCAGTGAACCATTTCAGAACCATCCCTGTTAAACCGATTTTCGGAGCAGTTGATGGTCCACCGAGTCAAAGGCAGCAGAGATATCGAACTGAAGTAGTATTTCTTATTTACCAGTGCTCAGCAGTTGCTTGCGTTTTGTGGTTAGCTGTGCTGTTTTCTAAATCCATATTGGGATGGATGAAAGCCAGAGTACTGCTCGATGTATGAGGTAAGTTGTTTGCTAATGTGGGTCTCAAGGATTTTGATGAGAACAGGAATACCAGCAATTGGTCTGTAGTTTGACGCTATGGAGAGATCTGCTTGAGCTGTTTTCGTATGGGGGTTAAGGCTATTTTACCATTTCTTTGGTAGGTGACCCTGGCTCAGGGAGCTATTTAGGAGGTTTGTGAGCCAAGATTGATGGGGGAGCAGCAGTAGGGAGATATGCTGGGCATTTGTTTATGGGCTGCTACATGGGGATAGTTTAGATATCAGGTTTTTAGTGTTAGTGAAGGTGGTCCAGATTTGGTCAGCTTTTATGGGGTCATAGAAAGATCTCAAGAGAACAGGGACAAATTTGTCTCCATGTCATTCTCTAGCACTGATGGACAGCAAGACCCTCGTGGTCTCATTTGTGTTCATCACACGAGACAAAACAATCAAAATTATTTTTATAACGATGGCCCACTGCTGCTAATAGATGAGGAGAAAAAAGTGGAACCAGGCCCTGGACTTTCAGGAGTATAAAATATTAAAGTTTATTGGTGTTGCAAAACAAATAAAAAATATGTCATAAAAATCAGACAGATGCCAACAGTTAAAAAAACATAAAAATTGTAATGTCTATGAAGTGAACAGGACCCTACACGTTTCCGTATTTCGGCAATGAATTGCCTTCCTCAGGGGTCCTTAGCACAGTGGACTAAAAATCAGGCAGCATCGTGCCGGAAAAAAGTCTTTAAAAAGATCCAACCTACGGCGTGGGAACATTTTAAAGACTTTTTCTGGAACAAATAACACTGTCAGTGAATTTGCCCAACAGTACACACCACAATGCTGCCTGATTTTTTAGCCCACTGTACTAAGGACATTACAATTTTTTTTTTTAACTGTTGGCATCTGTCTGATTTTTATGACATTGTGTTTTTAATTTGTTTTGCAACACCAATAAATTTTGATATTTTATACTCCTGAAAGTCCAGGACCTGGTTCCACTTTTTCTCCTCATCCATTGACTTTTGTGATACCAAGGTCCCTTGCTGTGGGTAGTAGGACCGCCATTAGGGCTTAGACCACCCCACAGTGTCGTTTGTTTCTCATTCCACTGGTGCTAATAAACATGCAAATTAATCCATTACCCAGTGAGAGCAGGGTCTGATAGTTCTCCTCCATCACCTCCATGTAGAGCTCCTTCTGCTCTTCATCTAAATACTCCACTCTTCCTGGGAGAAATAGATAGCGATGTCCTCAAACTTCACCTGCATCTGAAATAGAAACCAGAAACACACTCAGCATCTTGCGATGGAGTGGAGGAAAATGTACTGGATGCTCATAATTTACATTCCCAGAATAGTTTCTGTTTCAGAAGAGCTGCCAGTGCTGGGGCTCAGTGAGGCAGAGGGAGATGCTTTGGGGTATATATAGAGCAGCGGTCTCAAACATGCGGCCCATGGGCCGCATATGGCTCTCCAGGTCTATTTTGCAGCCTGCGGTCTGGACACGATCAAGACAGCATTTCTCTTCCCCCTTCCCTTCCTTTTGGAGCAGCAGCGTGTCTGGCTGGCTGCTCAGTCGATCGTTCAGTTCAAAGCCGCGGGTTGGTGGCTCCTCAGCGCTATCCACTCCTGCATCGAAGCTTCTCTGACGTCACAACATTAGAGAGGCTTCAGACACAGGCACAGATTTCGCGAGGAGCCGCCACACCTGGCTTTGAACGGAAAGATCGACTGAGCCGGCCAGACACGCTGCTGCTCCACCAGGAAGGGAACGGAAGGGGAAGTGAAAGGGAAATGCTCTGCTGCATAGGAAAGGGGGACCCTAGGGAAATGCTGCTCTGCTGCTGTACAGGGAAAGGGATAGGGAGGGAAAGGGAAGAGAAATGCCTCTCCTGCACAGGAAAGGGGGAAGGGAAATGCTGCTTCTGTTGCTGCTGTACCCAATTGGGAAAGAGAAGGAAGGAAGGAGAAGGGGAGAGGAACAAGAGAAGCCAAGTTCATGGTGCGAGGGAAGGAAAGGAGATATCAGACCATGGAGGGGGAGGGAGAGATGCCAGGGTATGGGGGAAGGGAAGGAGACAGATGCCAGACCAGGGGAAAGGAAGGAATGAGATGCCAGACCATGGAAATAGGACGGAAGAAGAGAGATAGGAAGGGAAGGTAAGACATGGAAACGTAGATTTTGAAAAGAAAGCAGAAAAATTGAATATTAAGTTAATTCCAAAGATGGATTCAAGGCAGAACGTGAAGACGGAGAGAAAAAACAAAGGACAAGAAGGCCCTGGAAACATAGTTGAAAGCACAGAAAAATAAAGTCACCAGACAACAAAGGTAGGGAAAATGTGTCAATTTTGAGAAAGAAAAGATATTAAACTTTAAATGTGAGGGCTGCAGAAAAAATAGTTGTCTTATTAAAGAAATGACAATTTTGCATAAGGTAAAACTCTTTATAGTTTATATATCTTTCCTTTTAAATTGTCATTTCTTTAATAAGACATTAACTATTTTTTCTAAGTACCTACAAATCCAAATGTGGCCCTACAAAGGGTTTGAGTTGGAGACCACTGATATAGAGTATTTTATGGGCACATAAGAGCCAATCCCAGAGCAGGGTTCTGGGCACTGAAGGGTTTCTGGGTTGGTCTCTCTCCTTTCAACAAGACCCACCTGGGCAGAAGCTCCTGCAGCCATTTCCCAGGATCAGGCTTTGGCCTCTTGCAGTGATCGGGAACCGGAAAGTTTCGGCTCAATAGCAGGAAGAAGACAAGACTCGTTTCCTGGAGGTTGATGACATCACGAAACCGAGAGGATTCCTTATTGGCTCTACCCCTTTCAAGAGCTGATTGGTCAGACAGTTGCTGGGGTGGAAGAGTAGTGAGGGGAGGATTTTCAGCTCCTGGCACTCATTCGTCAGAATGGTGCAGGGAAGGGAAATACAGTTAGTGGCCTCCTCCGTGAAGCTCCGCCCCTTTTGTGACGTTTTTGAATGTGGTGAGAAGCCGAGTTTAGGCCTGACAGAGTTGGGAGGCTGGCGACGTCACAAGGGAGAAGGGCGGAGCTTCACGCCGTAGGCTCTGCCCCTTGTAGTGCCTGATTGGTCAGAATGGTGCAGGGACGGAAATACAGTAAGTAGTCTTCCCGTGGAGCTCCGCCCCATTTGTGACGTCATCGAATTTGGGGCGAAGCCGAGGAGTTTAGGTCTGACAGAGTTGGGAGAAGGCTGGTGACGTGACAAGGGTGAAGGACTGAGCTTCACGTCAAAGGCTCGGCCCCTTTTTGTGATGATTGGTCAGAATGTTCTCTGGGGCGGGAAGAGGAATGGGAGGTTACGCCCTCTAGCACGAGAAGGCTGAGAGGAGGAGGAGTTTCAGCTCGCTGTTCAAAACGTCCGTGGGAGCGGGAAGAGGAGGGGGCGGAGCTTAGTTCTAGTTTAGGGTCTTTGGGGCCGGAAGTAAATCTTGTGCTGGAGCCTCAAGTGCCCAGTTTCTTCCAACCTGGTCTAGAGGAAGAGCCCCAAATGGCTGCAGGAGCTTCTGCTCAGGTAGGAGCTCCCCCTCCCCCACTTTTCCTGGCAGGGGGAGGGGCAAGATGGGGGGAGGGGACTTGGAATGCCACCACCACACTCCAAGGGGGGCAATGGAGGATTAAGGGACTTGCCCAAGGCGCTGAGGGTGTCCCACCACAGGCTTATTAAGCAGAAAAACATCCATATGCAAAGGTACAGCTCAATCCATTAAATAATACTGTTTGAACCATTTTTCAAAATAAAACTGCTTTGGGACAGTCCCACCAGACATGGATAAAAGTATCCTCCGCCCCACAAGCCCGCCAACTTTTACCATCCCAATATGAGAACAGCCTATACAACTTTGCAGGAGTGGAATACCATTGACCAGGGGGCACTTGCCCTAGTTGCACTCCCCTAACACCATTCCTGTCAAGTGTGACTGTGGTATTCTGTTAGCATGATATTTGTGTAGCATTCTGTAATAATGTGGCTTATTCAGTTTTCTTGATAGTAGAGGGGATATATGTGAAGGGGAAGGGAGGCTAGAGCGCGCATGCGCTCTCAAAAATTCGTGAGTCCTGGCGCCGTGAGGTGTGCTTCTGTGGCAACATTCTAATTGACACCTCACGGCGTTTGCAGGGGCTGGAGGCGCATGCGCGTGACTGTGCTCTCTATAAACCTCCCGGCTCCAGCGGAGTAGGCAGCATCATTGGCAGCAAACGAGTGGTGAACAGCAGTCCCCGCTTCGGCCGTTGACCCTCCACAAACCTCCCGGCTCCAGCGGCGTAGGCAGCACTATAAAAACGCTGCTTCGCGCCCTTCTCTGCCGAGTTCCTCTGCCGCATCTCTGATGACATCATCGGAGACAGACGCGGCAGAGGAAATCGGCAGTAGAAGGCCGCAAAGCAGCGTGTTTAAAGTGCTGCCTACGCGGCTGGAGCCCCGAGGTTTGTCGACGGTGGGAGGGTCAGGAGCAGGCCAGATCGAGCAGGACAACGGCAGTAAAAGAAGGGGGAGGGGCCGAACGGAGCAGGGAAGAGAAGGTAAGAGAAGAGAAAGGGGGGTGGGGGAAAATGCTGCTACTACTACACAGGAAAGAGGGGATAGGAGGGAAATGCTATTGTTGCTGCATAGGGAAGTGGGATGGAAATGCTGCTGCACAGGGAAATGGGGAAAAATGACAAACAGACAACGGGAGGGAGGGAGGGAGACAGAAAGAAAGACACAGGGGCAGGGAGAGGAACAGAAAGACAGAGAAAGGAGGACTGAGAGAGAGTCAGCGGGAGAGGGAAAGGGGGCTGCTTTGGGGGGAGGGGTGTGCTTGGGGCAAACAGCTTTGCTCTGGGGGGGAAGACAGAAGGGGCCATGGAGAGACAGGGAGAGGGAAAGGGGGCTGCTTTGGGGGGAGGGGTGTGCTGGGAGGAGACAGAAGGGGCCATGGAGAGATAGGGAAAGGGGGCTGCTTTGGGAGAGGTGTGCTGGTGACAGACAGCTTTGCTCTGGGGGGGAAGACAGAAGAGGGCCATGGAGAGACATTTGGGGGGAAGGTGGGTGCTGGGGGCAGACAGCTTTGCTCGGGGGGGGGGAGGGGGAGACAGAAGGATACAGACAGCGGCCAAGGAGAGAGAGATAAAGAAAGACAGACAGACACATCTATTCTAGTTGCCAAATTCCTCTCCAATTACCTAGAAAACCATAACATACTCCATCCCACACAATCCGGCTTCAGAAACAACTTCAGAAACACTACTAGGATCTCTCTTGGACACAGCCAGACAACATCTCAGCACAGGAAAAAAATGATGCTCATACAACTAGACCTTACCGCTGCATTCGACTTGGTGGACCATAACATTCTACTACAAATCCCGGACACAATAGGTATCACAGATAAAGTATACACATGGTTTGAAGGATTCCTTAAATCAAGAACCTATAGAGTAAAATCAGACAAACAAAAATCTGAACTTTGGTCAAACCCCTGTGGAGTTCCCCAAGAATCCCCTCTATCCCCGACTCTCTTCAATCTCTATACAGCCTCCCTCAGCTCTCACCTGGACAAACAAGGCATAACCTCCTACAGCTATGCCAATGACATTACCATTCTCATACCCTTCGATCAACCTGAACTCTCCATGACGAACACAATATACCAAACACTAAAATCAATATCAACCTGGATGAAAGATCACAAAGTGAAATTGAACCCAGATAAAACGAAATTCGTCCTCCTAGAAAACAACAAAATACCAACCATAACCAACATTGAAATCAATGCAATCAACTACCCATACAAACCACCCTAAAACTGCTAGGAATAACTATCGACAGATGCTGCACCATGCAACCGCAAATCAATAAAACAATACAAAAGTCATTCTTAGTAATGAGAAACTTAAGACAAGTTCAGAAATTCTTCGAGAAAACTCAATTCCAGCTCATAGTTCAGTCCTTAATACTAGGCCTACTTGACTAATGTAATATCCTCTACCTCCCATGCCCTACAACCATAACAAAACAACTACAAACTATTCAAAACACAGCACTAAGACTCATCTACTCATTAAAGAAACATGATCACTTTACAGAAGCATATCTCCAATTGCACTGGCTTCCGATTCCAGCAAGAATACAATTTAAATTCTACTGCCTACTATTTAAGACTTTATACGGAGACAGTCCAAACTACCTGAATAACCGCCTCATCCACAACACCGCAACCAGACATAGGAAAACTCACACCCCATTCTCATACCCCCCAATTAAGGAGGTCAAACGGAAAAAACTATATGATGGCCTCCTGGCCACTCAAGCAGCCAAACTAGACAACCAAATCGCCAATCTACTGACGGCATCCCTCGACTACAAGACTTTTAGAAAAGAAATAAAGACCATACTCTTCAAGAAAGCTCTGAAAAAAGAAATAATACCACAAGTCTCAAACTCCACCTCTCACTAAAGCCAACTACCCCAAACAAATAACCTTACCCATTTCTCACTCTTTTTGAAAATGACCATTTTTTTTTTTTTTTTGTAAGTTTTTGTTGTAATACATCTTGGATAATTCTTTTGTAATCCGCCTTGAACTGCAAGGTAATGGCGGAATAGAAATCCCTAATGTAATGTAATGTATTTTAGACCAGAATATGGAGGGTTCGATGTGTTTGCGTGAGGTGTATGTTACTTTATTGAGTTTTGTTATGGTTTTTTGTTGTTTTTGGTCCAGTTGATGTTGAAAGTGTAGGTGAAGTGGTCTGATCAGATAGATCTGGACCATATTCCGTTAGATGTATGAATTTCAGTTAAGGATGGTTGGTGGGTCATGAAGGCTGCGATATCAACTTGGTGGCCTTTTTCATGAGTTGTTTGTGGATTTAGCATTTGGAAGGATAAGGCTTTGAGAAATGAGAGAAAGTTGTCTATTTGTTTGGGTGATTGATCATCTAGGTGTAGATTTAGGTCTCCTAGGAGTAGGTTGTAGGTTGCTATTAGTGAGTTTTGGTATATGAAGTGTTCCACTTCGGTTCTTGCTAAAGACCAGTTTCCCGGCGCTATGTAGCAGAGCATGCTGTTTAGTGTGTCTTTTAGTGTGGTGCTTGAGAGTTGGCAAGCTAATAGGTCCATGTACAGGTTAGATGTTTTCTCAATTATATTAAGGGTTAGATCTTGTTTGATTAAGATTGCTAGGCCTCCGCCTCTTTTTTTTCTCTCTGCAGAGCACTGTAATTTTGTATCCTTGTGGGCAGACTTCAGTTATTCTAGGGTCTGAGTCGGAGGTTAGCCAGGTTTCTGTGAGGAAAAGACAGTCCAGGTTTTCTTGTATTATCCAGGTTTTTATAAGCTCTGTTTTTGGACCTAGCACTCTGATATTTAAGTAGGCGCATTTGAGTGTGAATAACTCTGTTTGATAGTTGTGAGTTGTGTTTGGGTATATAAGTGATTTAGGGTGTCGGTGTGGTTTAGTCTTTGTGTGTGTTGGTCTTCTTCCCCATGCTGTGGTAATGGAGTGTAGAGTGTTAGATTGTAGGTTTGAGTTTCTGTCACTTGATGTTCTATTTTGGAAAAGAGATTTATTTATATCTATAGCAGGAGGAGGTAATTTGCTGCTGTCTTCCCGCTGGTTACAAGAAGGATTAATAGTATGAAGTGCTGGGCTTGTGAGGTTAGCTTCATTTTGGGTTTTTTTTTGCGGGTTTTTTTGTTTGTTTGGTGGTTGGTGAAAGTTGGTGGAGGGGTCTTTGTTTGTTTGGCTACTGTTTTTCAGTTGGTTTTATGTTTGGTAGTGTTGTGGGGGTGGATCTCTTCTTGGTTGCTTCACAAAGGTGGTATGAGCATCTTTGATTGCGTGCTGTTGGGCGCTGAATCTATTGTTGGCTCAGCGTAGTCCCGTCGGGTGGGGAGGAGGGGTGGAGTGCGCTCCCACGCCGGCAAGCCTCCCTGCCTGCTCCTGGATCCAGAAGATGTCGGCCAAAGTGATATTCAAATAAAACTAAAAGAAAAAGAAACAAACTGAAAACAGGTGCTGGGAGACTCACTCTCCAACTGGCTTCCAACTGGCTCGGTGTAGTCCTGTTGGGAGGGGGGAGGGGCGGAGTGCGCTCCCATGCCAGCTAGCCTCCCTGCCTGCTCCTGGGTCCAGTGATGTGGCCAAGGTGAAACCTTTCCGAGCCCAGCGACGGAAAACGGGATTATCCCGTTCCGCTGGAAAAAGTGGCTCTACCTGTATTCCCGCCATAGAAGACACCACGGCCCCATTCCCCAATTTAGCCTGAACTCTTGTCCACAACTGCCCCAGATGCCAGAGAAAAGGATTGTCGATACCCTGAATCCTAGTCCTCTGTGCACCAGAAACCCAAAGCCAATGCTTCAACAGCTCCGGACCCCCACTCTCCTGCTCCAGCTGTACCCCACTTTTAAAATCTCCAATGTCCCAGTCCAATATCACTCTAATCTGGGCAGACTGGAAATACCACCATAGATTTGGCACACCTATACCTCCCACCTCTCTAGCTGCCCACATCTGTTTTTGAGACAATCGGGGAGATCTATGCTAGTGCTGCCCGATTCACGATTCGAATCAGTTCACCGATTCACTTTGGATGAATCGATTCGACTCGATTTAAATTTTAAATAAATCGGCTTTCCGATTCGGACCCTCTCCCCTCGCCTCCTAAAGCAGGAGCGGCAGCGCTGCTCTTGCTGGCTGGCCGCTGCCGCATCTGTTTTAGAGGGCGAGGAGGGAGGGTCAGTCGAGAAGTGCTGCAGTCCAGCTTCCCTCCTGGGCTCCCCGAAAGACTGCCCCCCCGAAAGACTGCGCACTCCCCCTCAGGAAGGCCTCCGTGTTGCTCCTGGCCTCCCCGAACCATTTACCTTATTGCTGGAGCCTGCAGCCGAAGATCGCGATTACAGCATCTTTGTACTCTGAGCTATTTCCTTCACTGCGATCCTGCCTCTGATGTCAGAGGAGGAGCGGGACCGCAGCAGAGGAAACAACTCAGAGCTCAAAGATGCTGTAACCGCGATCTTCAGCTGCTGGCCCCAGTAATAAGGTAAACGGTTCTGGGAGATCAGGAGCAACACGGAGGCCTTCCCGGGGGGGGGGAGGGGGGTGCCCAGTCCTTCGGGGGGACAGTCTTTTGGGGGGCAGTCCTTCAAGGGGTGGGACAGGCCTTGGGGGGTGCAGGCCTTTAAGGAGGGAACAGGCTTTTAAAGGGGGGGACAGGCCTTCAGGGATGGGGATACAGGTCTTCAGCGGGGGAAGTGCAGGCCTTCAGGGGGGGACAGACCTTCAGGGGAGGGGTTCCCTTGTGTGGAAGTACACGGAGAAGGAAGGGGGGTTCAAAGAGACTTGGATATGCTGGACTTTGGGGGGGGAAGAAATAATGGGTTTAAAAATAGAGGAGAGGGAGAGAGATGATGGACAATGGGATTTAGGGAGGGAAGGAACAGAAAGGGAGAGAAGTTGGACACAAGGGATGGTGTGGAGGGGGGGATAGAGATACTGGATAGGAGGGTAATTGGGAAAAGAAAAAGAGAGATGGTGGACCCTGGGGTGGTGGGGAAGGAGGGAGAGATGCTGGATGAAAGGGTAGTTAAGAAAAGGTGGATCTGGAGAGGGACATGAAAAAAAGGAAAGATGCCAGACCTCCGGGGGAGGGAAGAGAAACGGAAGGGGAGGACAGAGATGGAAGATGGATGGTTAGCAGGGAGAAAGTAGAAAGCAGGAGACCCTGGCAAGGAAGTTATCAGAAGACAACCAGACCCTGGGACCAACAAGATTTGAATAATGACCACACAACAAAAGGTAGAAAAACTAATTTTATTTTCCATTTTGTGATTACAATATGTCACATTTGAAACGTGTATTCTGCCAGAGATGGTGTTAGACCACAAACGTGGGCTAGGATTTAAGAAAGAGAGGAAAAGTGTTTTTTGTTTGTTTATTTTGTTTACACCACAGCGCCAGTGTGGATAGGAGAAGGCAAAGGGGGTGAAGAGGCTATAAAATAAACTCATCAGGATGTATGAAAAAAAACACCCAATTGGGCAGGAAAATCAAATCGAAAAGCCAATTCAGTAGGCTGAATCGAATCAATTTTTTTTTTCCTGAATCGGGCAGCACTAGCCTACGCTGCCATATAAACCTCCTCAATTCTGCACTCATTCTCACTAAGTCAACAGGAAGCACAGGTACTGGCAAAGTTTGAAACAAGAAAGCAACCGAGAAAGTATATTCATCTTAACTATAGAAATCCTACCCCACCAGGAAACCCATAATCCATGACATCTCTGTAAATCACGTCGAATATTCCGATATAATGGAGGATAGTTCTTAGCATAGATCTGAGATAGATCTCTAGGAATTTGAATACCCAAGTATTTAAGTCCTTGCAACGCCCAACGAAAAGGAAAACTCCGCTGGAGCCCCACCACCTCCGAGTTAGTCAATGTCAAATTCATAATTTCTGTTTTATCCAAATTAATTTGAAAACCTGACACCCTCCCATAGTCCTCAAAAATCTGTAAGAGCCTTGGAATAGTATCCGCAGACTCTCCCACATACAATAAGATATCATCTGCGAATAACGCTATACGATGTTCCACCCCGTTCCCCGAAATCCCTAGCAATTCAGGATGTGTACGAATACAAATCGCTAAACGCTCAACCGAAACAGTATCCCTCGATATATAGAAAAAAAATCGGTGTAAGATTGATTGATTCAAAGACAGGCTCACGGCGATTCATATAGGGCTTGCACCCACCTACTAAAGGAACCCCCAGACCCATACACTCCATAACTTCCCAAAGAAAACCCAACAAAAGCTTTCTCAGCATCAACCACCATCAGAACAGCCTTATGAGGGCGCATCTGTGTCTCCCACAATAGATGTAAAGTATGTCTAATATTATCACTCACTTGCCGTCTCTGAATAAATCCAGACTGGTCCAAATGGACCAAGGAAGGAAGCACTCTCCCCAACCAAAGTGCCTAAATTTTAGCTAAAATCTTAGCATCCACATTTTATAGGGAAATTAGTCGATAGGACCCACATTTCAAAGGATCTCTCCCCGGTTTCAAAAGAATCACCACCCCAGCCTCTCCCATGGAAACCAGTAAAGAACCCCCCATATGTATTCCATTAGCCACCCTTACCAACAAAGGCCCCGATTGATCAGAAAATTGTTTGTAATACCGACTAGTATATCCATCCAAACCTGGGGATTTTCCATTTTTCAACAACTTAATCACTCCTAGGACCTCAAAGAGAGTAACGGGTTCCTGAAAATACTCTCTATCGCTGTCAGACAATACTGGAATAGGTAATTTATCTAAAAACTGGGTTTGTTTCACCGAATCAACCTGAGCTGGAGCACTGTATAAAAATGCAAAAAAGCCTGACGAATAGCCGAACCCATTACCTGCACCCCACCTTTGTCATCGCGCATCCTAGCAATAGTAGCCCGGGTCTGCTTAATCCTAATATATCTAGCCAAATAAGAACTAGCTTTATTGCTATGTTCATAAACCTGTAATTTAAAATGAGCTCGGATCTGCTCCGTCTCCTCCACTTGAAGTTGATACAGCTCATCTCTCGCTCTCTGCAATCTGGCCAAAAGCCTGGGTCCGGGCTTGATTTACGAGTCATTACCAGTTTCAGCAATTGTTCACGCAACTGAAGATGGCGTTGGGTTTGCTGGCGTTTATATATAGCCCTCCACATGATGAGTTCCCCCCCCCACTACTTTCAAAGCATCTCATAGGGTGGCATCTGAAACCTCCCCATTATCATTCCAAACCAAGTATTCCTGTATAGTTTTTTCCACAGCTTCCAGCATTCAAAAGCGATTCGTTAAGCTTCCAATATCTTCCCCCCCCCCCCCGATAATTCAGTCCCTGACAAGTTACCCAACCTGGAGTATGATCTGATATGTGCATTGCCTCATTTTCCGCTCTTTTCAGCCCACCCCCCTGATTCCAATATATCCAGATCCTGTCCAATCTAGTATAAGTTTGCTGGGAGTGAGAGTAAAATGTATAGTTCCTCTGAGAACTATGGAGCAACCGCCAGCTATCTATCAATCCCAAGGCAGACATCAGAGCTCTCAAGGCCTTGCTATGACTCTGGTTAGCCTTTCTCCCCCCTCCCGAATGATCCAGAGAAGGATCAGGGGGAACATTAAAATCTCCCTCCAGATAGACTGCGCCCTATACAAAAGTACGTAACTCCTCCTGAAGGCCCCGATAGAAAGCCCCTTGAGCTGCATTGGGCCCATAAATATTAACAATAGAGATAGGTCAACCCTGCAGGGTACCACGGACAGCGAGACATCTACCCAAGTTATCTCAGTACTGCTCAATCTGCAAACCCAACCCTTTTCGAACCAATATCGCCAACCCTCCAGCCCTTTTTGTGGCACCTGCACCTTGATGCGTCCGTATTAGATCAAACTGTGGGTTTTGAAGCAAACCCACATCCCTTGGTCTCAGATGTGTCTCTTGTAAGAGACAGATATCCCATTTCATACGCTGTAATTCACGATAAACCATGCTCCTCTTGCCAGTACTTATTAGCCCATTAACATTGCAAAATCCAATGAGCACCTCTGGATCCTCAACCTGTGTTCCCCCCAAACCCATATCTCCGCTGCCTACCCAAAGAACCCCTTCCACCCCTCCTCTACCCCACCCACCTCCAAGAAGCTGAACCCGAAAATTTCAAATCAGCCAGGTTAAGAAAATGAAGCCAAGTCGAAGAGGCTCAAACACATCAAAATTGCCTTCCCTGCCATCATGCCACCCGTTCCATCCTCACGTCACACAACTTCACCATACCCCACACTCGCTGCCCAAACACCACCTAGACCCCCCCTTCTTTCCCTCTCATTCCCTCACCAGCCAAGAAACCAACACAAACAACTCGGCCAGCAGGAACCACTCTCAAATACCCCCTTTCCCTAGCAACAGCAGCAGATGAATCCAAAGACCAATGGGATAGCCCACATCTACCAGCAGGCGGAGATAGAGAAACTGATTAACAGGTGGTCCTATTGGATGGCACTCCTCCTGTTTATCCAGTATTCTCTATCTCCCAGCAGGAAAAGGTCGCTATTCAACTAGCTCCTGAATTCTGGCTGTGACTGGAAAATTATTTTCTCCTGTTGAGGTTTCTCTTCAGTGAGACTGCCATTCTGTTTCTCCTGTTGAGGTTTCTCTTCAGTGAGCTGGCAATGCTATTTCTCCTGGTGTGATTTTCTCTTCAGTGAGACAGGGGTGTCCGGCTGAACGGTGCCGGCTTTAGGGGTTACACCTGGGCCCCCCCAGGTCCCTGCCTCACCCTCCCTCCATTGCTAGAGGGTCTGACTGGGTCTCAATTTTTTTCTTTTTTCCCTTCTCTTTAAAAAAAAAAACAAAAACCCAGAAACCACAGTTGCTGCATTCTGCTCGGTTACTGCTACTCAACCAGCTTTAACTGGTTTCAACCGACCCTAACAACAAGCTTGTGAGTATGTCTGTTTTTTTACTGTCGGTTGAACTTCAGGTTCTGTTTGGGAGTCTTAGTAATGTGGGTTCGGTCAACGTATGTTTAAGGAATGGATATTTTATTGAGGCTAAGTTTTATGACTAGAAATCCGTGGAGGGAGCCGGGACTTCCCGCCCTTTGCATGCACGCGTTTGGTTTCCTTGTTGGTTACAGCGCGGCAGTAGCGGTGCGATTTCATGCTCGCACTTGTTCTCATTGTTGGGTTTCAGTGTAGCAGTAGTAGTCCTGTTTATTCTGAGGCTCTCTTTCATCAGTGTTTGTCACGGCCATGTGCAGATGATTGTGCAGGTGCCGGTTTATAGCAGCGCGCATGAGATGGGACATGTTTTTTTCCGGCGCTGTGGGCCGTTCTTCTGGTTATTCCCCCAGTGTTCTCCCCAGAAATTTTTTCCAGCCGGGTGGCATGAAAAAGTAGCCGGGTGGGGCGGGACAGGGAAATTTGGTGGTGGGGAAAATTAAGGGCTCCTTTTACTAAGCTGCAATAGCGTTTTTAGTGCGTGCAGAATTGCCACGCTACACGGCTAGAACTAACCGTCTAGCATGTGCGGCAATTCTACGTGAGGTAAGCGCGCAGTAAAACCGCTATCGCAGCTTAGTAAAAGGAGCCCTAAATGTGTACTATTTGTATTAGTTAACTATTATTAGTTATTTTCCAATGCTCAATATGACTGCCTTTCTTAAGGTTTGACACTTGTTCCATAATATATATATTAAATTTAAGAAGTATCCAATTCTAGAAGTGAATAATTAGATATTTGCCCTCTTTCAAATGGTATAGAGCAGCATCTTTCAAACATTTTTAACTCCGGCACACTAAACGGAGCAAATGTTTTTTGTGGCACACTAAATGCAGCAAATGTTTTTTCATGGCTGGAAAAAATTTCTGGGGAGAAGACTGATGCCCTTATTTTTAAGGTCCAATCACATCAAAGAATGATGCTTATCTGGGCAGTTGTATAATAAAAAGAATGGATAAGATAACATGAGAAGTGAAATTGTCATGAATCAGAGGGATACATATCCTGTAGGTCCTAAAAGCAGGCTTGTGGATTAGATATAAACTATGAAGGCAGTGGCATAACTAGCATATGTGACACCCGAGGCCCATCATTTTATGACACCCCCCCCATCTGTATGAAAAGCATGATTTTTAGTAACAATCCACACATCACACAGGAGTGTGCCTAGGAAAAGGCAGCATCTTACATATTGCAGTGAGCAGTACATCAATACACCCATTGTAAAACTGAAAGTAGGCAGGACCCGGCAGCAAGAAGAGCAAATGGAAAACTTCACTGACCTGTCTTCCGCCTTAGCCCGTAGCGAATTTATGCTTTGGGGATCTAACATGTGCGTGCCGGCTTCCCTTCTCTTCCCTCCCCCCCGGACATAACTTCCGGTTTCGGAGGGAAGAGAAGGGAAGCCGGCACACACACGTTAAAGCCCCAGAGCATAAGTTCGCTACGGGCTAAGGTGAAATCTTCAAGCCGGCTTTTTTTTTTTAAATGTTGAGCAGCAGCGGAGGCTGCAGAATTTAGCTGGGCGGTCATCTAAATTACCCAGCTGAAAGGCCCTAGGGAGAACACTGTATTCCCCGAGTCTGATTTTCTTTCTATGCAAGCCGCGGCAGGGTAAATTTTGCGGGGCTTGAATCCGACTATGTTTCTAGGAGCGTTGATGCAGCGGCCACGTGTCAGCGAGAATCAGGCGTGCACTTGGGTCTCCAGCAATGGCGGGAGAGCTGCAGCATTCCGGTATTTTGTTTCCAGCTGACTTTGGTCAGGGTATGCCGGGGCTTCTCTCCTTTCTGGTTCAGACAAGTTGTATGTGTTTCACCAGCTTTGGGACAAGCTTGGGCAGATTTATATGTCTATGTCTGTGTTCCTGCTGTACTCCCTTGAAGGAAGCTCTTGTTTAATCGGACTCTGGGGTTAGCACTCAAGGGGTTTACCAGAGACTCTGACCTGTGCTAGGTCACCCAGTCTCGGTTTGTCTCCGGACTGGGGCAACATATGGCAACTAACGGCACGGTGAGATCAGCAGTAAGATAGTGCCCTGTATTTCACACAGGTATCTCATTGTCTCTCTTGGGGTCCCTGCAGATTGAGCCTTTGTCTGTTGGTAACTGTCCTTATTTGGGCCTTTGTGCTGAGCTGCATGTGTCTAGTAGTGGCACAGGATATATATGCCTAAAGGTAGTACAAACAGTTTCCAAGTTCGGGCTGTCTCTATGGGCATAATGATACTGCGCATCTTCCTGCGGCCGGGACTCTCTTTCTCTATTTCTGAGGGGGCCTGGACTTCAGATTTCCATGCTTATCGCGCTGGTTTTTCCTGTCAGCCATTTTCTCATGGCACATGCTATATGGGCCCCCCGACCAGACAGGAAGGGCTGTACAGCTCCTTTTAACCAGGAGCCAGTTACCTATTCTATCAAACCCGCGGAGGATCACGCGCTATGTGGCTGTTAGCCTCATCCCTGAAGCTCTCATTAGCAATGTGAGCTTTGTCTGATACCTGTAAGGATGCTGTTGTTTTCCACAGGGCGGTAGATGCAACATCTTGATTGAGTCTAGTACGTATTCACTTTAAAGGACATACGTATTTCGCTCATGTTGCATGAGGTTAGTACTGTTTTCATGGTTCCAGTATATTCCTCTTTACATTGTGAAACTTTATTTTTCCTAGGAGAATCTTCTTGCATATCCTACAGTTCTCATCCTTCCATTCCCTGGCCTGCACTTCATTCTAAGGGGATTCTTGACTTCTTCCAATGACTCTTCAGGCTTTCTCATGAGGGAGAAGACGCTATAATGTCAGGTCAGGGGGCAGTGAAGATTTTTCAGGATGCTTGCATCTTTGCATCCTCCTCAGGTTTCCAGTTCGTTCTTGGAGTCTCTATGTTTTGTGTTTCCCTTTTCAGTGTTACTGGTCCTCAGGACAGTTCTTATAGTTCTTCGGGAACTAAGGGACGTTGTTCCACTTACTGCATGGTGTCCGAGACGGGGGCATTGGGCAGGCTGGATCCCATTCTGCTGAATTAGTTTCTTGGGGTTACACAGACAACCTGGGAGTATATTTACATTTTCTCTATGGACTCCGAATTGGCACTAGGTTTGCCTGCCTCTCTTGGAGCAGCGCTTTCGGTTTTGGCACATGCCATTTCGTCTACCCAAGGCTTCACGAACGTTTTAGGTGATGTGGGCAGTGGTACCATTTTGGCGCTACCAGGCGATTCCTCTAATTTCTTCTTGACTGCCTGCTTGATTCGGACGACTTCCAGTCGGGCCATTTGACTGACACGAAAATGGTGATATCTTTTCCTCAGTTCTTTACACGTGCATCTTCGAATTTGCACAGCGCTCTTTTTTCCTGTACTATTTATAGATATATCAGGGTGATGTTTTTATTCATATAGGAGAGACATGTATTTCTTTCCGGAGACTTGGGCGTGGGGTCTTGGTCTCAGATTGGCATTCTTCTTCGCTTACCATGACCAAGGGTATGGGATTCTGTACAGTTTCTAGGATCCATATTGCTGACTCCACTGGGAACTTCAGCTTGTTTTCCCCTTCTTATGCTACAGGAGTCGCTTTTGTTCCGGTGGTTCCCGGTATCTCAGGGCTCCAATTATTTGGTATGCTCCTCCTGCATCGCTCTGTATGATTTGGTGGCTCAGCGCAATTTCTCTTTTCAAGGCATGCCTCGGTCTTTGCTGGACTAGCTCATGATCACCGACCATCCCGGGCTGTCGGGTAGTGGGGCTCGGTGGCTTCCATCCTCAGCTCCAGGAGTCTGGTCTTCAGAGGCAACTCAGTACTTGTTCATTTTTCTACTCTTGAACAGGCTCAGGCTACTTTTCTGGAGCTTCAGATCATTCTTCCGGAATGCCGCTGAGGGTCCTTTTGGTCAGTATTAGGATGGGGGTATTTCTCTACAGCTTGGGCAGTAGGTGTTATACTCAGTTGGCAGGTGAAGTTGTTCTGCTTCAATGGGTGGACTCTCATCTTCGTCTTCTGTTGGCAGATCCTTTTATGGATCAGGATAAGAGTTTGGATAGACTTTCTCTCTGCGGAATCTGAGCATGGCCGATTTCTTGTATGTTACAGTGTACAGCGCTGTGTACACTCTGGAAAGTGTGCATGTTAATAATAGTGTAATCTTCTGCATCCTGGATATTGAGATTTGTGGCTCAGGTGTTCTAGCTCTTTTTATGGACGTGAGATCTCCTGGACCTAGATCTCATGGCCTCGTCTCTCAATTCTAAGCTTCCTAGCTTCTTCGGCGGGCCCAGGGAGTGGGAGTTAGTGGGTGTAGCTGCGTGGCTCCTTTCTCGCCTCTGCCTTCTCTTTTTCAGTGTTTTCCGCTGGCTGATGATGGCTTGGATTTGCCATCTCGAGCTCGCTTTCCGGGCACAGTATTTGTAACATCTGTGGATTGGCGACGCCATCCTTACTATGCGGATTTGATGAGTCTTTCGACAGCCGGACTAAGAAGTTTCCTGGTATCTCCGGCTTTGCTCGCCTAGGGTCCGATCAACATTTATATTTGTACTACTTTAGTATTACGACCTAGTTTTTTTGAAAAGTCTTGGCTGACGGGTAAGGGTTATGCGAAGCAGGTTGTTTCTTCTCCTATCCAGGTGCTACGGACGTCTTCTCCTGTGGCTTCTGCTTCCTTTTGGAGGTTTTTCCTTTCTTGGGTGCTTCTTAATGTTTGAACCACTCCAGAGTTCCTTTTTGGCACAAGTGTATTGCCAAGGGCTTAGCGTTCTTGGCTTGTTACAAGGGCTAGGTATATTGCTCTTCGCTTACTTCTCAGCTTCATGTAGTTTAGTTCCTAAACAGAGTGCGGTATATTCGTGCACCTCTTAGAAAGCCCGGTTTGGAGTACAATCTTCACGTCCTTCTTCTCAGTTTACCGAAGGCTTCATTTCATCCTTGTCTTTTGGGACTCTAAAGGGCTGTGCCGTTGAACTTGGGGTTTCTTGTGGCCATGGCTTCAGCTCTGCAGTTTTCTATGTTGCAGGCCTTGTTCAGCGGGGATTCCTATTTCTGATTTCCGAAATATGGGGTATCAGTTTGGATGGTACCACTATTTCTTTCTAGGGGGTGTCATCCTTTCTTTTATGTCATGCTCGCTTTTCCTTCCTTCTTCCTGGGAGTAGAAATTGGGTGCAGTGCTTTTATCCACAGCATTTTTTGGTACGTATGTAGTGTTCTCCGCGAGCTCGATTTCTAACGACTTTTAGTTGTTTATATCTCCTTTTTGTATTCTTCAAGGAACGCCTCAAATGTATGGTGGCGTCCGAAGCTTCCATCGCTCGATGGGTCCAGGAGGACATTCTTTATGCTTGCTTGCTGGCAGGGAAGCGGTTGGCGAAAGAACTTCATGACCATTCCGCCGGAGCAATGGCTACTTCTTGGGCTCGGCCCACAGGTTTTTTCCTTGGAGGAGATTTGTCTTGTGGCTAATTGGTCTTCTGAGAGTGCTTTCTCTCCGCATTTCTGCTTGGATGTGGGGGTGCATGCGGTAGGGGCGTTTTGTGCTTCGGTTGTTGCGGAGGCGGCGTTTGCTTCCCACCCAGATTGAGGATTGCTTTGCTACATCCCATTGGTCTCTGGATTCATCTGCTGCTGTTGCTAGGGAAGGAAAAATTATATCTTACCTGTTAATTTTCTTTCCCTTAGACGCAACAGATGAATCCAGAGCCCCACCCTTTCTGGATATTGTCTCTCGGTTTTTTCTTTTGCAACTTTCGCAGTTTGTTATTATGGCAGGTTGTTTTCTGTATTATTGCATTTTGAGATTTGTTATGGGAAAGAAGTTTTTTACATGCTATGCCTATATATGGTTACGGAAAGGAGCTATACTGGAGATACAGGAGGAGTGCCAGCCAATAGGACCACCTGTTAATCAGTTTCTCTATCTCCGCCTGCTGGTAGATGTGGGCTATCCCATTGGTCTCTGGATTCATCTGCTGCGTCTAAGGGAAAGAAAATTAACAGGTAAGAACATAATTTTTCCATACATTCAACCCAGAAACCCCACCTCCCCAGGCAATCCTTACCCCCAACAGCCACACAACCTCACACAACAGTTAAGAGGGATACAAACAAAACAAGGTAAAGAAGCTCTCCCCCAGGTCCACTGAGTAGACCCTAGGGAAGGACCTCATCACATACTGCTGAGTACAAAGAGACCTCAAAACAGTTCAAGTAACCAATGGAGGCTGACAGCCAGCACCCTCTATGACATCCCTCAAACCGATCCGTAAGAGTGCTGCTCTGGAGAAATCTACTAGCAATTAACTCATAGATGATCAAATTTTCAACGATCCTTAAGAGCACTGCTCTGGAGAAATCTACTAGTAATTAACCCATAGATGATTTAATTTTCCCTAATCCAAAATTTGTTCATCTGTGAGTTAATTACTAGTAGATATCTCTAGAGCAGCGTTCTTAAGGATCGGTGAAAATTTGATCATCTATGAGAGATCACTGAATCTAAGGTGTGACCCACCTGATGAGTTGAAAAAGGCGTGAATTGTTGTAAATTTAAGTCAGACAAGAATGTGAGGAAGTTGGAGGTCTTCGGATGTGATGCTATGTCCACATGAACATTAAAGTCACCTAGAATAATAAGAGACGGGAATCTAGTGATCATATCTGCAGTGGTTTGGGAGACCTTATGCCATTCAGATGCCAATCCCTCTCTTGAGAGGCAGCATTGTAGTAAAAGCACCTCCTCTCCCAGAGGCAGCCAAGTCTCCGTGAGGCATAAGAAATCTAAATGCTGGTGCTCTTATTAGATCTTTAATAAGGTCCGCTTAGAAGACCACAGATGATAGAAGTCATGGTCTGAGATTGTGTGTTGTAGAGGAGCACAAGGAAAACAACAGTCAGCAACACAGGAAAGGCCCCAATCCCTCCCAAGAGTTCACCCCAAGGAGCAAGACCCGATTTAGTTTGATCATCACTCTTTAGCGAGTAGATGACATGTTTAGGTCAAGTCACCCACACTCGGGAAAGTTTATTCGGCAACATTCAAGACTGAAAAACAGGAGCAGAGCAGCAGTCACAAGTAAACGGTCCATCATACAAGCAGCAGTAGCAGCGCTGACCATCCCAGCACGATCCAGGCAGTGGTGGAGTCAGGTCAGACCCTGAAATGATGCTGATGTATAGTGGCGCTACCCACATAGCTAACTGGGCAAGTAACACCACTTAAATCCCAGTCCTGTGACCAGTTAGCTATGTGGACACTGCACTGAATTCCAGCTGTATCCACACAACTTCCAGGTGTCGCCCGGATATGGCTCAGTATTGACTCTCTGGAACTAATATAGTTCTAAGTTATCAGCTTTATAGAAAAAGCTTACTGCCCTCGGCTGAATATTTACCCCAAACAATTCCACAATTAACTCTTTATTTGGCTTTGTTGCTCTTGTTCAACATCAAAGGTACTTAAAAACATCTTTTCACCATCTGCCAATGAAAGGGTTAATACAAGCAGAGTCTCATCCCCTTCTGGGATATGGTTTTTGAACTACTTTCTGAAATTTTGCATAGTCTCCGGGGAGTAACATAGTAACCTGATTCAATTTAAATTTTTTAATTTTTTCTTCTTAGCTATATCTGGGCAAGAATCCAAAGCTTTACCCTGTACTGTGCTTTGGTTCCAACTGCCGAAATCTCTGTTAAGATTTACTTTAGCCCATCTACACCCTCCCAGCCATTGAAGCCCTCCCCAGCCCATCCTCCACCAAAGGGCCATATACAGACACAGACCGTGCAAGTCAGCCCAGTACTGGCCTTATTTCAATATTTAATCTTATTTTCTGATTCTAGATCCTTTGTGTTCATCCCACGCTTCTTTGAACTCAGTCACAGTTTTACTCTCCACCACCTCTCTCGGGAGCGCATTCCAGGCATCCACCACCCTCTCCGTAAAATAGAATTTCCTACCACCCCTCAACCTCAAATTATGTCCTCTGGTTTTACCATTTTCCTTTCTCTGAAAAAGATTTTGTTCTACGTTAATACCCTTCAAGTATTTGAACGTCTGAATCATATCTCCCCTGTCTCTCCTTTCCTCTAGGGTATATATATTCAGGGCTTCCAGTCTCTCCTCATATGTCTTCTGCTCTCTTACATATGTCACTTAAATTTCCTAAGCTTGCTTTTCATATATTTAGGGCCAGATTCATCCCCCGATTAGGCGACAATTCCTCTGTAAACTGCATTTTATTTTTTGCATGTCTTAAGTTGACATCACTCTTCCTTAGGAAGTTTGGGACCCTTACCTAAAATGGATGGAACGTTCTTCTGAGTCATGCTAAGATTTTTTTCATGCTTACCTTGTCTACGGTCGGGGGGGAGGGGCTGATAGTCCTCTGGTTTGAAATAATTGTGTCTTGTACTGAAGAACTGCTGTACAATATTAGTTTTTACTCCTGTTTCTATGTTTATCTGTATTGTTTATTGTATTGCTTTTTTAAATTAAAAAAGGTTAATACAAGCAGGAATAAAATTAATTACACTTAAGAAAAGCTTTATCAAAGATTTTATATTATATGTAAGAATGCACAAAATAATCCAAATGGGAAAGAAACATTCTACATCTTTATATTATGATAAAACTTTTTTTTTTTAATCATCAAACAGGATTAAACTATCTTCAGAGGATCCATGAGAGTGAGATGCAATTTACATGTCCAGAATGTAGCAAAAGTTTTAATTGCCAATCAAATTTAAGAAGCCATGAGAGGATTCATACCGGAAAGAGACTGTATACCTGTCCAGAATGTGGAAAAAGATATAGTCATTCCTCATTTTTAAAAATGCACAAGAGGATGTATACTGGAGAGAAACCATATACCCGTTCAGAGTCTGGAAAAAGCTTTAATCAGCAATCAAATTTAAGAAAACATGAGCGGATTCATACCGGAAAGAAACTGTATACCTGTCCAGAATGTGGGAAAAGCTTTAGTCATCAGTCAACTTTAAAAATGCACAAGAGGATTCATACTGCCGAGAAACCTTATACCTGTTCAGAATGTGGAAAAAGCTTTAGTCGTCAGTCAAATTTAAAAATGCACAAGAGGATTCATACTGCGGAGAAACCATATATCTGATCAGAATGTGGGAAAAGCTTTAGTCATCAGTCAACTTTAAAAATACACAAGAGGATTCATACTGGAGAGAAACCATATATCTGTTCAGAATGTGGGAAAAGCTTTAGTCAACAATCGGATTTAAGAAAATACAAGAGGATTCATACTGAAGAGAAACCATATACCTGTTCGGAATGTGGGGAAAAGTTTCATAAGAAATCAAATTTAAGAAAACACAAGAGGATTCAAATTAGAGAGAAACTGTATACCTGTTCAGAATGTGGGAAAAACTTTAGTCAGCAATCAGATTTAAGAAAACACGAAAGAAGTCATACTGGAGAGAAACCATATACCTGTTCAGAATGTGGGAAAAGCTTTAGTCAACAAGAGAGGATTCATACTGGAGAGAAATCATATACCTGTTCAGAATCTGGAAAAAGCTTTAGTCATCTGTCAGCTTTAAAAAGTCACGAAAGGATTCACACTGGAGAGAAACCGTTCAGAATGTGGGAAAAACTTTAGTCAGCAATCACATTTAAGAAAACACGAGAATGGTTCTGTTTTTTTTCCATAGGTATGTTCTTTGGGGATGAGTGGGTGGAGGTAGATGGAGTGGCTTTCGGGGGTCATCAGAGTCCAGGGCCTCGGAGTGCCATTCTGTCGACTCTGGCCTCCCTTGCCATGAGTAGAGTGGTGGGGGAATTTGTTGCTGTTACTCTGTTCCTGTTACTGCTTGATATAGTGTTGTATATGATGCATCTTTGTTTGTGCTGTGCACCCTTTGTGTGCCATTGTTTTGCTTACTCATTTGTTGGCATCAATAAAAATTGTTTGAACCTAAAGAAGACAACTCCTCTCTCTGACATAGGCGCAGCACTGTGGGATCATCCACTTCCCCCACTAGCACCTCTTCCAAGTCCAAATCAGTTAAATCTCCCTTAGAGAGAGAAAGACCTTAGTCAAACTATACTACGACGTTTGGCTCCCTGTCGATCCTGCCCATCTCCAACCTGAGGCTGGCCAACAGAGGCCTGAGCAGGACCCTCCAAAAGAACACACACAATACATTCATATACATAGCATCGCACCCACTCTCACCCTTCCCCAGTTTAAAGAACTACCCAACCCCCACCATCCCCCTCCCACAACAGCTGGTAAACAAGAGAAAATGACATAACCCCTAGAATCTATGTCCCCAACAATACACCACACAGAGATAAGCACCCTCAATACAGCAAGTAGAACGAAACAGCACGTAGAGCAACCCAAGAAGACTAAACAAGAGACAACACCAGTGTGACCTCCCCCCAAGCCTTCCACAACACCCCAGCACCTGTCCCCAATTCCAAACCCTCCACTGCCAAAAATCTACCCCCAAATATCCACATATTGTTGCCATGACCTTGCCAACAAGGCCAAGAGCCGATATCTATCACATACCCAGCCCAATTTGTCCCACATAAGGTACAAGGAGGGCCCAGACGCACTCTTCCAATAGCGAGCCACAGTCAACCGTGCCACAGTAAAGGCTAACTGAGCCAATTTGTCCTGTGTATCATATAGCCCTCCCATAGGCATCCCCAGGAGCACTACATCTGCCCTCACCTCTAGTGGTACCTGAAGAAGAGTCCCCAGAAAGTCTGAATCTCTGAGCAGCCCCATCACATATGGAAGAGTAGAAACATAGAAATAGACGGCAGATAAGGGCCACGGCCCATCCAGTCTGCCCACCTTAATGACCCTCCCCTACCTTTCTCTGTGAAGAGAACCCACGTGACGATCCCATTTTGTCTTAAAATCAAGTACGCTGCTGGCCTCAATCACCTGAAGTGGAAGACTATTCCAGCGATCTACCACTCTCTCGGTGAAAAAGTACTTTCTGGTGTCACCGTGCAGCTTCCCTCCCCTGATTTTCCACGGATGCCCTCTTGTAGCCGTGGGACCTTTGAAAAAGAAGATATCTTCTTCCACATTGATACGGCCCGTGAGATATTTGAACGTCTCGATCATGTCTCCCCTCTCTCTGCGTTCCTCGAGTGAGTATAGCCGCAACTTATCCAGCCGTTCCTCGCACGGGAGGTCCTTGAGTCCTGAGGCCATCCGGGTGGCCATTCGCTGGACCGACTCCAGTCTCAGCACATCTTTGCGGTAATGAGGCCTCCAGAATTGTACACAGTATTCCAGATTGGGTCTCACCATGGATCTATACAATGGCATTATGACTTCAGGCTTATGATTGACGAAACCCCTACGTATACACCCTATGATTTGTCTAGCCTTAGATGAAGCCTGCTCCACTTGATTGGCAGTCTTCATGTCTTCACTGATGATCACCCCTAAGTCCCGTTCTGCTACAGTCCTTGCTAGGATCTCGCCATTAAGGGTGTAACTTTTGCATGGATTTTGGCTGCCAAGGTGCATGACTTTGCATTTTTTGGCATTGAAACCTAGTTGCCAGTTCCTAGACCAGCGCTCCAGTAGGAGTAGGTCATGCGTCATATTGTCGGACATTGAGTTTTTGACCGTTGCACTCCTTTCTACTACATTGCATAGTTTGGCGTCATCTGCGAATAACGTTATTTTACCTCAAAGCCCTTCAGCCAAGTCTCTTATAAAGATATTGAACAGGATCGGGCCCAAGACCGAGTCCTACGGCACTCCACTGATAACCTCCGTCATTTCAGAGGGGGTGCCGTTCACCACCACCCGCTGAAGCCTACCTCCAAGCCAGTTCTCAACCCATTTTGTCAAAGTATCACCCAATCCTATAGAACTCATTTTGCTCAACAGCCTGCGGTGTGGTACGCTATCGAAAGCTTTGCTGAAGTCTTAAGTATACGATGTCCAGGGGCTCCCCAACATCCAGCTTCCTCGTCACCCAGTCAAAGAAGCTGATCAGGTTGGATTGGCAGGATCTCCCCATAGTAAATCCATGTTGACGGGGATCCCGTAGATTCTCCTCATTCAGGATCGTATCCAATTGACATTTGATTAGAGTTTCCATCAGCTTGCTCACTATTGATGTGAGACTCACCGGTCTATAGTTTGCAGCCTCCATTCTGCAACCTTTTTTGTGGAGTGGAATGACGTTAGCCGTTTTCCAGTCCAACGGGACTATACCCGTATTAAGGGAGAGATTGAAGAGCGCGGATAGTGGTTCCGCCAAGACATCCCTTAACTCCCTGAGCACCCTGGGGTGTAGGTTGTCTGGCCCCATCGCTTTGTTAACCTTGAGTTTAGACAGCTCACAGTAGACACTGCCAGGCGTAAACTCGAAGCTACTAAACAGGTCTACTGAGCTATCCCTTGTCTGTAGCTGAGGGCCGGATCCCGGCTCCTCGCGGGTGAAGACCGAACAGAAGTATTCGTTTAAAAGTTTAGCCTTTTCCGAGTCCGCTTCTACATAGTTCCCGTCTGGTTTCCTAAGGCATACTATCCCGCCTGTGTTTCTGTTTCTGTCGCTAATATACCTGAAGAAGGATTTATCGCCCTTCTTGATGTTCTCGCTAACGTCTCCTCATTTCGGAATTTGGCCTCTCTAACTGCTGTTTTGACGGCTCTTGCCTTGGCCAGGTAGTCTTCTCTCGAGTCCTGATTCCCTGATTGTTTGTAAGAAATGAGCGCTCTTTTCTTCTCTTTTATGAGGACCGAGATCTCCGCAGAGAACCAATGTGGCCTATTGTTCCTTCGCCGTTTACTTATTACATTTCTTCTACGTTATCTGTTACTGCTTGGTTTTGTAGCGCTTGATGGATGAATTCCCCCATGCCCTCGAAGTTGGCGTCCTTGAAGCTTAGGACCTTGGTCAATGTGTTAGATTTGGCGAACCCCTTTTTGAGATTGAACCATACCATGTTGTGGTCACTGGAGGCCAACGTTTCGCCCACTGAGACCTCTGTGACACTTTCGCCATTGGTAATTAACAGGTCCAGTATTGCCTGCTCCCTTGTTGGCTCCAGTACCGGTTGTTTCAGTCTTGCTCCCTTCATAGAGTTCAATAGCCTCCTACTGCTGCTGGATGCAGAGGAAATGTACCCCGTTGCCCACACCCCCTCCAGCAAAGATCACTAGAGGTGGAAGATATTTTACTCAAGGTAACAGGTGTCATATACCACCTCACTAACAGTTTCAAAGCATTTTCCATCAAAACAGGTGCCCGAGCCACATGATAAATCCTATGCACTACCCGGCCCCAGACCTCCTCCAGGACTAGACCCAAATCGGCTTCCCAGGCCAATATATAGGTTGGTTTGTGCCCCCTGTCCCTATGTATAATGTGATACAACTTAGATATATAGCCTCTGTGCAGTGGCAGCCCAGGCAGCCGCTCAAATTCCGAACTCGTGTATATAGTAGGATCAGCCTGATGCACCCGCATGAGATAGCTTTTCATTTGCAAATAAAGGAAAAGGTCTCCAGATTCCAGCTGGAACATCACCGGCAAGGCCCGAATGGACTCCTCTTCCAGGAATTGGCCAAAGTATTGCAGCCCTCTTCTATCCCATCTCTTAAAGAGCCCCCCCTCTCTCCCCGGTATAAAATCAGATGCAAATCTCAAGAGAGGCCCAACACCTGCCTGGCAAATGGATAAGTTATAGCCCCAAAATCCCTTTCCCCCAAATCCACCCACATCAGGGACCCCAACTCCCGCTCCCCTAAATAACTTCCCATCAATCCCTGTTCCACCTGCACCCACAACTTCAGAGGTACATCATGTCATTCAACCCCCGCCCGCAACTGCGCCGCCTGATAGTAATGCTCCAAGTGTGGAATTCCCAAGCCCCCTTTCGCCTTAAACTTAAACATAGCAAATCGGGCAACCCGAGGTCTGCGCCCTCCCCACATGAAATTCAGCAAACTCTGATTCCACCGCTGAAAATATAGTGTAGGGATTTCAATAGGCAAAACTTGGACAAAATACAAAAACCGAGGTAGAATCATCACCCGAACTGCCTCCATGCGCCCTAGCCACGAAACATATAACTTATCCCAGCGTTCGAGATCCCTATTGACCGCCGTCATCAGTGGGACATAATTCAGCTGAAATAACGACTGCCAATCAACCCCTAGCTGGGTACCCAGATATCGTATAGGCCCCTTAACCCACCTGAAGAGAACCGCCCGTTTAAGCCCTGGGATTTCGGAGTCCGGAACCGATATGTTCAGAAGCTCTGTTTTAGTTAAATTAGCCTTGAACCCTGACAACGCCCCATATTCAGACATAAGATGCTGAAAGGTCTGAAGCGAACTCTCCAACCTTTCCACAATAGCTAAGATATCATCAGCAAAGAGGGATAACTTATGCTCACAGCCCCGGACCGGTAAGCCTCTGATCTTATCGGACAATCTAATTTTTTGCGCCAGAGGTTCTATTACCAAAGCGAACAACAGAGATGACAGCGGGCAGCTCTGCCTCATCCACCTCTGAAGTTCTAATGGGGATGAGTAAACCCGATTTATTTTAACACAGGCCAGGGGTGTATTATATAAAGACATAATCCAAGCTATGTATCGAGACCCCAGCCCCATCTGACCGAGGACTGCCTCCATAAATTTCCAGTCCACATGATCAAAGGCCTTTTCGGCATCCACCGTTACCGCCACCCAAGAGTTCGCACTCCTCCGAGTCTGCCACACTAGATTCAAAACCTTCCTGATCCCATCAGCTGCCTGTCTCCCCCCCCATGAACCCCACCTGATCAGAGTGAATGAGCATCGGCATATGAACTGATAATCTATTAGCCAACAGCTGGGCCAAAATTTTTGTGTCAATCCCCAAAAGGGAGATGAGCCAGTAGCTCCCACACTGAGTACTATCTTTCCCAGGTTTAGGTAGAATCGTGATCCCCGCCATCCGCATGAAAAAAGGCAATTGGGATCCCTCCTGCAGATCATTAAACATCCGTACCAAGAGCGGAGCCACCAACAACACCAATAGCTTCTTGTAAAATAAGCCCGTGAACCCATCCAACCCCGGGGACTTCCCCAGTTTAAGCTGACGTATCACCCCTATGACCTCCTCTAGCGTGATATCACAATCCTGGCCCCGAGCCTCAGACTCCGTTAAGGAAGGCAATCCCAACTCCATAAGATAATGCCAAATAGCATCCTCAGACCCCTGAGCCTCAGGTGTATAGAGTTCCTGGTAGAATTCTCGAAACCTCTATTGAATGGCAGCCTCTGCCATTGTTCTGGCGGGACTTGTTTTGCTGGTCCTCCACCCGGTTATAGGAGTCCTGCCAGTCTTTCTGAGCCACCTCAAACGCCCCACTCAGATGTTGGACCACCGCTTCCTGCTCCCCGAGGCACTTCTCCGTCTCCTCCACTCTCCCCATGAAGTCCTCCAGCTCTCTCTTAATCTCCTTCACTGCGTCCTTGATTTTCCCCTTCACGCCAGCCACCTCCTGCTTAATATCAGAGATGATGTGGTGGGCAATTTCTAAATTTCCTTCCTACGAGTAGCTAGAGTATTGAAGCTGCGTGTGGCTGCAGGAAAAGTTTTCCTCATGTTTGGAATTAGCCTGAAGGAGGACCGGGGTGGGGGAAGGGGGGTTGGTTTTGGGAGGATGTTGGGGTTTTTTTTCTCATTGTACAGGTTTTATGTGATATCTCGAGCTTCGCTGTTATTCTTATTCCTTTTACTACTGTTTCTCTGTTGAGCTCAATAAAATATATTTGAACATAAAACGACCAAGTCAAAATGATCTACCAACAGTAAAAATACTAAACATAAACCCCCTCTTTTACTACTTTTATTCTATGGACGCTTTAGCATTTAGTGTGCGCTAAATCGGCTAGCACGCCTTAGTAAAAGAGCCCCATATTTATTGATATACGTATATACCGAGTGCACCTCTTCTGTCCTCCAGACCTCATTCCATTCCCCAACCAACTTCTCTCTCTGTCTTTCCAGGAGTCCAGCTTTTCTTCCTCTCTCCTCCACCCCTATTGGCAACATGCATCCCTCTCTCTCCCTCCTCTGTTCTGATCTTGCATCTCTCTGTTCTTCCTCTGTCTGCACCTCCCATAGTCTAACATCTGCCCTCTCTCTTCTACCTCCCCTTTGTTTCCGGTTTCTCCCCCTCTCTATCTTCCTTCTGCTAACATTTTGAGTCCTCCCACCTTTGGTCCAGGTCTTCGTTTCTCTCACTCTCATTGTCTTCCCCCTCCACAGAGCCTGGCATCTCTCTCTCCTCAGTTCAGAGTGTTTCAACCTCTCTAGCCCCTCTAGTAGTCCAGGATCTGCCTTATCTTCCCACTCCCTTTAGGTTCAAGGCTGCTTTCCCGCCCCTCAAGGTCCTTTTGTCTCTTCTCTCCCCCCCTCCCTGATCCAGCGTCTCTAAGGCAGTCCACCTCCTGCCGGGGCGCTCACAACGGGCACAATTTTATCCTGACGTGCGGGGCCTTAGCTCTGCTGCTTCCCTCACCTCTGCTGCTTCCCTCAGACTGGATCATCGAGCTGCTTCCCTTAGACTGGATTCCTCACCTCTGTTCTTCCGTCTGGGCCTACCACAGTTGAAAGTTCATTACGGCAGCCTGCTGAGCGAAAGTAGTAGGCTGACGTCGGCTACTGTAGCACGTTCCCTCTGCCATGGTCCTTCACCTCCTCTGACGGGGCAGAAACAGAGGGAACGTGCTACAGAGGCTGACGGCAGCCTGCTACATTCACACTGCAGGCTAAACTAAACTAAACTTAAGTTTGTATACCACATCATCTCCTTAAAGATAGAGCTTGGCACGGTTTACAGGTAAATTGAATAAATGAGGGAAGGACATAATATGAAATTAGAGGATTATGAAGAGGATAGCTAGCTTTACATTTTAAATCGATAGCTTTATGTTTTGGAGAAAAGTCAGGTTTTCAGATGCTTTCGAATTATTTGGAATGAGCCTAGGTTCAGCAGCAGGGCAGGGAGGTTATTCCAAATCTCAGTGAATTTGAAGAAAAGGGATTTCCCTAGTTTACCTGCATACATGATGCCTTTTAACGAGGGGAAATGAGTTTGTGGGCGGATCTGGTAGTGTCAGGTCTCGAGGAATTCCTGGATAGTGGAATTATGCCATGTAGGATCTTGAATATTAGGCAGGTACATTTAAAGTGAATCCTAGAAATCACCGGAAGCCAGTGAAGTTTTGACAGAAGCAGGGAAACATGGTCAAATCTGCTTTTTGTGAAGATCAACCTAGCCGCAGTGTTCTGGATCCACTGAAGTCTTTGTAGATTTTTCTTGGTTAGACTTAGATGGAATTACAATAGTCCAGTCTGGAAAGAATGATTGATTGTACAAGGACAGAAAAATGTTGTTGGCGGAAGAAGGATCTCACTTTCCTCAACATGTGAAGACTAAAAAACATTTTTTTTACCAGAGAGTTGAGATAATCATTAAAGGAAAGTGTAGAGTCAATAATGATGCCCAAAACTTTGCTTGAGAATTCGGTCTGCAGTGTGGGACCAGAAGGTAGTGAAATGAGCGTGGGTAACGGATCTAATTTTGGGCCAAGCCAGAGTAGTTTTGTTTTGGACTCATTCAACTTCATTTGTACAAAGAAGGCCCAGGATTGGAGTTTTGTTATGCAAGCTGTTATATTTTCGGTGAGGTTCAAATCTATCTCAAGGACAAGGATGTCATCTGCATATGTAAATAGAGTTTCAAAGGGAGATAGATGGAAGAATTTCAAAGAAGACATAAACATGTTGAAAAGAATAGGAGACAGAGGTGATCCTTGGGGAACACCACATAGCAGACTCCAAGGAAAAGACATGGTTCCATTCATGTTAACAGTGAATGAGCGGGATCGTAAAAATTTCGAGAACCAGTCTAAGACTGTAGAATCAATGCCTATCTCAGAAAGTTGGTAAATTAGGATATCATGGTGGACAACATCAAAGGCCACAGATAGATCGAATTGTAGTAGGATAGCAAACTTATTACGAGATTGAAGTTGTTGGATCTTTGAGATTAAAGACGCCAGCAGGGATTCAGTGCTGAAATTGGGTCTAAAGCCATATTTGCAAGGTAATAGAATGAAGAATCTCTCTAAGTAAGATGAAAGCTGAGTGGATATAATAGCCTCGAGCATTTTGGTCAGGAGAGGAATATTTGCTATAGGACGATAGCTGGAAGGGAAGGATGGGTCTAGATCAGCTTTTTTCAGAAGTGGGGTCAGAGCAATGTGTCCCATTTGTATGGAAAATGGGCCCGATAGTAAGGCTGAGTTGATAAGTCTGGTGAGAGATGAAATAGCCTGCGCGGGAATTGCAGACTGCTGTAATTCCACTACTTTAAAGGTGCGACAGAGACAGGGGAAATGCTAGGGAGAACATTGGCTGTGTGATCTACCGGCGTTGCCTTTGCGATTCGACCGGTAGATCACGATCGACGTTTTGGGCACCCCTGCTCTAAGAAATCCCATGTGCGAGTTTTGTTGCTGTCCCTGCCCCATTCCTCTAAGCTCTGCCTTAACTTCTCAAGCCTTGAACACTTATTTTAAAGTGTTTTAGGATTGTGCACATGAGGACAGAGCTGGCAGGGACAGGAAAAGTACTTGACGGGATGGGAAAACGAGTCCCTGGGGCAATGGGGATAAATTTGTCCTCGTGCCATTCTTTATTTTATCCAGTCCGATTTTTGAATTTGCAAGCTAGTTCAGAGTACTATTTGTGGTCTCTGATTTTAACCATGGATATCAGTCTTAAATGACCCAGTGATAAGGTTGTCAGACTTCTAGAACTGGCATGAAAGCTCCCTTCTGGGATTGGCTAACTTCAGCTCTCATCATTAAGCCACTCCATTCAAACCATGGCTTCCTAGTGCCAATGCTCAGTAGCAAACCATTAATGCTGACACACCCATAGCCACAGTAGTAATCCGGCCCTGCTAGCATGGGCTGTAGATGGAATTACAGGTATATAATTAGTCTCCTCTATGGATCATTTGGTTAATTTTTAGTGTAAGGAGGAATCCCTTTGGACCCCGGATGCTGGGTGGGAAACCCTCACAAGTCAATTTATTCCTCTATCGATTTGTGCTGTGAACCGGGACCAGATTCTCTCTGGCAGGCCGCAGCAAACACTTCACTCACAATTTTTGCACGTTGAAAAACTTCAGACCACTCCAGTAGTTATGTAGGAACTGGACTTCAACTTTATTGTTCTCTCCAACAGGAAAGAGGCATTTCTTAAACATGCAGTTGCTAACAAAAATCACAACCTATTTATTTATTCAAAGCTTCTATACCACTACTAATGACTGGGGAGTCACTTCAAAGCAGTTTACACAAGCTTCTGTAATGGTGTTACAATACAGGGTTAGCGTTTTCTGAGATGGTTTTCAATACAGACACATTCTTACCATAGTCAATCATATAAAATACTAGTATTTTGTACTATGTTTATACTAAATCCTACTTATTTACACTCAGGGGAGCTTGCTGGTGTATGGTAATGTAGTCTGGCTGCTAGATATAGTGGTTCTGAGAGATGAATGATTTTGTGTGTCGGCAACAAGATCTTGAATTTCACCCTGCTTTCAATCGAGAGCAAGTGTAACTCTTTCAGTAACGAGGTGGCACTCGTCTGCCTCAATTTTCCCAGCAGAAATCTTGCTGCTGCATTTTGTACTATTTGAATCTGCTTGATCATGTACTTTGGAATGCTCAGCAGGATTGCGTTGCAGTAGTCAAAGATTGAATGTACCAAGGATATGATTACGTTGGACATCGCTTGATAGGCGAAGTAGGGCTTATGTCCTCTAACCCAGTAGAGTTTGCCATAAGCATTTTTACATTTACAAAGTCTCTTTCAATGAGTAAAGCATTTGTACATCTCCTAATGTTAAGATCCTCCGTGCTGGTAGGAATTTGATCTATTGGTGGAGATAGCCCAAAAGATGGTTCTCCTGCCCAAGGCAGTAGCTTAAGAAACCTCTGATGATGTCATTCCTGGATTCCTTTGAATGCACCATTCAGAGCTTCCATCTCTGCTTGGGGCTCATGCACTGTAAGTCTTCCAGAAGGTTCTGGAAACTCAAAGACTGAGCTTCCAATTGCCTTCTGCATGCTGTTTACTGTTTAATCACAATGCATATCAAATTTCACCTTTCATCTCTTTTACACAGGCAGCCCTGAGCTAGGGTTGCCAGATTCTCCCAATCGGAAAATCTGGACCCCCCCCCCCCTAGACTCACTTCCAGGCGCACCCAGGAGACTATGTAATTACCCTGGTAAGCTCTTTTCCAGTAGATACCGTATTTTTCAGTCTATCAGATGCTCCTGACCATAAGACACAGCTAGATGTAGAGAAGGAAAAAAAATTTTTGGTTCAGATTTTATTTAAATTGCTTTTCCTCCTCTACATGTAGGTGTGTCTGGTCCTGGGAAGCCCGCAGTCCAAAGTCCTCCGGTATCTTTTTTTCGGTATCTTTTTTTAAACTGGTGGTGGTCCAGTGCGGTCTCCTGCTGGATGGCTGCCTTTCTCGTTGCAAAGCGGACCTTTGCGCTTCCTGCCTTGTCCCAAGCTTCACTTTCCCCCCTCTTCGAGAACAAACATCAGAGAAAATCATTTCGGATGTCCTCATTCAATGCTCCAACCTTTATCAAGAAAGTAAAACCTCTTATGAGCCATCGGAATGGACAAATAAATGCTGAACAGCATGCATGCAGCCTAATGGGTGGCCAGTCCAAATCCCCACATGATGAGCCCAACAGCTAAAACTGAAATTCAAATGGCAAAAATCTTCCAACTATATACACGCTCTCTGACGTAATTTCACAGACGCTGTGTCCCCTGTGTTAGTACATTTTACAGGACTGCTTCATGGATCAGCTTGTAAGAGAACCGACGAGAGGGAATGCCACTCTGGATCTAATTCTAAATGGGCTAAGAGGACCTGCAAAGGAAGTGGAAGTAGTGGGACTGTTGGGAAATAGCGATCACAATATGATCAAGTTCAAAGTTGAAGTAGGAATACCGAAGGGAAAGAGAACCACAGCAACAACTTTTAATTTAAAGAATGGAAACTACGAAGCGCTGAGGGTAATGATAAGGAAGAAACTTAGGAGCAGCTCAAAGAAATGGCAGACTGTAGAGCAATCCTGGTCTTTATTCAAGGACACAGTGAGCGAGGCGCAAAATCTGTATATCCCCAGATTCAGAAAAGGGTGCAAAAAGAACCAAACAAAGGACCCGGCGTGGATAACTAAAGAAGTGAAGAAAGCGATAGGTGATAAGAAAAATTATTTCAAGAAATGGAAAAAGGGCAAAACCGAGGAGAACTGGAAAGAACACAGGACATATCAAAAAGAATGTCACCTCGTGGTTAGAAAAGCCAAAAGAGAATATGAAGAGAGGCTAGCCAGAGAAGCACGAAATTTCAAACCGTTTTTCAGATATGTTAAAGGGAAGAAGCAGGCTAGGGAGGAGGTGGGACCGCTGGATGATGGAGATAGGAAGGGAGTGGTGAAGGAGGAGAAAGAAGTGTCGGAGAGACTAAACATGTTCTTTTCGTCAGTATTTACAAAAGAGGACACATCCAACATATCAGAACCTAAAAAAATATTCAAAGCAGAAAAATTAACATCCATGGAAGTAAGCCTCGAAGACATTCACAGGCAGATAGAAAAATTAAAACCTGAGAAATCACCCTATGGAATCCACCCTAGGGTAATGAAAGAACTAAAGGAGGAGATAGCGGAACTACTACAGCAAGTCTGTAATCTATCCCTAAAAACAGGCGTGATCTCGGAGGATTGGAAGATAGCCAATGTTACACCCATATTTAAAAAGGGATCGAGAGGTGACCCAGGGAACTACAGACCGGTAAGTCTGACCTCGGTTCTGGGGAAAATGGCGGAAATGCTGATAAAAGAAAGCATCGAGGAGTATCTAGAAAGGAATAAACTTATGATAACAAGCCAACATGGCTTCTGCAAGGGAAGATCGTGCCTGACAAACTTATTGCACTTCTTCGAAGAAATTAACAAACGGATGGACAAAGGGGACCCCATAGACATCGTATATTTAGACTTCCATAAAGCCTTTTACAAGGTACCCCATGAACGCCTACTTCGGAAACTGAAGTACCATGGGGTAGTAGGAGACATACACACATGGATTAGGAATTGGTTGGCGGGTAGGAAGCAGAGGATAGGAGTGAAGGGCCACTACTTGGACTGGAGGAGGATCACGAGTGGTGTTCCGCAGGGGTCGGTGCTTGGACCGCTGCTGTTCAATGTATTTATAAATAATCTAGAAATAGGGACGAAGTGCGAAGTAATAAAATTTGCAGACGACACCAAACTATTTAATGGGGCTAGGACTAAAGAAGACTGCGAAGATTTACAAAGGGACCTGAACACGCTAGTGGAGTGGGCAACGAGATGGCAGATAAAGTTTAATGTAGAGAAATGTAAAGTCTTGCACGTAGGGAACAGAAACCCGAGGTACAGCTACACGATGGGAGGGCTGTTACTGAGTGAGAGTACCCAAGAAAGGGACTTGGGGGTAATAGTGGACAAGACCATGAAGCCGTCAGCACAGTGCGCAGTGGCCGCTAAGAAAGCAAATTGAATGCTAGGTATAATCAAGAAGGGTATTACAACCAGAACGAAAGAAGTTATCCTGCCGTTGTATCGGGCGATGGTCGCCGTACCTAAAGAAGGATATGGCGATACTCGAGAGGGTTCAGAAGAGAGTGACACGTTTGATAAAGGGTATGGAAAACCTTTCATACGCTGAAAGATTGGAGAAACTGGGGCTCTTTTCCCTGGAGAAGTGGAGACATAGAAGGGATATGATAGAGACTTACAAAATCATGAAGGGCATAGAGAAAGTGGAGAGGGACAGATTCTTCAAGAATTTGAAAACTACAAGAATGAGAGGGCATTCAGAAAAATTAAAAGGGGACAGATTCAGAACTAATGCTAGGAAGTTCTTCTTCACCCAACGGGTGGTGGACACCTGGAATGCGCCTCCAGGTGGCGTGATAGGACAGGGTATGGTATTGGAGTTCAAGAAGGGATTGGACAATTTCCTGAAGGAAAAGGGTATAGAAGGGTATAGATAGAGGGTTACTATACAGGTCCTGGACCTGATGGGCCGCCGCATGAGTGGACTGCTGGGCATGATGGACCCCTGGTCTGACCCAGCAGAGGCACTGCTTATGTTCTTATGTTTACCCTATCAGCCTAATGTAACACATTCTTTGTCAGAAGAGACACCAAACACATTATTTTTCTCATGTCTGTTATTTGAATTCACAGAACGGAGTCTCTAGCCCAGTCATGTGGGAGAGAGAATCCATTCTGGCAATTCTTTTGGCCCCGCTGATCATGTCTCCCAGCTTGGCTTCAACATTTAAAGGGAAAAATGCTTGAGTACCTGAATAAACTCATGTAAACCGTTCTGAGCTCTGCTGGAAGAACGGTATGGAAAATTGAATGTACACCAAATTAAACCATTAACCAGAGAGGTAAATTAGATGACCCTTCTAATGTCTGGGCTGAACCTGGGGACTCCAACTTCCTATATGCCAACACAAATAGTACTGGACCAGTAAAAGGAAGAAAACAAAATTTGCCAAACAAATACACACAGTTGCACCCTGTTTTAGGAGAGACACCAAGATAAGTAAGGTCAATCGTGTACATTTGTCCCCTGGAATAAAACCCAAAGCATAGAGAGCACGCTTTATCAAGATGGCAATACATTTCATCTGGCAATCCCTATTTACGAGTTCAAATCTTGTTTTCTCACCCAGTACTCCGAAGATGTTTAGCTAGGTGGCAGTGGGTTGCTATCCATTAGCAAATTAAGGATTAGGATGGCAGCGTGTTGCCAACCACTACAAATGTAGAGGAAGGTGGCAGCTTTGTTGCTAGAGTTGAAAGTCTAGCAGTCTTCAAATCCAAGCTAAAAGCCCACTTTTTTGAAACTGCTTTCAACTCTTAACTCCCATCTAGACTCATTGTATCATTTACTCGACCAAAACCTCCCAACCCTGACATGCCTTGTCCAAATCAGATTGTAAGCTCTTCAGAGCAGGGACCCTATATTGTATGTTAAATGTACAGTACTGTGTACACCTTTCAATGCTAAAGAAATTATAAATAGTAAAATAAAAACTAAAACTTGAATTTATCGACCGGGTCATCTTCCTATAATAAAGCTCGATTCGGTTTACAATAAACTAAAAAATTGAAGAAATAAACTTAGACTTAAAATTTTGAGAATAACCAAGTTTGAAAGTTTTTGCGGAAGAACTGAAGTGAACCTAATTCTCTTCATCTTAGGGGAATGTCGTTCCATATTTCTGTTAGTTTAAATGAATAGCATTTCCCTAATTTACCAATACCTTTAAGGGAGGGAAAAGACAATTTAAGTTTTTGCATAGTCCTAACCAGACCCAGGAGAGAGGAACAAGTAGAGAGCATATGCCAAATAGAAACTTAAAAGTTAAGCAGGCACATTTGAAGTGTATCCTGGAAAATATCGGAAGCCAATGAAGTTTAGCCAGCAGCTAAAAATCAACCTAGCTGCTGTGTTCTGAATTAACTGGAGTCTCTGCAGGCTATTCTTGGTTACTCTTAGATAGATTGAATTACAATAATCTAACTGAGAAAGGATAATAGATTGAACTAGGACAGAGAAATGCTGCTGCTGAAAACAGGACCTGACTTTCCTCAGCATCAGGTTGGGCAGACTAGATGGACCATTCTGGTCTTTATCTACCGTAATCTACCAACGTCCCCCGCAATCTCTATACCAAACTTACTACTGGAAACGACGAAAAACCAACATATCAATTACCACAGGAAGGAATCATAACAATCGGCAAACATGAATCTCCTATTGATCCTATTGATCTATTTAATAAGCAATAATATTAAGGACATTATCTCACTCCATTCAAAACTTCACTCTGTTCATTACCCTGACACACCCATTAGGCTTCTAATTAACCAACAGGAAGAAAGAGTTAATCATATTAAAGTAATCACAAGCAACGGTAGACAACATCGTACCCTCAAAAAAAGGACAAGGGAAGTAAAACCTAACAAAATCACCACACTCACCAGACCCATCACAACCACTTCTGTTCCCTGCGCTTACCTCAACACTAGATCGGTAAGGAACAAAGCTTTCTTAATCAAAGATTGGACCATCAGCAAGAAATTAGCCTGCCTCTTTCTAACGGAAACATGGCTATTTTCTGAAGAGGATCCAATATTAAATGACCTTATACCAGATAACTATAAAATTCACATGTTAAATAGCGAAGACAGAAGAGGGGGAGGATTGGCAGTCATCCTTAAGGAAGAACTCAAACTTGACTTAGTAGATTCCAAGATAACCAACCAGTTAGAAATACTAGCCTGCAAAATTAGTAACAAGGATCTAGAAGAATCCCTCTCCTGCATTCTATTCTATGTCCCGCCAAAAAGCTGGTCAAAAGCCAGATAGGACTTCTACGAATTTGATCTACTTAATTCAATTACTCCATCTTACAATATTATAGCAGGAGATGTAAACCTACATTTAGAGATAGAGGACAATCCAGACGTGAAAGATTTTAAAAACTTCTTATCCTCACTCAATTACAACCTCCCTTTACCCACACAAACACACGAAAAAGGCAATCAGTTAGATTTGGTAGCTATGACCACAAAGGAGATCCTAGATCCTTCTATTTCCTTATCTGACTGTATCTGGTGTCACGATATCTGGTCCGACCATTTCACCCACTACTTTAACTTAATCTGGAATCACCCAAAGATAAATAAAGATCATCTCACAAGGGGCCATATCAATCCAGAGGAATACTGGGCACATTATGAATTATGTGAGGAAATAGAAGGGGATGATTTTTGGGAACAGTGGACGAAAACAAGCACATCCATTTTAGATAAAATTGCCCCTAAATGAAACAGTAAAAACTCCTCAAATACTCTGAACTATTAAAAATGAAACAATTAGTAAGACGACTAGAAAGGATCTGGAATAAAACGGGAGAAATATCAGACCAGAACAATTGGAGATCCAACATAAAGGACTACAAACAACTGATAAAAGAAAAACGGAAAGCATTCTACTCATCCAAAATTAATACATCCAATATGAGTTCGAAAGGAATCAACACTAAAGAACTGTTCAACTTGGTTACAAATTTTATTTGACACCACACGTCACAATCAATCCATGCACGATACGAAACTACCGTCAGCAAACGATCTAGCACAGCATTTTGACTCAAAAATTATAAACCTAAGGAACAACTGTCCGACAAACAACAAACACGCACATCAAATAGCCAACAAACACGCACATCAAATACATGGAAACGAAATACCAGTGGATATGATTTGGAACTCCTTTCAGGATCTAAAATGGAATAATTTAATCAAACTCTACAACAAGTATACTAAATCACACTGCATTCTAGATCCCTATCCCCCTGACATTATGAAAGCAGCCCCATTAGACTTCAAATTAAAACTGTGGAGCAATCTGACCAATAATTTCAAAAATGGAAAATTCCTAACTAATAATGGTCACATTATAATCACCCCAATTCCAAAAAATCGTAAACAATCCCTAACATCAGTAACCAACTATAGACCGGTAGCATCCATTCCATTCTTCGTAAAAATAACGGAAGGTCTAGTACATACCTAGTTGATGGACTACCTCGACCAGTTCTCTCTACTACATGAAACCTAATCTGGCTTCAGACCTCTGTTTAGCATCGAGACAGTAATTGCGGCGACACTAGATTACTTACGCTCCTTATTCAGCAAGGGTCATAACACCCTAATCATGATATTTGACATGAGCTCGGCCTTTGACTTGGTGGATTGTGAGAAATTGATACAATGCTTAGACGCAATCGGCATCATAGGAGAGGTATTTGACTAGTTCAGAGGATTCCTTATGTCCCGCACCTATCAAGTACGTTTCAATCACAACCTCTCTAAAACCTGGAGAAACCCATCTGGCGTTCCACAGGGGTTCTCATTATCGCCACTGCTCTTCAACGTCTACATGTCATCACTAGGCGTGCAACTGGCTCAGCGGGGTATAAAATTATTCAGTTACGCAGATGACTTTACAATCATTATCCCATTCACAACTTCTCCCTCTGAAACTACCCCCATGGCAACAGAAGCACTAAACCTGATAGAACAATGGACCACAGAATTCACTCTGAAGCTTAATTCAGAAAAAACTAAATTCTTCATAGCCTCGCCACATCCACTGTCACTAAACTCCACTATGCATCAACAATCTCAGCTACCCTATTCAACCTACAATAAAGGTTCTGGGGGTAATACTGGACCAAGGCCTAACCATGAAAGACCAAGTGGACTCCCTAGTCAGAAAGGGTTTTTTTACTCTCTGGAAACTTAGGTCCATTAGAGCATACTTCGATGCTACATCATTCAGACTTCTGGTACAATCCCTAATAATGAGCCATCTCGATTATTGTAATATTGCCCATCTGGCAATCTCCCAGAAGAACATGCAGAGACTGCAACTGGTACAGAATGTGGCAGTCAGGTTGATCTTTGGGTTGAAGAAGTCCGATCACATAACCCCTTCCTAACAACTCCTGCACTGGCTGCCAATGGAAGCACATGCAAAATTCAAGCTGGGATGTTTCTGCTTCAAGGTACTATTCGGTCTAGCCCCTAAATATATAACTGACCTCTTCTCCTTCTCAACCAACAGACATAAGAGTACACAACTGAAGTTCGTCTCCCCATCGGCTAGAGGATGTAAATTTAAGAGACACCATCAACATCTTCTATCGTATCAAGCAGCCTTATGGGGCAAAGACCTGGAAAAACTAATAACACACGCAAATAACTATGGTGAATTTAGGAAACACCTAAAAACATACCTGTTCTTGAAGTACCTAGGTAACGAATCTGGAGAATTGCTCCCATCACAATCTCTCCCATAAATCTGATCCCTTAAAATGTTAGCCACTAATCTCTAACTATGTATGTTCCACTCAATTTGTAGCATCTTTCTAATCATTGTAAACCGCATAAAACTCACGGTCCTGCTGTTATTATTATTATTATGTGATGGCTGAAGGAACATTTTTTTTACTAGAGAGCTAATTTGTTTATGTTTATTAACAGCCAAAAACAGGATCACAGAGGTTTACAATATAATTCATAACAATTTTGAAAAGAACTCCATTCATATAGAAAAGGAAAGAAAGAGAGAAAAAAATATATACTTTTTTAATAAATGCTTCTCTCTAACCATCAGTTTATCCATAATAATAAAATTAATTAATACATTCACCCATTTATAAAAATAATTAAATAAACAAATACATACAGCAGTCCCAAATACATTCCCTCAATTTAAAAAGGCAAGTTGAAAGAAATGTGATTTCAAATGTATACGCTTCTTCCTTTCTCAATTCTATAGGCAAACTATTCCATAACCGAGGACTAAACAGAAAAATGCACAATCCCTAGTCGAGGCAAGATGGGCCTTCAAAATGTGAGGAACAACTACTCTATTATCATTCAGAGATCGTGCATAAAATAACACCAAATTAGAAAGATCGAATAGTTGTAACTCAAATAATGCTCTATGTGCCAACAGCAAGGTCTTAAATTGGATCCTAAGTTGCTTTGGTAACCAGTGGAATTTCACATACAGAGGTGTATCGTGATCACGAATATGTGCCTGGCCTAACAGCCGAATCGCAGCATCTTGTACTGATTGTAGGTGCTTTAATTGTCCTCTTCCTATACTGGCATATACTAAATGACCCTAATCTAACTTAGACAATGCAACAGCATGAATTAGCATATGTAATGATTTCTCACCCAAAAAATCTCAAATAGCTCTAAGCTGTCTCAAAGCCCCAAAGCCTTTAGCAACCACAGATGAAATCTGTTCCTCAAAATTCAAACGATAATAGATTATAATCACCAAATACTATGAATTATTTAGAGAAAGATCTAATTGCAGTGGTGGCTTGTTCATTGAATGAGAGGGATGAGTCTATGATGACACCTGCGATCTTAGAGGAAAACTCAATCTGTAGAGATGTCCCTGATCCAGTTTTGGACCAAGCCATAGGAGTTTAGTTTTGGCTTCATTTAAATTCATTTGAACAGAAAATGACCAAGCCTGCAATTTCATTATACACTGAATTATGTTTGCAGAAAGATTTGAAAGATTCAAGTCTACCTCAAGGAGGATGAAAGTATCATCTGCGTACGTATACAGGGATTTGAAAATTGATGATTCAAGATATTTCACATAGATATTGAAAAGGATGGGAGGCAAAGGCAATCCCTGTGGGACTCCACATGACGACTTCCAGGGAAATGATATTATACCATCCACATTAACAGTATAAGATCATAATTGTAGGAAATTAGAAAACCAGCTTAAGACTGCATGCTCTAGGCCTATCAAAAAGTCATGATGGACAACATCAAAAGCCACGGACAAGTCGAATTGTTTGTAATAAGATGGCAAATTTGTTATTCAAATGTAGTTGCTGAACCTTTAGGAGAAATCAGCAAAGTTTCAGTACTGAAATTTGGCCTAAAATCATGCCGATACGGCAAAAGAACAGAAAATCTCATCTAATAAGTGGAGAGTTGACTGGAGAGGATAGATTCCATCATTTTAGTTAACAGCGCTATATTTGTAATTGGCCAATAATTTAACAAGATAGTTGGATCTAGGTCAGCTATTTATAGCTTATAATAAGAACTATTTGGCCCATATCAGTAGAAAACTCCCCAACTTCTAAGGCAGAATTTATAAGTTCAGTTAGCCACACAATAGCTTGGGCAAGAATTCTCTCATACAAATATGAGGGAATAGGATCCAAGATACACTTGCATTTCCTCAATTTATAACATAATTGCAAGATCTGTGTCTCAGTTACCGGTTCAAAAGTAACCCAAGCTGAGTGAAGCTTTTATTACATTCAGTACATATAAATGGTTTCTACACTGTGTGGATCACTGTATCTTTTTAAATCTGAAAGCTGAGTTAAGCTTTTATTACACTCAGGACATGTAAATGGTTTGTCTGCCATGTAGATATTCTTGTGAAACTTTAGATGTGACAGCTGAGCAAAGCTTTTATTACACTCAGTACATGTAAATGGTTTGTATCCTGTGTGAATCATTTTGTGTCTTTTTAGATTTGGAAGCTGAGTGAAGCTTATATTACACTCAGTACATGTAAATGGTTTCTGCCCTGTGTCTTTTTAGATCTGAGGGTTGAGTGAAGTTTTTATTACACAGTACATGTACATGATTTGTATCCTGTATGGATCACTTGGTGGCTTTTTAGAGCTGAAAGCTGAGTGAAACATTTCTTGCACTCAGCACGTGTAAATGGTTTGACTTCCATGTGGATATTCTTGTGAAATTTTTAATCTGAAATCCGAGCAAAGCTTTTATTACACTCAGTACATGTATATGGTTTGTGCCTTGCATGGATCATTTGGTGGCTTTTTAGATGGGAAACCTGAGTGAAGCTTTAATTACACTCAGTACATGTATATGGTTTGTGCCCTGTGTGAATCCTCTCATGAGTTTTTAGATCTGAAAGTCGAAAGAAGCTTTTATTACACTCAGTACATGTATATGGTTTGTATCCTGCATGGATCTTTTGGTGGCTTCTTAGATGGGAAACCTGAGTGAAGCTTTTATTACACTCAGTACATGTATATGGTTTGTGCCCTGTGTGGATCCTCTCATGATTTTTTAGATCTGAAAGTCGAGCAAAACTTTTATTACACTCAGTACATGTATATGGTTTGTGCCCTGTGTGAATCCTCTCATGAGTTTTTAGATCTGAAAGTCGAAAGAAGCTTTTATTACACTCAGTACATGTATATGGTTTGTATCCTGCATGGATCTTTTGGTGGCTTCTTAGATGGGAAACCTGAGTGAAGCTTTTATTACACTCAGTACATGTATATGGTTTGTACCCAGTGTGGCTCATTTGGTGGCTTTTTAAATGTGAAAGGTGAGTGAAACTTATATTACACTCAGCACATAAAAATGGTTTGTACCCTGTGTGGATCATTTGGTGGCGTTTTAGATGTGAAAGCTGAGTGAACCTTTTATTACACTCAGTACATGTATATGGTTTGTACCCAGTGTGGCTCATTTGGTGGCTTTTTAAATGTGAAAGGTGAGTGAAACTTATATTACACTCAGCACATAAAAATGGTTTGTACCCTGTGTGGATCATTTGGTGGCGTTTTAGATGTGAAAGCTGAGTGAACCTTTTATTACACTCAGTACATGTATATGGTTTGTGCCCTGTGTGTATCCTCACATGAGTTTTTAGATCTGAAAGTCGAAAGAAGCTTTTATTACACTCAGTACATGTAAATGGTTTGTACCCTGTGTGGATCATTTTGTGACTTTTTAGACTTGAAAGCTGAGTGAAGCTTTTATTACATTCAGTACATGTATATGGTTTGTGCCCTGTGTGGATCCTCTCATGAGTTTTCAGATCTGAAAGTCGAAAGAAGCTTTTATTAAAATCAGTACATGTAAATGGTTTGTACCCAGTGTGGCTCATTTGGTGTTTTTTTAGATTTGAAAGCCGAGTGAAGCTTTTATTACACTCAGTACATGTAAATGGTTTGTGCCCTGTGTGGATCATTTGGTGGTTTTTTAGATGTGAAAGGTGAGTGAAACTTATATTACACTCAGCACATGAAAATGGTTTGTACCCTGTGTGGATCATTTGGTGGCTTTTTAGATGTGAAAGACAAGTGAAGCTTTTATTACACTCAGTACATGTATATGGTTTGTGCCCTGTGTGGATCTTATCATGAGTTTTTAGATCTGAAAGTCGAAAGAAGCTTTTATTACACTCAGTACATGCAAATGGTTTGTACCCTATGTGAATCATTTGGTGGCTTTTTAGATCTGAAAGTCGAAAGAAGCTTTTATTACACTCAGTACATGTAAATGGTTTGTACCCTATGTGAATCATTTGGTGGCTTTTTAGATGTGAAAGCCGAGTGTAGCTTTTATTACACTCAGTACATGTATATTGTTTGTCTCCTGTGTGGATCATTTTGTGTCTTTTTAGATTTGAAAGCCAAGTGAAGCTTTTCTTACACTCAGTACATGTATATTGTTTGTCTCCTGTGTGGATCATTTTGTGTCTTTTTAGCTGTGAAAGCCAAGTGAAGCTTTTCTTACACTCAGTACATGTATATTGTTTGTCTCCTGTGTGGATCATTTTGTGTCTTTTTAGCTGTGAAAGCCAAGTGAAGCTTTTCTTACACTCAGTACATGTATATTGTTTGTCTCCTGTGTGGATCATTTTGTGACTTTTTAAATTTGAAAGCCGAGTGAAGCTTTTATTACACTCAGTACATGTAAATGGTTTGTACCCTGTGTGGATCATTTTGTGACTTTTTAGACTTGAAAGCTGAGTGAAGCTTTTATTACACTCAGTACATGTATATGGTTTGTGGCCTGTGTGGATCCACACATGAATTTTTAGATCTGAAAGTCGAAAGAAGCTTTTATTACACCCAGTACATGTAAATGGTTTGTACCCTATGTGAATCATTTGGTGGCTTTTTAGATGTGAAAGTCGAGTGAAGCATTTATTACACTCTGTACATGTAAATGGTTTGTTTCCTGTGTGGTTCATTTTGTGACTTTTTAGACTTGAAAGCTTAGTGAAGCTTATTTGGAAGGGTCCTTCTGCTAGGTGTCTCTGGTCCTCAGGGAAGTAACTCAGATCTCTGTCATTTCTCTCACACTTCCTGACTCCATCCCTTGAGACCTCTGTAGGGTCTCTCTGGTTCTTTGATTCCTGCTTATAATTCTTTGTGTTAATTTTCTCAGTTTCCTGGGAATTATTCTCACAGACATTTTTCGACAGTGTTTGGATTTGTTCCATTTCAACCGGATCTTCTCCTTGATTCTTTTCTCTCTTCCATTCGTGTTGGATCTGATGATCTGCTGGAGAGAAACAGAAGGTATTTCTCATGAGTTATAAAACAGTCGTGGCTTCTATAGATTCCATTATTTTAGTTAACAACAGTATACAGTGGTGCCTCACACAACGAACTTAATCCGTTCCAGGAGCAAGTTTGTTATGTGAAACGTTCGTTGTGTGAAACGCGTTTTCCCATAAGAATACATGTAAAACAAAATAATTCGTTCTGCAGCCCTGTTTTCCCATAAGAATACATGTAAAACAAAATAATTCGTTCTGCAGCCCTGTTTTCCCATAAGAATACATGTAAAACAAAATAATTCGTTCTGCAGCCCTACATTTCCCTCCCTCCACCTCACCTTATATGCAGAGTTTGCCAGCTTTCTTTTTCACCCAGCCGCACGCTTTCAAAAAGCTGTGCACGCGCAGCTGCTGAAGTTGATCAATGTTCTCCTCTCCTGCAACTTCCGGTTTCCGGTTGCGTCAGAGGAGAAGATTGAACAACAGAGCATGCGCGCATGTGCTGCTCTTTGAAAGTGTGTGGCTGGCCGAAAAAGAAAGCCGGAAAACTCGGCATCTAAGGTAAGGTGGAGGGAGATGATGGAACACTGCATTCAGACAGGAGGGTGCTGCTGTTCCCGGCTCACATTAGGAAGCGGCGAGAGTAGTTCCGCCCCCCCCCCGGGCCCCTCGGGCGACTTCGTTGTGTGAAACGAAGTTCGTTATAGGGAACAAGACAAAAAGTTCGTTATGCGCAGCGTTCGCTGTACGAGGCGTCCGTTATGCGAGGCACCACTGTATTGGTAATTGGCCAATAATTTAACAAGATAGTTGGATCTAGGTCAGCTTTTTATAGCTTATAGTAAGAACTATACGGCCCATATCAGTAGAAAACCCCCAACGTCTATGGCAGAATTTATAAGTTCAGTTAGCCACGCAATGGCTTGGGCAGGAATTCTCTTATATAAATATAAGGGACTGGGATCTAATATACACTTGCATTTCCTCAACTTATACATAATTGTAAGATCTGTGTCTCAGTTACAGGTTGAAAAGTAACCCAAGTTGAGTGAAGCTTTTATTACACTCAGTACATACAAATGGTTTCTACACTGTGTGGTAAATAGGGATTTACTATACTAACCTGCCTAAACATGCCCCCAGTTGGTTTTTAGTAAGTGCACAAACACGATAGCCAATTAACATTTAAATTTATTCAAAGTTATTTCATAACAGAATAATCTTACAAGGCTCATAAACAATTATGATTTGTACAATGGAAATTCATCTCTTCACAGCAGAGTAATGGCATCTTGCTGAAGGGAGGAATTGCTATTTGCCATAGCAATACTGTCACTTATATACATCATTTGTCCCTCCCTTCATATGATTTAAGGCATTTCATACATGGTAGGGGAGTGGCTTTCACTTAACAAAGACCTTCTTCGCTTTTATAGATAACAGGCTGAAAGAAAAGTTGTTTAAGATATAACAGCTATATATCTTTACAGTAATTTACATAAAAGAAGATTATAATGTATAAATTTTAATAGAACTTAGGTTGAAATTTACCAACGCAATACAACCCTTAAGGAAGGAATATCTCTCTTAACCAGTATTTGTCTTATGTCTTAGAATGAATCAATGTAGCCCTCTGACTAACGAAGAACCGACAGTCTGGGCTTTTGCCTGTGTCTAACTATGTCTCGGTAAAACAAACACAAAATAGCCCAAAAGCCCCCTCCCCCTTAATGAGAATCACTAATGCTCTCCTATATTGAGCCCAAGAAGCCCCCCTTCTCATCTAAGAAGGCAAGCAGGCCTCACAGACTTCAAGGTCAGGTAGGTCAAACTCCATATGTTGCTTCTGGATTGTCCAAAATCTAAATCTTTATAGTATTAGCTTTATATGCACATTTCATATTTAAATACACACACACATACCTACATCTACAGTACTCCCCCGAGATTCGCGGGGGGTCCGTTCCAGGACCCCCCACAAATCAGAGGGCAGCGGGAGAGCAGCCAGAGCACTGCAAGTGCAGGAAATCACTCGTGGTTCGCTCCGACCGCCTCTTCCTGCACGAAGTCGGGCCTTATCCAATCAGGAGCTGCGAATGACTGGGACTGCGAACCACCGACCGTGAACAACCGGGGGAACACTGTATATCATAATTCTTATGAAAGTACATGCCTTGCTCAGGAATGTGAAACCCTCTATCTTCCTTACCACTACTAGTCTAAGAGCCATCTGGTATTAATTAAGCCATAAGGCTATAGGCGGGAAATTTGGACAAAGATAAGGAAAAAGAACTTATAATTTAAATACCGCTACAAATATTTTATATATTTACTTTCCCTAAGTCCAGTTTAACCAGCAAATTACATCAATAGCATATTATTATGCCCTTCTCTCGATATAATTTTCTGATCATTTGTTAATTATCCTGATATGGATTTATGATGTTCGCTTATAACACACTCTGTCCAGACTTAGAAGGTCTTTCACGCCCTGCTATTTGCTCTGCGCTGTTTCCGCCAGACAGCGCCTTGCTCAGAGGATCACTTTGTGTCTTTTTAGATGTGAAAGCTGAGTGAAGCTTTTATTATACTCAGTACATGTAAATTGTTTGGGCCTTGGCTTGAGAATTGGTCAGTTTTCTATCTGCAAAGCATTTTTTCAAGCATTTATCTCGAGACAGTGCCGGTTTGTGATTTGTTCCTTGGAAATGGCAGCGTGTCAATTCTCTCAAAGGTGCCAAAAGACCGAGTGCTCTAACCTTAATCTATAGGTTTTGCATGTAGCTATAGGAATCGCCTGTATCCCACTCGTGCTCTGCCTATTTGCACACCAGCCCCTCGTACTTACCTGCAATAGCTCTTAGGTGCTATTCTATAAGATAGTGGCTAAAAGTATTTATGAGCATGAAGTAATGGCCCCTGATCCAGAGTCCTATTGAAACATGGTTACCGTTGGGTCACATTTGTCTCTACTTTGACTTATAGATGGGAGAACAGCCTGTGGATGGAGTATGGACACATATGACTGTTCTATATGGTTCAGGAAAAGCACACCTTAAATCTAAATCAAGATATAGAATAAAAAGGATGCACCACCCAGAAATTGAACTCAACCCCTCATATGTAGTGAGGATGCACAAAGAGTGTATGGTGCAGTGGTTAAAGCTTAGCACCCTGGGATTGTGGGTTCAAGCCCATGCCACTCCTTGTGACCCTGGGCAAGTCACTTAATCCCCCCATTGCACCAGATACATTAGATAGATTGTAAGCCCACCAGGACAGACAGGGAAAAGTGCTTGAGTACCTGAATAAATTAATGTAAACCATTCTGAGATCCCTTGGAATACTTAAACTGATGAGGTAAACATTTTCTCGGTCCTCAAGCAACTCAATGTTCAATCATTCTAATACTTAACTTCTGAGAAGTCTGTCCCACATGACTAACATAATGTATTATCTTAGAGAGAGGAAAAGATAATGGTTCGTTTTCATCATTCCTAGATACAGGCCAAGTAAGCACGTGCCTCAGGCCCGAAGCGTTGAGGGGGGCCCAGAATGCTGCCTGCTCTGGTGACGTCAGTCTATCTGCCTCTGTGTCCAGCTCCAGGTGTCCAAGTTTTGCCTCCTCCTGCTTTCTTCAGTGCAGCCAAACTCGCAGTCTTCAAAATGCCGTGGGCTACATGCTGCCTGCGGCTGACCCGGAAGCCATTCCTCTGATGCTGGAATTTTGCGTTAGAAGGAAGGCTTCTGGGTTAGCTGTGGGCAGCGTGTAGGAACCGCCCATAGCCTTTTGAAGACTGCAAATTCAGCTACTTGATCTTCTAGACCCGGGTCAAGAGTGTACACTCTCGCAGAAGGGGAACGTATGAGGGCAGAAGCAGGGAGGGGGCAGGTCCAGGGAGCCCAGTGTACTTGGGTGCCTAGGGTCCAATGAAGAATTCATTTTGTCCTTGATACAGCGCATTATAGAGTATTATATAGTTTGTTTCTTGACCCCTTTGTCCCGTCTTCCCTTTCCCATTAATTCTAATCTAATGTTCTATTTGTGAGTTGCACAAACCTATACAAGCTCTAGGCGACTGAAGAGTAAAACAGGGAGGGAAGGGGGAGAAGGGGGAAAGGGACATATAGGAGGAAAGGAAAAGGCAGATATTAACTGTCAAAGAGGTAAGTTTTCAGTTTTTTTCAGAAGGAGTAGTTGGCCTCCTTTCTGATAGTTTCTGGGAGATCGTTCCAGGTTTTTACTCCCAGATAGGTTAGCATGGAGTTGAAAATTTGCTTGTATTGAAGGTTCCTTATGGGCGGTAGGTTCAGTTGAATTTTGTTACGGATTCTTATGGATGTGGACCAGGTCGCTGAGAATATCTAGGTACTAGGTATGAGAAGTTTGCTATCAAGACCTTTAGCATTTGAATCAATTCAAACTCACTTTACATGGGACAGAATCACCAGGTCCAAAAATTTTTTTCGCCCCTCTCACCACCTTTATGACTGCATGGAAACAGGTCCCTTTCCAATCCCTGTGGTTAACTCTTCCCACCGTCCCTTAAGACCAACGCAAAAAAGACAACGACTCCTAAAAAACCTACAACACTCGGAGCCGTTGGCTCCTCTAGATCATTACAAGCTATCTGGAGCTTACCTGAACATTCGTTCAGTCAGGAATAAGGCACAACTGGTCAAAGACTGGCTGGAAGAAACCCATCTGGATATTCTACTTCTAACTGAAACATGGTTAACCTCTGATTAGGATATCATCATAGGGGATATACTACCTTCAGACTACAAAATTATCCTTTTATCAAGAATCAAAAAAAGAGGAGGTGGTTTAGCAATAATTCTCCGAAACCACTTAAAGTTCCAAGTGTTACACTCCAAACTGACTACTGGCCTGGAAATTCTCACTTGTAAAATATCTAAAGAGGATTGCAAAGATAACTTGATCCTCACAATATTTTACATCCCCCCCAACAAATGGCACCTAGCAAAAGAGGAATTCTACAAATTCCTCCTTGCAAACTCGGTAGCCGGTGCCTACAACTTTATAGCCAGGGATGTTAATTTACACCTCAAAAAGGCAGACAATTCCAATGAACTTGTCCAATATTTTTAATATTTGATAAATTACTGTTTTTATTTGCTTACTTTAATTCCTTCCTATAATTTTTATAATGTATACCGTCTAGACATGTATTTTTATAGACGGTATATCAAAAATAAAGAAACTTGAATGTAACCGACCTACTTTCCTTCCTTACATCATTAGGGTTCTCCAAACCATCCCCAACTAAAACCCACCAGAAAGGTCACCAGTTAGATCTGATCACATTCCTTTCTAATGCCCTAACGACCCCCAGTATAAGTCTCAAAGGTGAAACCTGGTCTTATACTCCCTGGTCGGACCATCTTTTATGCAACTTTGAACTATACTGGATTAAAAGACAACTTAAAACAGAACCAAGGAACAACTTCAAAGAGAAAACTATTTGCACAAGAGGACAGCTGAACCCGGTAGAATTTTGGACGCACTATAGCTTAATCTCCAACCCAGCTTTTGACCCTAACTTCATTTTAGGATGGAAAAACTTTAGTGATCAAGTCTTAAACGACATAGCCCCTCTGAAAAAACGTAAAAAAAGACTTTTATCAGACAACTGGTATGATACCGACTTAATGGTCTTAAAGCGAGAATTACGCAAATTGGAAAGAATATGGTTCAAAACAGGGAAAGAAGAAGATAGACTTACTTGGCGACTAAAGGTTAAAGAATACAAAATAATGATCAAAGAAAAGTGTAGCAAACATTACTCCCAAAAAATTAATTCTCCTACTTTAAATAGTCACAAACTCTTCAAAATAGTCAATTCTTTGTTTGATATTGAATTCCACAAGCGCTCCAATACAGACTCCCTACCCCCTGCGGCGATCTTAGCTGACTTTTTCGTTACAAAAATCCACAAATTGAGATTGTCTCTTGCAGGTTCAAGCATAGATTTACCTATCATGTTTCCTGCCTCAGACAAAAAAGGTAAAGCTGTTGATATGACCTGAAATCACTTTGAATACCCAGACTGGAGCCACTTCCTCAAGCTTTACTCAAAATATGTAAAATCCAATGGCTGAACTTTTTAACTGGGTTTCATCATGCATGCGTACCGGTAATTCCCAGAGGAACTTGGTCATATCCTCATGACTCCTATTATCAAAAACCCAAAGGAGTCTGTTTCCTTGACGGCCAACTACAGACCCATTGCCAACATGCCATTCTTTCTTAAACTAATGGAAGGTCTGGTTAACATCGACCTCACAGAATATTTAGAGAAGTTTAACATTCTACATGATTCTCAATCTGGCTTCTGAACAAATTACACTGAAACAGTTTTGGCTTCCATGACTGACCATCTTTTCCATTTGTTTTCCTGGGAAAAAAGTGCACTGGTACTGCAGTTTGACCTGAGAAGTGCCTTCGACCTTGTTGATCATGACCTCCTGCTTAGATGCCTTGATTCCATCGGCATTTCTGGACAGGTACTAAACTGGTTCACTAGTTTCCTAAAAAAATGTACATACCAGGTCTACAGCGAAGGAGCCTACTCTCAAGCTTGGTCCAATCCCTGCGGAGTGCCACAGGGCTCCCCACTCTCCCCCTCACTCTTCAATATCTACATGGCTTCACTGGGAAATATGTTATCCGATTTAAAACTGAAATAGCACAGTTACTTACCGTAACAGGTGTTATCCAGGGACAGCAGGCATATATTCTCACATGTGGGTGACGTCATCTACGGAGCCCCGATGCGGAAGCATTTTCAAGCAAACTTGATTGAAGATTTAAGTTTGCTCTGCTGCTCCACACATGCGTGCCTTCCTGCTCCACTAGGGGGTGCATCCCCTCGTGGTCTCCAGTTCACTTAACTAGCCAAGAAGCCAACCTCGGGGAGGTGGGCGGGTTGTGAGAATATATGCCTGCTGTCCCTGGATAACACCTGTTACGGTAAGTAACTGTGCTTTATCCCAGGACAAGCAGGCATGATATTCTCACATGTGGGTGACCTCCAAGCTTACTGAAGAGGGATGGAGGGAAGTTGGCAATTTAAGCAAATAGATTTCGCAATACCGATTGGCCGAACCGGCCATCGCTTCTGGACAGGGAGTCCAGACAGTAGTGGGAGGTGAAGGTATGAACCGAAGACCACGTGGCAGCCTTGCAGATTTCCTCAATAGGTGTGGAACTGAGGAACGCTACGGAGGCTGCCATCGCTCGGACTTTGTGTCCCGTTACTCGACCATGCAGCGCGAGACCAGCCTGAGCGTAGCAGAAGGAGATGCAATCGGCCAACCAGTTGGACAAGGTGCGTTTGGAGACTGGGTGGCCTAACCGGTTTGGGTCGAAGGACAGAAATAGTTGTGGGACTTTCCGGTGTGGCTGAGTGCGTTGGAGGTAAAAGGCCAACGCTCTTTTGCAGTCAAGAGTGTGGAGCGCCACTTCTCCGGGGTGAGAGTGGGGCTTGGGAAAAAACACGGGTAAGACGATGGACTGATTGAGATGGAAATCAGACACTACTTTAGGTAGGAACTTTGGATGGGTGTGGAGTACCACCTTGTCGTGATGGAATACCGTGAAGGGTGGGTCCGCTACCAGAGCTTGTAGCTCACTAACCCGCCGTGCGGACGTGAGCGCGAGTAAGAAAATTACCTTCCAAGTGAGGAATTTTGGATGGCATTTGTCTAGTGGCTCAAATGGAGGTTTCATTAGTTGAGCCAGAACCACGTTAAGGTCCCAAACCACCGGGGGAGGTTTGAGAGGGGGGTGGACGTTCAGGAGACCCTTCATGAAGCGAGTGACTAAGGGATGGAGCGAGAGGGCTTTCCCTTCCAGGGGCTGATGAAAGGCCGCAATCGCACTGAGGTGTACTCGAATGGAGTTGGTCTTTAGGCCGGAATGAGATAGTTGAAGTAGATAGTCAAGGACCAGGGGGACGGGGACCGACACCGGGTCCTGGCTGTGGGAGGAGCACCAGGTTGAGAATCTGGTCCACTTTTGGGAGTAGCAGGTTCTCGTCGAGGTTTTTCTGGAAGCCTCCAATATCTCCTTGACTGATTGAGACACGGGGAGAGCAGTCAGGGGGAAAGAAACCAAGCATTCAGATGAAGAGATTGAAGATTGGGATGTAACAGTGAACCCTGACCCTGTGACAGTAGAGAGGGAAACAGAGGCAGAGGCAGTGGATCTCTGGCACTGAGTTGAAGTAGAAGGGAAAACCACGGCTGGCGAGGCCAGCGAGGGGCAATCAGGATCAGGGTGGCTTGTACTGTTTTCAGGTGGACAAGCGTCCGCAGTATCAGAGGAAACGGCGGGAACGCATACAGGAACCTTCCCTCCCAGTCGAGGAGGAAGGCGTCGGCCTCGAGCCAGTCCGGAGAGTATATCCGGGAACAGAAGAGAGGCAGCTTGTGGTTGTTAGGGGACGCGAACAGGTCTATTTGAGGTGTCCCCCACCGTTCGAACACCCCTCGTAGGGTCTGAGAGTGTAGTGACCACTCGTGTGGCTGGAGGAGGCGGCTGAGTCTGTCCGCCAGGCAATTTTGTTATCCTTGTATGTACACCGCTCGGAGGAAGGTGTTGTTGGAGATTGCCCATTTCCAGAGGCGCAGGGCTTCCCGACAGAGGGGCCAAGACCCTGTCCCCCCTTGTTTGTTTACGTAGTACATCGCTACCTGGTTGTCGGTTCGGATGAGAACCACTCGGTCGTGGAGCAGATGTTGGAAGGCTACAGCTGCGAGATAGATGGCCCGAAGTTCTAGCACGTTGATGTGGCAGCGACGGTCTTGTGCTGACCACATTCCTTGGGTGCGTAGGCCGTCCAGATGGGCTCCCCAAGCGTACTCCGAGGAGTCCGTGGTGAGTACCTTGCTGTGGGGTGGGGTGAGGAAGAGCAAACCTTTGGAAAGATTTGAAGAGTCGCCCCACCAGCGGAGCGATCGTTGCAATGAAGGAGTCAATGTCACGGAGCGGTCGATCGGGTCCCGGTCTTGACGCCATTGAGATGCCAGGGTCCATTGAGGGATTCTCAGGTGGAGGCGGGCGAAGGGTGTGACATGGACGGTGGAGGCCATGTGGCCCAGGAGGGTCATCATCTGTCGAGCTGATACCGAGGTCAGCAGGGAGATCCTTCGGCTCAGACTTACTAACGCCTCCCGGCGCGGAGGGGGGAGGAAGGAACGGAGGCGAACCGTGTCCAGCGTGGCCCCGATGAACTGTAGGGACTGCGAGGGGCGTAGTTGAGATTTTGGGAAGTTTATTTCGAACCCCAGACTTTGTAGGTAGGTAATAGTCTGTTGGGTCGCTGAGATAACCCCTTCCCTGGACGGGGCTTTGATTAGCCAGTCGTCCAGGTAGTGGAATACCTGGAGGCCCTGGGAACGTAAGGTTGCTGCTACCACCACGAGGCACTTGGTGAAGACCCGAGGTGATGATGCTAGTCCGAAGGGGAGGACTCGGTATTGTAGGTGCCAGTCCCCTACCTGGAAGCGCAAGAACTTGCGTTGAGCGGGGTGCACTGGGACATGTGTGTACGCCTCTTTGAGATCGAGGGAGCAGAGCCAGTCGCCCTCGTCGATCAAGGGGTAAAGTGTCGGTAGTGAGAGCATCCGAAACTTTTCCTGTACCAGGAATTTGTTGAGGCGTCTCAAGTCTAGTATTGGGCGTAGGTCTCCCGTTTTTTTCGGTACCAGGAAGTAACGGGAGTAGAAGCCCTTTCCCCGTTGGTCGGGGGGAACCTTCTCCACTGCTCTCAGGCGAAGCAGGTCTCGGGCTTCGGAGAGGAGTAGAGATAGCTGAGTCCAGTTGGGAGGGCAATTCCTTGGGGGGTTGTCCGGGGGAATGGCCCGAAAGTTGAGAGAGTACCCTGATGAGATCACGCCAAGGACCCATGCGTCCGACGTGACTTGTTCCCAGCGAGGGTAAAAGGCTTTGAGTCGACCCCCGATGGGAAGGAGGCCTGGGACTATGGCGGAGGGGGCCCGCCCCCTTCCGCATGCCCCGTCAAAAGGACGGGGATGGTTTAGTGGTCGCAGGCGGTTGGGACTTGGGCATGGCCCTGTGGTGGGCTTGCGGACGCCTGGGTGGGGGCCGCGAGAAAGCAGGGGTGGACTTTTGTGGGTAGCGGCGCGGAGGGGCCCTATACGGCCTGGCCGCTGGCGGTTTGGGCTTTTGCCGGACAAGGGAGGCAAACGAGCGTTCATGTTCGGAGAGGCGTTTTGTAGCCGCCTCGATAGTGTCATCGAACAATTCCTTTCCCACGCAGGGGAGGTTAGCCAACCGGTCCTGTAAGTTGGGGTCCATGTCGACCAGGCGCAGCCAAGCTAGTCGGCGCATGGCGATAGCGAAGGCTGCTTCTCTGGAGGAGAGTTCGAAGCCATCGTAGGCCGCGTGGAATAGATGAAGGCGCAGGTTGGAGAGGGACTCTAACAGCAGGCCGAACGTTCCTTGCCGGGAGGCCGGTAGGTCAGTCTCAAAGGCTCTCAATAGTCCAATGAGGTGTTTGAGGTAGGATGTGAAGGTGAAAGTGTAGCTTTGCACCCTAGAGGCCATCATTGCGTTTTGGTATAGTCTCCTGCCGAACTTGTCCAGGGTTCGGCCTTCTCGGCCTGGGGGGACCGCTGCTGAGACCCGGGACGGGTGAGCCTTTTTCAAGGAGGATTCTACTAGCAGCGATTGGTGGGAGAGCTGTGGTTGCTCGAATCCCGGGTAAGGTACTGTGCGGTACTTGGCCTCCATTTTGGAGGGTACGGCCGTGACCATGTTCCTGAAGAAGGCCTGTTGGAGTACCGGGTTAGGTGGTAAGCGGAGGGACTCTCTGGGCAGTGATGGCATATCCAGCTCCGCCAGGTACTCCTTAGAGTATCTGGAGTCGGACTGGAGGTCTAAGTCCAATGCGTGGCCCATGTCTTGGACGAAGCGAGTGAAGGATGGACGGGATGTCCCCGGGGCCCCGTGCGGGGTCGGGGAACGAGACCTTCGTCGGGTGGAGAAGGATAGGGAGGCTTCCCTCGAGTATCGAGGTTCGTGTTCCGATCCATGCTCCGAGACTGGGGAAGCACTGTGAGAGTGTTCCGGGGTTGTCGATCTTCGGCGTCTCGAGGGGCCCCTCGGAGACGATGCCGGAGTTAGGGGTATCGATTGATATCGGATCAGTGACCTCGATCCGGACTCCCTCGGAGAATACGTCCGAGGTGGAGATCGGAGGATGCGCGGGTTGGAGAGTGATAACTCAGCCACCCTTAGTGGTCCCGTACGAGGTGTGGGAGAACGGCCTCGTAGAGTTGGTGAACCTCGGGCCTTCTTGGAGGTACGGCGGTTCGAGGTTTCTGTCGTTTTAGCCCGACGTTTTGCCCCTCGGCGGTCTGCGGAGGGGGAATGTCTCGGGCGCCTCGGCGAGGAGTCTGAGGAGGATGGGATGCGGCGAGGATTGCGCACCTTTCCTCGAGGTTGATCGGTGCGAGGCTCAGGTTGGTCTGGCACGTTCGAGGTCGAGGCCGATTGAAACTGGGCCATTGCAGTGGACAGCTCCGACGTGATCATCGCTCGGAGTAGGTCCTGGAAGACGGGCACGGACAGCATCGAAGGCATGTCCACTGCCTCGGTGCACTCCACCTGGGGCGACCTCGTATCAGAGTATTCCCGCGTGGTGGAGGCACGGCCCGAAGGCTTGGAGGGCTTAGTCGCTGTAAGCATGGGGCTTCCGCCATGCGTCGACGTTGTCCCCGAGGTTGGCTTCTTCGCTGTTACAGAACCTGAAGAGGGAAGAGGGGACTTACCCGGAGCCGAGGCTTTCTGTTGTCCCGAGGACTTCGGGGTCGAGTCTCGAGGCGATGCCGAGGTATCAGGGGCCGAGGTCAAGGCCGAGGCCGGGGCCGACCTCGAGGCCGAGGTGGAGGGTTGTTCCGGAGTGAAGAGGTCCGCCATGCGGGCTTTTCTTCGGCGGAGGGCCCTGTTTTGGAAATTAGCGCACTGGGGGCAGGAGTCGGTTGGATGAGCTGCCCCCAGACAGAGGATGCACCGGCGATGCGGATCTGTGAGAGAAAGAAGCTGCTCGCATCGGGTGCACTTTTTAAAGCCGGTCAAAGGCCGGGACATTAAATCGAAAGTGGCCGCGGCTCGATTAGCCACGCGGCCACGGGGACCCGGAAGCCTCCGGGTCGTCGAAAACGAAGCAGGAATCAAATAAAATTGTAAAGAATTCGCGCACAGCGACTTAATCGAGAAAAAACAAGAAAAAAATTGCGGTGCTAGAAGGCAGTTGGGGCAGAGCCTGAGAAACACGGCTTCTAGGCTCGCGGAAAATTTTGAACTGGAGACCACGAGGGGATGCACCCCCTAGTGGAGCAGGAAGGCACGCATGCGTGGAGCAGCAGAGCAAACTTAAATCTTCAATCAAGTTTGCTTGAAAATGCTTCCGCATCGGGGCTCCGTAGATGACGTCACCCACATGTGAGAATATCATGCCTGCTTGTCCTGGGATAACATACATATATGCAGATGATATAACAATTATTATTCCCATAACCTCATTGACCCAAGAGACAGAACAATTCATCTCATCCGTCCTTACCAAAGTAGAACATTGGACTCCAAACTAAAACTGAATCCCGAAAAAACCAAGATTTTCTTGGCAAGTCCCAATAACAAGATCGTGAACACCTCCTTGAGACTAAATGGATCAGATTACCCAATTAATCCCACAACCAAAATCCTTGGCGTCACCCTGGACCGAAACCTGATGTTTGAAGATCACAGCTAAAAACGTTTTCTTAGTGCGTGCCGCGGATGGTTCCACCTGTTATACTCCGAAGTTATTGCTCAAGCCTTCCTTTCTTATTATCAAACCCTCTACACACCAGAGCATATAGGATCTCAAATTCAAATTGATGCAGCTTTCTGAACTGATGCCTGAGGAAGCAGATGATCTGTCAGCCCCTATATTAGAAGAGGAAACTTTGTGGGTGATTTTTACTTTAGCTCATGGGAAGGCTCCTGGGTTGGATGGCTTTATGAATCGTTTCTATAAATGTTTTAGGCATTTATTAGTTGGTCCCTTTATCCGGGCTTTTAATAGTTTGGATCAGGGTATGGAGTTGCCTTATTATTGGAGATTGGCAGGTGTGACGCTTATTTTGAAGCCTGGTAAGGATTCTGCTCAATGTGGCTCATACAGACTGATCTCATTGTTAGATACAGACTATTGGACAAACTCGGGTAATTTATTCCAGGCACAGGGGTAAGCTAGATGAAAGGAACGAAGTCTGGAATTTGCAGTGGAGGAGAAGGGTAAAGCTAAGTTTAGGCAGAAATAAGATTTTTTAAATGCTTTGGGATCCTTTTGTGTAAAGTTTGAGACCTGTATTTTTGATCTCGTGGCCAGTGTGTGCAATTCTGTCCAGTTCCTGGCACATCCAAGAGGGACCATCTCGACATTGCTCTTGAAATTGCACTGGTTGCCTGTTTTGTCTTAGTTTTTAAAGCATTACATAAGGACCCACCACCACCAAGTCTAGTAATGTCTGTACATAATTACCATATATTTGCTTAATCCCTTCTAGAGAATGACACACTTAATCTCTGTCCCTGCCCCTTCCCATCCCCATAAGCACTATCCCCATCGACTCTGTCCTTATTTGCACAAGCCTCAAACACTTATGAGTTTATATCAAGTATGAAAAGGAGAGTGTGGTGTAGTGGTTAGAACTAGAGCCGCAGCACGCTGAGATTGTTTCATTAAAATTTCAATATACCACAATATCATAGATTCAAAGCGATTTACAATTAAACACGGGGTCTCGATTATTAACTACACTTCTCCCTCGTTATTCGCGGGGGATACGGGCAGAGCCGGAACGCGAATGCCGAAAAACCGCAAATATCCGGCTCTGACCCACCCCCACCTCCCTGCCGCCTTTCTGGCCTTACCTGATGGTCTAGAGCACAGTTCTTCAACCGCCGGTCCGCGGACCGGTGCCGGTCCGCAGAAAATTCCTGCCGGTCCGCACAGGGCCGGCGAGATGGACGCTGTTAAATTTCCTGCCCTGGTGGTGTTCGGGGAAATCTTCTGTTCCTCCCAGCCTCGGGCGATCAAGACTGGCTGCTGACGTCGGGCATTCCCTCTGAGTCTCGCCTATGCGGAAACAGGAAGTTGAAATAAAATAGGCGGGACTCAGAGAGGGAAGGTCCCGACGTCGGCAGCCTGTCTTGATCGCTGCCCCTGCCGAGTCGCCGAAGAGGGCCGCGGGGAAGCGGCAAGTAGAAGGGAAATGCGCGGTGGTCAGCGTGAGCGGTGGGGGGCAGCGTGTGGATTGGGGCCATCAGCAGCGTCTGTGCTGAGAGTCTGCCCACGTGCAGGATGCGGCGTATAGGGGCCTCCGGCTCGTCTTGGGAGGCAGGGCCTGCGGTGCAAAGTTTTTGCCGGCTTGGGGGGGGGGGGTCGCGAATGTGCAGGGAGCCTTCAACAGTGGCTGTCTCCTCTCCTAGTAGCTCTGTACTTACCAGGGCAGTGATTCACTTTGGCAACTTCCCCTTCCTCAGAGGCAGCAACGACCCAAGGCTGCCTAAGGAAAACACTGCTGCAGGCAAGTACTGAGAGCTGCTGGATAGAGAGGAAGCCACTGTTGGAAGCTGGGAAGCTGCTGGATAAAGGGAGAGCTGCTACTGCACCTGGAGGTAGAAAGAGAGATGCTGCTGGGAGGGGAAGAGGGAAAGGGATGGGAAGAGAGCTACTGTTGGATAGGGGGGAGGAGGGAAGGGAGAAGGAAAAAAGGAAGGAAACAGCTGGCAGGGAGATTAGAGGAGGGAAAGGAGAGAGACAGGAATGAGAAAGTAGAGAGAGATTGATGTTGGAAAGGGGATCAGCAGAGAAATGAGAGAGGGATAAATATGCTAGATCTGGTGTAGGAGAGATAAAAATGAAGAAAGCAGTGAAGCTGGAATGAATGATGTAAAAAGGAGAGAGGAGGCACAGGCTGGATGGAAAGGAGAGAGGGGCATAGAAAGAAGTCAGATACATATGGAAGGAGGAGAGGCCAGACAGTGGATGGAACGGGCAGACGCTGGAAGGAAGAGTGGAAAGAAGATGAAAGCAGAGACCACAAAAGGTAGAAAAAAATCATTTTATTTCTATTTTGTCATTACAATATATTAGATTTGAAATATATATCCTGCTACTGCTAGAAACATAACTGGGGACTGCAAAGCCTAACACTATTTCTATCATGTGTGACTGCAGTATTCTGTTAGCATGATATTTCGGTGTAGCATTCTGTAATAATTTGTTCAGTTTTCTTGATAGTAGAGGGGATATATGTGAAGGGGAGGGGAGACAGGGGTTTTGTTGGTCCTTGCTCTGAATATTTATTTTTATAAAATGACAATTGTACAGAATATTGTTTCTTTTTATACTTTAATAAAATACGTTCAATATAAAATCATAACTGAGGCTTGTGCAGATGGGATCAGATGGTTTGTGGGGACCGAGCTTGCGGAGACGGGCGAAAATGTGTTTTTTTATTTCGGTCTTAGTAGTTTGCCGGTCCACAAAATAATTATTTTATTTCTGCCAGTTCACGGGTGTAAAAAGGTTGAAGAACACTGGTCTAGAGGGCTTTCGGGGCAGGAGCAATCTTCCTACGCTCCTGCCCCATGCAGATCGCCATGAGGAAATGGCTGCTGTGAGTTCCCGTAGTCTCTCAAGACTATGACGGGAACTCCCTACTAGAGAATGACACGGTGACAAAATTCATCACCGTTCCCGTCCCCGTGGATAACCGCGGGAAATAATCCCATGTCATTTTCTAGTATCTATTTCAACCTCTGTCCTTCTACACCAGCATTCTTCAAAGCAGCTTGCGGGTCAATGGTTGTGCCCAATTATAATCTGATTCTTCAATCTCTCCTTAAAGAATGACATGAAGATGGTTTCCCACGGTTATCCGCGGGGACGGGAACGGTGATGAATTTTGTCACCGTGTCATTCTCTACTCCCTACAGCCATTTCCTCATGGCGATCTGCATGGGGCAGGAGCGTAATAATAATAATAACTTTATTCTTATATACCGCCACAATCTTGCGACTTCTAGGCGGTTTACAATGAAGAAAAACTGTACAGACAGCGAATTACAGAGTATAGCATTGAACATCTAGTGATAGTAACAGGAGAGTTACAGGGTCTGTGTATTACACAGTTTCACAATGAGTAGCATTATACAGTCGACGGTATCGGAGCATAAGTAGGAGAGAGAAAGGAGATTGCGCTTTGAGTTACAAAGGTGCAAGACTGCAAAGGTGAAAAAGATAACATAAGATGTTAATGAGAAGTAAGTTGTTAACTTGGCACATTTGAACGAAGGACGGGCACCAGTGGGAAAACTGGTAACGATTAAAGGTAGAAATTTTGGTGAAAGAGGATAGATGGACTCTTTGGATGGGAGGAGGCTCCGATTTTAGGGGAGAAGTCTGGTTAGGTTATAAATTTTTTAAACAAGGTGGTTTTTAGTTCTTTCCTAAAGATACTATATGATTCTCTGATGGCATCAGTGCAGTAGCCTATCCAAGTTTGCAGTCTACCTGCTTGGAATTTGAATGTTCTATCAAAGAAGGTACGATATCTACAGACTATGATATTTGGGTAGGTAAAGAGGTTACGGTTTCTGGTAGGCCTAATAGAGGAGTGGAATTCGAAGTGAGGTAGTAGGTAGCTGGGGGCCAATCCCCAGATTAGTTTATAGCAGAGGCAGGAGAATTTGAATAGAATTCGTGCATCAATTGGTAACCAATGAAGGAGTTTGTAGAATGGACTAACATGATCGCTCTTCTTTAGTCCGAATATTAGACGGATGGCCGTATTTTGAACTATTCTCAGTTTTCTCACATTTTTTTTAGGTATTCCCAAGTAGACAATGTTATAGTAGTCCAGGGTGGATAAAATCAGTGATTGTACCAATATTCTGAAGGATAGCGGGTCGAAGTATTTTTTTATGGTTTTCAGTTTCCAGAGGATGAAGAAACATTTTTTTGTCACCGAGTTTATGTGATCGGTCAGGGTCAGGTGGGTGTCCGGGGTGACTCCCAGTATTTTTATGGTTTTTAGTATTGGGTGATCATGGCCATTTACATGTATTGTAGTTGCGGAGATTTTTTTGTTTGGGCTAGCAAGGAAAATCTTTGTCTTTTCTGAGTTTAATTTCAGTTTGAAGTTTAAAGTCCATTTTTCTATTTCGAGCATGATGGAGGAGATATGTTTTGAGTTGGTTGAGGTCACATTTGTTATTGGTATAAGTATGGAGATGTCATCTGCGTATATGTAATAGGTTCGGTAGAGCTTTTGTAAAAGGTGGCCTAGAGAAGAGATGTATATATTGAACAAGGTGGGAGATAGGGGGGAACCTTGTGGGACTCCCGAGGGGCTTTTCCAGGGTTTAGAGTAATTTCCTTCATGGACCACTTGATAAGATCGTTTGGTTAGGAAACCTTGGAACGAGGTCCACACTCTTCCTGATAGTCCCATTTCGTCTAGGCACCTAAGCATAGTTTTGTGGTCCACGAGATCGAAGGCACTGCTGAAGTCTAACTGTAGGATCAAGACGCTGGAACCTTGATTGAAAAGGTCGTATAGGTGGTTAAGGAGAGAGCCTAGGACTGTCTCAGTGCTGAATCCTTTTCTGAATCCAGATTGGTGGTCATTTAGGAGAGAGTACTTATCTAAGTGATTTACTAATTCCAAGTTGACCAGCCCTTTCAGCATTTTGGTGAAAAAGGGGGTACTCGCTATGGGTCTGTAGTTGGACGCCAGTGTGAGCGAGATCTTCTGGTCTTTGGGTATGGGGGTGATTAGGATGTGTCCCATATTTTCCAGGTAAGTTCCGTTTTTGAGAGAGTAAGTTGCCCAGTTAAATAGGTCCCTCTTAAATTCTGGTATTGCATCTTGCATGATCTTAGACGGGCATTCATCTAGTAGACAATTTGATTTGGAGTATTTGTTGAAGAGTGCAAGGAAGTTATTCCAATCTGGGGGCTCGAAGTGGTTCCAGCTCATATCGCCTTTGGATTCACTATTCTGCGATTTGAGATTGAGTTCGAGATTGGGTGGAGCAGGGGGTATTGAAGCTCTTAGGTCGGTGATTTTTTTCCTAAAGTGGTTGGCTAGGGTGGAGATCTCTGGGATTTGATCGTGATGGTTCTGTATTATCTGTGTGGTGTCTGTTATTTTGCTTACTAGTTTGAATAGTTCTCTACTGTTTGTATTGGCTGTTCCTATTTTCTGTGCATAACTGTTATAACGCTTTTCTTTGATCCGATTTTTGTAATTTTTCATTTTTTCTTTCCATTTAATTTTATCTTCCACTTTGTCAGTTTTTTACCATACTCTTTCCAGTTTTCTTAGATCTTGTTTGAGGGCTAGTAATTCGGCGTCATACCATTCTTTTGATGCCCTTGTGTTCTTTTTGTATGATTGAACCGAAGCTATTTGATTTAGTGTGTCTTTTGTGAATTTATCCCATCTAGTGGGGAAGTCTTGCTCTTCCTCTATTTTGGGGTGTAGTTCATAATGGGTCCAGAATTCTGTTGGATTGGTGATGTTTCTGCAGGTGACTGTTTTTTTCAAACTGGTTTTGTTTATATGTTTTGCTGTTGGGTGTTTCTTTTGCCAACATAATTCAAAATTGAAAGTATAGTGATTTGGCCATATGTTCTTAACCCAGTTTCCTGTATGGTATTGTATTTTTCTTGTGTCGGGGTCTTTGTGGGAAAAAGTGACGATGTCCATTTGGTGTCCCTTTTCGTGTGTTTCCTCTTTGTCAGGAATTCTAAAGCCCAGGGTATTTAGGAACAAATCGATTTTTGTCACTTCTGGTTTTTCCTTTTCCTCTAGGTGAACATTTATGTCACCCAGATGTATGTTGTATGGGCCTTTTATGGTATTGGATGAAAGATATTCAAAGAATTCTTCTTTTGCACTTGACCATTTTTTGGGGGGGATGTAGAATAGTGTAGCTATTAGAGATTCTTCCAGTTCTGGGTTGGTGATCTTACAGGTGATGATTTCCATTTCTTCAGTGATTTTTTAGTCCATTCTGGTGAAAAGTAGCATTTAAGGAAGATCGCTCCTGACCCGAAAGCCCGCTAGACCACCAGGTAAGGCCGGGAAGGCGGCAGGGAGGTAAAAAATATGGGTTTTTAAATTTTCCCCCTCCTCAGAAAAAAATCGCGATTATGTGAAATCGCGAATGCAGAAACCGCGTATGGGGAATGGAAAGTGTACAACAAATGCACAGACATTACAGACTTAAACATAGGGGAAGTGGGGAGAACTACAATAACTACAGACTTGGGAGTTCTGATTGACAAGTCGATGAAGCCATCCCTGCAATGTGCAGTGGCGGCGAAAAGGGCAAACAGAATGCTAGGAATGATAAAGAAGGGGATCACGAACAGATCGAAGAAGGTTATCATGCTGCTGTACCGGGCCATGGTGCGCCCTCACCTGGAATACTGCGTACAGCACTGGTCGCCATACACGAAGAAGGACATGATACTACTCGAAAGGGTCTAGAGAAGAGCGACCAAGATGGTATACCCTAGAGCAGGGGTGTCCAATGTCGGTCCTCGCGGGCCGCAATCCAGTCGGGTTTTCAGGATTTCCCCAATGAATATGCATGAGATCTATTTGCATGCACTGCTTTCAATGCATATTCATTGGGGAAATCCTGAAAACCCGACTGGATTGCGGCCCTCGAGGACCGACATTGGACACCCCTGCCCTAGAGGAAAGGAGAGACAGGGGAGATATGATTCAGACGTTCAAATACTTGAAGGGTATTAACGTAGAACAAAATCTTTTCCAGAGAAAGGAAAATGGTAAAAACCAGAGGACATAACTTGAGGTTGAGGGGTGGTAGATTCAGGGGCAATGTTAGGAAATTCTACTTTACAGAGAGGGTAGTGGATGCCTGGAATGCGCTCCCGAGAGAGGTGGTGGAGAGTAAAACTGTGACTGAGTTCAAAGATGAGTGGGATGAACACAGAAGATTTAGAATCAGAAAATAATATTAAATATTGAACTAGGCCAGTACTGGGCAGACTTGCACGGTCTGTGTCTGTGTATGGCCGTTTGGTAGAGGATGGGCTGGGGAGTAGAGAGCTGCACGGGAACGGGGATGACGGGAATCCCGCGGGACCCGCGGGGATCCCGCGGGTTCCCCCTTTGGGTAACGGGGATCCCGTGGGGACGCCCCCTAGGGTCGCGGGGATCCCGTGGGGACGCCTCCGAGGGTCGCGGGGTTCCTGCGGGGTTGGATCGCAGCGGGGTTGGTCAAGCCGCGAGGGTAGTCTCCTTCTCCTTACCTGCCCTGTCGCAGCACACATCCGAACTGAAATCTTCCCGATGTCAGCGCTGACGTCGGAGGGAGGGCTTAAGCAAAGCCCTCCCTTCCTCCGACGTCAGCGCTGACATCAGGAAGACTTCCGGTCGGCTGTGTGCGGCAGGGCAGGTAGGAAGAAGGCAATGGCGTACGAAAGAGGGGGGAGGGGGCGGTCCGCCCCGGAGAATGTGCACAGCCGGTCAGGTCCCCCGATCGACCGACAACAGGCCCGGCCGACAAATCTCCCTGCCCTGTAGCCGCGAATCTAAATTACCTCTTACAGCAGCTTCACTACTCCAGCTGCTGTAAGAAGGTAATTTAGATTCGCGGCTACAGGACAGGGAGATTTGTCCGACCGGGCCTGTTCTGTTGTCGGTCGGGTGCAAAAGCGCCACAAAGGTGGAGGCAGGGAGGGAGGAAAGGTGGAGTGGAGAAGAAAAGACGCTTAAGGGGGGAGAAGGCCGCTGAAAGTACTGGGGAAGACAAAGGGGTGGAAAAGAACGCTGAAAGGACATGGGGTAAACGGGAGGAAGGGGGGGGGAAGGACCCTGAAAGCACTTGGGGAAGACAAAGGGGTGGAGAATGCCACTGAAAGGACATGGGGAAAACAGGGGTGGAGAAGGCTGCTGAAAGAACATGGGGAAGACAGAGGGGGGAGAAGGCCGCTGAAAGGACATGGGGAAGGCAGAGGGGGGAGAAGGCCGCTGAAAGGACATGGGGAAGACAGAGGGGGGAGAAGGCCGCTGAAAGGACATGGGGAAGACAGAGGGGGGAGAAGGCCGCTGAAAGGACATGGGGAAGACAGAGGGGGGAGAAGGCCGCTGAAAGGACATGGGGAAGGCAGAGAGGGGAGAAGGATGCTGCTTGACAGGACATGGGAAAGATGGTGGGGGAGAAGGACACTGAAAGGAAATGGGGAAGAGGGAATGGGAAGAAGACGCTGGCAGAGAAGAAGACAGAGGTGCCAGACTATGGGGGGAGCGGAGGGAAAAAGATGGGTGCCAGACCAATTTGGGAGGGGGGAGAAAGGGAAAGGCACAGTAACAGAGCAAATGGAAGACACAGAGAGAAGAGAGGCAGTGGATGGAAGGAATTGAATGAGAACATGAAGAAAGCAGAAACCAGGCAATAAAGGTAGGAAAAAAATTATTATTATTTTTTTTTTTTTTGCTTAAGGATAAAGTAGTATATTAGTTGTGTTGATAAAAATTTATAAACATTAGAGGCTCTGGTAGAAACCCGTTTACAAAGTATGTATTCTTCCCAATTAATATTTCCAAATTAATAAAGTCTTTTTGCTTATTTTTAAATGGGTTTCTACCAGAGCCTTTAATTCAGTAGCATAATTAAATGAAATAACTATTTCTGTAGTTTATAGGGACAGGCGGGGACGTAGGGGATTCCTCGCGGGGACGGGTGGGGACGGAGGGGATTCCTCGCGGGGACGGGTGGGGACGGAGGGATTCCTCGTGGGGACGGGTGTGAGTCCTCACGGGGACGGGTGGGACTTTGGCGGGGACGGGTGGGATTTCTGTCCCCGCGCAACTCTCTACTGGGGAGGGCTTCAATGGCTGGGAGGGTGTAGATGGGCTGGAGTAAGTCTTAACAGAGATTTCGGCAGTTGGAACCCAAGCACAGTACTGGGTAAAGCTTTGGATTCTTGCCCAGAAATAGCTAAGAAGAAAAAATTAAAAAAAAATTTTTTTTAATTGAATCAGGTTGGGCAGACTGGATGGACCATTCGGGTCTTTATCTGCCGTCATCTACTATGTTACTATGGTTAAGGGGTTGGAGGAGCTACCGTACAGTGAAAGATTAGAGAAACTGGACCTCTTATCCCTCGAACAGAGGAGATTGAGAGGGGGCATGATCGAAACATTCAAGGTACTGAAGGGGATAAACTTAGTAGACAAGGACAGGTTGCTCACCCTCTCCAGGGTAGGGAGAATGAGAGGGCAATCTCTAAAGTTGAAAGGGGATAGATTCCGTACAAACGTAAGGAAGTTCTTCTTCACCCAGAGAGTGGTAGAAAGCTGGAATGCTCTTCCGGAGGCTGATATAGGGGAAAACACCCTACAAGGATTCAAGACAAAGTTAGACAAGTTCCTGCTGAACAAAAACGTGCGCTGGTAGAGCCAGTCTCAGTTAGGACACTGGTCTTTGACCAGAGGGCCGTCGCGTAAGCGGACTGCTGGGCATGATGGACCGTTGGTCTGACCCAGCAGCGGCAATTCTTATGTTCTTATGCCCCACTTAGTTCATGATGATCAGGCGGGTTTTATTGAGGGGAGACAAACTTTTGACAATATCCGTACACTGCTTCATTTGATATGGTTTGTACAGCGTGAGAATTTACCAGCTTTGCTGTTGAGTGTCGATGCTGAAAACGCCTTTGATCGGGTGTCCTGGCCCTTTTTGTTGAGCACTTTATCAGCAATGGGTGTTGGGGGGGGAAATTTTTATTTATTTATTTTTTTAATGTCTTTATTAGCAAATTTTATATACAAAGCCTTTAGCAGCTCTCCGTATGAATGGGAGTTATACTGATAATTTTATGTTGGCACGAGGGACCAGACAGGGCTGTGCTCTTTCGCCTTTACTTTTTACATTGGCTATGGAGCCTTTGGCCTCTCATGTTCGAGCCCAGCAGAATATTCATGGTGTGGTGTGTGGTGGGCTTTCCACAAAATTGTTGATGTTTGCTGACGATGTTATTTTTACGTTAACTCACCCACGGACTTCTTTATCGGGGATCATTGATGCATTGACTCGATATGGTGAGATTTCTGGTTTCCGCACTAATATGAATAAATTGGAGATTCTTAATTTATCAGTGAACCCCAAAGATAGTGCTGTGTTGAAGGCTAGGTATCCTTTTAAGTGGGCATCTAAATGCATCCGTTACTTGGGAGTTAATTTAACGGCGCAGCCCCAATCTTTATTTGATGTTAATTTTCCGCCGCTTTTGAAATCACTTTGGGCTGATTTGGATAGATGGGAGAATACCTCCATATCTTGGTATGGTCGTATTCAGAGTGTGAAGATGTTGGTTTTACCAAAATTGCTTTATCTTTTTCAAGCTTTGCCTATTCCATTGCCGGCAACTTTCTTTCAGGGGTGGCTAGAAAAATTTTTCAATATATTTGGAAAAGTCAACCTCTGCGGGTACCGAGGAGTGTATTGCATCAATTTCAGACCCAGGGGGGTATGGCGGTACCTTATTTACGGCGCTATGTGGCGGCTCAATAAAAGTGTTTTTTAGCTTGGTGTAAAGATCCATCGAAGAGCTGGGTTCGCTTGGAAAGAATTTTGGGCTCTGAGGAGCTGTGTCGGGTGCTGCCTTGGTTACCGATGGGGGAGGCTCGACAGCTGTTTAAAGGGGCTAATCCGTTTCTGCATCACACATTTGTGGTGTGGGCTAGAACACGGACCGTCTTTCTCGCACTAGACTTTATTATCGTAGTACCCCGTTGTGGGTGGCGGCGGATTTTTAACCTGGCAGAGTCGATCCTTGTTTTCGTGTTTGGGCTCAGCAGGGTCTTATGGATTTGGGGGATTTTGTGGAAGATGGTAAATTAGTATCATTTTCTGATTTGAGGGAGGCTTATGATTTATCGGTAAATGATCACATTTGCTATCACCAGGTGGCGTATTTTATTGGTCGCAGGGCTCTTCATGAGCTTTGCTTAGAGGAGACCCCCTTGGAGTGGGCGATTATGGAGAGTAGTAGTCAAGGGTGTATTTCTAGATTTTATAGAACTCTTATTCAACAACAGCCCCCCCCCCAATTAAATTTATCTCTGTCTGGGAGGGACTCTTAAGACTAGTTCAACCAGCTATTAATTGGGAGCGGGTATTTCTCCACTTGCTCCGTGTTTCTATAGCTAGCTCTTTGTTGGAAAATGGATACAAGATGCTGTACCAGTGGTACCTTACACCCATACGTCTCCATAAAATGTACCCACAGGTGTTAAATTTATGCTGGAGAAATTGTGGTCAGCCAGGTACTTTTCTTCACATTTGGTGGGACTGCTTGCGGGTTATCCCCTATTGGGCTATTGTCTGACATCTTACATACCACTCTTATACGAAAAATGGGTTGTGCTCTTTTACATCTTCCGTTGGCTCCGTTGCCTGCTAAAGCACATAAGCTTGTTTTATCTTTACTGCTGCTAGACCTTTATTGGCAACCCATTGGAAACAGCCTTTTCCCCCAGGTCGGATTCACCTATTCCAGAAAGTGGACTTTATTTTTCATATGTCTAAATTGACTGCTTTGTTACATAATCGTCTTACCCCCTTTTGTAAGGTGTGGGATCCCTATATTAGATGGTGAGAAAGTTCCTCATGACCTATGATTAGTAATATATTCGTTATTTGCAACCTTTTCTATTGCTATTGTTTGCATTACTGACCCTGGGGTGGGGGAGGGAAGGATGGTTTGGTTTTTTATTGGATGTATTCTTGTGCATTGTACTGAAGAGTTATGGTACAACATTCTGTGTTATTGAGAATATGGGGGGTAGAGAGGGACTGTTTAATCTGGATTTTTGATTTTCTATTTGTTATACCTCTGAGGCTTTGTATTTCTTCTGAAAAACTTTCAATAAAAATGCTTTCTCACGCTATGGAAACTTTGTACCATTAGCTCTATGAACGTGGAGATGATGTGGTATACAAACCTAAGGATTAGATTAGATTAGATTAAACAGTACTTTGATTTCTTTTCCTTTCGACTGCTGGTTCAATTTCTAATCTTAAGTACCTTAGACTACTGAATATTATATATTTGGGATCTCTCAAGAAAACCATCAAACAACTGAGGGTCATCCAAAATCCTGCAGTCCGTCTCATTTATGGCCTCAAGAAATCAGACCATGTAAGCCCATATTACAAAAAACTATACTGGCTGCCTGTGGAAGCAAGGGTCATTTCTAAGTTTGCTTGCTTTTGCTTCAAAACCATGACAGGTTCATCCCCATCCTATCTGTCTCACCAATTTGAATTCCCAGGCACAACTAATACACACAGTTTCTACTTGTTCGCTTTTCCATCCCTAAAGGGCTGCACCTACAAGAGATTCCTCGATAGAACACTATCATTCCAAGCAGGCAAATGGAGCAAATGTTTAACCAACTTCATCTCAAATGCACTTTCGCACCAAACGTTTAGGAAGTCAATAAAAACTTATCTCTTTGACAAATTTCTCTGACCCCACTTCAACCTGATGTACTTCCAAAACACTTCCAGATAAACCTGACTAAACTTAGCATGCCAATGTAATTTCGAAAGTTCTCTGTAATGTCGCTGTCTGTATACAGTCTCTTCCCTTGTAAACCGCTTAGAACTGTTTGTGGTATGGCAGTATATAAAAATAAAATTATTATTATTATAAGGGGAGCAGCCGAGTTTCCATGCCATATGTTGTGTAGGACACATGATATTTTGAAGTTTATCCGGGATGATATAGGAAGCCAGTGTAGTAGTTTGAGGAAGGTCAAGATCGAATCATATTTCTTTAGGTTGAAAATCAGTCTTGGAGATGCTTCTTACGCCAAAGGAATTGTCCTGGAAAAAGTTGGTGTAGAGGCTAACAGCTCAACTCTGCTATCAGGAAGTGTGTCAGAGTGCAGCTGATCAAGAACAGCAAGAAAATTACAGCTTTTGTTCCCAATGATGGTTATTTGAACTCCATTGCTGGTTTTGGCCGTGTCGGTTTTGTAGTTGGTGACATTCCTGGTGTCTGGTTCAAAGTTGTGAAAGTGGCTGTTTCCCTGTTAGCCTTATACGAAGGCAAGAAAGAGAGGCCAAGATCATAAACTAATTCTAATGCTAATAAAACTCTTCCTTTCGTGGGGGAAAAAAAAATTAAGAAAATCAGTCTTACTGCTGTGTTCTGGATGAGATGAAGTAGGTTCATTAGTGTGCTGTTGATACACGAGTAGACAGAATTGCAGTAGTCCAGTTGAGGCAGGACCATCATCTGGATGATCAGTGCAAAGTGATGTGGATGAAAGTATGGCCTAGTGAGTCGTAGTTGCCTCATTGTGTAGATGGTCTTTTTCTGAAGATTTGTGGTTCCATCGTGAGGGTGTCATCCATTATACAGCTGAGGACTTTAGTGGATTTTTCCATTGTGATGGTGATGCCACACTGAAGGATGACAATTTTTTTTTTTTTTTTTTTGAGTTTTAAACTGTTTATTGAAAAAATGCAAAAGACATACATAATAGAAAACATTCCAAAATCACTGGTACAGAGCAATCAGTTGAAACAGCACTCTTCGTAACAATGCCAAGCAATAGCAGGAGAACAGAGCAGTACCAGGATCTAAACCCCCTATTCTAAATCTCCCATGTATCCCCCCCCCACCCCCAAATAGCATATACAATCAACAGTGGAAAGAAGCCAAAGAATGTGAAGCAGAACATGGGGTACAGAGGTATAAAAAGGAAAAAAAAAAAAGAAAGAAATAATGGGGAATATGAAAGCAGGTTAACCATCCCGTCTAGTCATCCAGGCAAAATAGGGTTTCCACCGATGCATGAACAGACCCAAAGTGTGCTGGCGTATGGCAGTCAACTGAGACATACGAAATACGTAATCCATTTTGGTAACCACCTGCAATTTGGATGGGAGAACATCTTGACGCCATGCTGCAGCCAAAGCCAATCGTGCAGCGGTAACCAATGGGGCAATGAGAGAAGAAAATCGGGAAGGGACTCCCTGTGGCAACAAATTTAACAATGCACCCCCCCGCTCCTTAACCATGAGCACCCCACAAATGTCCGATAGAACCGAAAATACCATATCCCAAAAGGGACCCACCTTTGGACAAGCCCACCAAATGTGTTCAAACGTTCCTGAGGCTCCACAGTTACGCCAACAATCATCCGGGAGAGCGGGATTAATCCTATGCAGTCTTTCAGGCGTGTAGTACCAGCAGTATAGCATTTTATAGCCATTTTCCACCATATTGCTGGCAACAGATGGTTTAAGGAGAGAGCGGAGAATACGTTTCCACTGTAGAGGAGTAAAGGTTCGGCCCAAAAGATCTTCCCAATATGCAAAATAACGCCTGGGTGGATTATCATGCGAAAGAAGTAACCCATATAATCTAGAGATACATCCTCTCCCACTCGAAGCCTCCCATACTGTATTCCAAGCTTCCGAATCCACAAGAAGATCCGGCAAGGCCCTTCGACTGAGGAAATCAACCACCTGATTATATTGTAACAAATCCGCTCCCCTTATACCATATTCCTCTTGCAAATGAGATGGCGGAATCAAAGCACCATCCACCACAAACTGTCCCAAGGTACACAGCCCCCCCGCTTCCCAAGATCGAAAACGGGAATCAAAGTTGCCAGGCAAAAACCCCTCTGCAATCCTCACTGGTGTCTGAGAGAAATATACCCTACCGGGGAACAACTTCTCCCGAAACAACAGCCACACACGCAAAATTACCCCTATCACCGGATTGACCCTGCGAGCCATCACCCGAAGCTTATGCAAAGCATACCACGGTACGGAACGTAAGGAAATATCACCTAAAAACCAGGCATCCAGTTGTACCCAGGTCCTATGGGGCTCTTGCTGCCAAGTCAATAAGTATCGCAGCTGGGCTGCCAGATAATAATAATAAAAATGGGGAACCGCCATTCCTCCCCTATCCCGTGGTTGAAATAACATTTAATGACTAATCCGTGGAGGTCTCCGCTTCCAAATATAAGAGAAAAGCATTCGATGTAAATGATCAAAAAATGTCCTGGGGAGAAAAATTGGCAGCGCTGTGAAAAAGTAAAGAAAACGCGGCAAAACCATCATTTTAATCACGTGAACCCTCCCCATCCATGAAATAGAAAGTTTTTCCCACCGTTCTAAATCCTCCCTCACCTGTTGTAATAATCGGGGATAGTTAGCATCATATAAAGAAGACAATTTTGCCGTAAGATGAATACCCAAATACTTCAAAGAGGAGGTCGTCCATCGAAAAGGAAAACGGTGTTGCAGATCCACACGATCTTGATCTCCGACGGTGAGATTAAGAATTTCGGATTTAGCCATATTAACTTTGATGCCCGAGACCATGCCATAGTCAGCCAAAGCCGTCACTATCCCCTGAAGAGACTCCCCTGGATTGCGAAGCATGAGAAGAATATCATCTGCAAAAAGAAGTATTTTCTGTTCTTGTCCTCCACTAACGATACCCTCTATATTAGTACACTCTCGCACCCTCTGAGCAAACGGTTCCATAGCTAGCACAAAGAGGAGAGGCGACAGAGCACACCCCTGTCTCGTACCTCTAGCAAGCTCGAATTCAGCACAATATGCACCATTCACCTTAAGAGAGGCTAAAGGCCTAACATACAAAGAGCGAACCCAATCCAGATATTGACCCGATATTCCCATAGATAACGTCATAAACAGGAAAGGCCAGGAGACCCTATCAAAGGCCTTCTCTGCGTCTATTCCTAAAATCAAAGCGGGGTCCTGACATGCCGTCGCGGAATTAACAATATGAAACACCCTGCGAAGATTATCAAACGTCTGTCGACCCTGAACAAAACCCGCCTGATCACCCTGTACCAATTCACCCAAATAATGCTGTAGACGACGAGCCAGCACGCCCGTAAAGATTTTATAATCCGTGCCAAGTAGTGATATAGGACGATACGACGCTCTATCAGTAGGGTCCTTTCCGGGTTTCAACAGTAACGTCACCAGCGCTAATCTCCACGACCAAGGCAATTCCTCTCCCCCTGATAGACTATTAAAGAATTCCGTAAGCGGCTTAACTAAAAGTGAGCTAAAACATTTATAAAATTTATTGGAAAAACCATCCAGACCAGGCGCCTTTCCCAAAGGCAAAGCCTTAATAACTAAAAGCGTTTCCTCCTCCTCTATAAGCCGAGATAGCCAATTCGCCTGTTCCAAAGATAGTTTAGAAAGCGACACTTAAGCCAAATAATCATCCATCTCCTGGTCCTGTACCAGTTCCTCCTCCCTGTATAACTCAGTAAAGTATTGAGTGAGGACCAGTGCTCCCTCTAAGCGGGCGGGTGTTGTGAGCAAAATTTTTTTCGCTGTGCGCTAAAAATATCGGGCGCCAGCAAGTTTTGAGCCAACTCGCCCGATTCTCCTCTCGCCGCCCTGCCCGCCGTGCGCTGTGACGTGAAACTTGTGCGCTGGATGTAATATTTTGTGCGCCAGCGCACGCCAGCGCAGCTTAGAGGGAACACTGGTACTGAGGACATCCCCAATGTCGCCAGAGGAGTTATGCAACGTACCATCCGGGCTCTTTAATTGAAAGCTGTTTACGAAGCTTATGAGCCAAAAGACGCCCCGCCTTATTACCTGATTCAAAATACCTTTGCTTCAAAAATTCAAGTCTCTGCGAAATATCCTTCAACTCTAACTCCTGAAGAGTCCCCTTCACTTTTCGGATCTGACTCAACACTTCACCATTCCCCCCAGGCCTCCTATGTTGAGCCTCCAAATTCCGCAGTTGAACCCTAAGCTCACACTCTTGTTGAAGTCTCTCTTTCTGACGAAACGCCGCCAATGATATGATCTTTCCTCTCATGACACATTTAAGTCCCTCCCAAAACAGGACTGGAGATATCTCTTCCGTAAAATTAAATTGAATATATTCTTTAAGATTATCCACAAGCTGAGAGACATTAACCGGATCCAACAGAAGTCCTTCATTCATACGCCAAAAGCGCTTACCATGACTCCCCGCTTTACGCAACAACGAAAACCAGACCGGGGAATGATCAGACCACATCCGAGATGCCATATCCACCTCATCCACCCATAGCAATAGTTCCGCAGAAACCCCCCAAAAATCAATTCGTGAGTAGGAATTATGCACCTCAGAAAAATAAGAATAATCCCGCTCTCCAGGATTGCGATGACGCCAAGGATCAGTCAAGCCCCATTGACGAAAAAGGTACAATAATTTTTTTCTATCCTGATGACCATAGGACACACCACCCGCAGAATTGTCCAAAGATGGGTCCCAGGTTAAATTAAAATCCCCCCCCAGGACCACATGACCTTCTACCAAATCCTGAATCACCCGTCCCAATGATTCAAAAAATGAACCCTGCTCCTTATTAGGAGCATAAATATTAACACAGGTAAAAAGTTCCTCCTGAATAGTAACTTTAACAATAATATAACGCCCCAATTTATCCTGAACTACCTTATGCATGACAGGAGCCAAGTCCTGTGCTATAAAAATTCCCACCCCAATTTTTCTGCCTGCTACTGAATTAGAGGCCAGATACATATGTGGGTATTTCTTATGATGGAGATAGTGTTCATGCATTGGTCGGAAATGGGTCTCCTGTATGAATCCCACTCCCACCTTCAAACGTATTGCTTCCTTAAACAATAATTGACGCTTCCTGGGAACATTTAATCCCCTCACATTAAATGACATCCATCGTACCATAGTGTAACCATCTATAGAAGCCAACTGTATGCCTCCAAAAACCCCCCCAGTACACAAAACAAAAATCCACGATCCACATAATCCACTGCTGATACAACCACTGAAAAACACTATTCAATATCCCAACCCCCTCCCCTGCAACAACCCAACCCAACCCCAACTCCAAACCTAACCCACCCCCTCCCCCCAGAAACCACACCTATAATGAACTTCCAAAACCCCCCCTCCTCCCCTAGCTACCGTCAAAGTCCCCTGCAATCGCTCAGAACCCACCCCACCGCTCAAACAGTCCCCATTCAAACAAAGCCAACCATTCACCAATACTCAAACCCAGCTGGAAAAAGAACCCCCAACCATTAGAGATCCCCCAGTATACCCACCCCTATGCAGAGTAGATCAAACTGGATCACACAACAGTGAGCCCCACCACACACTGAAAACCCACAATCATGCAGGAAACTTCAAGTAGGTAAAGTCACTGCAGCCACATCAGAATTGCGCTGAAGTCGCTGTCCACTCTTTTTACCTCGGCGCCATCTGGACTGGCTCACATTACCACTGCGCTGAGGTAGGGCCCCTGCCGGGCGAGCCTCCTCCACCGACCACAGTGCGGCTTGTTGCAGCAATAGCTTAGCCTCCTCAGGGGTCGAGACTTTATGGACTTGATTTTGCAAAGGGAAAGTTAATCCAAACGGATAGTTCCATTTATATCGAATTTGATGAGCCATCAAACACTTAGTAACATCCCGAAATTCCCTCCGCTTCCTGAGGGTAAGGGCAGACATATCAGCATACAATTCAACCTTGGCTCCTTCCCAGTCTATATGTCCCACTCTCCGTGCCGCCGCCAATACCTGTTCCTTTAAAGGAAACCGATGAAAACAGGCTATAAGATCTTGCGGACGGTTCAGAAGTGTAGTCCCCACAGCCCGATGTACTCTCTCAAACTCCAGAGTAGGGGGGGTCACCGTAGGATCATCAATTTGTAAGAATTTTTCACAGATAGCGCGCATGGTATCTTCCATCTTCAATGAGCCACTGTGCTCCGGCACTCCACGGGCTCGCAAGTTGTTACGCCGGGCCCTATTTTCCATATCCTCAGCCTTCAATAAGAGCTCCTCATACTTATCCTCCAGTCCCTTGTAGTGCTGTTGTAACTGTAAAATGTCACCATCATGATCAATAACACGCTCCTCAAAATCATTTAGTTTTTGGCCCATATCCACCACCGTTTTCCGCAACGCTGAAACATCAGAGTGCAATTCCTTCTGCATCACCATCATCGTGTTTTTTAGATCAGCAAACCAACCTTGTAATTCTATTCGGGACACTGGCAGGTCCACCTCAGGGGACCCTCCCTGTAGGCGATCGGGAACGCAGCTCTCCCTGCACGGGTAACAGCTCGCTACAGGGGCGGGACGAGCAGGCCACATCCCCCAGCGTAGTCGCTTGAAAAGCGAACGTACGCAAGTCGGTCTGCAATTTTTTCGCTGCAGCAGCCATCTCCGATCCCCAGCATAAAGTCAGAAAAGCAGAAACCGCTCAAGGCAGGGCACAGAAGCGCCAATGATCGCTAATTAAAGCTGGGTGAAGAGGAGCTCGTTTCTCACACCGCCATCACCCAGATGACGTCACCGGAAGTCTCGAAGGATGACATTTGTTACGATGTTTTGTTGCTTTGTGTGAAAGTATATGGCTTTGGTTTTAGTTTGTTGATGGTTGCCCAGGGTTGGACTTTTGCTTTATTGTTTGAGATTATTTCAGAGATGTTTGGATGGTTGCAGGTTATGGGAATGAGAAGAAGTATGTCATCAATATAGGCTAGAATGGTTTCATCTTCCAGCTCGATGTTCCCTAGTGAATATATTAAACAGAATTGGGGATAGCGGGGATCCATGTGAGACACCATAGAAAGCCTTCCAGGGGTTAGAGCAGGGGTCTCCAAAGTCCCTCCTTGAGGGCCGAATCCAGTCGGGTTTTCAGGATTTTCCCAATGAATATGCATTGAAAGCAGTGAATTCACATAGATCTCATGCATATTCATCCTGAAAACCCAACTGGATTCGGCCCTCAAGGAGGGACTTTGGAGACCCCTGGGTTAGAGTATACTTCATCCTTTTTGACCATGTACTCACGATTTTGTAGCACATCAGTGAACCATTTCAGAACCATCCCTGTTAAACCGATTTTCGGAGCAGTTGATGGTCCACCGAGTCAAAGGCAGCAGAGATATCGAACTGAAGTAGTATTTCTTATTTACCAGTGCTCAGCAGTTGCTTGCTTTTTGTGGTTAGCTGTGCTGTTTTCTAAATCCATATTGGGATGGATGAAAGCCAGAGTACAATTTAATTTTACTGAAGCTACTATTGTTGTCATTCCCAAGCCTGATAGAGATCCCACTTTGGTTAAAAACTTCCGTCCCATATCTCTTCTTAATTTAGACTATAAGATTATGGCAAAACTTCTATCACTGAGACTAAATAAAGCTATCCCTTCTCTAATTCATACTGATCAAGTGGGATTTATTAAACAAAGATATATAGGTGATAATCTACGCCTCTTCCATCATATCAATGCCCATGCTAAAACTCTTCCTGATCCTGTAGTTGGCCTAGCCATTGACGCTGAGAAGGCCTTTGATCGCGTGGAATGGCCATTTCTTTTTCGCATCCTGAAATGGTATAATTTTGGTCCATTCTTCACAGAGTGGATTGAAACCTTATATCGCCATCCTACAGCCCGCATTCTAATTAATAACTCCCTTTCTAACAAATTTTCACTCCACAGAGGTACTCGTCAGGGCTGCCCACTTTCACCTTTACTGTTTAATTTGGCCCTAGAACCTCTTCTTTCTGCCATTCGTCAATGCCCCAAAATTAAAGGTATCTCCACTTCCACTCGTCATATCAAGTTAGCGGCATACGCCGATGACGTCCTTCTCTTTATTCGTGAGCCTACTGATTCCCTTCCTGCTCTTGTTAACATCGTCTCTAAATACTCCCTTCTATCTGGATACTCAGTCAACTGGGAGAAATCGGAGATTTTTCCTCTTAATGATCACATTTCTCCTTCGGATCTCATTCAATTCCCGTTTCCATGGGCTCGTGGGGCTGTGAAGTACCTGGGTGTTTTAATTCATAAAGATTCAATTCATGCTCAAGATCTAAATTTATCTAAAATTAAAAACTTAGTTCTAAACACAACGACTCGATGGTCTCCATTATATTTGTCTTGGTGGGGCAGGATTGCTGCTATTAAAATGACTCTCGCTCCTCAACTAAATTATACCCTTTCAATGCTCCCATCTTTATGCAGAAAAGCATTTTTTCATTGGCTGGATAAGAAAATATCTGAATTTGTTTGGAACAAAAAAAAGCCTCGCATTGCCCTTGCTAAATTGAAAGCTTCTAAGGTTAATGGTGGTTTAAATTTACCGGATTTCTATTTTTACTATATTGCATCATTGGCCAAATATGGAGCTTATTGGATCACTAATCCTTATCCCCAAGATCTTCCAGCCTGGTTCGAGATGGAGCACTTTATATGTACACCTTTGCACATTTCTTGCTTGGCAACTGTCCCAATTCCTAGAAGATTGAGGGGGTATCCTCTGCTGAGTGCAACGCAGCATGCTCTTCACTTATTAGATGAGACTGCAGAAATTTCAATTAAAGACAGCCCGTTTATATCAATTTGGAATAACCCTAAACTTCAAAAAAAAGGAAAATCATTCTCATGGAAAAAATGGCAGCGTGCTGGGTTGTGGTTTCCTCATCAACTGATGACTCTAACTACACCTGTTCCCTTTGAAATTCTCTGTTCTACCCATTCGTTGCCTCCTTCTACATACTCTCAATGGCTCTCTCTTACTGGAGTGATATCCTCTCTGCCTCTTCGATTTGATTATGGTTCATCCATTCACACTATACGCCACTGGTCCACATTGGCTATATCGAAAGGTAAAGCTATATCGTTGTTTTATAGCATCCTTAGAGACAACTCCTTTACCTTCTCCTCTCATTCACTGAAACATTGGGACTCTATGCTGACAACACCATCCTCTGATATTGACTGGGACCTATTTTGGTCATCAACAAATCGTCCTCTATTGTCAGCCAGAGTTTCTCAATCAATGTTCTTCATCATGTGGAATGCAGTATGGACTCCCTTTCGAATGTGTAAAGCTAACCTTAAACAAGACTCGATTTGTTGGAACTGTGCAAAAGAATCAGGAACTCTGGACCATATGCTTTTCCACTGTTCTCCAGTTCATTCTTTTTGGATTCGCATTTGGGACACCATTAAACACATTACTGGTTGCTCAACTGAAATTTCTTTGGATATCATAATTCTTCGATCTCAACATCCATGTTTTGCTCTTTCAAACTGTCCTCCTAAACTTATTGATACTATGTTTGTGACAGCCCTTATGCACATCTTAAAAAATTGGAAGACCTCATCGCTATTAGATTACTCCTTCTGGTGGAACTCTTTAAGCATGTACCATAAATTCGAATCATATGCGTATGAAAAGAGAAACATAGCCCGACTTTCCATGAACTTGTTACCATGCAATTCACCTTGGAAATTTTTGGATTCCTATGTTCGTTCGACCTCATAGACACTCCTGTCTTCTTCTTCTTTGTTTTCTTCTTCTTTTTCTTCTTCTCACCCTTTTTCTTTTCTTTTCCTTTATCTCTCTTATTTATTTATTTATTTATTTATTTATTTACATATTCTTCAGATTCACTGTTCTTTCTATATTGTCGATTTCCTCATTATACACTGTACTTGACTTGATGTTATGCTTGATGATGACACTTAGATGTCTTGGTTATGTCTTGTACTTGGGCTTGTATTTGGATTTACATTTGGTTTGTTTTTGCCATTTTTGTACTCTTGATTTTTTCTTAAAAATTAATAAAAATTATTGAACTGGGATGGATGAAAGCCAGAGTACTGCTCGATGTATGAGGTAAGTTGTTTGCTAATGTGGGTCTCAAGGATTTTGGTGAGAACAGGAATACCAGCAATTGGTCTGTAGTTTGACGCTATGGAGAGATCTGCTTGAGCTGTTTTCGGTATGGGGGTTAAGGCTATTTTACCCATTTCTTTGGGTAGGTGACCCTGGCTCAGGGAGCTATTTAGGAGGTTTGTGAGCTAAGATTTGATGGGGAGCAGCAGTAGGGAGATATGCTGGGCATTTGTTTATGGGACTGCTACATGGGGATAGTTTAGATATCAGGTTTTTAGTGTTAGTGAAGGTGGTCCAGATTTGGTCAGCTTTTATGGGGTCATAGCTTGCAGGGATGGGATAGGGATGGAAAAAGATCTCAAGAGAACAGGGACAAATTTGTCTCCATGTCATTCTCTAGCACTGATGGACAGCAAGACCCTCGTGGTCTCATTTGTGTTCATCACACGAGACAAACAATCAAAATTATTTTTATAACGATGGCCCACTGCTGCTAATAGATGAGGAGAAAAAAGTGGAACCAGGCCCTGGACTTTCAGGAGTATAAAATATTAAAGTTTATTGGTGTTGCAAAACAAATTAAAAATATGTCATAAAAATCAGACAGATGCCAACAGTTAAAAAACATAAAAATTGTAATGTCTATGAAGTGAACAGACCCTACACGTTCCGTATTTCGGCAATGAATTGCCTTCCTCAGGGGTCCTTACACAGTGGACTAAAAATCAGGCAGCATCGTGCCGGAAAAAGTCTTTAAAAAGATCCGAGCTACGGCGTGGGAACATTTTAAAGACTTTTTCTGGAACAAATAACACTGTCAGTGAATTTGCCCAACAGTACACACCACAATGCTGCCTGATTTTTTAGCCCACTGTACTAAGGACATTACAATTTTTTTTTTTAACTGTTGGCATCTGTCTGATTTTTATGACAGTGTGTTTTTAATTTGTTTTGCAACACCAATAAATTTTGATATTTTATACTCCTGAAAGTCCAGGACCTGGTTCCACTTTTTCTCATCCATTGACTTTTGTGATACCAAGTTCCCTTGCTGTGGGTAGTAGGACCGCCATTAGGGCTTAGACCACCCCACAGTGTCGTTTGTTTCTCATTCCACTGGTGCTAATAAACATGCAAATTAATCCATTACCCAGTGAGAGCAGGATCTGATAGTTTTCCTCCATCACCTCCCTGTAGAGCTCCTTCTGCTCTTCATTTAAATACTCCCACTCCTCCTGGGAGAAAGAGATAGCGATGTCCTCAAACTTCACCTGCATCTGAAATAGAAACCAGAAACACACTCAGCATCTTGCGATGGAGTGGAGGAAAATGTACTGGATGTTCATAATTTACATTCCCAGAATAGTTCTGTTTCAGAAGAGCTGCCAGTGCTGGGGCTCAGTGAGGCAGAGGGAGATGCTTTGGGGTATATATAGAGCAGCGGTCTCAAACATGCGGCCCATGGGCTGCATGTGGCTCTCCAGGTCTATTTTGCAGCCTGCGGTCTGGACACGATCAAGACAGCATTTCTCTTCCCCCTTCCCTTCCTTTTGGAGCAGCAGCGTGTCTGGCTGGCTGGCTCAGTCGATCGTTCAGTTCAAAGCCGCGGGTTGGTGGCTCCTCGCGCTATCCACTCCTGCATTGGAAGCCTCTCTGACGTCACAACATCAGAGAGGCTTCAGACACAGGCACAGATTTCGCGAGGAGCCGCCACACCTGGCTTTGAACGGAACGATCGACTGAGCCGCCAGACACGCTGCTGCTCCACCAGGAAGGGAACGGAAGGGGAGGTGAAAGGGAAATGCTCTGCTGCATAGGAAAGGGGGACCCTAGGGAAATGCTGCTCTGCTGCTGTACAGGGAAAGGGATAGGGAGGGAAAGGGGAAGAGAAATGCCTCTCCTGCACAGGAAAGGGGGAAGGGAATGCTGCTTCTGTTGCTGCTGTACCCAATTGGGGAAAGAGAAGGAAGGAAGGAGAAGGGAGAGGAACAAGAGAAGCCAAGTTCATGGGTGCGAGGGAAGGAAAGGAGATATCAGACCATGGAGGGGGAGGGAGAGATGCCAGGGTATGGGGGAAGGGAAGGAGACAGTTGCCAGACCAGGGGAAAGGAAGGAATGAGATGCCAGATCATGGAAATAGGACGGAAGAAGAGAGATAGGAAGGGAAGGTAAGACATGAAAACGTAGATTTTGAAAAGAAAGCAGAAAAATTGAATATTAAGTTAATGCCAAAGATGGATTCAAGGCAGAACGTGAAGACGGAGAGAAAAACAAAGGACAAGAAGGCCCTGGAAACATAGTTGAAAGCACAGAAAAATAAAGTCACCAGACAACAAAGGTAGGGAAAATGTGTCAATTTTGAGAAAGAAAAGATATTAAACTTTAAATGTGAGGGCTGCAGAAAAAATAGTTGTCTTATTAAAGAAATGACAATTTTGCATAAGGTAAAACTCTTTATAGTTTATATATCTTTCCTTTTAAATTGTCATTTCTTTAATAAGACATTAACTATTTTTTCTAAGTACCTACAAATCCAAAATGTGGCCCTACAAAGGGTTTGAGTTGGAGACCACTGATATAGAGTATTTATGGGCACATAAGAGCCAATCCCAGAGGCAGGGTTCTGGGCACTGAAGGGTTTCTGGGTTGGTCTCTCTCCTTTCAACAAGACCCACCTGGGCAGAAGCTCCTGCAGCCATTTCCCAGGATCAGGCTTTGCCTCTTGCAGTGAGCGGGAACCGGAAGTTTCGGCTCAATAGCAGGAAGAAGACAAGACTCGTTTCCTGGAGGTTGATGACATCACGAAAGGGGCTGTGCTTGAAACCGAGAGGATTCCTTATTGGCTCTACCCCTTTCAAGAGCTGATTGGTCAGACAGTTGCTGGGGTGGAAGAGTAGTGAGGGGAGGATTTTCAGCTCCTGGCACTCATTCGTCAGAATGGTGCAGGAAGGGAAATACAGTTAGTGGCCTCCCCGTGAAGCTCCGCCCCTTTTGTGACGTTATTGAATGTGGTGAGAAGCCGAGTTTAGGCCTGACAGAGTTGGGAGGCTGTAGACGTCACAAGGGAGAAGGGCGGAGCTTCACGCCGTAGGCTCTGCCCCTTGTAGTGCTGATTGGTCAGAATGGTGCAGGGACGGAAATACAGTAAGTAGTCTTCCCGTGGAGCTCCGCCCCATTTGTGACGTCATCGAATTTGGGGCGAAGCCGAGGAGTTTAGGTCTGACAGAGTTGGGAGAAGGCTGGTGACGTGCAAGGGTGAAGGACTGAGCTTCACGCCAAAGGCTCGGCCCCTTTTTGTGATGATTGGTCAGAATGTTCTCTGGGGCGGGAAGAGGAATGGGAGGTTACGCCCTCTAGCACGAGAAGGCTGAGAGGAGGAGGAGTTTCAGCTCGCTGTTCAAAACGTCCGTGGGAGCGGGAAGAGGAGGGGGCGGAGCTTAGTTCTAGTTTAGGGTCTTTGTGGCCGGAAGTAAATCTTGTGCTGGAGCCTCAAGTGCCCAGTTTCTTCCAACCTGGTCTAGAGGAAGAGCCCCAAATGGCTGCAGGAGCTTCTGCTCAGGTAGGAGCTCCCCCTCCCCCACTTTTCCTGGCAGGGGGAGGGGCAATATGGGGGGAGGGGACTTGGAATGCCACCACCACACTCCAAGGGGGCAATGGAGGATTAAGGGACTTGCCCAAGGCGCTGAGGGTGTCCCACCACAGGCTTATTAAGCAGAAAAACATCCATATGCAAAGGTACAGCTCAATCCATTAAATAATACTGTTTGAACCATTTTTCAAAATAAAACTGCTTTGGGACAGTCCCACCAGACATGGATAAAAGTACCCTCCGCCCCACAAGCCCGCCAACTTTTACCATCCCAATATGAGAACAGCCTATACAACTTTGCAGGAGTGGAATACCATTGATCAGGGGGCAGTTGCCCTAGTTGCACTCCCCTAACACCATTCCTGTCAAGTGTGACTGTGGTATTCTGTTAGCATGATATTTATGTAGCATTCTGTAATAATGTGGCTTATTCAGTTTTCTTGATAGTAGAGGGGATATATGTGAAGGGGAAGGGAGACGGGGGTTGCCCTGTATTATCAATAATAATAAAACGCTAGAGCGCGCATGCGCTCTCAAAAATTCGTGAGTCCTGGCGCCGTGAGGTGTGCTTCTGTGGCAACATTCTAATTGACACCTCACGGCGTTTGCAGGGGCTGGAGGCGCATGCGCGCGACTGTGCTCTCTATAAACCTCCCGGCTCCAGCGGAGTAGGCAGCATCATTGGCAGCAAACGAGTGGTGAACAGCAGCCCCGCTCCGGCCGTTGACCCTCCACAAACCTCCCGGCTCCAGCGGCGTAGGCAGCACTATAAACACGCTGCTTCGCGCCATTTTCTGCCGAGTTCCTCTGCCGCATCTCTGATGACATCATCGGAGACAGACGCGGCAGAGGAAATCGGCAGTAGAAGGCCGTTAAGCAGCGTGTTTAAAGTGCTGCCTACGCGGCTGGAGCCCCGAGGTTTGTCGACGGTGGGAGGGTCAGGAGCAGGCCAGATCGAGCAGGACAACGGCAGTAAAAGAAGGGGGAGGGGCCGAACGGAGCAGGGAAGAGAAAGTAAGAGAAGAGAAAGGGGGGTGGGGGAAAATGCTGCTACTACTACACAGGAAAGAGGGGATAGGAGGGAAATGCTGTTGTTGCTGCATAGGGAAGTGGGATGGAAATGCTGCTGCACAGGGAAATGGGGAAAAATGACAAACAGACAACGAGAGGGAGGGAGGGAGACAGAAAGAAAGACACAGGGGCAGGGAGAGGAACAGAAAGACAGAGAAAGGAGGACTGAGAGAGAGTCAGCGGGAGAGGGAAAGGGGGCTGCTTTGGGGGGAGGGGTGTGCTTGGGGCAAACAGCTTTGCTCTGGGGGGGAAGACAGAAGGGGCCATGGAGAGACAGGGAGAGGGAAAGGGGGCTGCTTTGGGGGGAGGGGTGTGCTGGGAGGAGACAGAAGGGGCCATGGAGAGATAGGGAAAGGGGGCTGCTTTGGGGGAGGTGTGCTGGTGACAGACAGCTTTGCTCTGGGGGGGAAGACAGAAGAGGGCCATGGAGAGACATTTGGGGGGAAGGTGGGTGCTGGGGGCAGACAGCTTTGCTCGGGGGGGGGGGGGGGGGGAGGGGGAGACAGAAGGATACAGACAGCGGCCAAGGAGAGAGAGATAAAGAAAGACAGACAGACACATCTATTCTAGTTGCCAAATTCCTCTCCAATTACCTAGAAAACCATAACATACTCCATCCCACACAATCCGGCTTCAGAAACAACTTCAGAAACACTACTAGGATCTCTCTTGGACACAGCCAGACAACATCTCAGCACAGGAAAAAAATGATGCTCATACAACTAGATCTTACCGCTGCATTTCGACTTGGTGGACCATAACATTCTACTACAAATCCCGGACACAATAGGTATCACAGATAAAGTATACACATGGTTTGAAGGATTCCTTAAATCAAGAACCTATAGAGTAAAATCAGACAAACAAAAATCTGAACTTTGGTCAAACCCCTGTGGAGTTCCCCAAGAATCCCCTCTATCCCCGACTCTCTTCAATCTCTATACAGCCTCCCTCAGCTCTCACCTGGACAAACAAGGCATAACCTCCTACAGCTATGCCAATGACATTACCATTCTCATACCCTTCGATCAACTTGAACTCTCCATGACGAACACAATATACCAAACACTAAAATCAATATCAACCTGGATGAAAGATCACAAAGTGAAATTGAACCCAGATAAAACGAAATTCGTCCTCCTAGAAAACAACAAAATACCAACCATAACCAACATTGAAATCAATGCAATCAACTACCCATACAAACCACCCTAAAACTGCTAGGAATAACTATCGACAGATGCTGCACCATGCAACCGCAAATCAATAAAACAATACAAAAGTCATTCTTAGTAATGAGAAACTTAAGACAAGTTCGGAAATTCTTCGAGAAAACTCAATTCCAGCTCATAGTTCAGTCCTTAATACTAGGCCTACTTGACTAATGTAATATCCTCTACCTCCCATGCCCTACAACCATAACAAAACAACTACAAACTATTCAAAACACAGCACTAAGACTCATCTACTCATTAAAGAAACATGATCACTTTACATAAGCATATCTCCAATTGCACTGGCTTCCGATTCCAGCAAGAATACAATTTAAATTCTACTGCCTACTATTTAAGACTTTATACGGAGACAGTCCAAACTACCTGAATAACCGCCTCATCCACAACACCGCAACCAGACATAGGTAAACTCACACCCCATTCTCATACCCCCCAATTAAGGAGGTCAAACGGAAAAAACTATATGATGGCCTCCTGGCCACTCAAGCAGCCAAACTAGACAACCAAATCGCCAATCTACTGACGGCATCCCTCGACTACAAGACTTTTAGAAAAGAAATAAAGACCATACTCTTCAAGAAAGCTCTGAAAAAAGAAATAATACAAGCAAGTCTCAAACTCCACCTCTCACTAAAGCCAACTACCCCAAACAAATAACCTTACCCATTTCTCACTCTTTTTGAAAATGACCAATTTTTTTTTTTTTTTGTAAGTTTTTGTTGTAATACATCTTGGATAATTCTTTTGTAATCCGCCTTGAACTGCAAGGTAATGGCGGAATAGAAATCCCTAATGTAATGTAATGTATTTTAGACCAGAATATGGAGGGTTCGATGTGTTTGCGTGAGGTGTATGTTACTTTATTGAGTTTTGTTATAGTTTTTTTGTTGTTTTTGGTCCAGTTGATGTTGAAAGTGTAGGTGAAGTGGTCTGATCAGATAGATCTGGACCATATTCCGTTAGATGTATGAATTTCAGTTAAGGATGGTTGGTGGGTCATGAAGGCTGCGATATCAACTTGGTGGCCTTTTTCATGAGTTGTTTGTGGATTTAGCATTTGGAAGGATAAGGCTTTGAGAAATGAGAGAAAGTTGTCTATTTGTTTGGGTGATTGATCATCTAGGTGTAGATTTAAGTCTCCTAGGAGTAGGTTGTAGGTTGCTATTAGTGAGTTTTGGTATATGAAGTGTTCCACTTCGGTTCTTGCTAAAGACCAGTTTCCCGGCGCTATGTAGCAGAGCATGCAGTTTAGTGTGTCTTTTAGTGTGGTGCTTGAGAGTTGGCAAGCTAATAGGTCCATGTACAGGTTAGATGTTTTCTCAATTATATTAAGGGTTAGATCTTGTTTGATTAAGATTGCTAGGCCTCCGCCTCTTTTTTTTTCTCTGCAGAGCACTGTAATTTTGTATCCTTGTGGGCAGACTTCAGTTATTCTAGGGTCTGAGTCGGAGGTTAGCCAGGTTTCTGTGAGGAAAAGACAGTCCAGGTTTTCTTGTATTATCCAGGTTTTTATAAGCTCTGTTTTTGGACCTAGCACTCTGATATTTAAGTAGGCGCATTTGAGTGTGAATAACTCTGTTTGATAGTTGTGAGTTGTGTTTGGGTATATAAGTGATTTAGGGTGTCGGTGTGGTTTAGTCTTTGTGTGTGTTGGTCTTCTTCCCCATGCTGTGGTAATGGAGTGTAGAGTGTTAGATTGTAGGTTTGAGTTTCTGTCACTTGATGTTCTATTTTGGAAAAGAGATTTATTTATATCTATAGCAGGAGGAGGTAATTTGCTGCTGTCTTTCCGCTGGTTACAAGAAGGATTAATAGTATGAAGTGCTGGGCTTGTGAGGTTAGCTTCATTTTGGGTTTTTTTTTGCGGGATTTTTTGTTTGTTTGGTGGTTGGTGAAAGTTGGTGGAGGGGTCTTTGTTTGTTTGGCTACTGTTTTTCAGTTGGTTTTATGTTTGGTAGTGTTGTGGGGGTGGATCTCTTCTTGGTTGCTTCACAAAGGTGGTATGAGCATCTTTGATTGCGTGCTGTTGGGCGCTGAATCTATTGTTGGCTCAGCGTAGTCCCGTCGGGTGGGGAGGAGGGGTGGAGTGCGCTCCCACGCCGGCAAGCCTCCCTGCCTGCTCCTGGATCCAGAAGATGTCGGCCAAAGTGATATTCAAATAAAACTAAAAGAAAAAGAAACAAACTGAAAACAGGTGCTGGGAGACTCACTCTCCAACTGGCTTCCAACTGGCTCGGTGTAGTCCTGTTGGGAGGGGGGAGGGGCGGAGTGCGCTCCCATGCCAGCTAGCCTCCCTGCCTGCTCCTGGGTCCAGTGATGTGGCCAAGGTGAAACCTTTCCGAGCCCAGCGACGGAAAACGGGATTATCCCGTCCCGCTGGAAAAAGTGGCTCTACCTGTATTCCCGCCATAGAAGACACCACGGCCCCATTCCCCAATTTAGCCTGAACTCTTGTCCACAACTGCCCCAGATGCCAGAGAAAAGGATTGTCGATACCCTGAATCCTAGTCCTCTGTGCACCAGAAACCCAAAGCCAATGCTTCAACAGCTCCGGACCCCCACTCTCCTGCTCCAGCTGTACCCCACTTTTAAAATCTCCAATGTCCCAGTCCAATATCACTCTAATCTGGGCAGACTGGAAATACCACCATAGATTTGGCACACCTATACCTCCCACCTCTCTAGCTGCCCACATCTGTTTTTGAGACAATCGGGGAGATCTATGCTAGTGCTGCCCGATTCACGATTTGAATCAGTTCACCGATTCACTTTGGATGAATCGATTCGACTCGATTTAAATTTTAAATAAATCGGCTTTCCGATTCGGACCCTCTCCCCTCGCCTCCTAAAGCAGGAGCGGCAGCGCTGCTCTTGCTGGCTGGCCGCTGCCGCATCTGTTTTAGAGGGCGAGGAGGGAGGGTCAGTCGAGAAGTGCTGCAGTCCAGCTTCCCTCCTGGGCTCCCCGAAAGACTGCCCCCCCGAAAGACTGCGCACTCCCCCTCAGGAAGGCCTCCGTGTTGCTCCTGGCCTCCCCGAACCATTTACCTTATTGCTGGAGCCTGCAGCCGAAGATCGCGATTACAGCATCTTTGTACTCTGAGCTATTTCCTTCACTGCGATCCTGCCTCTGATGTCAGAGGAGGAGCGGGACCGCAGCAGAGGAAACAACTCAGAGCTCAAAGATGCTGTAACCGCGATCTTCAGCTGCTGGCCCCAGTAATAAGGTAAACGGTTCTGGGAGATCAGGAGCAACACGGAGGCCTTCCCGGGGGGGTGCGAGGGGGGTGCGCAGTCCTTCGGGGGGACAGTCTTTTGGGGGGCAGTCCTTCAAGGGGTGGGACAGGCCTTGGGGGGTGCAGGCCTTTAAGGAGGGAACAGGCTTTTAAAGGGGGGGACAGGCCTTCAGGGATGGGGGTACAGGCCTTCAGCGGGGGAAGTGCAGGCCTTCAGGGGGGGACAGACCTTCAGGGGAGGGGTTCCCTTGTGTGGAAGTACACGGAGAAGGAAGGGGGGTTCAAAGAGACTTGGATATGCTGGACTTTGGGGGGGGAAGAAATAATGGGTTTAAAAATAGAGGAGAGGGAGAGAGATGATGGACAATGGGATTTAGGGAGGGAAGGAACAGAAAGGGAGAGAAGTTGGACACAAGGGATGGTGTGGAGGGGGGGATAGAGATACTGGATAGGAGGGTAATTGGGAAAAGAAAAAGAGAGATGGTGGACCCTGGGGTGGTGGGGAAGGAGGGAGAGATGCTGGATGAAAGGGTAGTTAAGAAAAGGTGGATCTGGAGAGGGACATGAAAAAAAGGAAAGATGCCAGACCTCCGGGGGAGGGAAGAGAAACGGAAGGGGAGGACAGAGATGGAAGATGGATGGTTAGCAGGGAGAAAGTAGAAAGCAGGAGACCCTGGCAAGCAAGTTATCAGAAGACAACCAGACCCTGGGACCAACAAGATTTGAATAATGACCACACAACAAAAGGTAGAAAAACTAATTTTATTTTCCATTTTGTGATTACAATATGTCACATTTGAAACGTGTATTCTGCCAGAGATGGTGTTAGACCACAAACGTGGGCTAGGATTTAAGAAAGAGAGGAAAAGTGTTTTTTGTTTGTTTATTTTGTTTACACCACAGCGCCAGTGTGGATAGGAGAAGACAAAGGGGGTGAAGAGGCTATAAAATAAACTCATCAGGATGTATGAAAAAAACACCCAATTGGGCAGGAAAATCGAATCGAAAAGCCAATTCAGTAGGCTGAATCGAATCAATTTTTTTTTTTCCTGAATCGGGCAGCACTAGCCTACGCTGCCATATAAACCTCCTCAATTCCGCACTCATTCTCACTAAGTCAACAGGAAGCACAGGTACTGGCAAAGTTTGAAACAAGAAAGCAACCGAGAAAGTATATTCATCTTAACTATAGAAATCCTACCCCACCAGGAAACCCATAATCCATGACATCTCTGTAAATCACGTCGAATATTCCGATATAATGGAGGATAGTTCTTAGCATAGATCTGAGATAGATCTCTAGGAATATGAATACCCAAGTATTTAAGTCCTTGCAACGCCCAACAAAAAGGAAAACTCCGCTGGAGCCCCACCACCTCCGAGTTAGTCAATGTCAAATTCATAATTTCTGTTTTATCCAAATTAATTTGAAAACCTGACACCCTCCCATAGTCCTCAAAAATCTGTAAGAGCCTTGGAATAGTATCCGCAGACTCTCCCACATACAATAAGATATCATCTGCGAATAACGCTATACGATGTTCCACCCCGTTCCCCGAAATCCCTAGCAATTCAGGATGTGTACGAATACAAATCGCTAAACGCTCAACCGAAACAGTGTCCCTCGATATATAGAAAAAAAATCGGTGTAAGATTGATTGATTCAAAGACAGGCTCACGGCGATTCATATAGGGCTTGCACCCACCTACTAAAGGAACCCCCAGACCCATACACTCCATAACTTCCCAAAGAAAACCCAACAAAAGCTTTCTCAGCATCAACCACCATCAGAACAGCCTTATGAGGGTGCATCTGTGTCTCCCACAATAGATGTAAAGTACGTCTAACATTATCACTCACTTGCCGTCTCTGAATAAATCCAGACTGGTCCAAATGGACCAAGGAAGGAAGCACTCTCCCCAACCAAAGTGCCAAAATTTTAGCTAAAATCTTAGCATCCAAATTTTATAGGGAAATCAGTCGATAGGACCCGCATTTCAAAGGATCTCTCCCCGGTTTCAAAAGAATCACCACCCCAGCCTCTCCCATGGAAACCAGTAAAGAACCCCCCATATGTATTCCATTAGCCACCCTTACCAACAAAGGCCCCGATTGATCAGAAAATTGTTTATAATACCGACTAGTATATCCATCCAAACCTGGGGATTTTCCATTTTTCAACAACTTAATCACTCCTAGGACCTCAAAGAGAGTAATGGGTTCCTGAAAATACTCTCTATCGCTGTCAGACAATACTGGAATAGGTAATTTATCTAAAAACTGGGTTTGTTTCACCGAATCAACCTGAGCTGGAGCACTGTATAAAAATGCAAAAAAGCCTGACGAATAGCCGAACCCATTACCTGCAGCCCACCTTTGTCATCGCACATCCTAGCAATAGTAGCCCGGGTCTGCTTAATCCTAATATATCTAGCCAAATAAGAACTAGCTTTATTGCTATGTTCATAAACCTGTAATTTAAAATGAGCTCGGATCCGCTCCGTCTCCTCCACTTGAAGTTGATACAGCTCATCTCTCACTCTCTGCAATCTGGCCAAAAGCCTGGTCCGGGCTTGATTTACGAGTCATTACCAGTTTCAGCAATTGTTCACGCAACTGAAGATGGCGTTGGGTTTGCTGGCGTTTATATATAGCCCTCCACATGATGAGTTCCCCCCCCCTACTTTCAAAGCATCTCATAGGGTGGCATCTGAAACCTCCCCATTATCATTCCAAACCAAGTATTCCTGTATAGTTTTTTCCACAGCTTCCAGCATTCAAAAGCGATTCGTTAAGCTTCCAATATCTTCCCCCCCCCCCGATAATTCAGTCCCTGACAAGTTACCCAACCTGGAGCATGATCTGATATGTGCATTGCCTCATTTTCCGCTCTTTTCAGCCCACCCCCCTGATTCCAATATATCCAGATCCTGTCCAATCTAGTATAAGTTTGCTGGGAGTGAGAGTAAAATGTATAGTTCCTCTGAGAACTATGGAGCAACCGCCAGCTATCTATCAATCCCAAGGCAGACATCAGAGCTCTCAAGGCCTTGCTATGACTCTGGTTAGCCTTTCTCCCCCCTCCCGAATGATCCAGAGAAGGATCAGGGGAAACATTAAAATCTCCCTCCAGATAGACTGCGCCCTATACAAAAGTACGTAACTCCTCCTGAAGGCCCCGATAGAAAGCCCCTTGAGCTGCATTGGGCCCATAAATATTAACAATAGAGATAGGTCAACCCTGCAGGGTACCACGGACAGCGAGACATCTACCCAAGTTATCTCAGTACAGCTCAATCTGCAAACCCAACCCTTTTCGAACCAATATCGAACCCTCCAGCCCTTTTTGTGGCACCTGCACCTTGATGCGTCCGTATTAGATCAAACTGTGGGTTTTGAAGCAAACCCACATCCCTTGGTCTCAGATGTGTCTCTTGTAAGAGACAGATATCCCATTTCATACGCTGTAATTCACGATAAACCATGCTCCTCTTGCCAGTACTTATTAGCCCATTAACATTGCAAAATCCAATGAGCACCTCTGGATCCTCAACCTGTGTTCCCCCCTAACCCATATCTCCGCTGCCTACCCAAAGAACCCCTTCCACTCCTCCTCTACCCCACCCACCTCCAAGAAGCTGAACCCGAAAATTTCAAATCAGCCAGGTTAAGAAAATGAAGCCAAGTCGAAGAGGCTCAAACACATCAAAATTGCCTTCCCTGCCATCATGCCACCCGTTCCATCCTCACGTCACACAACTTCACCATACCCCACACTCGCTGCCCAAACACCACCTAGACCCCCCCTTCTTTCCCTCTCATTCCCTCACCAGCCAAGAAACCAACACAAACAACTCGGCCAGCAGGAACTACTCTCAAATACCCCCTTTCCCTAGCAACAGCAGCAGATGAATCCAGAGACCAATGGGATAGCCCACATCTACCAGCAGGCGGAGATAGAGAAACTGATTAACAGGTGGTCCTATTGGATGGCACTCCTCCTGTTTATCCAGTATTCTCTATCTCCCAGCAGGAAAAGGTCGCTATTCAACTAGCTCCTGAATTCTGGCTGTGACTGGAAAATTATTTTCTCCTGTTGAGGTTTCTCTTCAGTGAGACTGCCATTCTGTTTCTCCTGTTGAGGTTTCTCTTCAGTGAGCTGGCAATGCTATTTCTCCTGGTGTGATTTTCTCTTCAGTGAGACAGGGGTGTCCGGCTGAACGGTGCCGGCTTTAGGGGTTACACCTGGGCCCCCCAAGGTCCCTGCCTCACCCTCCCTCCATTGCTAGAGGGTCTGACTGGGTCTCAATTTTTTTCTTTTTTCCCTTCTCTTTAAAAAAAACCAAAAAACCCCCAGAAACCACAGTTGCTGCATTCTGCTCGGTTACTGCTACTCAACCAGCTTTAACTGGTTTCAACCGACCCTAACAACAAGCTTGTGAGTATGTCTGTTTTTTTACTGTCGGTTGAACTTCAGGTTCTGTTTGGGAGTCTTAGTAATGTGGGTTCGGTCAACGTATGTTTAAGGAATGGATATTTTATTGAGGCTAAGTTTTATGACTAGAAATCCGTGGAGGGAGCCGGGACTTCCCGCCCTTTGCATGCACGCGTTTGGTTTCCTTGTTGGTTACAGCGCGGCAGTAGCGGTGCGATTTCATGCTCGCACTTGTTCTCATTGTTGGGTTTCAGTGTAGCAGTAGTAGTCCTGTTTATTCTGAGGCTCTCTTTCATCAGTGTTTGTCACGGCCATGTGCAGCTGATTGTGCAGGTGCCGGTTTATAGCAGCGCGCATGAGATGGGACATGTTTTTTTTCCGGCGCTGTGGGCCGTTCTTCTGGTTATTCCCCCAGTGTTCTCCCCAGAAATTTTTTCCAGCCGGGTGGCATGAAAAAGTAGCCGGGTGGGGCGGGACAGGGAAATTTGGTGGTGGGGAAAATTAAGGGCTCCTTTTACTAAGCTGCAATAGCGTTTTTAGTGCGTGCAGAATTGCCACGCTACACGGCTAGAACTAACCGTCTAGCATGTGCGGCAATTCTACGTGAGGTAAGCGCGCAGTAAAACCGCTATCGCAGCTTAGTAAAAGGAGCCCTAAATGTGTACTATTTGTATTAGTTAACTATTATTAGTTATTTTCCAATGCTCAATATGACTGCCTTTCTTAAGGTTTGACACTTGTTCCATAATATATATATTAAATTTAAGAAGTATCCAATTCTAGAAGTGAATAATTAGATATTTGCCCTCTTTCAAATGGTATAGAGCAGCATCTTTCAAACATTTTTAACTCCGGCACACTAAACGGAGCAAATGTTTTTTGTGGCACACTAAATGCAGCAAATGTTTTTTCATGGCTGGAAAAAATTTCTGGGGAGAACACTGATGCCCTTATTTTTAAGGTCCAATCACATCAAAGAATGATGCTTATCTGGGCAGTTGTATAATAAAAAGAATGGATAAGATAACATGAGAAGTGAAATTGTCATGAATCAGAGGGATACATATCCTGTAGGTCCTAAAAGCAGGCTTGTGGATTAGATATAAACTATGAAGGCAGTGGCATAACTAGCATATGTGACACCCGAGGCCCATCATTTTATGACACTCCCCCATCTGTATGAAAAACATGATTTTTAGTAACAATCCACACATCACACAGGAGTGTGCCTAGGAAAAGGCAGCATCTTACATATTGCAGTGAGCAGTACATCAATACACCCATTGTAAAACTGAAAGTAGGCAGGACCCGGCAGCAAGAAGAGCAAATGGAAAACTTCACTGACCTGTCTCCCGCCTTAGCCCGTAGCGAATTTATGCTTTGGGGATCTAACATGTGCGTGCCGGCTTCCCTTCTCTTCCCTCCCCCCCGGACATAACTTCCGGTTTCGGAGGGAAGAGAAGGGAAGCCGGCACACACATGTTAAAGCCCCAGAGCATAAGTTCGCTACGGGCTAAGGTGAAATCTTCAAGCCGGCTTTTTTTTTTAAATGTTGAGCAGCAGCGGAGGCTGCAGAATTTAGCTGGGCGGTCATCTAAATTACCCAGCTGAAAGGCCCTAGGGAGAACACTGTATTCCCCGAGTCTGATTTTCTTTCTATGCAAGCCGCGGCAGGGTAAATTTTGCGGGGCTTGAATCCGACTATGTTTCTAGGAGCGTTGATGCAGCGGCCACGTGTCAGCGAGAATCAGGCGTGCACTTGGGTCTCCAGCAATGGCGGGAGAGCTGCAGCATTCCGGTATTTTGTTTCCAGCTGACTTTGGTCAGGGTATGCCGGGGCTTCTCTCCTTTCTGGTTCAGACAAGTTGTATGTGTTTCACCAGCTTTGGGACAAGCTTGGGCAGATTTATATGTCTATGTCTGTGTTCCTGCTGTACTCCCTTGAAGGAAGCTCTTGTTTAATCGGACTCTGGGGTTAGCACTCAAGGGGTTTACCAGAGAGACTCTGACCTGTGCTAGGTCACCCATTCTCGGTTTGTCTCCGGACTGGGGCAACATATGGCAACTAACGGCACGGTGAGATCAGCAGTAAGATAGTGCCCTGTATTTCACACAGGTATCTCATTGTCTCTCTTGGGGTCCCTGCAGATTGAGCCTTTGTCTGTTGGTAACTGTCCTTATTTGGGCCTTTGTGCTGAGCTGCATGTGTCTAGTAGTGGCACAGGATATATATGCCTAAAGGTAGTACAAACAGTTTCCAAGTTCGGGCTCTCTCTATGGGCATAATGATACTGCGCATCTTCCTGCGGCCGGGACTCTCTTTCTCTATTTCTGAGGGGGCCTGGACTTCAGATTTCCATGCTTATCGCGCTGGTTTTTCCTGTCGCCATTTTCTCATGGCACATGCTAGACGGGCCCCCCGACCAGACAGGAAGGGCTGTACAGCTCCTTTTAACCAGGAGCCAGTTAGCTATTCTATCAAACCCATGGAGGATCACGCACTATGTGGCTGTTAGCCTCATCCCTGAAGCTCTCATTAGCGATGTGAGCTTTGTCTGATACCTGTAAGGATGCTGTTGTTTTCCACAGGGCGGTAGATGCAACATCTTGATTGAGTCTAGTACGTATTCACTTTAAAGGACATACGTATTTCGCTCATGTTGCATGAGGTTAGTACTGTTTTCATGGTTCCAGTATATTCCTCTTTACATTGTGAAACTTGATTTTTCCTAGGAGAATCTTCTTGCATATCCTACAGTTCTCATCCTTCCATTCCCTGGCCTGCACTTCATTCTAAGGGGATTCTTGACTTCTTCCAATGACTCTTCAGGCTTTCTCATGAGGGAGAAGACGCTATAATGTCAGGTCAGGGGGCAGTGAAGATTTTTCAGGATGCTTGCATCTTTGCATCCTCCTCAGGTTTCCAGTTCGTTCTTGGAGTCTCTATGTTTTGTGTTTCCCTTTTCAGTGTTACTGGTCCTCAGGACAGTTCTTATAGTTCTTCGGGAACTAAGGGACGTTGTTCCACTTACTGCATGGTGTCCGAGACGGGGGCATTGGGCAGGCTGGATCCCATTCTGCTGAATTAGTTTCTTGGGGTTACACAGACAACCTGGGAGTATATTTACATTTTCTCTATGGACTCCGAATTGGCACTAGGTTTGCCTGCCTCTCTTGGAGCAGCGCTTTCGGTTTTGGCACATGCCATTTCGTCTACCCAAGGCTTCACGAACGTTTTAGGTGATGTGGGCAGTGGTACCATTTTGGTGCTACCAGGCGATTCCTCTAATTTCTTCTTGACTGCCTGCTTGATTCGGACGACTTCCAGTCGGGCCATTTGACTGACACGAAAATGGTGATATCTTTTCCTCAGTTCTTTACACGTGCATCTTCGAATTTGCACAGCGCTCTTTTTTCCTGTACTATTTATAGATATATCAGGGTGATGTTTTTATTCATATAGGAGAGACATGTATTTCTTTCCGGAGACTTGGGCGTGGGGTCTTGGTCTCAGATTGGCATTCTTCTTCGCTTACCATGACCAAGGGTATGGGATTCTGTACAGTTTCTAGGATCCATATTGCTGACTCCACTGGGAACTTCAGCTTGTTTTCCCCTTCTTATGCTACAGGAGTCGCTTTTGTTCCGGTGGTTCCCGGTATCTCAGGGCTCCAATTATTTGGTATGCTCCTCCTGCATCGCTCTGTATGATTTGGTGGCTCAGCGCAATTTCTCTTTTCAAGGCATGCCTCGGTCTTTGCTGGACTAGCTCATGATCACCGACCATCCCGGGCTGTCGGGTAGGGGGGCTCGGTGGCTTCCATCCTCAGCTCCAGGAGTCTGGTCTTCAGAGGCAACTCAGTACTTGTTCATTTTTCTACTCTTGAACAGGCTCAGGCTACTTTTCTGGAGCTTCAGATCATTCTTCCGGAATGCCGCTGAGGGTCCTTTTGGTCAGTATTAGGATGGGGGTATTTCTCTACAGCTTGGGCAGTAGGTGTTATACTCAGTTGGCAGGTGAAGTTGTTCTGCTTCAGTGGGTGGACTCTCATCTTCGTCTTCTGTTGGCAGATCCTTTTATGGATCAGGATAAGAGTTTGGATAGACTTTCTCTCTGCGGAATCTGAGCATGGCCGATTTCTTGTATGTTACAGTGTACAGCGCTGTGTACACTCTGGAAAGTGTGCATGTTAATAATAGTGTAATCTTCTGCATCCTGGATATTGAGATTTGTGGCTCAGGTGTTGTAGCTCTTTTTATGGATGTGAGATCTCCTGGACCTAGATCTCATGGCCTCGTCTCTCAATTCTGAGCTTCCTAGCTTCTTCGGCGGGCCCAGGGAGTGGGAGTTAGTGGGTGTAGCTGCGTGGCTCCTTTCTCGCCTCTGCCTTCTCTTTTTCAGTGTTTTCCGCTGGCTGATGATGGCTTGGATTTGCCATCTCGAGCTCGCTTTCCGGGCACAGTATTTGTAACATCTGTGGATTGGCGACGCCATCCTTACTATGCGGATTTGATGAGTCTTTCGACAGCCGGACTAAGAAGTTTCCTGGTATCTCCGGCTTTGCTCGCCTAGGGTCCGATCAACATTTATATTTGTACTACTTTAGTATTACGACCTAGTTTTTTTGAAAAGTCTTGGCTGACGGGTAAGGGTTATGCGAAGCAGGTTGTTTCTTCTCCTATCCAGGTGCTACGGACGTCTTCTCCTGTGGCTTCTGCTTCCTTTTGGAGGTTTTTCCTTTCTTGGGTGCTTCTTAATGTTTGAACCACTCCAGAGTTCCTTTTTGGCACAAGTGTATTGCCAAGGGCTTAGCGTTCTTGGCTTGTTACAAGGGCTAGGTATATTGCTCTTCGCTTACTTCTCAGCTTCATGTAGTTTAGTTCCTAAACAGAGTGCGGTATATTCGTGCACCTCTTAGAAAGCCCCGTTTGGAGTACAATCTTCACGTCCTTCTTCTCAGTTTACCGAAGGCTTCATTTCATCCTTGTCTTTTGGGACTCTAAAGGGCTGTGCCGTTGAACTTGGGGTTTCTTGTGGCCATGGCTTCAGCTCTGCAGTTTTCTATGTTGCAGGCCTTGTTCAGCGGGGATTCCTATTTCTGATTTCCGAAATATGGGGTATCAGTTTGGATGATACCACTATTTCTTTCTAGGGGGTGTCATCCTTTCTTTTATGTCATGCTCGCTTTTCCTTCCTTCTTCCTGGGAGTAGAAATTGGGTGCAGTGCTTTTATCCACTGCATTTTTTGGTACGTATGTAGTGTTCTCCGTGAGCTCGATTTCTAACGACTTTTAGTTGTTTATATCTCCTTTTTGTATTCTTCAAGGAACGCCTCAAATGTATGGTGGCGTCCAAAGCTTCCATCGCTCGATGGGTCCAGGAGGACATTCTTTATGCTTGCTTGCTGGCAGGGAAGCGGTTGGCGAAAGAACTTCATGACCATTCCGCCGGAGCAATGGCTACTTCTTGGGCTCGGCCCACAGGTTTTTTCCTTGGAGGAGATTTGTCTTGCGGCTAATTGGTCTTCCGAGAGTGCTTTCTCTCCGCATTTCTGCTTGGATGTGGGGGCGCATGCGGTAGGGGCGTTTTGTGCTTCGGTTGTTGCGGAGGCGGCGTTTGCTTCCCACCCAGATTGAGGATTGCTTTGCTACATCCCATTGGTCTCTGGATTCATCTGCTGCTGTTGCTAGGGAAGGAAAAATTATATCTTACCTGTTAATTTTCTTTCCCTTAGACGCAACAGATGAATCCAGAGCCCCACCCTTTCTGGATATTGTCTCTCGGTTTTTTCTTTTGCAACTTTCGCAGTTTGTTATTATGGCAGGTTGTTTTCTGTATTATTGCATTTTGAGATTTGTTATGGGAAAGAAGTTTTTTACATGCTATGCCTATATATGGTTACGGATGCTTAGGAAAGGAGCTATACTGGAGATACAGGAGGAGTGCCAGCCAATAGGACCACCTGTTAATCAGTTTCTCTATCTCCGCCTGCTGGTAGATGTGGGCTATCCCATTGGTCTCTGGATTCATCTGCTGCGTCTAAGGGAAAGAAAATTAACAGGTAAGAACATAATTTTTCCATACATTCAACCCAGAAACCCCACCTCCCCAGGCAATCCTTATCCCCAACAGCCACACAACCTCACACAACAGTTAAGAGGGATACAAACAAAACAAGGTAAAGAAGCTCTCCCCCAGGTCCACTGAGTAGACCCTAGGGAAGGACCTCATCACATACTGCTGAGTACAAAGAGACCTCAAAACAGTTCAAGTAACCAATGGAGGCTGACAGCCAGCACCCTCTATGACATCCCTCAAACCGATCTGTAAGAGTGCTGCTCTGGGGAAATCTACTAGCAATTAACTCATAGATGATCAAATTTTCAACGATCCTTAAGAGCACTGCTCTGGAGAAATCTACTAGTAATTAACCCATAGATGATTTAATTTTCCCTAATCCAAAATTTGTTCATCTGTGAGTTAATTACTAGTAGATATCTCTAGAGCAGCGTTCTTAAGGATCGGTGAAAATTTGATCATCTATGGGAGATCACTGAATCTAAGGTGTGACCCACCTGATGAGTTGAAAAAGGCGTGAATTGTTGTAAATTTAAGTCAGACAAGAATGTGAGGAAGTTGGAGGTCTTCGGATGTGATGCTATGTCCACATGAACATTAAAGTCACCTAGAATAATAAGAGACGGGAATCTAGTGATCATATCTGCAGTGGTTTGGGAGACCTTATGCCATTCAGATGCCAATCCCTCTCTTGAGAGGAAGCATTGTAGTAAAAGCACCTCCTCTCCCAAAGGCAGCCAAGTCTCCGTGAGGCATAAGAAATCTAAATGCTGGTGCTCTTATTAGATCTTTAATAAGGTCCGCTTAGAAGACCACAGATGATAGAAGTCATGGTCTGAGATTGTGTGTTGTAGAGGAGCACAAGGAAAACAACAGCCAGCAACACAGGAAAAGCCCCAATCCCTCCCAAGAGTTCACCCCAAGGAGCAAGACCCGATTTAGTTTGATCATCACTCTTTAGCGAGTAGATGACATGTTTAGGTCAAGTCACCCACACTCGGGAAAGTTTATTCGGCAACATTCAAGACTGAAAAACAGGAGCAGAGCAGCAGTCACAAGTAAACGGTCCATCATACAAGCAGCAGTAGCAGCGCTGACCATCCCAGCACGATCCAGGCAGTGGTGGAGTCGGGTCAGACCCTGAAATTATGATGATATACAGTAGCGCTACCCACATAGCTAACTGGGAAAGTAACACCACTTAACCAGTCCTGTGACCACTTAACCAGTCCTGTGACCAGTTAGCTATGTGGACACTGCACTGAATTCCAGCTGTATCCACACAACTTCCAGGTGTCGCCCGGATATGGCTCAGTATTGACTCTCTGGAACTAATATAGTTCTAAGTTATCAGCTTTATAGAAAAAGCTCACTGCCCTCGGCTGAATATTTACCCCAAACAATTCCACAATTAACTCTTTATTTGGCTTTGTTGCTCTTGTTCAACATCAAAGGTACTTAAAAACATCTTTTCACCATCTGCCAATGAAAGGGTTAATACAAGCAGAGTCTCATCCCCTTCTGGGATATGGTTTTTGAACTACTTTCTGAAATTTTGCATAGTCTCCGGGGAGTAACATAGTAACCTGATTCAATTTAAATTTTTTAATTTTTTCTTCTTAGCTATATCTGGGCAATAATTCAAAGCTTTACCCTGTACTGTGCTTTGGTTCCAACTGCCGAAATCTCTGTTAAGATTTACTCTAGCCCATCTACACCCTCCCAGCCATTGAAGCCCTCCCCAGCCCATCTTCCACCAAAGGGCCATATACAGACACAGACCGTGCAAGTCAGCCCAGTACTGGCCTTATTTCAATATTTAATCTTATTTTCTGATTCTAGATCCTTTGTGTTCATCCCACGCTTCTTTGAACTCAGTCACAGTTTTACTCTCCACCACCTCTCTCGGGAGCGCATTCCAGGCATCCACCACCCTCTCCGTAAAATAGAATTTCCTACCACCCCTCAACCTCAAATTATGTCCTCTGGTTTTACCATTTTCCTTTCTCTGAAAAAGATTTTGTTCTACGTTAATACCCTTCAAGTATTTGAACGTCTGAATCATATCTCCCCTGTCTCTCCTTTCCTCTAGGGTATACATATTCAGGGCTTCCAGTCTCTCCTCATATGTCTTCTGCTCTCTTACATATGTCACTTAAATTTCCTAAGCTTGCTTTTCATATATTTAGGGCCAGATTCATCCCCCGATTAGGCGACAATTCCTCTGTAAACTGCATTTTATTTTTTGCATGTCTTAAGTTGACATCACTCTTCCTTAGGAAGTTTGGGACCCTTACCTAAAATGGATGGAACGTTCTTCTGAGTCATGCTAAGATTTTTTTCATGCTTACCTTGTCTACGGTCGGGGGGGGGAGGGGCTGATAGTCCTCTGGTTTGAAATAATTGTGTCTTGTACTGAAGAACTGCTGTACAATATTAGTTTTTACTCCTGTTTCTATGTTTATCTGTATTGTTTATTGTATTGCTTTTTTAAATTAAAAAAGGTTAATACAAGCAGGAATAAAATTAATTACACTTAAGAAAAGCTTTATCAAAGATTTTATATTATATGTAAGAATGCACAAAATAATCCAAATGGGAAAGAAACATTCTACATCTTTATATTATGATAAAACTTTTTTTTTTTTAATCATCAAACAGGATTAAACTATCTTCAGAGGATCCATGAGAGTGAGATGCAATTTACATGTCCAGAATGTAGCAAAAGTTTTAATTGCCAATCAAATTTAAGAAGCCATGAGAGGATTCATACCGGAAAGAGACTGTATACCTGTCCAGAATGTGGAAAAAGATATAGTCATTCCTCATTTTTAAAAATGCACAAGAGGATGTATACTGGAGAGAAACCATATACCCGTTCAGAGTCTGGAAAAAGCTTTAATCAGCAATCAAATTTAAGAAAACATGAGCGGATTCATACCGGAAAGAAACTGTATACCTGTCCAGAATGTGGGAAAAGCTTTAGTCATCAGTCAACTTTAAAAATGCACAAGAGGATTCATACTGCCGAGAAACCTTATACCTGTTCAGAATGTGGAAAAAGCTTTAGTCGTCAGTCAACTTTAAAAATGCACAAGAGGATTCATACTGGAGAGAAACCATATATCTGTTCAGAATGTGGGAAAAGCTTTAGTCAACAATCGGATTTAAGAAAATACAAGAGGATTCATACTGAAGAGAAACCATATACCTGTTCGGAATGTGGGAAAAAGTTTCATAAGAAATCAAATTTAAGAAAACACAAGAGGATTCAAATTAGAGAGAAACTGTATACCTGTTCAGAATGTGGGAAAAACTTTAGTCAGCAATCAGATTTAAGAAAACACGAAAGAAGTCATACTGGAGAGAAACCATATACCTGTTCAGAATGTGGGAAAAGCTTTAGTCAGCAAGAGAGGATTCATACTGGAGAGAAATCATATATCTGTTCAGAATCTGGAAAAAGCTTTAGTCATCTGTCAGCTTTAAAAAGTCACGAAAGGATTCACACTGGAGAGAAACCGTTCAGAATGTGGGAAAAACTTTAGTCAGCAATCACATTTAAGAAAACACGAGAATGGTTCTGTTTTTTTTCCATAGGTATGTTCTTTGGGGATGAGTGGGTGGAGGTAGATGGAGTGGCTTTCGGGGTTCATCAGAGTCCAGGGCCTCGGAGTGCCATTCTGTCGACTGGCCTCCCTTGCCATGAGTAGAGTGGTGGGGGAATTTGTTGCTGTTACTCTGTTCCTGTTACTGCTTGATATAGTGTTGTATATGATGCATCTTTGTTTGTGCTGTGCACCCTTTGTGTGCCATTGTTTTGCTTACTCATTTGTTGGCATCAATAAAAATTGTTTGAACCTAAAGAAGACAACTCCTCCCTCTGACATAGGCGCAGCACTGTGGGATCATCCACTTCCCCCACTAGCACCTCTTCCAAGTCCAAATCAGTTAAATCTCCCTTAGAGAGAGAAAGACCTTAGTCAAACTATACTACAACGTTTGGCTCCCTGTCGATCCTGCCCATCTCCAACCTGAGGCTGGCCAACAGAGGCCTGAGCAGGACCCTCCAAAAGAACACACACAATACATTCATATACATAGCATTGCACCCACTCTCACCCTTCCCCAGTTTAAAGAACTACCCAACCCCCACCATCCCCCTCCCACAACAGCTGGTAAACAAGAGAAAATGACATAACCCCTAGAATCTATGTCCCCAACAATACACCACACAGAGATAAGCACCCTCAATACAGCAAGTAGAACGAGACAGCACGTAGAGCAACCCAAGAAGACTAAACAAGAGACAACACCAGTGTGACCTCCTCCCAAGCCTTCCACAACACCCCAGCACCCGTCCCCAATTCCAAACCCTCCACTGCCAAAAATCTACCCCAAATATCCACATATTGTTGCCATGACCTTGCCAACAAGGCCAAGAGCCGCTATCTGTCACATACCCAGCCCAATTTGTCCCACATAAGGTACAAGGAGGGCCCAGACGCACTCTTCCAATAGCGAGCCACAGTCAACCGTGCCACAGTAAAGGCTAACTGAGCCAATTTGTCCTGTGTATCATATAGCCCTCCCATAGGCATCCCCAGGAGCACTACATCTGCCCTCACCTCTAGTGGTACCTGAAGAAGAGTCCCCAGAAAGTCTGAATCTCTGAGCAGCCCCATCACATATGGAAGAGTAGAAACATAGAAATAGACGGCAGATAAGGGCCACGGCCCATCCAGTCTGCCCACCTTAATGACCCTCCCCTACCTTTCTCTGTGAAGAGAACCCACGTGACGATCCCATTTTGTCTTAAAATCAAGTATGCTGCTGGCCTCAATCACCTGAAGTGGAAGACTATTCCAGCGATCTACCACTCTCTCGGTGAAAAAGTACTTTCTGGTGTCACCGTGCAGCTTCCCTCCCCTCATTTTCCACGGATGCCCTCTTGTAGCCGTGGGACCTTTGAAAAAGAAGATATCTTCTTCCACATTGATACGGCCCGTGAGATATTTGAACGTCTCGATCATGTCTCCCCTCTCTCTGCGTTCCTCGAGTGAGTATAGCCGCAACTTATCCAGCCGTTCCTCACACGGGAGGTCCTTGAGTCCTGAGACCATCCGGGTGGCCATTCGCTGGACCGACTCCAGTCTCAGCACATCTTTGCGGTAATGAGGCCTCCAGAATTGTACACAGTATTCCAGATTGGGTCTCACCATGGATCTATACAATGGCATTATGACTTCAGGCTTATGATTGACGAAACCCCTACGTATACACCCTATGATTTGTCTAGCCTTAGATGAAGCCTGCTCCACTTGATTGGCAGTCTTCATGTCTTCACTGATGATCACCCTAAGTCCCGTTCTGCTACAGTCCTTGCTAGGATCTCGCCATTAAGGGTGTAACTTTTGCATGGATTTTGGCTGCCAAGGTGCATGACTTTGCATTTTTTGGCATTGAAACCTAGTTGCCAGTTCCTAGACCAGCGCTCCAGTAGGAGTAGGTCATGCGTCATATTGTCGGACATTGAGTTTTTGACCGTTGCACTCCTTTCTACTACATTGCATAGTTTGGCATCATCTGCGAATAACGTTATTTTACCTCAAAGCCCTTCAGCCAAGTCTCTTATAAAGATATTGAACAGGATCGGGCCCAAGACCGAGTCCTACGGCACTCCACTGATAACCTCCGTCATTTCAGAGGGGGTGCCGTTCACCACCACCCGCTGAAGCCTACCTCCAAGCCAGTTCTCAACCCATTTTGTCAAAGTATCACCCAATCCTATAGAACTCATTTTGCTCAACAGCCTGCGGTGTGGTACGCTATCGAAAGCTTTGCTGAAGTCTTAAGTATACGATGTCCAGGGGCTCCCCAACATCCAGCTTCCTCGTCACCCAGTCAAAGAAGCTGATCAGGTTGGATTGGCAGGATCTCCCCATAGTAAATCCATGTTGACGGGGATCCCGTAGATTCTCCTCATTCAGGATCGTATCCAATTGACATTTGATTAGAGTTTCCATCAGCTTGCTCACTATTGATGTGAGACTCACCGGTCTATAGTTTGCAGCCTCCATTCTGCAACCTTTTTTGTGGAGTGGAATGACGTTAGCCGTTTTCCAGTCCAACGGGACTATACCCGTATTAAGGGAGAGATTGAAGAGCGCGGATAGTGGTTCCGCCAAGACATCCCTTAACTCCCTGAGCACCCTGGGGTGTAGGTTGTCTGGCCCCATCGCTTTGTTAACCTTGAGTTTAGACAGCTCACAGTAGACACTGCCAGGCGTAAACTCGAAGCTACTAAACAGGTCTACTGAGCTATCCCTTGTCTGTAGCTGAGGGCCGGATCCCTGCTCCTCGCGGGTGAAGACCGAACAGAAGTATTCGTTTAAAAGTTTAGCCTTTTCCGAGTCCGCTTCTACATAGTTCCCGTCTGGTTTCCTAAGGCATACTATCCCGCCTGTGTTTCTGTTTCTGTCGCTAATATACCTGAAGAAGGATTTATCGCCCTTCTTGATGTTCTCGCTAACGTCTCCTCGTTTCGGAATTTGGCCTCTCTAACTGCTGTTTTGACGGCTCTTGCCTTGGCCAGGTAGTCTTCTCTTGAGTCCTGATTCCCTGATTGTTTGTAAGAAATGAGCGCTCTTTTCTTCTCTTTTATGAGGACCGAGATCTCCGCAGAGAACCAATGTGGCCTATTGTTCCTTCGCCGTTTACTTATTACATTTCTTCTACGTCATCTGTTACTGCTTGGTTTTGTAGCGCTTGATGGATGAATTCCCCCATGCCCTCGAAGTTGGCGTCCTTGAAGCTTAGGACCTTGGTCAATGTGTTAGATTTGGCGAACCCCTTTTTGAGATTAAACCATACCATGTTGTGGTCACTGGAGGCCAACGTTTCGCCCACTGAGAACTCTGTGACACTTTCGCCATTGGTAATTAACAGGTCCAGTATTGCCTGCTCCCTTGTTGGCTCCAGTACCGGTTGTTTCAGTCTTGCTCCCTTCATAGAGTTCAATAGCCTCCTACTGCTGCTGGATGCAGAGGAAATGTACCCCGTTGCCCACACCCCCTCCAGCAAAGATCACTAGAGGTGGAAGATATTTTACTCAAGGTAACAGGTGTCATATACCACCTCACTAACAGTTTCAAAGCATTTTCCATCAAAACAGGTGCCCGAGCCACATGATAAATCCTATGCACTACCCGGCCCCAGACCTCCTCCAGGACTAGACCCAAATCGGCTTCCCAGGCCAATATATAGGTTGGTTTGTGCCCCCTGTCCCTATGTATAATGTGATACAACTTAGATATATAGCCTCTGTGCAGTGGCAGCCCAAGCAGCCGCTCAAATTCCGAACTCGTGTATATAGTAGGATCAGCCTGATGCACCCGCATGAGATAGCTTTTCATTTGCAAATAAAGGAAAAGGTCTCCAGATTCCAGCTGGAACATCACCGGCAAGGCCCGAATGGACTCCTCTTCCAGGAATTGGCCAAAGTATTGCAGCCCTCTTCTATCCCATCTCTTAAAGAGCCCCCCCTCTCTCCCCGGTATAAAATCAGATGCAAATCTCAAGAGAGGCCCAACACCTGCCTGGCAAATGGATAAGTTATAGCCCCAAAATCCCTTTCCCCCAAATCCACCCACATCAGGGACCCCAACTCCCGCTCCCCTAAATAACTTCCCATCAATCCCTGTTCCACCTGCACCCACAACTTCAGAGGTACATCATGTCATTCAACCCCCGCCCGCAACTGCGCCGCCTGATAGTAATGCTCCAAGTGTGGAATTCCCAAGCCCCCTTTCGCCTTAAACTTAAACATAGCAAATCGGGCAACCCGAGGTCTGCGCCCTCCCCACATGAAATTCAGCAAACTCTGATTCCACCGCTGAAAATATAGTGTAGGGATTTCAATAGGCAAAACTTGGACAAAATACAAAAACCGAGGTAGAATCATCACCCGAACTGCCTCCATGTGCCCTAGCCACGAAACATATAACTTATCCCAGCGTTCGAGATCCCTATTGACCGCCGTCATCAGTGGGACATAATTCAGCTGAAATAACGACTGCCAATCAACCCCTAGCTGGGTACCCAGATATCGTATAGGCCCCTTAACCCACCTGAAGAGAACCGCCCGTTTAAGCCCTGGGATTTCGGAGTCCGGAACCGATATGTTCAGAAGCTCTGTTTTAGTTAAATTAGCCTTGAACCCTGACAACGCCCCATATTCAGACATAAGATGCTGAAAGGTCTGAAGCGAACTCTCCAACCTTTCCACAATATCATCAGCAAAGAGGGATAACTTATGCTCACAGCCCCGGACCGGTAAGCCTCTGATCTTATCGGACAATCTAATTTTTTGCGCCAGAGGTTCTATTACCAAAGCGAACAACAGAGATGACAGCGGGCAGCTCTGCCTCATCCACCTCTGAAGTTCTAATGGGGATGAGTAAACCCGATTTATTTTAACACAGGCCAGGGGTGTATTATATAAAGACATAATCCAAGCTATGTATCGAGACCCCAGCCCCATCTGACCGAGGACTGCCTCCATAAATTTCCAGTCCACATGATCAAAGGCCTTTTCGGCATCCACCGTTACCGCCACCCAAGAGTTCGCACTCCTCCGAGTCTGCCACACTAGATTCAAGACCTTCCTGATCCCATCAGCTGCCTGTCTCCCCCCCCATGAACCCCACCTGATCAGAGTGAATGAGCATCGGCATATGAACTGATAATCTATTAGCCAACAGCTGGGCCAAAATTTTTGTGTCAATCCCCAAAAGGGAGATGAGCCAGTAGCTCCCACACTGAGTACTATCTTTCCCAGGTTTAGGTAGAATCGTGATCCCCGCCATCCGCATGAAAAAAGGCAATTGGGATCCCTCCTGCAGATCATTAAACATCCGTACCAAGAGCGGAGCCACCAACAACACCAATAGCTTCTTGTAAAATAAGCCCGTGAACCCATCCAACCCCGGGGACTTCCCCAGTTTAAGCTGACGTATCACCCCTATGACCTCCTCTAGCGTGATATCACAATTCTGGCCCCTAGCCTCAGACTCCGTTAAGGAAGGCAATCCCAACTCCATAAGATAATGCCAAATAGCATCCTCAGACCCCTGAGCCTCAGGTGTATAGAGTTCCTGGTAGAATTCTCGAAACCTCTATTGAATGGCAGCCTCTGCCATTGTTCTGGCGGGACTTGTTTTGCTGGTCCTCCACCCGGTTATAGGAGTCCTGCCAGTCTTTCTGAGCCACCTCAAACGCCCCACTCAGATGTTGGACCACCGCTTCCTGCTCCCCGAGGCACTTCTCCGTCTCCTCCACTCTCCCCATGAAGTCCTCCAGCTCTCTCTTAATCTCCTTCACTGCGTCCTTGATTTTCCCCTTCACGCCAGCCACCTCCTGCTTAATATCAGAGATGATGTGGTGGGCAATTTCTAAATTTCCTTCCTACGAGTAGCTAGAGTATTGAAGCTGCGTGTGGCTGCAGGAAAAGTTTTCCTCATGTTTGGAATTAGCCTGAAGGAGGACCGGGGTGGGGGAAGGGGGGTTGGTTTTGGGAGGATGTTGGTTTTTTTTTTCTCATTGTACAGGTTTTATGTGATATCACGAGCTTCGCTGTTATTCTTATTCCTTTTACTACTGTTTCTCTGTTGAGCTCAATAAAATATATTTGAACATAAAACGACCAAGTCAAAATGATCTACCAACAGTAAAAATACTAAACATATACCCCCTCTTTTACTACTTTTATTCTATGGACGCTTTAGCATTTAGTGTGCGCTAAATCGGCTAGCACGCCTTAGTAAAAGAGCCCCATATTTATTGATATACGTATATACCGAGTGCACCTCTTCTGTCCTCCAGACCTCATTCCATTCCCCAACCAACATCTCTCTCTGTCTTTCCAGGAGTCCAGCTTTTCTTCCTCTCTCCTCCACCCCTATTGGCAACATGCATCCCTCTCTCTCCCTCCTCTGTTCTGATCTTGCATCTCTCTGTTCTTCCTCTGTCTGCACCTCCCATAGTCTAACATCTGCCCTCTCTCTTCTACCTCCCCTTTGTTTCCGGTTTCTCCCCCTCTCTATCTTCCTTCTGCTAACATTTTGAGTCCTCCCACCTTTGGTCCAGGTCTTCGTTTCTCTCACTCTCATTGTCTTCCCCCTCCACAGAGCCTGGCATCTCTCTCTCCTCAGTTCAGAGTGTTTCAACCTCTCTAGCCCCTCTAGTAGTCCAGGATCTGCCTTATCTTCCCACTCCCTTTAGGTTCAAGGCTGCTTTCCCGCCCCTCAAGGTCCTTTTGTCTCTTCTCTCCCCCCCTCCCTGATCCAGCGTCTCTAAGGCAGTCCACCTCCTGCCGGGGCGCTCACAACGGGCACAATTTTATCCTGACGTGCGGGGCCTTAGCTCTGCTGCTTCCCTCACCTCTGCTGCTTCCCTCAGACTGGATCATCGAGCTGCTTCCCTTAGACTGGATTCCTCACCTCTGTTCTTCCGTCTGGGCCTACCACAGTTGAAAGTTCATTACGGCAGCCTGCTGAGCGAAAGTAGTAGGCTGACGTCGGCTACTGTAGCACGTTCCCTCTGCCATGGTCCTTCACCTCCTCTGACGGGGCAGAAACAGAGGGAACGTGCTACAGAGGCTGACGGCAGCCTGCTACATTCACACTGCAGGCTAAACTAAATTAAACTTAAGTTTGTATACCACATCATCTCCTTAAAGATAGAGCTTGGCACGGTTTACAGGTAAATTGAATAAATGAGGGAAGGACATAATATGAAATTAGAGGATTATGAAGAGGATAGCTAGCTTTACATTTTAAATCGATAGCTTTATGTTTTGGAGAAAAGTCAGGTTTTCAGATGCTTTCGAATTATTTGGAATGAGCCTAGGTTCAGCAGCAGGGCAGGGAGGTTATTCCAAATCTCAGTGAATTTGAAGAAAAGGAATTTCCCTAGTTTACCTGCATACATGATGCCTTTTAACGAGGGGAAATGAGTTTGTGGGCGGATCTGGTAGTGTCAGGTCTCGAGGAATTCCTGGATAGTGGAATTATGCCATGTAGGATCTTGAATATTAGGCAGGTACATTTAAAGTGAATCCTAGAAATCACCGGAAGCCAGTGAAGTTTTGACAGAAGCAGGGAAACATGGTCAAATCTGCTTTTTGTGAAGATCAACCTAGCCGCAGTGTTCTGGATCCACTGAAGTCTTTGTAGATTTTTCTTGGTTAGACTTAGATGGAATTACAATAGTCCAGTCTGGAAAGAATGATTGATTGTACAAGGACAGAAAAATGTTGTTGGCGGAAGAAGGATCTCACTTTCCTCAACATGTGAAGACTAAAAAACATTTTTTTTACCAGAGAGTTGAGATAATCATTAAAGGAAAGTGTAGAGTCAATAATGATGCCCAAAACTTTGCTTGAGAATTCGGTCTGCAGTGTGGGACCAGAAGGTAGTGAAATGAGCGTGGGTAACGGATCTAATTTTGGGCCAAGCCAGAGTAGTTTTGTTTTGGACTCATTCAACTTCATTTGTACAAAGAAGGCCCAGGATTGGAGTTTTGTTATGCAAGCTGTTATATTTTCGGTGAGGTTCAAATCTATCTCAAAGACAAGGATGTCATCTGCATATGTAAATAGAGTTTCAAAGGGAGATAGATGGAAGAATTTCAAAGAAGACATAAACATGTTGAAAAGAATAGGAGACAGAGGTGATCCTTGGGGAACACCACATAGCAGACTCCAAGGAAAAGACATGGTTCCATTCATGTTAACAGTGAATGAGCGGGATCGTAAAAATTTCGAGAACCAGTCTAAGACTGTAGAATCAATGCCTATCTCAGAAAGTTGGTAAATTAGGATATCATGGTGGACAACATCAAAGGCCACAGATAGATCGAATTGTAGTAGGATAGCAAACTTATTACGAGATTGAAGTTGTTGGATCTTTGAGATTAAAGACGCCAGCAGGGATTCAGTGCTGAAATTGGGTCTAAAGCCATATTTGCAAGGTAATAGAATGAAGAATCTCTCTAAGTAAGATGAAAGCTGAGTGGATATAATAGCCTCGAGCATTTTGGTCAGGAGAGGAATATTTGCTATAGGACGATAGCTGGAAGGGAAGGATGGGTCTAGATCAGCTTTTTTCAGAAGTGGGGTCAGAGCAATGTGTCCCATTTGTATGGAAAATGGGCCCGATAGTAAGGCTGAGTTGATAAGTCTGGTGAAATAGCCTGCGCGGGAATTGCAGACTGCTGTAATTCCACTACTTTAAAGGTGCGACAGAGACAGGGGAAATGCTAGGGAGAACATTGGCTGTGTGATCTACCGGCGTTGCCTTTGCGATCGACCGGTAGATCACGATCGACGTTTTGGGCACCCCTGCTCTAAGAAATCCCATGTGCGAGTTTTGTTGCTGTCCCTGCCCAATTCCTCTAAGCTCTGCCTTAACTTCACAAGCCTCGAACACTTATTTTAAAGTGTTTTAGGATTGTGCACATGAGGACAGAGCTGGCAGGGACAGGAAAAGTACTTGACGGGATGGGAAAACGAGTCCCTGGGGCAATGGGGATAAATTTGTCCTCGTGCCATTCTTTATTTTATCCAGTCCGATTTTTGAATTTGCAAGCTAGTTCAGAGTACTATTTGTGGTCTCTGATTTTAACCATGGATATCAGTCTTAAATGACCCAGTGATAAGGTTGTCAGACATCTAGAACTGGCATGAAAGCTCCCTTCTGGGATTGGCTAACTTCAGCTCTCATCATTAAGCCACTCCATTCAAACCATGGCTTCCTAGTGCCAATGCTCAGTAGCAAACCATTAATGCTGACACACCCATAGCCACAGTAGTAATTACATTACATTACATTACATTAGTGATTTCTATTCCGCTTGTGCCTTGCGGTTCTAAGCGGATTACAAGTTAGAAGACTGGACATTTCCAGTAGCATTGCAGTACATATAATCAAGAATGCGTTAAGTTACAATTGTTGTTCTGGACTTTTCCAGGATAAATTGGTAGTAGATAGTAGATAGTGATAGGTTGTTTAGACGAATAGAGATAATATTGTCCGGATTCTGTTGTTTAGACGAGTAGAGATAATACTGTCCGGATTCGGGTGTTGCTGGTGGTGGTGTTTGGGTAGTCATGAGAGCATTTTCTAATACTTTTGTGAGGTTATGATGATGGGAAGTGTTTTTTGAAGAGATGAGTTTTGATTTCTTTTCGGAATGCTTTAATGTCTATTGATTTGGTCAGTAGATTGGTGATGGTAGTATCGATCTTTGCTGCCTGTGTCGCTAAAAGGCTGTCATATAGTTTCTTTCGTCGTGTTCCTTTGAGAGGGGGGTGAGTGAATAGGCTCTGGGTTCTCCTTAATCTGTGTGAGAGGTTACGGTGTAGTCTGTTGTTTAGGTAGCTGGGTGCTGTTCCATGTATTACTTTGTATAGTAGACAGTAGAATTTGAACTGGGATCTTGCTTTTATTGGTAGCCAGTGTGAGTCTAAGTATGCTTTGGTGATGTGGTCATATTTGCCTAGTGAGTAGATGATTCTGAGGGCTGTGTTCTGAACTGTCTGTAATTGTTTTATCATGTAATTTGGGCATGATAGGTATAGGCTGTTACAGTAATCTACAATACTCAGTACTAGGGATTGTACTACCGTATTTTCACGCAAATAACACGCACCCGTATAAAACGCGCACACTTGTATAGCGCGCAGAAATCACGATGATAAGCACAAAAACTTTGGTATAACGCGCTCACGATTATACCGCGCATGCTGCCCGACTCTCCGTTCACCCCCTGACTTCCGTGCACTGCCCCGCCTCTCCGTGCGCTGTCCCGACTCTCCGTTCACCCCCCCCTGACTTCCGTGCACTGCCCCGACTTTCCGTGCGCTGTCCCGACTCTCCGTTCACCCCCCCCTGACTTCCGTGCACTGCCCTGAATTTCCGTGCGCTGTCCCGACTCTCCGTTCACCCCCCCTGACTTCCGTGCACTGCCCCGCCTCTCCGTGCGCTGTCCCGACTCTCCGTTCACCCCCCCTGACTTCCGTGCACTGCCCCGCCTCTCCGTGCGCTGTCCCGACTCTCCGTTCACCCCCCCCTGACTTCCGTGCACTGTCCCCCCTTGAAGGTCTGTCCCCATCCTGAAAGCCTGATGCCCCCCCCCGACGTCCGATACATCCCTCCCCCCGAAGGACCGCCGACTCCCCAACAATATCGGGCCAGGAGGGAGCCCAAATCCTCCTGGCCACGGCGACCCCCTAACCCCACCCCGCACTACATTACGGGCAGGAGGGATCCCAGGCCCCCCTGCCCTCGACGCAAACCCCCCTCCCCCCAACGACCGCCCCCCCCCCAAGAACCTCCGACCGCCCCCCCAGCCGACCCGCGACCCCCCCTGGCGACCCCCACGACCCCCCCACCCCCCTTCCCCGTACCTTTGGTAGTTGGGCCAGAAGGGAGCCCAAACCCTCCTGGCCACGGCGACCCCCTAACCCCACCCCGCACTACATTACGGGCAGGAGGGATCCCAGGCCCTCCTGCCCTCGACGCAAACCCCCCTCCCCCCCAACGACCGTCCCCCCCCAAGAACCTCCGACCGCCCCCCCAGCCGACCCGCGACCCCCCTGGCCGACCCCCACGACCCCCCCACCCCCCTTCCCCGTACCTTTGGAAGTTGGCCGGACAGACGGGAGCCAAACCCGCCTGTCCGGCAGGCAGCCAACGAAGGAATGAGGCCGGATTGGCCCATCCGTCCTAAAGCTCCGCCTACTGGTGGGGCCTAAGGCGCGTGGGCCAATCAGAATAGGCCCTGGAGCCTTAGGTCCCACCTGGGGGCGCGGCCTGAGGCACATGGGCCCAACCCGACCATGTGCCTCAGGCTGCGCCCCCAGGTGGGACCTAAGGCTCCAGGGCCTATTCTGATTGGCCCACGCGCCTTAGGCCCCACCAGTAGGCGGAGCTTTAGGACGGATGGGCCAATCCGGCCTCATTCCTTCGTTGGCTGCCTGCCGGACAGGCGGGTTTGGCTCCCGTCTGTCCGGCCAACTACCAAAGGTACGGGGAAGGGGGGTGGGGGGGTCGTGGGGGTCGCCAGGGGGGTCGCGGGTCGGCTGGGGGAGCGGTCGGAGGTTCTTGGGGGGGGGCGGTCGTTGGGGGGGAGGGGGGTTTGCGTCGAGGGGAGGAGGGCCTGGGATCCCTCCTGCCCGTAAGGTAGTGCGGGGTGGGGTTAGGGGGTCGCCGTGGCCAGGAGGGTTTGGGCTCCCTTCTGGCCCGATATTGTCGGGAAGTCGGCGGTCCTTCGGGGTGGGGGTGCGAGTGGTCCTGCCGGGGGGGGGGGGGATGTATCGGATGTCGGGGAGTCGGCCGGGCAAGAGGGCTTGGGCTCCCTCTTGCTCCGATCGTGGATGCGGGTGCGGGTGGGAGCGCGTGCGAGTGGTCGTTCGGGGTGGGGGTGCGAGTGGTCCTGCTGGGGGGGTGAATCGGGCGTCGGGCGGGGTGGGAACTATGTTTGAAAACTTTCGTATACCGCGCTCACGCATATAACGCGCGAGGGGTATGCGCGGTAGGTAAAAACGCGTATAACGCGCGCGTTATATGCGTGAAAATACGGTAATATCTTGTATTGATCTTTGTTGAAGAATTTTCTTATTTTTCTTAGGTTACGTATTGTGAAGAATGCTCTTTGGATGATTTTGTGGATTTGAGACTGCATTGTGCAATTTCTGTCTAGTAGGATTCCCAGGATTTTGAGTGTGCTTTGCATTGGGTACTTGATTGTATTTACTTCTAGTTCTGTGAGAGATGGTTTTTTTTTCCCTTTCCAGTAGTAGGAATTTATTTTTTTCCGAGTTCAGTTTTAGTAATCCGGCCCTGCTAGCATGGGCTGTAGATGGAATTACAGGTATATAATTAGTCTCCTCTATGGATCATTTGGTTAATTTTTAGTGTAAGGAGGAATCCCTTTGGACCCCGGATGCTGGGTGGGAAACCCTCACAAGTCAATTTATTCCTCTATCGATTTGTGCTGTGAACCGGGACCAGATTCTCTCTGGCAGGTCGCAGCAAACACTTCACTCACAATTTTTGCACGTTGAAAAACTTCAGACCACTCCAGTAGTTATGTAGGAACTGAACTTCAACTTTATTGTTCTTCTCTCCAACAGGAAAGAGGCATTTCTTAAACATGCAGTTGCTAACAAAAATCACAACCTATTTATTTATTCAAAGCTTCTATACCACTACTAATGACTGGGGAGTCACTTCAAAGCAGTTTACACAAGCTTCTGTAATGGTGTTACAATACAGGGTTAGCGTTTTCTGAGATGGTTTTCAATACAGACACATTCTTACCATAGTCAATCATATAAAATACTAGTATTTTGTACTATGTTTATACTAAATCCTACTTATTTACACTCAGGGGAGCTTGCTGGTGTATGGTAATGTAGTCTGGCTGCTAGATATAGTGGTTCTGAGAGATGAATGATTTTGTGTGTCGGCAACAAGATCTTGAATTTCACCCTGCTTTCAATCGAGAGCCAGTGTAACTCTTTCAGTAACGAGGTGGCACTCGTCTGCCTCAATTTTCCCAGCAGAAATCTTGCTGCTGCATTTTGTACTATTTGAATCTGCTTGATCATGTACTTTGGAATGCTCAGCAGGATTGCATTGCAGTAGTCAAAGATTGAATGTACCAAGGATATGATTACGTTGGACATCGCTTGATAGGCGAAGTAGGGCTTATGTCCTCTAACCCAGTAGAGTTTGCCATAAGCATTTTTACATTTACAAAGTCTCTTTCAATGAGTAAAGCATTTGTACATCTCCTAATGTTAAGATCCTCCGTGCTGGTAGGAATTTGATCTATTGGTGGAGATAGCCCAAAAGATGGTTCTCCTGCCCAAGGCAGTAGCTTAAGAAACCTCTGATGATGTCATTCCTGGATTCCTTTGAATGCACCATTCAGAGCTTCCATCTCTGCTTGGGGCTCATGCACTGTAAGTCTTCCAGAAGGTTCTGGGAACTCAAAGACTGAGCTTCCAATTGCCTTCTGCATGCTGTTTACTGTTTAATCACAATGCATATCAAATTTCACCTTTCATCTCTTTTACACAGGCAGCCCTGAGCTAGGGTTGCCAGATTCTCCCAATCGGAAAATCTGGACCCCCCCCCTAGACTCACTTCCAGGCGCACCCAGGAGACTATGTAATTACCCTGGTAAGCTCTTTTCCAGTAGATACCGTATTTTTCAGTCTATCAGATGCTCCTGACCATAAGACACAGCTAGATGTAGAGAAGGAAAAAAAATTTTTGGTTCAGATTTTATTTAAATTGCTTTTCCTCCTCTACATGTAGGTGTGTCTGGTCCTGGGAAGCCCGCAGTCCAAAGTCCTCCGGTATCTTTTTTTTAAACTGGTGGTGGTCCAGTGCGGTCTCCTGCTGGATGGCTGCCTTTCTCGTTGCAAAGCGGACCTTTGCGCTTCCTGCCTTGTCCCAAGCTTCACTTTCCCCCCTCTTCGAGAACAAACATCAGAGAAAATCATTTCGGATGTCCTCATTCAATGCTCCAACCTTTATCAAGAAAGTAAAACCTCTTATGAGCCATCGGAATGGACAAATAAATGCTGAACAGCATGCATGCAGCCTAATGGGTGGCCAGTCCAAATCCCCACATGATGAGCCCAACAGCTAAAACTGAAATTCAAATGGCAAAAATCTTCCAACTATATACACGCTCTCTGACGTAATTTCACAGACGCTGTGTCCCCTGTGTTAGTACATTTTACAGGACTGCTTCATGGATCAGCTTGTAAGAGAACCGACGAGAGGGAATGCCACTCTGGATCTAATTCTAAATGGGCTAAGAGGACCTGCAAAGGAAGTGGAAGTAGTGGGACTGTTGGGAAATAGCGATCACAATATGATCAAGTTCAAAGTTGAAGTAGGAATACCGAAGGGAAAGAGAACCACAGCAACAACTTTTAATTTAAAGAACGGAAACTACGAAGCGCTGAGGGTAATGATAAGGAAGAAACTTAGGAGCAGCTCAAAGAAATGACAGACTGTAGAGCAATCCTGGTCTTTATTCAAGGACACAGTGAGCGAGGCGCAAAATCTGTATATCCCCAGATTCAGAAAAGGGTGCAAAAAGAACCAAACAAAGGACCCGGCGTGGATAACTAAAGAAGTGAAGAAAGCGATAGGTGATAAGAAAAATTATTTCAAGAAATGGAAAAAGGGCAAAACCGAGGAGAACTGGAAAGAACACAGGACATATCAAAAAGAATGTCACCTCGTGGTTAGAAAAGCCAAAAGAGAATATGAAGAGAGGCTAGCCAGAGAAGCACGAAATTTCAAACCGTTTTTCAGATATGTTAAAGGGAAGAAGCAGGCTAGGGAGGAGGTGGGACCGCTGGATGATGGAGATAGGAAGGGAGTGGTGAAGGAGGAGAAAGAAGTGTCGGAGAGACTAAACATGTTCTTTTCGTCAGTATTTACAAAAGAGGACACATCCAACATATCAGAACCTAAAAAAATATTCAAAGCAGAAAAATTAACATCCATGGAAGTAAGCCTCGAAGACATTCACAGGCAGATAGAAAAATTAAAACCTGAGAAATCACCCTATGGAATCCACCCTAGGGTAATGAAAGAACTAAAGGAGGAGATAGCGGAACTACTACAGCAAGTCTGTAATCTATCCCTAAAAACAGGCGTGATCTCGGAGGATTGGAAGATAGCCAATGTTACACCCATATTTAAAAAGGGATCGAGAGGTGACCCAGGGAACTACAGACCGGTAAGTCTGACCTCGGTTCTGGGGAAAATGGCGGAAATGCTGATAAAAGAAAGCATCGAGGAGTATCTAGAAAGGAATAAACTTATGATAACAAGCCAACATGGCTTCTGCAAGGGAAGATCGTGCCTGACAAACTTATTGCACTTCTTCGAAGAAATTAACAAACGGATGGACAAAGGGGACCCCATAGACATCGTATATTTAGACTTCCATAAAGCCTTTTACAAGGTACCCCATGAACGCCTACTTCGGAAACTGAAGTACCATGGGGTAGTAGGAGACATACACACATGGATTAGGAATTGGTTGGCGGGTAGGAAGCAGAGGATAGGAGTGAAGGGCCACTACTTGGACTGGAGGAGGATCACGAGTGGTGTTCCGCAGGGGTCGGTGCTTGGACCGCTGCTGTTCAATGTATTTATAAATAATCTAGAAATAGGGACGAAGTGCGAAGTAATAAAATTTGCAGACGACACCAAACTATTTAATGGGGCTAGGACTAAAGAAGACTGCGAAGATTTACAAAGGGACCTGAACACGCTAGTGGAGTGGGCAACGAGATGGCAGATAAAGTTTAATGTAGAGAAATGTAAAGTCTTGCACGTAGGGAACAGAAACCCGAGGTACAGCTACACGATGGGAGGGCTGTTACTGAGTGAGAGTACCCAAGAAAGGGACTTGGGGGTAATAGTGGACAAGACCATGAAGCCGTCAGCACAGTGCGCAGTGGCCGCTAAGAAAGCAAATTGAATGCTAGGTATAATCAAGAAGGGTATTACAACCAGAACGAAAGAAGTTATCCTGCCGTTGTATCGGGCGATGGTTGCCGTACCTAAAGAAGGATATGGCGATACTCGAGAGGGTTCAGAAGAGAGTGACACGTTTGATAAAGGGTATGGAAAATGATATCCACAATTATTCAGAGAGAAAAATCACTGATAATTTAGAAGCCACACTAACTCATAAAGGAATCTCTTCACAGATATGGAGGGCTATGTATGTTAATGCACACAGCTTGGGCAATAAAATTCTAGAATTAGAGACTGAGATAGCAAACGCTGATCTTGACGTGATAGCGATATCTGAAACCTGGTTCACAGAATCGCATGGGTGGGATATGGTTATACCAGGGTACAACCTACTTCGTTGCGACCGAGTGGGAAAATTGGGGGGAGGAGTAGCACTATACACTAAGGAAAGCATCAAAACCACCAGAATCACAGATGTTAGATACACCGGGGAATCCATCTGGGTGAACCTGGCCAGAGGAAAGGAAAAATGCCTATACCTTGGTGTGATATATAGACCTCCCAGGCAACAGGAGGACAAAGACATAGAATTAATCGAGGACATAGAGAACATCACACTGCGCGGGGACTCAGTAATGCTAGGAGACTTCAACATGCCAGATGCAGATTGGAACACACTCTCCGCGACTACGGGTAGCAGCAAAAGAATATTAAACTCCATAAAGGTAGCAAATCTCAAGCAATTGGTATTGGAGCCCACCAGGGACCAGGCATTACTAGACCTAGTTCTCACCAATGGAGATAGCGTCACGGAAGTCTCAGTAGGAGACACACTAGCCTCCAGCGACCATAATATGGTATGGCTCAACCTCAAGAAAGGTTTTCCTAAGACAAACACAGCAACAAGGGTTCTCAACTTTAGAGGCACAGACTTCAACCGCATGGGAGATTTTGTCAATCAGGAGCTACATAAACAAGCAAGATCTGACAATGTGGAGGACATGTGGATGTCTCTGAAGTCCATACTACACGAAGCAACAGACCGATACATAAAAACAGTAAATAAACGCAGGAGAAACAAAAGACCCCAATGGTTCAGTAAAGAAATTTCAGACCTAGTTAAACAGAAAAAAGACGCATTTATCACCTACAAACACTTAGGCAGAGAGAGGGCAAAAGAGGACTATCTAGAGAGATCTAAAGCTGTCAAAACAGCAGTCAGAGAGGCCAAACTCCGAATGGAGGAAGAGCTAGCACGGAAAATTAAGAAAGGGGATAAATCTTTCTTCAGCTATATTAGCGACAGGAAAAGAAATAAAGATGGGATAGTACGCCTGAAGAAATCGGACGGTAACTTTGCGGAATCAGATTCTGAGAAGGCAGAACTACTAAACCAATACTTCTGTTCAGTGTTCACCCGCGAAATGCCGGGAGCTGGTCCACAGCTGCAGAAAGGAGATAATCAGAAAGACCCATTTCAAGATTTCGAATTTACGCCCAGTAGCGTCTACGAAGAAATATCAAGACTCAAAGTAAACAAAGCCATGGGACCAGATAACCTACATCCCAGAATGCTCAGGGAGTTAAGGGAAGTCCTGGCTGAACCATTATCTGTTCTTTTCAATCTTTCCCTAAGCGCAGGAAGGGTCCCCTTGGACTGGAAAACCGCTAATGTAATCCCACTCCACAAGAAGGGCTGCAGGACAGAGACAGCAAACTACAGACCAGTGAGTCTCACGTCTATAGTCTGTAAACTCATGGAAACACTGATCAAACAGAATATTGACACAATCCTAGACGAAAAAAAACTGCGTGATCCACACCAACACGGGTTCACCCAGGGAAGATCCTGCCAAACTAATCTGATTAGCTTTTTTGACTGGGTTACTAGACAACTGGATGCAGGAGAGTCACTGGACGTGGTATACTTGGATTTCAGTAAAGCATTTGATAGCGTCCCTCATCGAAGATTACTGAACAAGCTGAAATCGATAGGATTAGGAGACACTCTAACTACATGGGTTGGGGATTGGCTGAGCGGTAGACTTCAGAAAGTGGTGGTGAACGGTACCACATCCGAAGCATCAGAAGTGATCAGTGGAGTGCCGCAGGGCTCGGTCCTGGGCCCGATTCTATTCAACTTATTCATAAGAGATATGACGCGGGGACTTAGAGGAAGGGTATCACTGTTCGCCGACGACGCCAAACTTTGCAACATAGTAGGCAGAAGCTTGTTACCTGATGATGATATGACACACGACCTACTGCTTCTGGAACAATGGTCGACTACTTGGCAGCTGGGATTCAATGCTAAAAAATGCAAGATAATGCACCTGGGAAAGAGAAACCCGTGCAGAACTTATGTTCTAAATGGTGAGACCTTGGTTAGGACCACGGCGGAACGAGATCTAGGAGTGATCATTAGTGAGGACATGAAGGTTGCCAATCAAGTGGAGAAGGCTACCTCCAGGGCAAGACAAATGATGGGATGTATCCGCAGAGGTTTTGTCAGCAGGAGACCTGAAGTTATGATGCCGTTGTACAGAGCCATGGTGAGGCCTCACTTGGAGTACTGTGTCCAGTTTTGGAGACCACATTACCGAAAGGATGTGCTGAGGATCGAGTCGGTGCAGCGAGCGGTAACCAGGATGGTCTTGGGGCTCAGGGATCTCACGTATGAAGAAAGACTAAAGAAATTGCGGCTGTACTCACTTGAGGAAAGAAGAGAACGGGGAGATATGATTGAAACGTATAAGTACATCACGGGACGCATCGAGACAGAAGAGGATATCTTCTGGCTCATGGGACCCTCGACCACCAGAGGGCATCCACTGAAAGTCAGGGGAGGGAAGTTTCATGGAGACTCCAGGAAGTACTTCTTCACCGAAAGAGTGGTGGATCATTGGAACAGACTCCCACTCCAGGTGATAGAGGCTAGCAACGTGACGGAGTTTAAATGAATAGCATTTCCCTAATTTACCAATACCTTTAAGGGAGGGAAAAGACAATTTAAGTTTTTGCATAGTCCTAACCAGACCCAGGAGAGAGGAACAAGTAGAGAGCATATGCCAAATAGAATCTTAAAAGTTAAGCAGGCACATTTGAAGTGTATCCTGGAAAATATCGGAAGCCAATGAAGTTTAGCCAGCAGCTAAAAATCAACCTAGCTGCTGTGTTCTGAATTAACTGGAGTCTATGCAGGCTATTCTTGGTTACTCTTAGATAGATTGAATTACAATAATCTAACTGAGAAAGGATAATAGATTGAACTAGGACAGAGAAATGCTGCTGCTGAAAACAGGACCTGACTTTCCTCAGCATCAGGTTGGGCAGACTAGATGGACCATTCTGGTCTTTATCTACCGTAATCTACCAACGTCCCCCGCAATCTCTATACCAAACTTACTACTGGAAACGACGGAAAACCAACATATCAATTACCACAGGAAGGAATCATAACAATCGGCAAACATGAATCTCCTATTGATCCTATTGATCTATTTAATAAGCAATAATATTAAGGACATTATCTCACTCCATTCAAAACTTCACTCTGTTCATTACCCTGACACACCCATTAGGCTTCTAATTAACCAACAGGAAGAAAGAGTTAATCATATTAAAGTAATCACAAGCAACGGTAGACAACATCGTACCCTCAAAAAAAGGACAAGGGAAGTAAAACCTAACAAAATCACCACACTCACCAGACCCATCACAACCACTTCTGTTCCCTGCGCTTACCTCAACACTAGATCGGTAAGGAACAAAGCTTTCTTAATCAAAGATTGGACCATCAGCAAGCAATTAGCCTGCCTCTTTCTAACGGAAACATGGCTATTTTCTGAAGAGGATCCAATATTAAATGACCTTATACCAGATAACTATAAAATTCACATGTTAAATAGCGAAGACAGAAGAGGGGGAGGATTGGCAGTCATCCTTAAGGAAGAACTCAAACTTGACTTAGTAGATTCCAAGATAACCAACCAGTTAGAAATACTAGCCTGCAAAATTAGTAACAAGGATCTAGAAGAATCCCTCTCCTGCATTCTATTCTATGTCCCGCCAAAAAGCTGGTCAAAAGCCAGATAGGACTTCTACGAATTTGATCTACTTAATTCAATTACTCCATCTTACAATATTATAGCAGGAGATGTAAACCTACATTTAGAGATAGAGGACAATCCAGACGCGAAAGATTTTAAAAACTTCCTATCCTCACTCAATTACAACCTCCCTTTACCCACACAAACACACGAAAAAGGCAATCAGTTAGATTTGGTAGCTATGACCACAAAGGAGATCCTAGATCCTTCTATTTCCTTATCTGACTGTATCTGGTGTCACGATATCTGGTCCGACCATTTCACCCACTACTTTAACTTAATCTGGAATCACCCAAAGATAAATAAAGATCATCTCACAAGGGGCCATATCAATCCAGAGGAATACTGGGCACATTATGAATTATGTGAGGAAATAGAAGGGGATGATTTTTGGGAACAGTGGACGAAAACAAGCACATCCATTTTAGATAAAATTGCCCCTAAATGAAACAGTAAAAACTCCTCAAATACTCTGAACTATTAAAAATGAAACAATTAGTAAGACGACTAGAAAGGATCTGGAATAAAACGGGAGAAATATCAGACCAGAACAATTGGAGATCCAACATAAAGGACTACAAACAACTGATAAAAGAAAAACGAAAAGCATTCTACTCATCCAAAATTAATACATCCAATATGAGTTCGAAAGGAATCAACACTAAAGAACTGTTCAACTTGGTTACAAATTTTATTTGACACCACACGTCACAATCAATCCATGCACGATACGAAACTACCGTCAGCAAACGATCTAGCACAGCATTTTGACTCAAAAATTATAAACCTAAGGAACAACTGTCCTACAAACAACAAACACGCACATCAAATAGCCAACAAACACGCACATCAAATACATGGAAACGAAATACCAGTGGATATGATTTGGAACTCCTTTCAGGATCTAAAATGGAATAATTTAATCAAACTCTACAACAAGTATACTAAATCACACTGCATTCTAGATCCCTATCCCCCTGACATTATGAAAGCAGCCCCATTAGACTTCAAATTAAAACTGTGGAGCAATCTGACCAATAATTTCAAAAATGGAAAATTCCTAACTAATAATGGTCACATTATAATCACCCCAATTCCAAAAAATCGTAAACAATCCCTAACATCAGTAACCAACTATAGACCGGTAGCATCCATTCCATTCTTCGTAAAAATAACGGAAGGTCTAGTACATACCCAGTTGATGGACTACCTCGACCAGTTCTCTCTACTACATGAAACCCAATCTGGCTTCAGACCTCTGTTTAGCATCGAGACAGTAATTGCGGCGACACTAGATTACTTACGCTCCTTATTCAGCAAGGGTCATAACACCCTAATCATGATATTTGACATGAGCTCGGCCTTTGACTTGGTGGATTGTGAGAAATTGATACAATGCTTAGACGCAATCGGCATCATAGGAGAGGTATTTGACTAGTTCAAAGGATTCCTCATGTCCCGCACCTATCAAGTACGTTTCAATCACAACCTCTCTAAAACCTGGAGAAACCCATCTGGCGTTCCACAGGGGTTCTCATTATCGCCACTGCTCTTCAACGTCTACATGTCATCACTAGGCGTGCAACTGGCTCAGCGGGGTATAAAATTATTCAGTTACGCAGATGACTTTACAATCATTATCCCATTCACAACTTCTCCCTCTGAAACTACCCCCATGGCAACAGAAGCACTAAACCTGATAGAACAATGGACCACAGAATTCACTCTGAAGCTTAATTCAGAAAAAACTAAATTCTTCATAGCCTCGCCACATCCACTGTCACTAAACTCCACTATGCATCAACAATCTCAGCTACCCTATTCAACCTACAATAAAGGTTCTGGGGGTAATACTGGACCAAGGCCTAACCATGAAAGACCAAGTGGACTCCCTAGTCAGAAAGGGTTTTTTTACTCTCTGGAAACTTAGGTCCATTAGAGCATACTTCGATGCTACATCATTCAGACTTCTGGTACAATCCCTAATAATGAGCCATCTCGATTATTGTAATATTGCCCATCTGGCAATCTCCCAGAAGAACATGCAGAGACTGCAACTGGTACAGAATGTGGCAGTCAGGTTGATCTTTGGGTTGAAGAAGTCCGATCACATAACCCCTTCCTAACAACTCCTGCACTGGCTGCCAATGGAAGCACATGCAAAATTCAAGCTGGGATGTTTCTGCTTCAAGGTACTATTCGGTCTAGCCCCTAAATATATAACTGACCTCTTCTCCTTCTCAACCAACAGACATAAGAGTACACAACTGAAGTTCGTCTCCCCATCGGCTAGAGGATGTAAATTTAAGAGACACCATCAACATCTTCTATCGTATCAAGCAGCCTTATGGGGCAAAGACCTGGAAAAACTAATAACACACGCAAATAACTATGGTGAATTTAGGAAACACCTAAAAACATACCTGTTCTTGAAGTACCTAGGTAACGAATCTGGAGAATTGCTCCCATCACAATCTCTCCCATAAATCTGATCCCTTAAAATGTTAGCCACTAATCTCTAACTATGTATGTTCCACTCAATTTGTAGCATCTTTCTAATCATTGTAAACCGCATAAAACTCACGGTCCTGCTGTTATTATTATTATTATTATGTGATGGCTGAAGGAACATTTTTTTTACTAGAGAGCTAATTTGTTTATGTTTATTAACAGCCAAAAACAGGATCACAGAGGTTTACAATATAATTCATAACAATTTTGAAAAGAACTCCATTCATATAGAAAAGGAAAGAAAGAGAGAAAAAAATATATACTTTTTTAATAAATGCTTCTCTCTAACCATCAGTTTATCCATAATAATAAAATTAATTAATACATTCACCCATTTATAAAAATAATTAAATAAACAAATACATACAGCAGTCCCAAATACATTCCCTCAATTTAAAAAGGCCAGTTGAAAGAAATGTGCTTTCAAATGTATACGCTTCTTCCTTTCTCAATTCTATAGGCAAACTATTCCATAACCGAGGACTAAACAGAAAAATGCACAATCCCTAGTCGAGGCAAGATGGGCCTTCAAAATGTGAGGAACAACTACTCTATTATCATTCAGAGATCGTGCATAAAATAACACCAAATTAGAAAGATCGAATGGTTGTAACTCAAATAATGCTCTATGTGCCAACAGCAAGGTCTTAAATTGGATCCTAAGTTGCTTTGGTAACCAGTGGAATTTCACATACAGAGGTGTATCGTGATCACGAATATGTGCCTGGCCTAACAGCCGAATCGCAGCATCTTGTACTGATTGTAGGTGCTTTAATTGTCCTCTTCCTATACTGGCATATACTAAATGACCCTAATCTAACTTAGACAATGCAACAGCATGAATTAGCATATGTAATGATTTCTCACCCAAAAAATCTCAAATAGCTCTAAGCTGTCTCAAAGCCCCAAAGCCTTTAGCAACCACAGATGAAATCTGTTCCTCAAAATTCAAACGATAATAGATTATAATCACCAAATACTATGAATTATTTAGAGAAAGATCTAATTGCAGTGGTGGCTTGTTCATTGAATGAGAGGGATGAGTCTATGATGACACCTAAGATCTTAGAGGAAAACTCAATCTGTAGAGATGTCCCTGATCCAGTTTTGGACCAAGCCATAGGAGTTTAGTTTTGGCTTCATTTAAATTCATTTGAACAGAAAATGACCAAGCCTGCAATTTCATTATACACTGAATTATGTTTGCAGAAAGATTTGAAAGATTCAAGTCTACCTCAAGGAGGATGAAAGTATCATCTGCGTACGTATACAGGGATTTGAAAATTGATGATTCAAGATATTTCACATAGATATTGAAAAGGATGGGAGGCAAAGGCAATCCCTGTGGGACTCCACATGACGACTTCCAGGGAAATGATATTATACCATCCACATTAACAGTATAAGATCATAATTGTAGGAAATTAGAAAACCAGCTTAAGACTGCATGCTCTAGGCCTATCAAAAAGTCATGATGGACAACATCAAAAGCCACGGACAAGTCGAATTGTTTGTAATAAGATGGCAAATTTGTTATTCAAATGTAGTTGCTGAACCTTTAGGAGAAATCAGCAAAGTTTCAGTACTGAAATTTGGCCTAAAACCATGTCGATACGGCAAAAGAACAGAAAATCTCATCTAATAAGTGGAGAGTTGACTGGAGATGATAGATTCCATCATTTTAGTTAACAGCGCTATATTTGTAATTGGCCAATAATTTAACAAGATAGTTGGATCTAGGTCAGCTATTTATAGCTTATAATAAGAACTATTTGGCCCATATCAGTAGAAAACTCCCCAACTTCTAAGGCAGAATTTATAAGTTCAGTTAGCCACACAATAGCTTGGGCAAGAATTCTCTCATACAAATATGAGGGAATAGGATCCAAGATACACTTGCATTTCCTCAATTTATAACATAATTGCAAGATCTGTGTCTCAGTTACCGGTTCAAAAGTAACCCAAGCTGAGTGAAGCTTTTATTACATTCAGTACATATAAATGGTTTCTACACTGTGTGGATCACTGTATCTTTTTAAATCTGAAAGCTGAGTTAAGCTTTTATTACACTCAGGACATGTAAATGGTTTGTCTGCCATGTAGATATTCTTGTGAAACTTTAGATGTGACAGCCGAGCAAAGCTTTTATTACACTCAGTACATGTAAATGGTTTGTATCCTGTGTGAATCATTTTGTGTCTTTTTAGATTTGGAAGCTGAGTGAAGCTTATATTACACTCAGTACATGTAAATGGTTTCTGCCCTGTGTCTTTTTAGATCTGAGGGTTGAGTGAAGTTTTTATTACACAGTACATGTACATGATTTGTATCCTGTATGGATCACTTGGTGGCTTTTTAGAGCTGAAAGCTGAGTGAAACATTTCTTGCACTCAGCACGTGTAAATGGTTTGACTTCCATGTGGATATTCTTGTGAAATTTTTAATCTGAAATCCGAGCAAAGCTTTTATTACACTCAGTACATGTATATGGTTTGTGCCTTGCATGGATCATTTGGTGGCTTTTTAGATGGGAAACCTGAGTGAAGCTTTTATTACACTCAGTACATGTATATGGTTTGTGCCCTGTGTGAATCCTCTCATGAGTTTTTAGATCTGAAAGTCGAAAGAAGCTTTTATTACACTCAGTACATGTATATGGTTTGTATCCTGCATGGATCTTTTGGTGGCTTCTTAGATGGGAAACCTGAGTGAAGCTTTTATTACACTCAGTACATGTATATGGTTTGTGCCCTGTGTGGATCCTCTCATGATTTTTTAGATGTGAAAGTCGAGCAAAACTTTTATTACACTCAGTACATGTATATGGTTTGTACCCAGTGTGGCTCATTTGGTGGCTTTTTAAATGTGAAAGGTGAGTGAAACTTATATTACACTCAGCACATAAAAATGGTTTGTACCCTGTGTGGATCATTTGGTGGCCTTTTAGATGTGAAAGCTGAGTGAACCTTTTATTACACTCAGTACATGTATATGGTTTGTGCCCTGTGTGTATCCTCACATGAGTTTTTAGATCTGAAAGTCGAAAGAAGCTTTTATTACACTCAGTACATGTAAATGGTTTGTACCCTGTGTGGATCATTTTGTGACTTTTTAGACTTGAAAGCTGAGTGAAGCTTTTATTACACTCAGTACATGTATATGGTTTGTGCCCTGTGTGGATCCTCTCATGAGTTTTCAGATCTGAAAGTCGAAAGAAGCTTTTATTAAAATCAGTACATGTAAATGGTTTGTACCCAGTGTGGCTCATTTGGTGTTTTTTTAGATTTGAAAGCCGAGTGAAGCTTTTATTACACTCAGTACATGTAAATGGTTTGTGCCCTGTGTGGGTCATTTGGTGGTTTTTTAGATGTGAAAGGTGAGTGAAACTTATATTACACTCAGCACATGAAAATGGTTTGTACCCTGTGTGTATCTTATCATGAGTTTTTAGATCTGAAAGTCGAAAGAAGCTTTTATTACACTCAGTACATGCAAATGGTTTGTACCCTATGTGAATCATTTGGTGGCTTTTTAGATCTGAAAGTCGAAAGAAGCTTTTATTACACTCAGTACATGTAAATGGTTTGTACCCTATGTGAATCATTTGGTGGCTTTTTAGATGTGAAAGCCGAGTGTAGCTTTTATTACACTCAGTACATGTAAATGGTCTGTACCCTATGTGAATCATTTGGTGGCTTTTTAGATGTGAAAGCCGAGTGTAGCTTTTATTACACTCAGTACATGTAAATGGTTTGTTTCCTGTGTGGTTCATTTTGTGACTTTTTAGACTTGAAAGCTTAGTGAAGCTTATTTGGAAGGGTCCTTCTGCTAGGTGTCTCTGGTCCTCAGGGAAGTAACTCAGATCTCTGTCATTTCTCTCACACTTGATGACTCCATCCCTTGAGACCTCTGTAGGGTCTCTCTGGTTCTTTGATTCCTGCTTATAATTCTTTGTGTTAATTTTCTCAGTTTCCTGGGAATTATTCTCACAGACATTTTTCGACAGTGTTTGGATTTGTTCCATTTCAACCGGATCTTCTCCTTGATTCTTTTCTCTCTTCCATTCGTGTTGGATCTGATGATCTGCTGGAGAGAAACAGAAGGGATTTCTCATGAGTTATAAAACAGTCGTGGCTTCTATAGATTCCATTATTTTAGTTAACAACAGTATATTGGTAATTGGCCAATAATTTAACAAGATAGTTGGATCTAGGTCAGCTTTTTATAGCTTATAGTAAGAACTATACGGCCCATATCAGTAGAAAACCCCCAACGTCTGTGGCAGAATGTATAAGTTCAGTTATCCACGCAATGGCTTGGGCAGGAATTCTCTTATATAAATATAAGGGACTGGGATCTAATATACACTTGCATTTCCTCAACTTATACATAATTGTAAGATCTGTGTTTCAGTTACAGGTTGAAAAGTAACCCAAGTTGAGTGAAGCTTTTATTACACTCAGTACATGTAAATGGTTTCTACACTGTGTGGTAAATGGGATTTACTATACTAACCTGCCTAAACATGCCCCCGTTGGTTTTTAGTAAGTGCACAAACACGATAGCCAATTAACATTTAAATTTATTCAAAGTTATTTCATAACAGAATAATCTTACAAGGCTCATAAACAATTATGATTTGTACAATGGAAATTCATCTCTTCACAGCAGAGTAATGGCATCTTGCTGAAGGGAGGAATTGCTATTTGCCATAGCAATACTGTCACTTATATACATCATTTGTCCTTCCCCTCATATGATTTAAGGCATTTCATACATGGTAGGGGAGTGGCTTTCACTTAACAAAGACCTTCTTCGCTTTTATAGATAACAGGCTGAAAGAAAAGTTGTTTAAGATATAACAGTTATATATCTTTACAGTAATTTACATAAAAGAAGATTATAATGTATTAATTTTAATAGAACTTAGGTTGAAATTTACCAACGCAATACAACCCTTAAGGAAGGAATATCTCTCTTAACCAGTATTTGTCTTATGTCTTAGAATGAATCAATGTAGCCCTCTGACTAACGAAGAACCGACAGTCTGGGCTTTTTCCTGTGTCTGACTATGTCTCGGTAAAACAAACACAAAACAGCCCCTTAATGAGAATCACTAATGCTCTCCTATATTGAGCCCAAGAAGCCCCCCTTCTCATCTAAGAAGGCAAGCAGGCCTCACAGACTTCAAGGTCAGGTAGGTCAAACTCCATATGTTGCTTCTGGATTGTCCAAAATCTAAATCTTTATAGTATTAGCTTTATATGCACATTTCATATTTAAATACACACACACATACCTACATCTACAGTACTCCCCTGAGATTCGCGGGGGGTCCGTTCCAGGACCCCCCACAAATCAGAGGGCAGCGGGAGAGCAGCCAGAGCACTGCAAGTGCAGGAAATCACTCGTGGTTCGCTCCGACCGCCTCTTCCTGCACGAAGTCGGGCCTTATCCAATCAGGAGCTGCGAATGACTGGGACTGCGAACCACCGACCGTGAACAACCGGGGGAACACTGTATATCATAATTCTTATGAAAGTACATGCCTTGCTCAGGAATGTGAAACCCTCTATCTTCCTTACCACTACTAGTCTAAGAGCCATCTGGTATTAATTAAGCCATAAGGCTATAGGCGGGAAATTTGGACAAAGATAAGGAAAAAGAACTTATAATTTAAATACCGCTACAAATATTTTATATATTTACTTTCCCTAAGTCCAGTTTAACCAGCAAATTACATCAATAGCATATTATTATGCCCTTCTCTCGATATAATTTTCTGATCATTTGTTAATTATCCTGATATGGATTTATGATGTTCGCTTATAACACACTCTGTCCAGACTTAGAAGGTCTTTCACGCCCTGCTATTTGCTCTGCGCTGTTTCCGCCAGACAGCGCCTTGCTCAGAGGATCACTTTGTGTCTTTTTAGATGTGAAAGCTGAGTGAAGCTTTTATTATACTCAGTACATGTAAATTGTTTGTGCCTTGGCTTGAGAATTGGTCAGTTTTCTATCTGCAAAGCATTTTTTCAAGCATTTATCTCGAGACAGTGCCGGTTTGTGATTTGTTCCTTGGAAATGGCAGCGTGTCAATTCTCTCAAAGGTGCCAAAAGACCGAGTGCTCTAACCTTAATCTATAGGTTTTGCATGTAGCTATAGGAATCGCCTGTATCCCACTCGTGCTCTGCCTATTTGCACACCAGCCCCTCGTACTTACCTGCAATAGCTCTTAGGTGCTATTCTATAAGATAGTGGCTAAAAGTATTTATGAGCATGAAGTAATGGCCCCTGATCCAGAGTCCTATTGAAACATGGTTACCGTTGGGTCACATTTGTCTCTACTTTGACTTATAGATGGGAGAACAGCCTGTGGATGGAGTATGGACACATATGACTGTTCTATATGGTTCAGGAAAAGCACACCTTAAATCTAAATCAAGATATAGAATAAAAAGGATGCACCACCCAGAAATTGAACTCAACCCCTCATATGTAGTGAGGATGCACAAAGAGTGTATGGTGCAGTGGTTAAAGCTTAGCACCCTGGGATTGTGGGTTCAAGCCCATGCCACTCCTTGTGACCCTGGGCAAGTCACTTAATCCCCCCATTGCACCAGATACATTAGATAGATTGTAAGCCCACCAGGACAGACAGGGAAAAGTGCTTGAGTACCTGAATAAATTAATGTAAACCATTCTGAGATCCCTTGGAATACTTAAACTGATGAGGTAAACATTTTCTCGGTCCTCAAGCAACTCAATGTTCAATCATTCTAATACTTAACTTCTGAGAAGTCTGTCCCACATGACTAACATAATGTATTATCTTAGAGAGAGGAAAAGATAATGGTTCGTTTTCATCATTCCTAGATACAGGCCAAGTAAGCACGTGCCTCAGGCCCGAAGCGTTGAGGGGGGCCCAGAATGCTGCCTGCTCTGGTGACGTCAGTCTATCTGCCTCTGTGTCCAGCTCCAGGTGTCCAAGTTTTGCCTCCTCCTGCTTTCTTCAGTGCAGCCAAACTCGCAGTCTTCAAAATGCCGTGGGCTACATGCTGCCTGCAGCTGACCCGGAAGCCATTCCTCTGATGCTGGAATTTTGCGTTAGAAGGAAGGCTTCTGGGTCAGCTGTGGGCAGCGTGTAGGAACCGCCCATAGCCTTTTGAAGACTGCAAATTCAGCTACTTGATCTTCTAGACCCGGGTCAAGAGTGTACACTCTCGCAGAAGGGGTACGTATGAGGGCAGAAGCAGGGAGGGGGCAGGTCCAGGGAGCCCAGTGTACTTGGTTGCCTAGGGTCCAATGAAGAATTCATTTTGTCCTTGATACAGCGCATTATAGAGTATCATATAGTTTGTTTCTTGACCCCTTTGTCCCGTCTTCCCTTTCCCATTAATTCTAATCTAATGTTCTATTTGTGAGTTGCACAAACCTATACAAGCTCTAGGCGACTGAAGAGTAAAACAGGGAGGGAAGGGGGAGAAGGGGGAAAGGGACATATAGGAGGAAAGGAAAAGGCAGATATTAACTGTCAAAGAGGTAAGTTTTCAGTTTTTTTCAGAAGGAGTAGTTGGCCTCCTTTCTGATAGTTTCTGGGAGATCGTTCCAGGTTTTTACTCCCAGATAGGTTAGCATGGAGTTGAAAATTTGCTTGTATTGAAGGTTCCTTATGGGCGGTAGGTTCAGTTGAATTCTGTTACGGATTCTTCTGGATGTGGACCAGGTCGCTGAGAATATCTAGGTACTAGGTATGAGAAGTTTGCTATCAAGACCTTTAGCATTTGAATCAATTCAAACTCACTTTACATGGGACAGAATCACCAGGTCCAAAAATTTTTTTCGCCCCTCTCACCACCTTTATGACTGCATGGAAACAGGTCCCTTTCCAATCCCTGTGGTTAACTCTTCCCACCGTCCCTTAAGACCAACGCAAAAAAGACAACGACTCCTAAAAAACCTACAACACTCGGAGCCGTTGGCTCCTCTAGATCATTACAAGCTATCTGGAGCTTACCTGAACATTCGTCCAGTCAGGAATAAGGCACAACTGGTCAAAGACTGGCTGGAAGAAACCCATCTGGATATTCTACTTCTAACTGAAACATGGTTAACCTCTGATTAGGATATCATCATAGGGGATATACTACCTTCAGACTACAAAATTATCCTTTTATCAAGAATCAAAAAAAGAGGAGGTGGTTTAGCAATAATTCTCCGAAACCATTTAAAGTTCCAAGTGTTACACTCCAAACTGACTACTCGCCTGGAAATTCTCACTTGTAAAATATCTAAAGAGGATTGCAAAGATAACTTGATCCTCACAATATTTTACATCCCCCCCAACAAATGGCACCTAGCAAAAGAGGAATTCTACAAATTCCTCCTTGCAAACTCGGTAGCCGGTGCCTACAACTTTATAGCCAGGGATGTTAATTTACACCTCAAAAAGGCAGACAATTCCAATGAACTTGTCCAATATTTTTAATATTTGATAAATTACTGTTTTTATTTGCTTACTTTAATTCCTTCCTATAATTTTTATAATGTATACCGTCTAGACATGTATTTTTATAGACGGTATATCAAAAATAAAGAAACTTGAATGTAACCGACCTACTTTCCTTCCTTACATCATTAGGGTTCTCTAAACCATCCCCAACTAAAACCCACCAGAAAGGTCACCACTTAGATCTGATCACATTCCTTTCTAATGCCCTAACGACCCCCAGTATAAGTCTCAAAGGTGAAACCTGGTCTTATACTCCCTGGTCGGACCATCTCTTATGCAACTTTGAACTATACTGGATTAAAAGACAACTTAAAACAGAACCAAGGAACAACTTCAAAGAGAAAACTATTTGCACAAGAGGACAGCTGAACCCGGTAGAATTTTGGACGCACTATAGCTTAATCTCCAACCCAGCTTTTGACCCTAACTTCATTTTAGGATGGAAAAACTTTAGTGATCAAGTCTTAAACGACATAGCCCCTCTGAAAAAACGTAAAAAAAGACGTTTATCAGACAACTGGTATGATACCGACTTAATGGTCTTAAAGCGAGAATTACGCAAATTGGAAAGAATATGGTTCAAAACAGGGAAAGAAGAAGATAGACTTACTTGGCGACTAAAGGTTAAAGAATACAAAATAATGATCAAAGAAAAGTGTAGCAAACATTACTCCCCAAAAATTAATTCTCCTACTTTAAATAGTCACAAACTCTTCAAAATAGTCAATTCTTTGTTTGATATTGAATTCCACAAGCGCTCCAATAGACTCCCCACCCCCTGCGGCGATCTTAGCTGACTTTTTCGCTACAAAAATCCACAAATTGAGATTGTCTCTTGCAGGTTCAAGCATAGATTTACCTATCATGTTTCCTGCCTCAGACAAAAAAGGTAAAGCTGTTGATATGACCTGAAATCACTTTGAAAACCCAGACTGGAGCCACTTCCTCAAGCTTTACTCAAAATATGTAAAATCCAATGGCTGAACTTTTTAACTGGGTTTCATCATGCATGCGTACCGGTAATTCCCAGAGGAACTTGGTCATATCCTCATGACTCCTATTATCAAAAACCCAAAGGAGTCCGTTTCCTTGACGGCCAACTACAGACCCATTGCCAACATGCCATTCTTTCTTAAACTAATAGAAGGTCTGGTTAACATCGACCTCACAGAATATTTAGAGAAGTTTAACATTCTACATGATTCTCAATCTGGCTTCTGAACAAATTACAGCACTGAAACAGTTTTGGCCTCCATGACTGACCATCTTTTCCATTTGTTTTCCTGGGAAAAAAGTGCACTGGTACTGCAGTTTGACCTGAGAAGTGCCTTCGACCTTGTTGATCATGACCTCCTGCTTAGATGCCTTGATTCCATCGGCATTTCTGGACAGGTACTAAACTAGTTCACTGGTTTCCTAAAAAAATGTACATACCAGGTCTACAGCGAAGGAGCCTACTCTCAAGCTTGGTCCAATCCCTGCGGAGTGCCACAGGGCTCCCCACTCTCCCCCTCACTCTTCAATATCTACATGGCTTCACTGGGAAATATGTTATCTGATTTAAAACTGAAATCATACATATATGCAGATGATATAACAATTATTATTCCTATAACCTCATTGACCCAAGAGACAGAACAATTCATCTCATCCGTCCTTACCAAAGTAGAACATTGGACTCCAAACTAAAACTGAATCCCGAAAAAACCAAGATTTTCTTGGCAAGTCCCAATAACAAGATCGTGAACACCTCCTTGAGACTAAATGGATCAGATTACCCAATTAATCCCACAACCAAAATCCTTGGCGTCACCCTGGACCGAAACCTGACATTTGAAGATCACAGCTAAAAACGTTTTCTTAGTGCGTGCCGCGGATGGTTCCACCTGTTATACCCCGAAGTTATTGCTCAAGCCTTCCTTTCTTATTATCAAACCCTCTACACACCAGAGCATATAGGATCTCAAATTCAAATTGATGCAGCTTTCTGAACTGATGCCTGAGGAAGCAGATGATCTGTCAGCCCCTATATTAGAAGAGGAAACTTTGTGGGTGATTTTTACTTTAGCTCATGGGAAGGCTCCTGGGTTGGATGGCTTTATGAATAGTTTCTATAAATGTTTTAGGCATTTATTAGTTGGTCCCCTTATCCGGGCTTTTAATAGTTTGGATCAGGGTATGGAGTTGCCTTATTCTTGGAGATTGGCAGGTGTGACGCTTATTTTGAAGCCTGGTAAGGATTCTGCTCAATGTGGCTCATACAGACTGATCTCGTTGTTAGATACAGACTATTGGACAAACTCGGGTAATTTATTCCAGGCACAGGGGTAAGCTAGATGAAAGGAACGATGTCTGGAATTTGCAGTGGAGGAGAAGGGTAAAGCTAAGTTTAGGCAGAAATAAGATTTTTTAAATGCTTTGGGATCCTTTTGTGTAAAGTTTGAGACCTGTATTTTTGATCTCGTGGCCAGTGTGTGCAATTCTGTCCAGTTCCTGGCACATCCAAGAGGGACCATCTCGACATTGCTCTTGAAATTGCACTGGTTGCCTGTTTTGTCTTAGTTTTTAAAGCATTACATAAGGACCCACCACCACCAAGTCTAGTAATGTCTGTACATAATTACCATATATTTGCTTAATCCCTTCTAGAGAATGACACACTTAATCTCTGTCCCTGCCCCTTCCCATCCCCATAAGCACTATCCCCATCGACTCTGTCCTTATTTGCACAAGCCTCAAACACTTATGAGTTTATATCAAGTATAAAAAGGAGAGTGTGGTGTAGTGGTTAGAACTAGAGCCGCAGCACGCTGAGATTGTTTCATTAAAATTTCAATATACCACAATATCATAGATTCAAAGCGATTTACAATTAAACACGGGGTCTCGATTATTAACTACACTTCTCCCTCGTTATTCGCGGGGGATACGGGCAGAGCCGGACCGCGAATGCCGAAAAACCGCAAATATCTGGCTCTGACCCACCCCCACCTTCCTGCCGCCTTTCCGGCCTTACCTGATGGTCTAGAGCACAGTTCTTCAACTGCCGGTCCGCGGACCGGTGCCGGTCCGCAGAAAATTCCTGCCGGTCCGCGCAGGGCCGGCGAGATGGACGCTGTTAAATTTCCTGCCCCGGTGGTGTTCGGGGAAATCTTCTGTTCCTCCCAGCCTCGGGCGATCAAGACAGGCTGCTGACGTCGGGCATTCCCTCTGAGTCTCGCCTATGCGGAAACAGGAAGTTGAAATAAAATAGGCGGGACTCAGAGAGGGAAGGTCCCAACTTTGGCAGCCTGTCTTGATCGCTGCCCCTGCCGAGTCGCCGAAGAGGGCCGCGGGGAAGCGGCAAGTAGAAGGGAAATGCGCGGTGGTCAGCGTGCGCAGTGGGGGGCAGCGTGTGGATTGGGGCCATCAGCAGCGTCTGTGTTGAGAGTCTGCCCACGTGCAGGATGCGGCGTATAGGGGCCTCCGGCTCGTCTTGGGCGGCAGGGCCTGCGGTGCAAAGTTTTTGCCGGCTTGGGGGGGGGGGGTCGCGAATGTGCAGGGAGCCTTCAACAGTGGCTGTCTCCTCTCCTAGCAGCTCTGTACTTACCAGGGCAGTGATTCACTTTGGCAACTTCCCCTTCCTCAGAGGCAGCAACGACCCAAGGCTGCCTAAGGAAAACACTGCTGCAGGCAAGTACTGAGAGCTGCTGGATAGAGAGGAAGCCACTGTTGGAAGCTGGGAAGCTGCTGGATAAAGGGAGAGCTGCTACTGCACCTGGAGGTAGAAAGAGAGATGCTGCTGGGAGGGGAAGAGGGAAAGGGATGGGAAGAGAGCTACTGTTGGATAGGGGGGAGGAGGGAAGGGAGAAGGAAAAAAGGAAGGAAACAGCTGGCAGGGAGATTAGAGGAGGGAAAGGAGAGAGACAGGAATGAGAAAGTAGAGAGAGATTGATGTTGGAAAGGGGATCAGCAGAGAAATGAGAGAGGGATAAATATGCTAGATCTGGTGTAGGAGAGATAAAAATGAAGAAAGCAGTGAAGCTGGAATGAATGATGTAAAAAGGAGAGAGGAGGCACAGGATGGATGGAAAGGAGAGAGGGGCATAGAAAGAAGTCAGATACATATGGAAGGAGGAGAGGCCAGACAGTGGATGGAACGGGCAGACGCTGGAAGGAAGAGTGGAAAGAAGATGAAAGCAGAGACCACAAAAGGTAGAAAAAAATCATTTTATTTCTATTTTGTCATCACAATATATTAGATTTGAAATATATATCCTGCTACTGCTAGAAACATAACTGGGGACTGCAAAGCCTAACACTATTTCTATCATGTGTGACTGCAGTATTCTGTTAGCATGATATTTCGGTGTAGCATTCTGTAATAATTTGGCTTGTTCAGTTTTCTTGATAGTAGAGGGGATATATGTGAAGGGGAGGGGAGACAGGGGTTTTGTTGGTCCTTGCTCTGAATATTTATTTTTATAAAATGACAATTGTACAGAATATTGTTTCTTTTTATACTTTAATAAAATACGTTCAATATAAAATCATAACTGAGGCTTGTGCAGATGGGATCAGATGGTTTGTGGGGACCGAGCTTGCGGAGATGGGCGAAAATGTGTTTTTTTATTTCGGTCTTAGTAGTTTGCCGGTCCACAAAATAATTCTTTTATTTCTGCCGGTCCACGGGTGTAAAAAGGTTGAAGAACACTGGTCTAGAGGGCTTTCGGGGCAGGAGCAATCTTCCTACGCTCCTGCCCCGTGCAGATTGCCATGAGGAAATGGCTGCTGTGAGTTCCCGTAGTCTCTCAAGACTACGACGGGAACTCCCTACTAGAGAATGACACGGTGACAAAATTCATCACCGTTCCCGTCCCCGTGGATAACCGCGGGAAATAATCCCATGTCATTTTCTAGTATCTATTTCAACCTCTGTCCTTCTACACCAGCATTCTTCAAAGCAAAGCTTGCGGGTCAATGGTTGTGCCCAATTATAATCTGATTCTTCAATCTCTCCTTAAAGAATGACATGAAGATGGTTTCCCACGGTTATCCGCGGGGACGGGAACGGTGATGAATTTTGTCACCGTGTCATTCTCTACTCCCTACAGCCATTTCCTCATGGCGATCTGCATGGGTCAGGAGCGTAATAATAATAATAACTTTATTCTTATATACCGCCACAATCTTGCGACTTCTAGGCGGTTTACAATGAAGAAAAACTGTACAGACAGCGAATTACAGAGTATAGCATTGAACATCTAGTGATAGTAACAGGAGAGTTACAGGGTCTGTGTATTACACAGTTTCACAATGAGTAGCATTATACAGTCGACGGTATCGGAGCATAAGTAGGAGAGAGAAAGGAGATTGCGCTTTGAGTTACAAAGGTGCAAGACTGCAAAGGTGAAAAAGATAACATAAGATGTTAATGAGAACTTGGCACATTTGAACGAAGGACGGGCACCAGTGGGAAAATTGGTAACGATTAAAGGTAGAAATTTTGGTGGAAGAGGGTAGATGGACTCTTTGGATGGGAGGAGGCTCCGATTTTAGGGGAGAAGTCTGGTTAGGTTATAAATTTTTTAAACAAGGTGGTTTTTAGTTCTTTCCTAAAGATACTATATGATTCTCTGATGGCATCAGTGAAGTAGCCTATCCAAGTTTGCAGTCTACCTGCTTGGAATTTGAATGTTCTATCAAAGAAGGTACAATATCTACAGACTATGATATTTGGGTAGGTAAAGAGGTTACGGTTTCTGGTAGGCCTAATAGAGGAGTGGAATTCGAAGTGAGGTAGTAGGTAGCTGGGGGCCAATCCCCAGATTAGTTTATAGCAGAGGCAGGAGAATTTGAATAGAATTCGTGCATCAATTGGTAACCAATGAAGGAGTTTGTAGAATGGACTAACATGATCGCTCTTCTTTAGTCCGAATATTAGACGGATGGCCGTATTTTGAACTATTCTCAATTTTCTCACATTTTTTTTAGGTATTCCCAAGTAGACAATGTTATAGTAGTCCAGGGTGGATAAAATCAGTGATTGTACCAATATTCTGAAGGATAGCGGGTCGAAGTATTTTTTTATGGTTTTCAGTTTCCAGAGGATGAAGAAACATTTTTTTGTCACCGAGTTTATGTGATCGGTCAGGGTCAGGTGGGTGTCCGGGGTGACTCCCAGTATTTTTATGGTTTTTAGTATTGGGTGATTATGGCCATTTACATGTATTGTAGTTGCGGAGATTTTTTCGTTTGGGCTAGCAAGGAAAATCTTTGTCTTTTCTGAGTTTAATTTCAGTTTGAAGTTTAAATTCCATTTTTCTATTTCGAGCATGATGGAGGAGATATGTTTTGAGTTGGTTGAGGTCACATTTGTTATTGGTATAAGTATGGAGATGTCATCTGCGTATATGTAATAGGTTCGGTTGAGCTTTTGTAAAAGGTGGCCTAGAGAAGAGATGTATATATTGAACAAGGTGGGAGATAGGGGGGAGCCTTGTGGGACTCCCGAGGGGCTTTTCCAGGGTTTAGAGTAATTTCCTTCAAGGACCACTTGATAAGATCGTTTGGTTAGGAAACCTTGGAACGAGGTCCACACTCTTCCTGATAGTCCCATTTCGTCTAGGCACCTAAGCATAGTTTTGTGGTCCACGAGATCGAAGGCACTGCTGAAGTCTAACTGTAGGATCAAGACGCTGGAACCTTGATTGAAAAGGTCGTATAGGTGGTTAAGGAGAGAGCCTAGGACTGTCTCAGTGCTGAATCCTTTTCTGAATCCAGATTGGTGGTCATTTAGGAGAGAGTACTTATCTAAGTGATTTACTAATTCCAAGTTGACCAGCCCTTTCAGCATTTTGGTGAAAAAGGGGGTACTCGCTATGGGTCTGTAGTTGGACGCCAGTGTGAGTGAGATCTTCTGGTCTTTGGGTATGGGGGTGATTAGGATGTGTCCCATATTTTCCAGGTAAGTTCCGTTTTTGAGAGAGTAAGTTGCCCAGTTAAATAGGTCCCTCTTAAATTCTGGTATTGCATCTTGCATGATCTTAGACGGGCATTCATCTAGTAGACAATTTGATTTGGAGTATTTGTTGAAGAGTGCAAGGAAGTTATTCCAATCTGGGGGCTTGAAGTGGTTCCAGCTCATATCGCCTTTGGATTCACTATTCTGCGATTTGAGATTGAGTTCGAAATTGGGTGGAGCAGGGGGTATTGAAGCTCTTAGGTCGGTGATTTTTTTCCTAAAGTGGTTGGCTAGGGTGGAGACCTCTGGGATTTGATCGTGATGGTTCTGTAGTATCTGTGTGGTGTCTGTTATTTTGCTTACTAGTTTGAATAGTTCTCTACTGTTTGTATTGGCTGTTCGCATAACTGTTATAACGCTTTTCTTTGATCCGATTTTTGTAATTTTTCATTTTTTCTTTCCATTTAATTTTATCTTCCACTTTGTCAGTTTTTTGCCATACTCTTTCCAGTTTTCTTAGATCTTGTTTGAGGGCTAGTAATTCGGCGTCATACCATTCTTTTGATGCCCTTGTGTTCTTTTTGTATGATTGAACCGAAGCTATTTGATTTAGTGTGTCTTTTGTGAATTTATCCCATCTAGTGGGGAAGTCTTGCTCTTCCTCTATTTTGGGGTGTAGTTCATAATGGGTCCAGAATTCTGTTGGATTGGTGATGTTTCTGCAGGTGACTGTTTTTTTCAAACTGGTTTTGTTTATATGTTTTGCTGTTGGGTGTTTCTTTTGCCAACATAATTCAAAATTGAAAGTATAGTGATTTGGCCATATGTTCTTAACCCAGTTTCCTGTATGGTATTGTATTTTTCTTGTGTCAGGGTCTTTGTGGGAAAAAGTGACGATGTCCATTTGGTGTCCCTTTTCGTGTGTTTCCTCTTTGTCAGGAATTCTAAAGCCCAGGGTATTTAGGAACAAATCGATTTCTGTCACTTCTGGTTTTTCCTTTTCCTCTAGGTGAACATTTATGTCACCCAGATGTATGTTGTATGGGCCTTTTATGGTATTGGATGAAAGGTATTCAAAGAATTCTTCTTTTGCACTTGACCATTTTTTGGGGGGGATGTAGAATAGTGTAGCTATTAGAGATTCTTCCAGTTCTGGGTTGGTGATCTTACAGGTGATGATTTCCATTTCTTCAGTGATTTTTTAGTCCATTCTGGTGAAAAGTAGCATTTAAGGAAGATCGCTCCTGACCCGAAAGCCCGCTAGACCACCAGGTAAGGCCGGGAAGGCGGCAGGGAGGTAAAAAATATGGGTTTTTAAATTTTCCCCCTCCTCAGAAAAAAATCGCGATTATGTGAAATCGCGAGTGCAGAAACCGCGTATGGGGAATGGAAAGTGTACAACAAATGCACAGACATTACAGACTTAAACATAGGGGAAGTGGGGAGAACTACAATAACTACAGACTTGGGAGTACTGATTGACAAGTCGATGAAGCCATCCCTGCAATGTGCGGTGGCGGCGAAAAGGGAAAACAGAATGCTAGGAATGATAAAGAAGGGGATCACAAACAGATCGGAGAAGGTTATCATGCTGCTGTACCGGGCCATGGTGCGCCCTCACCTGGAGTACTGCGTACAGCACTGGTCGCCATACACGAAGAAGGACATGATACTACTCGAAAGGGTCTAGAGAAGAGCGACCAAGATGGTATACCCTAGAGCAGGGGTGTCCAATGTCGGTCCTCGAGGGCCGCAATCCAGTCGGGTTTTCAGGATTTCCCCAATGAATATGCATGAGATCTATTTGCATGCACTGCTTTCAATGCATATTCATTGGGGAAATCCTGAAAACCCGACTGGATTGCGGCCCTCGAGGACCGACATTGGACATCCCTGCCCTAGAGGAAAGGAGAGACAGGGGAGATATGATTCAGACGTTCAAATACTTGAAGGGTATTAACGTAGAACAAAATCTTTTCCAGAGAAAGGAAAATGGTAAAAACCAGAGGACATAACTTGAGGTTGAGGGGTGGTAGATTCAGGGGCAATGTTAGGAAATTCTACTTTACAGAGAGGGTAGTGGATGCCTGGAATGTGCTCCCGAGAGAGGTGGTGGAGAGTAAAACTGTGACTGAGTTCAAAGATGAGTGGGATGAACACAGACGATTTAGAATCAGAAAATAATATTAAATATTGAACTAGGCCAGTACTGGGCAGACTTGCACGGTCTGTGTCTGTGTCTGGCCGTTTGGTAGAGGATGGGCTGGGGAGGGCTTCAATGGCTGGGAGGGTGTAGATGGGCTGGAGTAAGTCTTAACAGAGATTTCGGCAGTTGGAACCCAAGCACAGTACCGGGTAAAGCTTTGGATTCTTGCCCAGAAATAGCTAAGAAGAAAAAATTAAAAAAAAAATTTTTTTAATTGAATCAGGTTGGCCAGACTGGATGGACCATTCGGGTCTTTATCTGCCGTCATCTACTATGTTACTATGGTTAAGGAGTTGGAGGAGCTACCATACAGTGAAAGATTAGAGAAACTGGACCTCTTATCCCTCGAACAGAGGAGATTGAGAGGGGGCATGATCGAAACATTGAAGGTACTGAAGGGGATAAACTTAGTAGACAAGGACAGGTTGCTCACCCTCTCCAGGGTAGGGAGAATGAGAGGGCAATCTCTAAAGTTGAAAGGGGATAGATTCCGTACAAACGTAAGGAAGTTCTTCTTCACCCAGAGAGTGGTAGAAAGCTGGAACGCTCTTCCGGAGGCTGTTATAGGGGAAAACACCCTACAAGGATTCAAGACAAAGTTAGACAAGTTCCTGCTGAACAAAAACGTGCGCTGGTAGAGCCAGTCTCAGTTAGGACACTGGTCTTTGACCAGAGGGCCGCCGCGTAAGCGGACTTAGTTCATGATGATCAGGCGGGTTTTATTGAGGGGAGACAAACTTTTGACAATATCCGTACACTGCTTCATTTGATATGGTTTGTACAGCGTGAGAATTTACCAGCTTTGCTGTTGAGTGTCGATGCTGAAAAGGCCTTTGATCGGGTGTCCTGGCCCTTTTTGTTGAGCACTTTATCAGCAATGGGTGTTGGGGGGGAAATTTTTTTTTTTTTTAATGTCTTTATTAGCAAATTTTATATACAAAGCCTTTAGCAGCTCTCCGTATGAATGGGAGTTATACTGATAATTTTATGTTGGCACGAGGGACCAGACAGGGCTGTGCTCTTTCGCCTTTACTTTTTACATTGGCTATGGAGCCTTTGGCCTCTCATGTTCGAGCCCAGCAGAATATTCATGGTGTGGTGTGTGGTGGGCTTTCCACAAAATTGTTGATGTTTGCTGACGATGTTATTTTTACGTTAACTCACCCACGGACTTCTTTATCGGGGATCATTGATGCATTGACTCGATATGGTGAGATTTCTGGTTTCCGCACTAATATGAATAAATTGGAGATTCTTAATTTATCAGTGAACCCCAAAGATAGTGCTGTGTTGAAGGCTAGGTATCCTTTTAAGTGGGCATCTAAATGCATCCGTTACTTGGGAGTTAATTTAACGGCGCAGCCCCAATCTTTATTTGATGTTAATTTTCCGCCGCTTTTGAAATCACTTTGGGCTGATTTGGATAGATGGGAGAATACCTCCATATCTTGGTATGGTCGTATTCAGAGTGTGAAGATGTTGGTTTTACCAAAATTGCTTTATCTTTTTCAAGCTTTGCCTATTCCATTGCCGGCAACTTTCTTTCAGGGGTGGCTAGAAAAATTTTTCAATATATTTGGAAAAGTACTCTGCGGGTACCGAGGAGTGTATTGCATCAATTTCAGACCCAGGGGGGTATGGCGGTACCTTATTTACGGCGCTATGTGGCGGCTCAATAAAAGTGTTTTTTAGCTTGGTGTAAAGATCCATCGAAGAGCTGGGTTCGCTTGGAAAGAATTTTGGGCTCTGAGGAGCTGTGTCGGGTGCTGCCTTGGTTACCGATGGGGGAGGCTCGACAGCTGTTTAAAGGGGCTAATCCGTTTCTGCATCACACATTTGTGGTGTGGGCTAGAACACGGACCGTCTTTCTCGCACTAGACTTTATTATCGTAGTACCCCGTTGTGGGTGGCGGCGGATTTTTAACCTGGCAGAGTCGATCCTTGTTTTCGTGTTTGGGCTCAGCAGGGTCTTATGGATTTGGGGGATTTTGTGGAAGACGGTAAATTAGTATCATTTTCTGATTTGAGGGAGGCTTATGATTTATCGGTAAATGATCACATTTGCTATCACCAGGTGGCGTATTTTATTGGTCGCAGGGCTCTTCATGAGCTTTGCTTAGAGGAGACCCCCTTGGAGTGGGCGATTATGGAGAGTAGTAGTCAAGGGTGTATTTCTAGATTTTATAGAACTCTTATTCAACAACAGCCCCCCCCCCAATTAAATTTATCTCTGTCTGGGAGGGACTCTTAAGACTAGTTCAACCAGCTATTAATTGGGAGCGGGTATTTCTCCACTTGCTCCGTGTTTCTATAGCTAGCTCTTTGGTGGAAAATGGATACAAGATGCTGTACCAGTGGTACCTTACACCCATACGTCTCCATAAAATGTACCCACAGGTGTTAAATTTATGCTGGAGAAATTGTGGTCAGCCAGGTACTTTTCTTCACATTTGGTGGGACTGCTTGCGGGTTATCCCCTATTGGGCTATTGTCTGACATCTTACATACCACTCTTATAAGAAAAATGGGTTGTGCTCTTTTACATCTTCCGTTGGCTCCATTGCCTGCTAAAGCACATAAGCTTGTTTTATCTTTACTGCTGCTAGACCTTTATTGGCAGCCCATTGGAAACAGCCTTTTCCCCCAGGTCGGATTCACCTATTCCAGAAAGTGGACTTTATTTTTCGTATGTCTAAATTGACTGCTTTGTTACATAATCGTCTTACCCCCTTTTGTAAGGTGTGGGATCCCTATATTAGATGGTGAGAAAGTTCCTCATGACCTATGATTAGTAATATATTCGTTATTTGCAATCTTTTCTATTGCTATTGTTTGCATTACTGACCCTGGGGTGGGGGAGGGAAGGATGGTTTGGTTTTTTATTGGATGTATTCTTGTGCATTGTACTGAAGAGTTACGGTACAACATTCTGTGTTATTGAGAATATGGGGGGTAGAGAGGGACTGTTTAATCTGGATTTTTGATTTTCTATTTGTTATACCTCTGAGGCTTTGTATTTCTTCTGAAAAACTTTCAATAAAAATGCTTTCTCACGCTATGGAAACTTTGTACCATTAGCTCTATGAACGTGGAGATGATGTGGTATACAAACCTAAGGATTAGATTAGATTAGATTAAACAGTACTTCGATTTCTTTTCCTTTCGACTGCTGGTTCAATTCCTAATCTTAAGTACCTTAGACTACTGAATATTATATATTTGGGATCTCTCAAGAAAACCATCAAACGACTGAGGGTCATCCAAAATCCTGCAGTCCGTCTCATTTATGGCCTCAAGAAATCAGACCATGTAAGCCCATATTACAAAAAACTACACTGGCTGCCTGTGGAAGCAAGGGTCATTTCTAAGTTTGCTTGCTTTTGCTTCAAAACCATGACAGGTTCATCCCCATCCTATCTGTCTCACCAATTTGAATTCCCAGGCACAACTAATACACACAGTTTCTACTTGTTCGCTTTTCCATCCCTAAAGGGCTGCACCTACAAGAGATTCCTCGATAGAACACTATAATTCCAAGCAGGCAAATGGAGCAAATGTTTAACCAACTTCATCTCAAATGCACTTTCGCACCAAACGTTTAGGAAGTCAATAAAAACTTATCTCTTTGACAAATTTCTCTGACCCCACTTCAACCTGATGTACTTCCAAAACACTTCCAGATAAACCTGACTAAACTTAGCATGCCAATGTAATTTCGAAAGTTCTCTGTAATGTCGCTGTCTGTATACAGTCTCTTCCCTTGTAAACCGCTTAGAACTGTTTGTGGTATGGCAGTATATAAAAATAAAATTATTATTATTATAAGGGGAGCAGCCGAGTTTCCATGCCATATGTTGTGTAGGACACATGATATTTTGAAGTTTATCCGGGATGATATAGGAAGCCAGTGTAGTAGTTTGAGGAAGGTCAAGATCGAATCATATTTCTTTAGGTTGAAAATCAGTCTTGGAGATGCTTCTTACGCCAAAGGAATTGTCCTGGAAAAAGTTGGTGTAGAGGCTAACAGCTCAACTCTGCTATCAGGAAGTGTGTCAGAGTGCAGCTGATCAAGAACAGCAAGAAAATTACAGCTTTTGTTCCCAATGATGGTTATTTGAACTCCATTGCTGGTTTTGGCCGTGTCGGTTTTGTAGTTGGTGACATTCCTGGTGTCTGGTTCAAAGTTGTGAAAGTGGCTGTTTCCCTGTTAGCCTTATACGAAGGCAAGAAAGAGAGGCCAAGATCATAAACTAATTCTAATGCTAATAAAACTCTTCCTTTCAAAAAAATTAAGAAAATCAGTCTTACTGCTGTGTTCTGGATGAGATGAAGTAGGTTCATTAGTGTGCTGTTGATACACGAGTAGACAGAATTGCAGTAGTCCAGTTGAGGCAGGACCATCATCTGGATGATCAGTGCAAAGTGATGTGGATGAAAGTATGGCCTAGTGAGTCGTAGTTGCCTCATTGTGTAGATGGTCTTTTTCTGAAGATTTGAGATTTGTGGTTCCATCGTGAGGGTGTCATCCATTATACAGCCGAGGACTTTAGTGGATTTTTCCATTGTGATGGTGATGCCACACTGAAGGATGACATTTTTTTTTTTTTGAGTTTTAAACTGTTTATTGAAAAAATGCAAAAGACATACATAATAGAAAACATTCCAAAATCACTGGTACAGAGCAATCAGTTGAAACAGCACTCTTCGTAACAATGCCAAGCAATAGCAGGAGAACAGAGCAGTACCAGGATCTAAACCCCCTATTCTAAATCTCCCATGTATCCCCCCCACCCCCAAATAGCATATACAATCAACAGTGGAAAGAAGCCAAAGAATGTGAAGCAGAACATGGGGTACAGAGGTATAAAAAGGAAAAAAAAGAAAGAAAGAAATAATGGGGAATATGAAAGCAGGTTAACCATCCCGTCTAGTCGTCCAGGCAAAATAGGGTTTCCACCGATGCATGAACAGACCCAAAGTGTGCTGGCATATGGCAGTCAACTGAGACATACGAAATACGTAATCCATTTTGGTAACCACCTGCAATTTGGATGGGAGAACATCTTGACGCCATGCTGCAGCCAAAGCCAATCGTGCAGCGGTAACCAATGGGGCAATGAGAGAAGAAAATCGGGAGGGGACTCCCTGTGGCAACAAATTTAACAATGCACACCCCCGCTCCTTAACCATGAGCACCCCACAAATGTCCGATAGAACCGAAAATACCATATCCCAAAAGGGACCCACCTTTGGACAAGCCCACCAAATGTGTTCAAACGTTCCTGAGGCTCCACAGTTACGCCAACAATCATCCGGGAGAGCGGGATTAATCCTATGCAGTCTTTCAGGCGTGTAGTACCAGCAGTATAGCATTTTATAGCCATTTTCCACCATATTGCTGGCAACAAATGGTTTAAGGAGAGAGCGGAGAATACGTTTCCACTGTAGAGGAGTAAAGGTTCGGCCCAAAAGATCTTCCCAATATGCAAAATAACGCCTGGGTGGATTATCATGCGAAAGAAGTAACCCATATAATCTAGAGATACATCCTCTCCCACTCGAAGCCTCCCATACTGTATTCCAAGCTTCCGAATCCACAAGAAGATCCGGCAAGGCCCTTCGACTGAGGAAATCAACCACCTGATTATATTGTAACAAATCCGCTCCCCTTATACCATATTCCTCTTGCAAATGAGATGGCGGAATCAAAGCACCATCCACCATAAACTGTCCCAAGGTACACAGCCCCCCCGCTTCCCAAGATCGAAAACGGGAATCAAAGTTGCCAGGCAAAAACCCCTCTGCAATCCTCACTGGTGTCTGAGAGAAATATACCCTACCGGGGAACAACTTCTCCCGAAACAACAGCCACACACGCAAAATTACCCCTATCACCGGATTGACCCTGCGAGCCATCACCCGAAGCTTATGCAAAGCATACCACGGTACGGAACGTAAGGAAATATCACCTAAAAACCAGGCATCCAGTTGTACCCAGGTCCTATGGGGCTCTTGCTGCCAAGTCAATAAGTATCACAGCTGGGCTGCCAGATAATAATAATAAAAATGGGGAACCGCCATTCCTCCCCTATCCCGTGATTGAAATAACATTTAATGACTAACCCATGGAGGTCTCCGCTTCCAAATATAAGAGAAAAGCATTCGATGTAAATGATCAAAAAATGTCCTGGGGAGAAAAATTGGCAGCGCTGTGAAAAAGTAAAGAAAACGCGGCAATACCATCATTTTAATCACGTGAACCCTCCCCATCCATGAAATAGAAAGTTTTTCCCACCGTTCTAAATCCTCCCTCACCTGTTGTAATAATCGGGGATAGTTAGCATCATATAAAGAAGACAATTTTGCCGTAAGATGAATACTCAAATACTTCAATGAGGAGGTCGTCCATCGAAAAGGAAAACGGTGTTGCAGATCCACACGATCTTGATCTCCGACGGTGAGATTAAGAATTTCGGATTTAGCCATATTAACTTTGATGCCCGAGACCATGCCATAGTCAGCCAAAGCCGTCACTATCCCCTGAAGAGACTCCCCTGGATTGCGAAGCATGAGAAGAATATCATCTGCAAAAAGAAGTATTTTCTGTTCTTGTCCTCCACTAACGATACCCTCTATATTAGTACACTCTCGCACCCTCTGAGCAAACGGTTCCATAGCTAGCACAAAGAGGAGAGGCGACAGAGCACACCCCTGTCTCGTACCTCTAGCAAGCTCGAATTCAGCACAATATGCACCATTCACCTTAAGAGAGGCTAAAGGCCTAACATACAAAGAGCGAACCCAATCCAGATATTGACCCGATATTCCCATAGATGATAACGTCCTAAACAGGAAAGGCCAGGAGACCCTATCAAAGGCCTTCTCTGCGTCTATTCCTAAAATCAAAGCGGGGTCTTGACATGCCGTCGCGGAATTAACAATATGAAACACTCTGCGAAGATTATCAAACGTCTGTCGACCCTGAACAAAACCCGCCTGATCACCCTGTACCAATTCACCCAAATAATGCTGTAGACGACGAGCCAGCACGCCCGTAAAGATTTTATAATCCGTGCCAAGTAGTGATATAGGACGATACGACGCTCTATCAGAAGGGTCCTTTCCGGGTTTCAACAGTAACGTCACCCCCGCTAATCTCCACGACCAAGGCAATTCCTCTCCCCCCGATAGACTATTAAAGAATTCCGTAAGCGGCTTAACCAAAAGTGAGCTAAAACATTTATAAAATTTATTGGAAAAACCATCCAGACCAGGCGCCTTTCCCAAAGGCAAAGCCTTAATAACTAAAAGCGTTTCCTCCTCCTCTATAAGCCGAGATAGCCAATTCGCCTGTTCCAAAGATAGTTTAGAAAGCGACACTTGAGCCAAATAATCATCCATCTCCTGGTCCTGTACCAGTTCCTCCTCCCTGTATAACTCAGTAAAGTATTGAGTGAGGACATCCCCAATGTCGCCTGAGGAGTTATGCAACATACCATCCGGGCTCTTTAATTGAAAAATATAATTTTGTTGGCGCTGTTTACGAAGCTTATGAGCCAAAAGACGCCCCGCCTTATTACCTGATTCAAAATACCTTTGCTTCAAAAATTCAAGTCTCTGCAAAATATCCTTCAACTCTAACTCCTGAAGAGTCCCCTTCACTTTTCGGATCTGACTCAACACTTCACCATTCCCCCCAGGCCTCCTATGTTGAGCCTCCAAATTCCGCAGTTGAACCCTAAGCTCACACTCTTGTTGAAGTCTCTCTTTCCGACGAAACGCCGCCAATGATATGATCCTTCCCCTCATGACACATTTAAGTCCCTCCCAAAACAGGACTGGAGATATCTCTTCCGTAAAATTAAATTGAATATATTCTTTAAGATTATCCACAAGCTGAGAGACATTAACCGGATCCAACAGAAGTCCTTCATTCATACGCCAAAAGCGCTTACCATGACTCCCCGCTTTACGCAACAACGAAAACCAGACCGGGGAATGATCAGACCACATCCGAGATGCCATATCCACCTCATCCACCCATAGCAATAGTTCCGCAGAAACCCCCCAAAAATCAATTCGTGAGTAGGAATTATGCACCTCAGAAAAATAAGAATAATCCCGCTCTCCAGGATTGCGATGACGCCAAGGATCAGTCAAGCCCCATTGACGAAAAAGGTACAATAATTTTTTTCTATCCTGATGACCATAGGACACACCACCCGCAGAATTGTCCAAAGATGGGTCCCAGGTTAAATTAAAATCCCCCCCAGGACCACATGACCTTCTACCAAATTCTGAATCACCCGTCCCAATGATTCAAAAAATGAACCCTGCTCCTTATTAGGAGCATAAATATTAACACAGGTAAAAAGTTCCTCCTGAATAGTAACTTTAACAATAATATAATGCCCCAATTTATCCTGAACTACCTTATGCACGACAGGAGCCAAGTCCTGTGCTATAAAAATTCCCACCCCATTTTTTCTGCCTGCTACTGAATTAGAGGCCAGATACATATGTGGGTATTTCTTATGATGGAGATAGTGTTCATGCAACGGTCGGAAATGGGTCTCCTGTATGAATCCCACTCCCACCTTCAAACGTATTGCTTCCTTAAACAATAATTGACGCTTCCTGGGAACATTTAATCCCCTCACATTAAATGACATCCATCGTACCATAGTATAACCATCTATAGAAGCCAACTGTATGCCTCCAAAAACCCCCCCAGTACACAAAACAAAAATCTCCGATCCACATAATCCACTGCTGATACAACCACTGAAAAACACTATTCAATATCCCAACCCCCTCCCCTGCAACAACCCAACCCAACCCCAACTCCAAACCTAACCCACCCCCCCCCCCCAGAAACCACACCTACAATGAACTTCCAAAACCCCCCCTCCTCCCCTAGCTACCGTCAAAGTCCCCTGCAATCGCTCAGAACCCACCCCACCGCTCAAACAGTCCCCATTCAAACAAAGCCAACCATTCACCAATACTCAAACCCAGCTGGAAAAAGAACCCCCGACCATTAGAGATCCCCCAGTATACCCACCCCTATGCAAAGAGTAGATCAAACTGGATCACACAACAGTGAGCCCCACCACACACTGAAAACCCACAATCATGCAGGAAACTTCAAGTAGGTAAAGTCACTGCAGCCACATCAGAATTGCGCTGAAGTCGCTGTCCACTCTTTTCACCTCGGCGCCATCTGGACTGGCTCACACTACCACTGCGCTGAGGTAGGGCCCCTGCCGGGTGAGCCTCCTCCACCGACCACAGTGCGGCTTGTTGCAGCAATAGCTTAGCCTCCTCAGGGGTCGAGACTTTATGGACTTGATTTTGCAAAGGGAAAGTTAATCCAAACGGATAGTTCCATTTATATCGAATTTGATGAGCCATCAAACACTTAGTAACATCCCGAAATTCCCTCCGCTTCCTGAGGGTAAGGGCAGACATATCAGCATACAATTCAACCTTGGCTCCTTCCCAGTCTATATGTCCCACTCTCCGTGCCGCCGCCAATACCTGTTCCTTTAAAGGAAACCGATGAAAACAGGCTATAAGATCTTGCGGACGGTTCAGAAGTGTAGTCCCCACAGCCCGATGTACTCTCTCAAACTCCAGAGTAGGGGGGGTCACCGTAGGATCATCAATTTGTAAGAATTTTTCACAGATAGCGCGCATGGTGTTTTCCATCTTCAATGAGCCACTGCGCTCCGGCACTCCACGGGCTCGCAAGTTGTTACGCCGGGCCCTATTTTCCATATCCTCAGCCTTCAATAAGAGCTCCTCATACTTATCCTCCAGTCCCTTGCAGTGCTGTTGTAACTGTAAAATGTCACCATCATGATCAATAACACGCTCCTCAAAATCATTTAGTTTTTGGCCCATATCCACCACCGTTTTCCGCAACGCTGAAACATCAGAGTGCAATTCCTTCTGCATCACCATCATCGTGTTTTTTAGATCAGCAACGCTGAAACATCAGAGTGCAATTCCTTCTGCATCACCATCATCGTGTTTTTTAGATCAGCAAACCAACCTTGTAATTCTATTCGGGACACTGGCAGGTCCACCTCAGGGGACCCTCCCTGTAGGCGATCGGGAACCAATGATCGCTAATTAAAGCTGGGTGAAGAGGAGCTCGTTTCTCACACCGCCATCACCCGGATGACGTCACCGGAAGTCTCGAAGGATGACATTTGTTACGATGTTTTGTTGCTTTGTGTGAAAGTATATGGCTTTGGTTTTAGTTTGTTGATGGTTGCCCAGGGTTGGACTTTTGCTTTATTGTTTGAGATTATTTCAGAGATGTTTGGATGGTTGCAGGTTATGGGAATGAGAAGAAGTATGTCATCAATATAGGCTAGAATGGTTTCATCTTCCAGCTCGATGTTCCCTAGTGAATATATTAAACAGAATTGGGGATAGCGGGGATCCATGTGAGACACCATAGAAAGCCTTCCAGGGGTTAGAGCAGGGGTCTCCAAAGTCCCTCCTTGAGGGCCGAATCCAGTCGGGTTTTCAGGATTTTCCCAATGAATATGCATTGAAAGCAGTGCATTCACTTAGATCTCATGCATATTCATCCTGAAAACCCAACTGGATTTGGCCCTCAAGGAGGGACTTTGGAGACCCCTGGGTTAGAGTATACTTCATCCTTTTTGACCATGTAATCACGATTTTGTAGCACATCAGTGAACCATTTCAGAATCATCCCTGTTAAACCGATTTTCGGAGCAGTTGATTGTCCACCGAGTCAAAGGCAGCAGAGATATCGAACTGAAGTAGTATTTCTTATTTACCAGTGCTCAGCAGTTGCTTGCTTTTTGTGGTTAGCTGTGCTGTTTTCTAAATCCATATTGGGATGGATGAAAGCCAGAGTACTGCTCGATGTATGAGGTAAGCTGTTTGCTAATGTGGGTCTCAAGGATTTTGGTGAGAACAGGAATACCAGCAATTGGTCTGTAGTTTGACGCTATGGAGAGATCTGCTTGAGCTGTTTTCGGTATGGGGGTTAAGGCTATTTTACCCATTTCTTTGGGTAGGTGATCCTGGCTCAGGGAGCTATTTAGGAGGTTTGTGAGCCAAGATTTGATGGGGAGCAGCAGTAGGGAGATATGCTGGGCATTTGTTTATGGGGTTGCTACATGGGGATAGTTTAGATATCAGGTTTTTAGTGTTAGTGAAGGTGGTCCAGATTTGGTCAGCTTTTATGGGGTTATAGCTTGCAGGGATGGGATAGGGATGGAGAAAGATCTCAAGAGAACAGGGACAAATTTGTCTCCATGTCATTCTCTAGCACTGATGGACAGCAAGACCCTCGTGGTCTCATTTGTGTTCATCACACGAGACAAACAATCAAAATTATTTTTATAACGATGGCCCACTGCTGCTAATAGATGAGGAGAAAAAAGTGGAACCAGGCCCTGGACTTTCAGGAGTATAAAATATTAAAGTTTATTGGTGTTGCAAAACAAATTAAAAATATGTCATAAAAATCAGACAGATGCCAACAGTTAAAAAACATAAAAATTGTAATGTCTATGAAGTGAACAGACCCTACACGTTCCGTATTTCGGCAATGAATTGCCTTCCTCAGGGGTCCTTAGCACAGTGGACTAAAAATCAGGCAGCATCGTGCCGGAAAAAGTCTTTAAAAAGATCCGACCTACGGCGTGGGAACATTTTAAAGACTTTTTCTGGAACAAATAACACTGTCAGTGAATTTGCCCAACAGTACACACCACAATGCTGCCTGATTTTTTAGCCCACTGTACTAAGGACATTACAATTTTTTTTTTTTAACTGTTGGCATCTGTCTGATTTTTATGACATTGTGTTTTTAATTTGTTTTGCAACACCAATAAATTTTGATATTTTATACTCCTGAAAGTCCAGGACCTGGTTCCACTTTTTCTCCTCATCCATTGACTTTTGTGATACCAAGGTCCCTTGCTGTGGGTAGTAGGACCGCCATTAGGGCTTAGACCACCCCACAGTGTCGTTTGTTTCTCATTCCACTGCTGCTAATAAACATGCAAATTAATCCATTACCCAGTGAGAGCAGGATCTGATAGTTCTCCTCCATCACCTCCCTGTAGAGCTGCTTCTGCTCTTCATTTAAATACTCCCACTCCTCCTGGGAGAAAGAGATAGCGATGTCCTCAAACTTCACCTGCATCTGAAATAGAAACCAGAAACACACTCAGCATCTTGCGATGGAGTGGAGGAAAATGTACTGGATGTTCATAATTTACATTCCCAGAATAGTTCTGTTTCAGAAGAGCTGCCAGTGCTGGGGCTCAGTGAGGCAGAGGGAGATGCTTTGGGGTATATATAGAGCAGCGGTCTCAAACATGCGGCCCATGGGCCTCTCCAGGTCTATTTTGCAGCCTGCAGTCTGGACACGATCAAGACAGCATTTCTCTTCCCCCTTCCCTTCCTTTTGGAGCAGCAGCGTGTCTGGCTGGCTGGCTCAGTCGATCGTTCAGTTCAAAGCCGCGGGTTGGTGGCTCCTCACGCTATCCACTCCTGCATCGGAAGCCTCTCTGACGTCACAACATCAGAGAGGCTTCAGACACAGGCACAGATTTCGCGAGGAGCCGCCACACCTGGCTTTGAACGGAACGATCGACTGAGCCGGCCAGACACGCTGCTGCTCCACCAGGAAGGGAACGGAAGGGGAGGTGAAAGGGAAATGCTCTGCTGCATAGGAAAGGGAGACCCTAGGGAAATGCTGCTCTGCTGCTGTACAGGGAAAGGGATAGGGAGGGAAAGGGAAAGAGAAATGCCTCTCCTGCACAGGAAAGGGGGAAGGGAAATGCTGCTTCTGTTGCTGCTGTACCCAATTGGGGAAAGAGAAGGAAGGAAAGAGAAGGGAGAGGAACAAGAGAAGCCAAGTTCATGGGTGCGAGGGAAGGAAAGGAGATATCAGACCATGGAGGGGGAGGGAGAGATGCCAGGGTATGGGGGAAGGGAAGGAGACAGATGCCAGACCAGGGGAAAGGAAGGAATGAGATACCAGACCATGGAAATAGGACGGAAGAAGAGAGATAGAAAGGGAAGGTAAGACATGGAAACGTAGATTTTGAAAAGAAAGCAGAAAAATTGAATATTAAGTTAATGCCAAAGATGGATTCAAGGCAGAACGTGAAGACGGAGAGAAAAACAAAGGACAAGAAGGCCCTGGAAACATAGTTGAAAGCACAGAAAAATAAAGTCACCAGACAACAAAGGTAGGGAAAATGTGTCAATTTTGAGAAAGAAAAGATATTAAACTTTAAATGTGAGGGCTGCAGAAAAAATAGTTGTCTTATTAAAGAAATGACAATTTTGCATAAGGTAAAACTCTTTATAGTTTATATATCTTTCCTTTTAAATTGTTAAAGGAAAGTTTTATAAACTATAAAGAGTTTTACCTCATGCAAAATTGTCATTTCTTTAATAAGACATTAACTATTTTTTCTAAGTACCTACAAATCCAAAATGTGGCCCTACAAAGGGTTTGAGTTGGAGACCACTGATATAGAGTATTTCATGGGCACATAAGAGCCAATCCCAGAGGAGGGTTCTGGGCACTGAAGGGTTTCTGGGTTGGTCTCTCTCCTTTCAACAAGACCCACCTGGGCAGAAGCTCCTGCAGCCATTTCCCAGGATCAGGCTTTGCCTCTTGCAGTGATCGGGAACCGGAAGTTTCGGCTCAATAGCAGGAAGAAGACAAGACTCGTTTCCTGGAGGTTGATGACATCACGAAAGGGGCGGTGCTTGAAACCGAGAGGATTCCTTATTGGCTCTACCCCTTTCAAGAGCTGATTGGTCAGACAGTTGCTGGGGTGGAAGAGTAGTGAGGGGAGGATTTTCAGCTCCTGGCACTCATTCGTCAGAATGGTGCAGGAAGGGAAATACAGTTAGTGGCCTCCCCGTGAAGCTCCGCCCTGACAGAGTTGGGAGGCTGGCGACGTCACAAGGGAGAAGGGCGGAGCTTCACGCCGAAGGCTCTGCCCCTTGTGGTGCTGATTGGTCAGAATGGTGCAGGGACGGAAATACAGTAAGTAGTCTTCCCGTGGAGCTCCGCCCCATTTGTGACGTCATCGAATTTGGGGCGAAGCCGAGGAGTTTTGGTCTGACAGAGTTGGGAGAAGGCTGGTGACGTGAAGGACTGAGCTTCACGCCAAAGGCTCGGCCCCTTTTTGTGATGATTGGTCAGAATGTTCTCTGGGGCGGGAAGAGGAATGGGAGGTTACGCCCTCTAGCACGAGAAGGCTGAGAGGAGGAGGAGTTTCAGCTCGCTGTTCAAAACGTCCGTGGGAGCGGGAAGAGGAGGGGGCGGAGCTTAGTTCGTTTAGGGTCTTTGGGGCCGGAAGTAAATCTTGTGCTGGAGCCTCAAGTGCCCAGTTTCTTCCAACCTGGTCTAGGAAGAGCCCCAAATGGCTGCAGGAGCTTCTGCTCAGGTAGGAGCTCCCCCTCCCCCACTTTTCCTGGCAGGGGGAGGGGCAAGATGGGGGGAGGGGACTTGGAATGCCACCACCACACTCCAAGGGGGCAATGGAGGATTAAGGGACTTGCCCAAGGCGCTGAGGGTGTCCCACCACAGGCTTATTAAGCAGAAAAACATCCATATGCAAAGGTACAGCTCAATCCATTAAATAATACTGTTTGAACCATTTTTCAAAATAAAACTGCTTTGGGACAGTCCCACCAGACATGGATAAAAGTACCCTCCGCCCCACAAGCCCGCCAACTTTTACCATCCCAATATGAGAACAGCCTATACAACTTTGCAGGAGTGGAATACCATTGACCAGGGGGCAGTTGCCCTAGTTGCACTCCCCTAACACCATTCCTGTCAAGTGTGACTGTGGTATTCTGTTAGCATGATATTTGTGTAGCATTCTGTAATAATGTGGCTTATTCAGTTTTCTTGATAGTAGAGGGGATATATGTGAAGGGGAAGGGAGGCTAGAGCGCGCATGCGCTCTCAAAAATTCGTGAGTCCTGGCGCCGTGAGGTGTGCTTCTGTGGCAACATTCTAATTGACACCTCACGGCGTTTGCAGGGGCTGGAGGCGCATGCGCGTGACTGTGCTCTCTATAAACCTCCCGGCTCCAGCGGAGTAGGCAGCATCATTGGCAGCAATCGAGTGGTGAACAGCAGCCCCGCTCCGGCCGTTGACCCTCCACAAACCTCCCGGCTCCAGCGGCGTAGGCAGCACTATAAACATGCTGCTTCGCGCCCTTCTCTGCCGAGTTCCTCTGCCGCATCTCTGATGACATCATCGGAGACAGACGCGGCAGAGGAAATCGGCAGTAGAAGGTCGCAAAGCAGCGAGTTTAAAGTGCTGCCTACGTGGCTGGAGCCCCGAGGTTTGTCGACGGTGGGAGGGTCAGGAGCAGGCCAGATCGAGCAGGACAATGGCAGTAAAAGAAGGGGGAGGGGCCGAACGGAGCAGGGAAGAGAAGGTAAGAGAAGAGAAAGGGGGGTGGGAGAAAATGCTGCTACTACTACACAGGAAAGAGGGGATAGGAGGGAAATGCTGTTGTTGCTGCATAGGGAAGTGGGATGGAAATGCTGCTGCACAGGGAAATGGGGAAAAATGACAAACAGACAACGGGAGGGAGGGAGGGAGACAGAAAGAAAGACACAGGGGCAGGGAGAGGAACAGAAAGACAGAGAAAGGAGGACTGAGAGAGAGTCAGAGGGAAAGGGGGCTGCTTTGGGGGGAGGGGTGTGCTTGGGGCAAACAGCTTTGCTCTGGGGGGGAAGACAGAAGTGGCCATGGAGAGACAGGGAGAGGGAAAGGGGGCTGCTTTGGGGGGAGGGGTGTGCTGGGAGGAGACAGAAGGGGCCATGGAGAGATAGGGAAAGGGGGCTGCTTTGGGGGAGGTGTGCTGGTGACAGACAGCTTTGCTCTTGGGGGGAAGACAGAAGAGGGCCATGGAGAGACATTTGGGGGGAAGGTGGGTGCTGGGGGCAGACAGCTTTGCTCGGGGGGGGGGGAGGGGGAGACAGAAGGATACAGACAGCGGCCAAGGAGAGAGAGATAAAGAAAGACAGACAGACACATCTATTCTAGTTTCCAAATTCCTCTCCAATTACCTAGAAAACCATAACATACTCCATCCCACACAATCCGGCTTCAGAAACAACTTCAGAAACACTACTAGGATCTCTCTTGGACACAGCCAGACAACATCTCAGCACAGGAAAAAAATGATGCTCATACAACTAGACCTTACCGCTGCATTCGACTTGGTGGACCATAACATTCTACTACAAATCCCGGACACAATAGGTATCACAGATAAAGTATACACATGGTTTGAAGGATTCCTTAAATCAAGAACCTATAGAGTAAAATCAGACAAACAAAAATCTGAACTTTGGTCAAACCCCTGTGGAGTTCCCCAAGAATCCCCTCTATCCCCGACTCTCTTCAATCTCTATACAGCCTCCCTCAGCTCTCACCTGGACAAACAAGGCATAACTTCCTACAGCTATGCCAATGACATTACCATTCTCATACCCTTCGATCAACCTGAACTCTCCATGACGAACACAATATACCAAACACTAAAATCAATATCAACCTGGATGAAAGATCACAAAGTGAAATTGAACCCAGATAAAACGAAATTCGTCCTCCTAGAAAACAACAAAATACCAACCATAACCAACATTGAAATCAATGCAATCAACTACCCATACAAACCACCCTAAAACTGCTAGGAATAACTATCGACAGATGCTGCACCATGCAACCGCAAATCAATAAAACAATACAAAAGTCATTCTTAGTAATGAGAAACTTAAGACAAGTTCAGAAATTCTTCGAGAAAACTCAATTCCAGCTCATAGTTCAGTCCTTAATACTAGGCCTACTTGACTAATGTAATATCCTCTACCTCCCATGCCCTACAACCATAACAAAACAACTACAAACTATTCAAAACACAGCACTAAGACTCATCTACTCATTAAAGAAACATGATCACTTTACAGAAGCATATCTCCAATTGCACTGGCTTCCGATTCCAGCAAGAATACAATTTAAATTCTACTGCCTACTATTTAAGACTTTATACGGAGACAGTCCAAACTACCTGAATAACCGCCTCATCCACAACACCGCAACCAGACATAGGAAAACTCACACCCCATTCTCATACCCCCCAATTAAGGAGGTCAAACGGAAAAAACTATATGATGGCCTCCTGGCCACTCAAGCAGCCAAACTAGACAACCAAATCGCCAATCTACTGACGGCATCCCTCGACTACAAGACTTTTAGAAAAGAAATAAAGACCATACTCTTCAAGAAAGCTCTGAAAAAAGAAATAATACCGCAAGTCTCAAACTCCACCTCTCACTAAAGCCAACTACCCCAAACAAATAACCTTACCCATTTCTCACTCTTTTTGAAAATGACCAATTTTTTTTTTTTTTTTGTAAGTTTTTGTTGTAATACATCTTGGATAATTCTTTTGTAATCCGCCTTGAACTGCAAGGTAATGGCGGAATAGAAATCCCTAATGTAATGTAATGTATTTTAGACCAGAATATGGAGGGTTCGATGTGTTTGCGTGAGGTGTATGTTACTTTATTGAGTTTTGTTATAGTTTTTTTGTTGTTTTTGGTCCAGTTGATGTTGAAAGTGTAGGTGAAGTGGTCTGATCAGATAGATCTGGACCATATTCCGTTAGATGTATGAATTTCAGTTAAGGATGGTTGGTGGGTCATGAAGGCTGCGATATCAACTTGGTGGCCTTTTTCATGAGTTGTTTGTGGATTTAGCATTTGGAAGGATAAGGCTTTGAGAAATGAGAGAAAGTTGTCTATTTGTTTGGGTGATTGATCATCTAGGTGTAGATTTAGGTCTCCTAGGAGTAGGTTGTAGGTTGCTATTAGTGAGTTTTGGTATATGAAGTGTTCCACTTCGGTTCTTGCTAAAGACCAGTTTCCCGGCGCTATGTAGCAGAGCATGCAGTTTAGTGTGTCTTTTAGTGTGGTGCTTGAGAGTTGGCAAGCTAATAGGTCCATGTACAGGTTAGATGTTTTCTCAATTATATTAAGGGTTAGATCTTGTTTGATTAAGATTGCTAGGCCTCCGCCTCTTTTTTTTTTCTCTGCAGAGCACTGTAATTTTGTATCCTTGTGGGCAGACTTCAGTTATTCTAGGGTCTGAGTCGGAGGTTAGCCAGGTTTCTGTGAGGAAAAGACAGTCCAGGTTTTCTTGTATTATCCAGGTTTTTATAAGCTCTGTTTTTGGACCTAGCACTCTGATATTTAAGTAGGCGCATTTGAGTGTGAATAACTCTGTTTGATAGTTGTGAGTTGTGTTTGGGTATATAAGTGATTTAGGGTGTCGGTGTGGTTTAGTCTTTGTGTGTGTTGGTCTTCTTCCCCATGCTGTGGTAATGGAGTGTAGAGTGTTAGATTGTAGGTTTGAGTTTCTGTCACTTGATGTTCTATTTTGGAAAAGAGATTTATTTATATCTATAGCAGGAGGAGGTAATTTGCTGCTGTCTTCCCGCTGGTTACAAGAAGGATTAATAGTATGAAGTGCTGGGCTTGTGAGGTTAGCTTCATTTTGGGTTTTTTTTTGAGGGTTTTTTTGTTTGTTTGGTGGTTGGTGAAAGTTGGTGGAGGGGTCTTTGTTTGTTTGGTTACTGTTTTTCAGTTGGTTTTATGTTTGGTAGTGTTGTGGGGGTGGATCTCTTCTTGGTTGCTTCACAAAGGTGGTATGAGCATCTTTGATTGCGTGCTGTTGGGCGCTGAATCTATTGTTGGCTCAGCGTAGTCCCGTCGGGTGGGGAGGAGGGGTGGAGTGCGCTCCCACGCCGGCAAGCCTCCCTGCCTGCTCCTGGATCCAGAAGATGTCGGCCAAAGTGATATTCAAATAAAACTAAAAGAAAAAGAAACAAACTGAAAACAGGTGCTGGGAGACTCACTCTCCAACTGGCTTCCAACTGGCTCGGTGTAGTCCTGTTGGGAGGGGGGAGGGGCGGAGTGCGCTCCCATGCCAGCTAGCCTCCCTGCCTGCTCCTGGGTCCAGTGATGTGGCCAAGGTGAAACCTTTCCGAGCCCAGCGACGGAAAACGGGATTATCCCTGTCCCGCTGGAAAAAGTGGCTCTACCTGTATTCCCGCCATAGAAGACACCACGGCCCCATTCCCCAATTTAGCCTGAACTCTTGTCCACAACTGCCCCAGATGCCAGAGAAAAGGATTGTCGATACCCTGAATCCTAGTCCTCTGTGCACCAGAAACCCAAAGCCAATGCTTCAACAGCTCCGGACCCCCACTCTCCTGCTCCAGCTGTACCCCACTTTTAAAATCTCCAATGTCCCAGTCCAATATCACTCTAATCTGGGCAGACTGGAAATACCACCATAGATTTGGCACACCTATACCTCCCACCTCTCTAGCTGCCCACATCTGTTTTTGAGACAATCGGGGAGATCTATGCTAGTGCTGCCCGATTCACGATTCGAATCAGTTCACCGATTCACTTTGGATGAATCGATTCGACTCGATTTAAATTTTAAATAAATCGGCTTTCCGATTCGGACCCTCTCCCCTCGCCTCCTAAAGCAGGAGCGGCAGCGCTGCTCTTGCTGGCTGGCCGCTGCCGCATCTGTTTTAGAGGGCGAGGAGGGAGGGTCAGTCGAGAAGTGCTGCAGTCCAGCTTCCCTCCTGGGCTCCCCGAAAGACTGCCCCCCCGAAAGACTGCGCACTCCCCCTCAGGAAGGCCTCCGTGTTGCTCCTGGCCTCCCCGAACCATTTACCTTATTGCTGGAGCCTGCAGCCGAAGATCGCGATTACAGCATCTTTGTACTCTGAGCTATTTCCTTCACTGCGATCCTGCCTCTGATGTCAGAGGAGGAGCGGGACCGCAGCAGAGGAAACAACTCAGAGCTCAAAGATGCTGTAACCGCGATCTTCAGCTGCTGGCCCCAGTAATAAGGTAAACGGTTCTGGGAGATCAGGAGCAACACGGAGGCCTTCCCGGGGGGGGAGGGGGGTGCGCAGTCCTTCGGGGGGACAGTCTTTTGGGGGGCAGTCCTTCAAGGGGTGGGACAGGCCTTGAGGGGTGCAGGCCTTTAAGGAGGGAACAGGCTTTTAAAGGGGGGGACAGGCCTTCAGGGAAGGGGGTACAGGCCTTCAGCGGGGGAAGTGCAGGCCTTCAGGGGGGGACAGATCTTCAGGGGAGGGGTTCCCTTGTGTGGAAGTACACGGAGAAGGAAGGGGGGTTCAAAGAGACTTGGATATGCTGGACTTTGGGGGGGAAGAAATAATGGGTTTAAAAATAGAGGAGAGGGAGAGAGATGATGGACAATGGGATTTAGGGAGGGAAGGAACAGAAAGGGAGAGAAGTTGGACACAAGGGATGGTGTGGAGGGGGGGATAGAGATACTGGATAGGAGGGTAATTGGGAAAAGAAAAAGAGAGATGGTGGACCCTGGGGTGGTGGGGAAGGAGGGAGAGATGCTGGATGAAAGGGTAGTTAAGAAAAGGTGGATCTGGAGAGGGACATGAAAAAAAGGAAAGATGCCAGACCTCCGGGGGAGGGAAGAGAAACGGAAGGGGAGGACAGAGATGGAAGATGGATGGTTAGCAGGGAGAAAGAAGAAAGCAGGAGACCCTGGCAAGCAAGTTATCAGAAGACAACCAGACCCTGGGACCAACAAGATTTGAATAATGACCACACAACAAAAGGTAGAAAAACTAATTTTATTTTCCATTTTGTGATTACAATATGTCACATTTGAAACGTGTATTCTGCCAGAGATGGTGTTAGACCACAAACGTGGGCTAGGATTTAAGAAAGAGAGGAAAAGTGTTTTTTGTTTGTTTATTTTGTTTACACCACAGCGCCAGTGTGGATAGGAGAAGACAAAGGGGGTGAAGAGGCTATAAAATAAACTCATCAGGATGTATGAAAAAAACACCCAATTGGGCAGGAAAATCGAATCGAAAAGCCAATTCAGTAGGCTGAATCGAATCAATTTTTTTTTTTCCTGAATCGGGCAGCACTAGCCTACGCTGCCATATAAACCTCCTCAATTCCGCACTCATTCTCACTAAGTCAACAGGAAGCACAGGTACTGGCAAAGTTTGAAACAAGAAAGCAACCGAGAAAGTATATTCATCTTAACTATAGAAATCCTACCCCACCAGGAAACCCATAATCCATGACATCTCTGTAAATCACGTCGAATATTCCGATATAATGGAGGATAGTTCTTAGCATAGATCTGAGATAGATCTCTAGGAATATGAATACCCAAGTATTTAAGTCCTTGCAACGCCCAACAAAAAGGAAAACTCCGCTGGAGCCCCACCACCTCCGAGTTAGTCAATGTCAAATTCATAATTTCTGTTTTATCCAAATTAATTTGAAAACCTGACACCCTCCCATAGTCCTCAAAAATCTGTAAGAGCCTTGGAATAGTATCCGCAGACTCTCCCACATACAATAAGATATCATCTGCGAATAACGCTATACGATGTTCCACCCCGTTCCCCGAAATCCCTAGCAATTCAGGATGTGTACGAATACAAATCGCTAAACGCTCAACCGAAACAGTGTCCCTCGATATATAGAAAAAAAATCGGTGTAAGATTGATTGATTCAAAGACAGGCTCACGGCGATTCATATAGGGCTTGCACCCACCTACTAAAGGAACCCCCAGACCCATACACTCCATAACTTCCCAAAGAAAACCCAACAAAAGCTTTCTCAGCATCAACCACCATCAGAACAGCCTTATGAGGGTGCATCTGTGTCTCCCACAATAGATGTAAAGTACGTCTAACATTATCACTCACTTGCCGTCTCTGAATAAATCCAGACTGGTCCAAATGGACCAAGGAAGGAAGCACTCTCCCCAACCAAAGTGCCAAAATTTTAGCTAAAATCTTAGCATCCAAATTTTATAGGGAAATCAGTCGATAGGACCCGCATTTCAAAGGATCTCTCCCCGGTTTCAAAAGAATCACCACCCCAGCCTCTCCCATGGAAACCAGTAAAGAACCCCCCATATGTATTCCATTAGCCACCCTTACCAACAAAGGCCCCGATTGATCAGAAAATTGTTTATAATACCGACTAGTATATCCATCCAAACCTGGGGATTTTCCATTTTTCAACAACTTAATCACTCCTAGGACCTCAAAGAGAGTAATGGGTTCCTGAAAATACTCTCTATCGCTGTCAGACAATACTGGAATAGGTAATTTATCTAAAAACTGGGTTTGTTTCACCGAATCAACCTGAGCTGGAGCACTGTATAAAAATGCAAAAAAGCCTGACGAATAGCCGAACCCATTACCTGCAGCCCACCTTTGTCATCGCACATCCTAGCAATAGTAGCCCGGGTCTGCTTAATCCTAATATATCTAGCCAAATAAGAACTAGCTTTATTGCTATGTTCATAAACCTGTAATTTAAAATGAGCTCGGATCCGCTCCGTCTCCTCCACTTGAAGTTGATACAGCTCATCTCTCGCTCTCTGCAATCTGGCCAAAAGCCTGGTCCGGGCTTGATTTACGAGTCATTACCAGTTTCAGCAATTGTTCACGCAACTGAAGATGGCGTTGGGTTTGCTGGCGTTTATATATAGCCCTCCACATGATGAGTTCCCCCCCCCTACTTTCAAAGCATCTCATAGGGTGGCATCTGAAACCTCCCCATTATCATTCCAAACCAAGTATTCCTGTATAGTTTTGTCCACAGCTTCCAGCATTCAAAAGCGATTCGTTAAGCTTCCAATATCTTCCCCCCCCCCCCGATAATTCAGTCCCTGACAAGTTACCCAACCTGGAGCATGATCTGATATGTGCATTGCCTCATTTTCCGCTCTTTTCAGCCCACCCCCCTGATTCCAATATATCCAGATCCTGTCCAATCTAGTATAAGTTTGCTGGGAGTGAGAGTAAAATGTATAGTTCCTCTGAGAACTATGGAGCAACCGCCAGCTATCTATCAATCCCAAGGCAGACATTAGAGCTCTCAAGGCCTTGCTATGACTCTGGTTAGCCTTTCTCCCCCCTCCCGAATGATCCAGAGAAGGATCAGGGGAAACATTAAAATCTCCCTCCAGATAGACTGCGCCCTATACAAAAGTACGTAACTCCTCCTGAAGGCCCCGATAGAAAGCCCCTTGAGCTGCATTGGGCCCATAAATATTAACAATAGAGATAGGTCAACCCTGCAGGGTACCACGGACAGCGAGACATCTACCCAAGTTATCTCAGTACAGCTCAATCTGCAAACCCAACCCTTTTCGAACCAATATCGAACCCTCCAGCCCTTTTTGTGGCACCTGCACCTTGATGCGTCCGTATTAGATCAAACTGTGGGTTTTGAAGCAAACCCACATCCCTTGGTCTCAGATGTGTCTCTTGTAAGAGACAGATATCCCATTTCATACGCTGTAATTCACGATAAACCATGCTCCTCTTGCCAGTACTTATTAGCCCATTAACATTGCAAAATCCAATGAGCACCTCTGGATCCTCAACCTGTGTTCCCCCCCAACCCATATCTCCGCTGCCTACCCAAAGAACCCCTTCCACTCCTCCTGTACCCCACCCACCTCCAAGAAGCTGAACCCGAAAATTTCAAATCAGCCAGGTTAAGAAAATGAAGCCAAGTCGAAGAGGCTCAAACACATCAAAATTGCCTTCCCTGCCATCATGCCACCCGTTCCATCCTCACGTCACACAACTTCACCATACCCCACACTCGCTGCCCAAACACCACATAGACCCCCCCTTCTTTCCCTCTCATTCCCTCACCAGCCAAGAAACCAACACAAACAACTCGGCCAGCAGGAACTACTCTCAAATACCCCCTTTCCCTAGCAACAGCAGCAGATGAATCCAGAGACCAATGGGATAGCCCACATCTACCAGCAGGCGGAGATAGAGAAACTGATTAACAGGTGGTCCTATTGGATGGCACTCCTCCTGTTTATCCAGTATTCTCTATCTCCCAGCAGGAAAAGGTCGCTATTCAACTAGCTCCTGAATTCTGGCTGTGACTGGAAAATTATTTTCTCCTGTTGAGGTTTCTCTTCAGTGAGACTGCCATTCTGTTTCTCCTGTTGAGGTTTCTCTTCAGTGAGCTGGCAATGCTATTTCTCCTGGTGTGATTTTCTCTTCAGTGAGACAGGGGTGTCCGGCTGAACGGTGCCGGCTTTAGGGGTTACACCTGGGCCCCCCAAGGTCCCTGCCTCACCCTCCCTCCATTGCTAGAGGGTCTGACTGGGTCTCAATTTTTTTCTTTTTTCCCTTCTCTTTAAAAAAAACAAAAAAAACCCCAGAAACCACAGTTGCTGCATTCTGCTCGGTTACTGCTACTCAACCAGCTTTAACTGGTTTCAACCGACCCTAACAACAAGCTTGTGAGTATGTCTGTTTTTTTACTGTCGGTTGAACTTCAGGTTCTGTTTGGGAGTCTTAGTAATGTGGGTTCGGTCAACGTATGTTTAAGGAATGGATATTTTATTGAGGCTAAGTTTTATGACTAGAAATCCGTGGAGGGAGCCGGGACTTCCCGCCCTTTGCATGCACGCGTTTGGTTTCCTTGTTGGTTACAGCGCGGCAGTAGCGGTGCGATTTCATGCTCGCACTTGTTCTCATTGTTGGGTTTCAGTGTAGCAGTAGTAGTCCTGTTTATTCTGAGGCTCTCTTTCATCAGTGTTTGTCACGGCCATGTGCAGCTGATTGTGCAGGTGCCGGTTTATAGCAGCGCGCATGAGATGGGACATGTTTTTTTCCGGCGCTGTGGGCCGTTCTTCTGGTTATTCCCCCAGTGTTCTCCCCAGAAATTTTTTCCAGCCGGGTGGCATGAAAAAGTAGCCGGGTGGGGCGGGACAGGGAAATTTGGTGGTGGGGAAAATTAAGGGCTCCTTTTACTAAGCTGCAATAGCGTTTTTAGTGCGTGCAGAATTGCCACGCTACACGGCTAGAACTAACCGTCTAGCATGTGCGGCAATTCTACGTGAGGTAAGCGCGCAGTAAAACCGCTATCGCAGCTTAGTAAAAGGAGCCCTAAATGTGTACTATTTGTATTAGTTAACTATTATTAGTTATTTTCCAATGCTCAATATGACTGCCTTTCTTAAGGTTTGACACTTGTTCCATAATATATATATTAAATTTAAGAAGTATCCAATTCTAGAAGTGAATAATTAGATATTTGCCCTCTTTCAAATGGTATAGAGCAGCATCTTTCAAACATTTTTAACTCCGGCACACTAAACGGAGCAAATGTTTTTTGTGGCACACTAAATGCAGCAAATGTTTTTTCATGGCTGGAAAAAATTTCTGGGGAGAACACTGATGCCCTTATTTTTAAGGTCCAATCACATCAAAGAATGATGCTTATCTGGGCAGTTGTATAATAAAAAGAATGGATAAGATAACATGAGAAGTGAAATTGTCATGAATCAGAGGGATACATATCCTGTAGGTCCTAAAAGCAGGCTTGTGGATTAGATATAAACTATGAAGGCAGTGGCATAACTAGCATATGTGACACCCGAGGCCCATCATTTTATGACACCCCCCCATCTGTATGAAAAACATGATTTTTAGTAACAATCCACACATCACACAGGAGTGTGCCTAGGAAAAGGCAGCATCTTACATATTGCTGTGAGCAGTACATCAATACACCCATTGTAAAACTGAAAGTAGGCAGGACCCGGCAGCAAGAAGAGCAAATGGAAAACTTCACTGACCTGTCTCCCGCCTTAGCCCGTAGCGAATTTATGCTTTGGGGATCTAACATGTGCGTGCCGGCTTCCCTTCTCTTCCCTCCCCCCCGGACATAACTTCCGGTTTCGGAGGGAAGAGAAGGGAAGCCGGCACACACATGTTAAAGCCCCAGAGCATAAGTTCGCTACGGGCTAAGGTGAAATCTTCAAGCTGGCTTTTTTTTTAAAATGTTGAGCAGCAGCGGAGGCTGCAGAATTTAGCTGGGCGGTCATCTAAATTACCCAGCTGAAAGGCCCTAGGGAGAACACTGTATTCCCCGAGTCTGATTTTCTTTCTATGCAAGCCGCGGCAGGGTAAATTTTGCGGGGCTTGAATCCGACTATGTTTCTAGGAGCGTTGATGCAGCGGCCACGTGTCAGCGAGAATCAGGCGTGCACTTGGGTCTCCAGCAATGGCGGGAGAGCTGCAGCATTCCGGTATTTTGTTTCCAGCTGACTTTGGTCAGGGTATGCCGGGGCTTCTCTCCTTTCTGGTTCAGACAAGTTGTATGTGTTTCACCAGCTTTGGGACAAGCTTGGGCAGATTTATATGTCTATGTCTGTGTTCCTGCTGTACTCCCTTGAAGGAAGCTCTTGTTTAATCGGACTCTGGGGTTAGCACTCAAGGGGTTTACCAGAGAGACTCTGACCTGTGCTAGGTCACCCAGTCTCGGTTTGTCTCCGGACTGGGGCAACATATGGCAACTAACGGCACGGTGAGATCAGCAGTAAGATAGTGCCCTGTATTTCACACAGGTATCTCATTGTCTCTCTTGGGGTCCCTGCAGATTGAGCCTTTGTCTGTTGGTAACTGTCCTTATTTGGGCCTTTGTGCTGAGCTGCATGTGTCTAGTAGTGGCACAGGATATATATGCCTAAAGGTAGTACAAACAGTTTCCAAGTTCGGGCTGTCTCTATGTGCATAATGATACTGCGCATCTTCCTGCGGCCGGGACTCTCTTTCTCTATTTCTGAGGGGGCCTGGACTTCAGATTTCCATGCTTATCGCGCTGGTTTTTCCTGTCGCCATTTTCTCATGGCACATGCTAGACGGGCCCCCTGACCAGACAGGAAGGGCTGTACAGCTCTTTTTAACCAGGAGCCAGTTACCTATTCTATCAAACCCGCGGAGGATCACGCGCTATGTGGCTGTTAGCCTCATCCCTGAAGCTCTCATTAGCAATGTGAGCTTTGTCTGATACCTGTAAGGATGCTGTTGTTTTCCACAGGGCGGTAGATGCAACATCTTGATTGAGTCTAGTACGTATTCACTTTAAAGGACATACGTATTTCGCTCATGTTGCATGAGGTTAGTACTGTTTTCATGGTTCCAGTATATTCCTCTTTACATTGTGAAACTTGATTTTTCCTAGGAGAATCTTCTTGCATATCCTACAGTTCTCATCCTTCCATTCCCTGGCCTGCACTTCATTCTAAGGGGATTCTTGACTTCTTCCAATGACTCTTCAGGCTTTCTCATGAGGGAGAAGACGCTATAATGTCAGGTCAGGGGGCAGTGAAGATTTTTCAGGATGCTTGCATCTTTGCATCCTCCTCAGGTTTCCAGTTCGTTCTTGGAGTCTCTATGTTTTGTGTTTCCCTTTTCAGTGTTACTGGTCCTCAGGACAGTTCTTATAGTTCTTCGGGAACTAAGGGACGTTGTTCCACTTACTGCATGGTGTCCGAGACGGGGGCATTGGGCAGGCTGGATCCCATTCTGCTGAATTAGTTTCTTGGGGTTACACAGACAACCTGGGAGTATATTTACATTTTCTCTATGGACTCTGAATTGGCACTAGGTTTGCCTGCCTCTCTTGGAGCAGCGCTTTCGGTTTTGGCACATGCCATTTCGTCTACCCAAGGCTTCACGAACGTTTTAGGTGATGTGGGCAGTGGTACCATTTTGGCGCTACCAGGCGATTCCTCTAATTTCTTCTTGACTGCCTGCTTGATTCGGACGACTTCCAGTCGGGCCATTTGACTGACACGAAAATGGTGATATCTTTTCCTCAGTTCTTTACACGTGCATCTTCGAATTTGCACAGCGCTCTTTTTTCCTGTACTATTTATAGATATATCAGGGTGATGTTTTTATTCATATAGGAGAGACATGTATTTCTTTCCGGAGACTTGGGCGTGGGGTCTTGGTCTCAGATTGGCATTCTTCTTCGCTTACCATGACCAAGGGTATGGGATTCTGTACAGTTTCTAGGATCCATATTGCTGACTCCACTGGGAACTTCAGCTTGTTTTCCCCTTCTTATGCTACAGGAGTCGCTTTTGTTCCGGTGGTTCCCGGTATCTCAGGGCTCCAATTATTTGGTATGCTCCTCCTGCATCGCTCTGTATGATTTGGTGGCTCAGCGCAATTTCTCTTTTCAAGGCATGCCTCGGTCTTTGCTGGACTAGCTCATGATCACCGACCATCCCGGGCTGTCGGGTAGGGGGGCTCGGTGGCTTCCATCCTCAGCTCCAGGAGTCTGGTCTTCAGAGGCAACTCAGTACTTGTTCATTTTTCTACTCTTGAACAGGCTCAGGCTACTTTTCTGGAGCTTCAGATCATTCTTCCGGAATGCCGCTGAGGGTCCTTTTGGTCAGTATTAGGATGGGGGTATTTCTCTACAGCTTGGGCAGTAGGTGTTATACTCAGTTGGCAGGTGAAGTTGTTCTGCTTCAATGGGTGGACTCTCATCTTCGTCTTCTGTTGGCAGATCCTTTTATGGATCAGGATAAGAGTTTGGATAGACTTTCTCTCTGCGGAATCTGAGCATGGCCGATTTCTTGTATGTTACAGTGTACAGCGCTGTGTACACTCTGGAAAGTGTGCATGTTAATAATAGTGTAATCTTCTGCATCCTGGATATTGAGATTTGTGGCTCAGGTGTTCTAGCTCTTTTTATGGACGTGAGATCTCCTGGACCTAGATCTCATGGCCTCGTCTCTCAATTCTAAGCTTCCTAGCTTCTTCGGCGGGCCCAGGGAGTGGGAGTTAGTGGGTGTAGCTGCGTGGCTCCTTTCTCGCCTCTGCCTTCTCTTTTTCAGTGTTTTCCGCTGGCTGATGATGGCTTGGATTTGCCATCTCGAGCTCGCTTTCCGGGCACAGTATTTGTAACATCTGTGGATTGGCGACGCCATCCTTACTATGCGGATTTGATGAGTCTTTCGACAGCCGGACTAAGAAGTTTCCTGGTATCTCCGGCTTTGCTCGCCTAGGGTCCGATCAACATTTATATTTGTACTACTTTAGTATTACGACCTAGTTTTTTTGAAAAGTCTTGGCTGACGGGTAAGGGTTATGCGAAGCAGGTTGTTTCTTCTCCTATCCAGGTGCTACGGACGTCTTCTCCTGTGGCTTCTGCTTCCTTTTGGAGGTTTTTCCTTTCTTGGGTGCTTCTTAATGTTTGAACCACTCCAGAGTTCCTTTTTGGCACAAGTGTATTGCCAAGGGCTTAGCGTTCTTGGCTTGTTACAAGGGCTAGGTATATTGCTCTTCGCTTACTTCTCAGCTTCATGTAGTTTAGTTCCTAAACAGTGCGGTATATTCGTGCACCTCTTAGAAAGCCCCGTTTGGAGTACAATCTTCACGTCCTTCTTCTCAGTTTACCGAAGGCTTCATTTCATCCTTGTCTTTTGGGACTCTAAAGGGCTGTGCCGTTGAACTTGGGGTTTCTTGTGGCCATGGCTTCAGCTCTGCAGTTTTCTATGTTGCAGGCCTTGTTCAGCGGGGATTCCTATTTCTGATTTCCGAAATATGGGGTATCAGTTTGGATGGTACCACTATTTCTTTCTAGGGGGTGTCATCCTTTCTTTTATGTCATGCTCGCTTTTCCTTCCTTCTTCCTGGGAGTAGAAATTGGGTGCAGTGCTTTTATCCACTGCATTTTTTGGTACGTATGTAGTGTTCTCCGCGAGCTCGATTTCTAACGACTTTTAGTTGTTTATATCTCCTTTTTGTATTCTTCAAGGAACGCCTCAAATGTATGGTGGCGTCTGAAGCTTCCATCGCTCGATGGGTCCAGGAGGACATTCTTTATGCTTGCTTGCTGGCAGGGAAGCGGTTGGCGAAAGAACTTCATGACCATTCCGCCGGAGCAATGGCTACTTCTTGGGCTCGGCCCACAGGTTTTTTCCTTAGAGGAGATTTGTCTTGCGGCTAATTGGTCTTCCGAGAGTGCTTTCTCTCCGCATTTCTGCTTGGATGTGGGGGCGCATGCGGTAGGGGCGTTTTGTGCTTCGGTTGTTGCGGAGGCGGTGTTTGCTTCCCACCCAGATTGAGGATTGCTTTGCTACATCCCATTGGTCTCTGGATTCATCTGCTGCTGTTGCTAGGGAAGGAAAAATTATATCTTACCTGTTAATTTTCTTTCCCTTAGACGCAGCAGATGAATCCAGAGCCCCACCCTTTCTGGATATTGTCTCTCGGTTTTTTCTTTTGCAACTTTCACAGTTTGTTATTATGGCAGGTTGTTTTCTGTATTATTGCATTTTGAGATTTGTAATGGGAAAGAAGTTTTTTACATGCTATGCCTATATATGGTTACGGATGCTTAGGCAAGGAGCTATACTGGAGATACAGGAGGAGTGCTAGCCAATAGGACCACCTGTTAATCAGTTTCTCTATCTCCGCCTGCTGGTAGATGTGGGCTATCCCATTGGTCTCTGGATTCATCTGCTGCGTCTAAGGGAAAGAAAATTAACAGGTAAGAACATAATTTTTCCATACATTCAACCCAGAAACCCCACCTCCCCAAGCAATCCTTACCCCCAACAGCCACACAACCTCACACAACAGTTAAGAGGGATACAAACAAAACAAGGTAAAGAAGCTCTCCCCCAGGTCCACTGAGTAGACCCTAGGGAAGGACCTCATCACATACTGCTGAGTACAAAGAGACCTCAAAACAGTTCAAGTAACCAATGGAGGCTGACAGCCAGCACCCTCTATGACATCCCTCAAACCGATCCGTAAGAGTGCTGCTCTGGAGAAATCTACTAGCAATTAACTCATAGATGATCAAATTTTCAACGATCCTTAAGAGCACTGCTCTGGAGAAATCTACTAGTAATTAACCCATAGATGATTTAATTTTCCCTAATCCAAAATTTGTTCATCTGTGAGTTAATTACTAGTAGATATCTCTAGAGCAGCGTTCTTAAGGATCGGTGAAAATTTGATCATCTATGGGAGATCACTGAATTTAAGGTGTGACCCACCTGATGAGTTGAAAAAGGCGTGAATTGTTGTAAATTTAAGTCAGACAAGAATGTGAGGAAGTTGGAGGTCTTCGGATGTGATGCTATGTCCACATGAACATTAAAGTCACCTAGAATAATAAGAGACGGGAATCTAGTGATCATATCTGCAGTGGTTTGGGAGACCTTATGCCATTCAGATGCCAATCCCTCTCTTGAGAGGAAGCATTGTAGTAAAAGCACCTCCTCTCCCAAAGGCAGCCAAGTCTCCGTGAGGCATAAGAAATCTAAATGCTGGTGCTCTTATTAGATCTTTAATAAGGTCCGCTTAGAAGACCACAGATGATAGAAGTCATGGTCTGAGATTGTGTGTTGTAGAGGAGCACAAGGAAAACAACAGCCAGCAACACAGGAAAAGCCCCAATCCCTCCCAAGAGTTCACCCCAAGGAGCAAGACCCGATTTAGTTTGATCATCACTCTTTAGCGAGTAGATGACATGTTTAGGTCAAGTCACCCACACTCGGGAAAGTTTATTCGGCAACATTCAAGACTGAAAAACAGGAGCAGAGCAGCAGTCACAAGTAAACGGTCCATCATACAAGCAGCAGTAGCAGCGCTGACCATCCCAGCACGATCCAGGCAGTGGTGGAGTCAGGTCAGACCCTGAAATGATGCTGATGTATAGTGGCGCTACCCACATAGCTAACTGGGCAAGTAACACCACTTAAATCCCAGTCCTGTGACCAGTTAGCTATGTGGACACTGCACTGAATTCCAGCTGTATCCACACAACTTCCAGGTGTCGCCCGGATATGGCTCAGTATTGACTCTCTGGAACTAATATAGTTCTAAGTTATCAGCTTTATAGAAAAAGCTCACTGCCCTCGGCTGAATATTTACCCCAAACAATTCCACAATTAACTCTTTATTTGGCTTTGTTGCTCTTGTTCAACATCAAAGGTGCTTAAAAACATCTTTTCACCATCTGCCAATGAAAGGGTTAATACAAGCAGAGTCTCATCCCCTTCTGGGATATGGTTTTTGAACTACTTTCTGAAATTTTGCATAGTCTCCGGGGAGTAACATAGTAACCTGATTCAATTTAAATTTTTTAATTTTTTCTTCTTAGCTATATCTGGGCAAGAATCCAAAGCTTTACCCTGTACTGTGCTTTGGTTCCAACTGCCGAAATCTCTGTTAAGATTTACTCTAGCCCATCTACACCCTCCCAGCCATTGAAGCCCTCCCCAGCCCATCCTCCACCAAAGGGCCATATACAGACACAGACCGTGCAAGTCAGCCCAGTACTGGCCTTATTTCAATATTTAATCTTATTTTCTGATTCTAGATCCTTTGTGTTCATCCCACGCTTCTTTGAACTCAGTCACAGTTTTACTCTCCACCACCTCTCTCGGGAGCGCATTCCAGGCATCCACCACCCTCTCCGTAAAATAGAATTTCCTACCACCCCTCAACCTCAAATTATGTCCTCTGGTTTTACCATTTTCCTTTCTCTGAAAAAAATTTTGTTCTACGTTAATACCCTTCAAGTATTTGAACGTCTGAATCATATCTCCCCTGTCTCTCCTTTCCTCTAGGGTATACATATTCAGGGCTTCCAGTCTCTCCTCATATATCTTCTCTCTTACATATGTCACTTAAATTTCCTAAGCTTGCTTTTCATATATTTAGGGCCAGATTCATCCCCCGATTAGGCGACAATTCCTCTGTAAACTGCATTTTATTTTTTGCATGTCTTAAGTTGACATAACTCTTCCTTAGGAAGTTTGGGACCCTTACCTAAAATGGATGGAACGTTCTTCTGAGTCATGTTAAGATTTTTTTCATGCTTACCTTGTCTACGGTCGGGGGGGAGGGGCTGATAGTCCTCTGGTTTGAAATAATTGTGTCTTGTACTGAAGAACTGCTGTACAATATTAGTTTTTACTCCTGTTTCTATGTTTATCTGTATTGTTTATTGTATTGCTTTTTTAAATTAAAAAAGGTTAATACAAGCAGGAATAAAATTAATTACACTTAAGAAAAGCTTTATCAAAGATTTTATATTATATGTAAGAATGCACAAAATAATCCAAATGGGAAAGAAACATTCTACATCTTTATATTATGATAAAACTTTTTTTTTTTTAATCATCAAACAGGATTAAACTATCTTCAGAGGATCCATGAGAGTGAGATGCAATTTACATGTCCAGAATGTAGCAAAAGTTTTAATTGCCAATCAAATTTAAGAAGCCATGAGAGGATTCATACCGGAAAGAGACTGTATACCTGTCCAGAATGTGGAAAAAGATATAGTCATTCCTCATTTTTAAAAATGCACAAGAGGATGTATACTGGAGAGAAACCATATACCCGTTCAGAGTCTGGAAAAAGCTTTAATCAGCAATCAAATTTAAGAAAACATGAGCGGATTCATACCGGAAAGAAACTGTATACCTGTCCAGAATGTGGGAAAAGCTTTAGTCATCAATCAACTTTAAAAATGCACAAGAGGATTCATACTGCCGAGAAACCTTATACCTGTTCAGAATGTGGAAAAAGCTTTAGTCGTCAGTCAAATTTAAAAATGCACAAGAGGATTCATACTGCGGAGAAACCATATATCTGATCAGAATGTGGGAAAAGCTTTAGTCATCAGTCAACTTTAAAAATGCACAAGAGGATTCATACTGGAGAGAAACCATATATCTGTTCAGAATGTGGGAAAAGCTTTAGTCAACAATCGGATTTAAGAAAATACAAGAGGATTCATACTGAAGAGAAACCATATACCTGTTCGGAATGTGGGAAAAAGTTTCATAAGAAATCAAATTTAAGAAAACACAAGAGGATTCAAATTAGAGAGAAACTGTATACCTGTTCAGAATGTGGGAAAAACTTTAGTCAGCAATCAGATTTAAGAAAACACGAAAGAAGTCATACTGGAGAGAAACCATATACCTGTTCAGAATGTGGGAAAAGCTTTAGTCAGCAAGAGAGGATTCATACTGGAGAGAAATCATATACCTGTTCAGAATCTGGAAAAAGCTTTAGTCATCTGTCAGCTTTAAAAAGTCACGAAAGGATTCACACTGGAGAGAAACCGTTCAGAATGTGGGAAAAACTTTAGTCAGCAATCACATTTAAGAAAACACGAGAATGGTTCTGTTTTTTTTCCATAGGTATGTTCTTTGGGGATGAGTGGGTGGAGGTAGATGGAGTGGCTTTCGGGGTTCATCAAAGTCCAGGGCCTCGGAGTGCCATTCTGTCGACTCTGGCCTCCCTTGCCATGAGTAGAGTGGTGGGGGAATTTGTTGCTGTTACTCTGTTCCTGTTACTGCTTGATATAGTGTTGTATATGATGCATCTTTGTTTGTGCTGTGCACCCTTTGTGTGCCATTGTTTTGCTTACTCATTTGTTGGCATCAATAAAAATTGTTTGAACCTAAAGAAGACAACTCCTCCCTCTGACATAGGCGCAGCACTGTGGGATCATCCACTTCCCCCACTAGCACCTCTTCCAAGTCCAAATCAGTTAAATCTCCCTTAGAGAGAGAAAGACCTTAGTCAAACTATACTACAACGTTTGGCTCCCTGTCGATCCTGCCCATCTCCAACCTGAGGCTGGCCAACAGAGGCCTGAGCAGGACCCTCCAAAAGAACACACACAATACATTCATATACATAGCATTGCACCCACTCTCACCCTTCCCCAGTTTAAAGAACTACCCAACCCCCACCATCCCCCTCCCACAACAGCTGGTAAACAAGAGAAAATGACATAACCCCTAGAATCTATGTCCCCAACAATACACCACACAGAGATAAGCACCCTCAATACAGCAAGTAGAACGAGACAGCACGTAGAGCAACCCAAGAAGACTAAACAAGAGACAACACCAGTGTGACCTCCTCCCAAGCCTTCCACAACACCCCAGCACCCGTCCCCAATTCCAAACCCTCCACTGCCAAAAATCTACCCCAAATATCCACATATTGTTGCCATGACCTTGCCAACAAGGCCAAGAGCCGATATCTGTCACATACCCAGCCCAATTTGTCCCACATAAGGTACAAGGAGGGCCCAGACGCACTCTTCCAATAGCGAGCCACAGTCAACCGTGGCACAGTAAAGGCTAACTGAGCCAATTTGTCCTGTGTATCATATAGCCCTCCCATAGGCATCCCCAGGAGCACTACATCTGCCCTCACCTCTAGTGGTACCTGAAGAAGAGTCCCCAGAAAGTCTGAATCTCTGAGCAGCCCCATCACATATGGAAGAGTAGAAACATAGAAATAGACGGCAGATAAGGGCCACGGCCCATCCAGTCTGCCCACCTTAATGACCCTCCCCTACCTTTCTCTGTGAAGAGAACCCACGTGACGATCCCATTTTGTCTTAAAATCAAGTACGCTGCTGGCCTCAATCACCTGAAGTGGAAGACTATTCCAGCGATCTACCACTCTCTCGGTGAAAAGTACTTTCTGGTGTCACCGTGCAGCTTCCCTCCCCTGATTTTCCACGGATGCCCTCTTGTAGCCGTGGGACCTTTGAAAAAGAAGATATCTTCTTCCACATTGATACGGCCCGTGAGATATTTGAACGTCTCGATCATGTCTCCCCTCTCTCTGCGTTCCTCGAGTGAGTATAGCCGCAACTTATCCAGCCGTTCCTCGCACGGGAGGTCCTTGAGTCCTGAGACCATCCGGGTGGCCATTCGCTGGACCGACTCCAGTCTCAGCACATCTTTGCGGTAATGAGGCCTCCAGAATTGTACACAGTATTCCAGATTGGGTCTCACCATGGATCTATACAATGGCATTATGACTTCAGGCTTATGATTGACGAAACCCCTACGTATACACCCTATGATTTGTCTAGCCTTAGATGAAGCCTGCTCCACTTGATTGGCAGTCTTCATGTCTTCACTGATGATCACCCCTAAGTCCCGTTCTGCTACAGTCCTTGCTAGGATCTCGCCATTAAGGGTGTAACTTTTGCATGGATTTTGGCTGCCAAGGTGCATGACTTTGCATTTTTTGGCATTGAAACCTAGTTGCCAGTTCCTAGACCAGCGCTCCAGTAGGAGTAGGTCATGCGTCATATTGTCGGACATTGAGTTTTTGACCGTTGCACTCCTTTCTACTACATTGCATAGTTTGGCGTCATCTGCGAATAACGTTATTTTACCTCAAAGCCCTTCAGCCAAGTCTCTTATAAAGATATTGAACAGGATCGGGCCCAAGACCGAGTCCTACGGCACTCCACTGATAACCTCCGTCATTTCAGAGGGGGTGCCGTTCACCACCACCCGCTGAAGCCTACCTCCAAGCCAGTTCTCAACCCATTTTGTCAAAGTATCACCCAATCCTATAGAACTCATTTTGCTCAACAGCCTGCGGTGTGGTACGCTATCGAAAGCTTTGCTGAAGTCTTAAGTATACGATGTCCAGGGGCTCCCCAACATCCAGCTTCCTCGTCACCCAGTCAAAGAAGCTGATCAGGTTGGATTGGCAGGATCTCCCCATAGTAAATCCATGTTGACGGGGATCCCGTAGATTCTCCTCATTCAGGATCGTATCCAATTGACATTTGATTAGAGTTTCCATCAGCTTGCTCACTATTGATGTGAGACTCACCGGTCTATAGTTTGCAGCCTCCATTCTGCAACCTTTTTTGTGGAGTGGAATGACGTTAGCCGTTTTCCAGTCCAACGGGACTATACCTGTATTAAGGGAGAGATTGAAGAGCGCGGATAGTGGTTCCGCCAAGACATCCCTTAACTCCCTGAGCACCCTGGGGTGTAGGTTGTCTGGCCCCATCGCTTTGTTAACCTTGAGTTTAGACAGCTCACAGTAGACACTGCCAGGCGTAAACTCGAAGCTACTAAACAGGTCTACTGAGCTATCCCTTGTCTGTAGCTGAGGGCCGGATCCCGGCTCCTCGCGGGTGAAGACCGAACAGAAGTATTCGTTTAAAAGTTTAGCCTTTTCCGAGTCCGCTTCTACATAGTTCCCGTCTGGTTTCCTAAGGCATACTATCCCGCCTGTGTTTCTGTTTCTGTCGCTAATATACCTGAAGAAGGATTTATCGCCCTTCTTGATGTTCTCGCTAACGTCTCCTCGTTTCGGAATTTGGCCTCTCTAACTGCTGTTTTGACGGCTCTTGCCTTGGCCAGGTAGTCTTCTCTCGAGTCCTGATTCCCTGATTGTTTGTAAGAAATGAGCGCTCTTTTCTTCTCTTTTATGAGGACCGAGATCTCCGCAGAGAACCAATGTGGCCTATTGTTCCTTCGCCGTTTACTTATTACATTTCTTCTACGTTATCTGTTACTGCTTGGTTTTGTAGCGCTTGATGGATGAATTCCCCCATGCCCTCGAAGTTGGCGTCCTTGAAGCTTAGGACCTTGGTCAATGTGTTAGATTTGGCGAACCCCTTTTTGAGATTGAACCATACCATGTTGTGGTCACTGGAGGCCAACGTTTCGCCCACTGAGACCTCTGTGACACTTTCGCCATTGGTAATTAACAGGTCCAGTATTGCCTGCTCCCTTGTTGGCTCCAGTACCGGTTGTTTCAGTCTTGCTCCCTTCATAGAGTTCAATAGCCTCCTACTGCTGCTGGATGCAGAGGAAATGTACCCCGTTGCCCACACCCCCTCCAGCAAAGATCACTAGAGGTGGAAGATATTTTACTCAAGGTAACAGGTGTCATATACCACCTCACTAACAGTTTCAAAGCATTTTCCATCAAAACAGGTGCCCGAGCCACATGATAAATCCTATGCACTACCCGGCCCCAGACCTCCTCCAGGACTAGACCCAAATCGGCTTCCCAGGCCAATATATAGGTTGGTTTGTGCCCCCTGTCCCTATGTATAATGTGATACAACTTAGATATATAGCCTCTGTGCAGTGGCAGCCCAAGCAGCCGCTCAAATTCCGAACTCGTGTATATAGTAGGATCAGCCTGATGCACCCGCATGAGATAGCTTTTCATTTGCAAATAAAGGAAAAGGTCTCCAGATTCCAGCTGGAACATCACCGGCAAGGCCCGAATGGACTCCTCTTCCAGGAATTGGCCAAAGTATTGCAGCCCTCTTCTATCCCATCTCTTAAAGAGCCCCCCCTCTCTCCCCGGTATAAAATCAGATGCAAATCTCAAGAGAGGCCCAACACCTGCCTGGCAAATGGATAAGTTATAGCCCCAAAATCCCTTTCCCCCAAATCCACCCACATCAGGGACCCCAACTCCCGCTCCCCTAAATAACTTCCCATCAATCCCTGTTCCACCTGCACCCACAACTTCAGAGGTACATCATGTCATTCAACCCCCGCCCGCAACTGCGCCGCCTGATAGTAATGCTCCAAGTGTGGAATTCCCAAGCCCCCTTTCGCCTTAAACTTAAACATAGCAAATCGGGCAACCCGAGGTCTGCGCCCTCCCCACATGAAATTCAGCAAACTCTGATTCCACCGCTGAAAATATAGTGTAGGGATTTCAATAGGCAAAACTTGGACAAAATACAAAAACCGAGGTAGAATCATCACCCGAACTGCCTCCATGCGCCCTAGCCACGAAACATATAACTTATCCCAGCGTTCGAGATCCCTATTGACCGCCGTCATCAGTGGGACATAATTCAGCTGAAATAACGACTGCCAATCAACCCCTAGCTGGGTACCCAGATATCGTATAGGCCCCTTAACCCACCTGAAGAGAACCGCCCGTTTAAGCCCTGGGATTTCGGAGTCCGGAACCGATATGTTCAGAAGCTCTGTTTTAGTTAAATTAGCCTTGAACCCTGACAACGCCCCATATTCAGACATAAGATGCTGAAAGGTCTGAAGCGAACTCTCCAACCTTTCCACAATAGCTAAGATATCATCAGCAAAGAGGGATAACTTATGCTCACAGCCCCGGACCGGTAAGCCTCTGATCTTATCGGACAATCTAATTTTTTGCGCCAGAGGTTCTATTACCAAAGCGAACAACAGAGATGACAGCGGGCAGCTCTGCCTCATCCACCTCTGAAGTTCTAATGGGGATGAGTAAACCCGATTTATTTTAACACAGGCCAGGGGTGTATTATATAAAGACATAATCCAAGCTATGTATCGAGACCCCAGCCCCATCTGACCGAGGACTGCCTCCATAAATTTCCAGTCCACATGATCAAAGGCCTTTTCGGCATCCACCGTTACCGCCACCCAAGAGTTCGCACTCCTCCGAGTCTGCCACACTAGATTCAAGACCTTTCTGATCCCATCAGCTGCCTGTCTCCCCCCCCATGAACCCCACCTGATCAGAGTGAATGAGCATCGGCATATGAACTGATAATCTATTAGCCAACAGCTGGGCCAAAATTTTTGTATCAATCCCCAAAAGGGAGATGAGCCAGTAGCTCCCACACTGAGTACTATCTTTCCCAGGTTTAGGTAGAATCGTGATCCCCGCCATCCGCATGAAAAAAGGCAATTGGGATCCCTACTGCAGATCATTAAACATCCGTACCAAGAGCGGAGCCACCAACAACACCAATAGCTTCTTGTAAAATAAGCCCGTGAACCCATCCAACCCCGGGGACTTCCCCAGTTTAAGCTGACGTATCACCCCTATGACCTCCTCTAGCGTGATATCACAATCCTGGCCCCGAGCCTCAGACTCCGTTAAGGAAGGCAATCCCAACTCCATAAGATAATGCCAAATAGCATCCTCAGACCCCTGAGCCTCAGGTGTATAGAGTTCCTGGTAGAATTCTCGAAACCTCTATTGAATGGCAGCCTCTGCCATTGTTCTGGCGGGACTTGTTTTGCTGGTCCTCCACCCGGTTATAGGAGTCCTGCCAGTCTTTCTGAGCCACCTCAAACGCCCCACTCAGATGTTGGACCACCGCTTCCTGCTCCCCGAGGCACTTCTCCGTCTCCTCCACTCTCCCCATGAAGTCCTCCAGCTCTCTCTTAATCTCCTTCACTGCGTCCTTGATTTTCCCCTTCACGCCAGCCACCTCCTGCTTAATAACAGAGATGTTTTGTCTCTTCTCTCCCCCCCTCCCTGATCCAGCGTCTCTAAGGCAGTCCACCTCCTGCCGGGGCGCTCACAACGGGCACAATTTTACCCTGACGTGCGGGGCCTTAGCTCTGCTGCTTCCCTCACCTCTGCTGCTTCCCTCAGACTGGATCATCGAGCTGCTTCCCTTAGACTGGATTCCTCACCTCTGTTCTTCCGTCTGGGCCTACCACAGTTGAAAGTTCATTATGGCAGCCTGCTGAGCGAAAGTAGTAGGCTGACGTCGGCTACTGTAGCACGTTCCCTCTGTCATGGTCCTTCACCTCCTCTGACGGGGCAGAAACAGAGGGAACGTGCTACAGAGGCTGACGGCAGCCTGCTACATTCACACTGCAGGCTAAACTAAACTAAACTTAAGTTTGTATACCACATCATCTCCTTAAAGATAGAGCTTGGCACGGTTTACAGGTAAATTGAATAAATGAGGGAAGGACATAATATGAAATTAGAGGATTATGAAGAGGATAGCTAGCTTTACATTTTAAATCGATAGCTTTATGTTTTGGAGAAAAGTCAGGTTTTCAGATGCTTTCGAATTATTTGGAATGAGCCTAGGTTCAGCAGCAGGGCAGAGAGGTTATTCCAAATCTCAGTGAATTTGAAGAAAAGGGATTTCCCTAGTTTACCTGCATACATGATGCCTTTTAACGAGGGGAAATGAGTTTGTGGGCGGATCTGGTAGTGTCAGGTCTCGAGGAATTCCTGGATAGTGGAATTATGCCATGTAGGATCTTGAATATTAGGCAGGTACATTTAAAGTGAATCCTAGAAATCACCGGAAGCCAGTGAAGTTTTGACAGAAGCAGGGAAACATGGTCAAATCTGCTTTTTGTGAAGATCAACCTAGCTGCAGTGTTCTGGATCCACTGAAGTCTTTGTAGATTTTTCTTGGTTAGACTTAGATGGAATTACAATAGTCCAGTCTGGAAAGAATGATTGATTGTACAAGGACAGAAAAATGTTGTTGGCGGAAGAAGGATCTCACTTTCCTCAACATGTGAAGACTAAAAAACATTTTTTTTACCAGAGAGTTGAGATAATCATTAAAGGAAAGTGTAGAGTCAATAATGATGCCCAAAACTTTGCTTGAGAATTCGGTCTGCAGTGTGGGACCAGAAGGTAGTGAAATGAGCGTGGGTAACGGATCTAATTTTGGGCCAAGCCAGAGTAGTTTTGTTTTGGACTCATTCAACTTCATTTGTACAAAGAAGGCCCAGGATTGGAGTTTTGTTATGCAAGCTGTTATATTTTCGGTGAGGTTCAAATCTATCTCAAGGACAAGGATGTCATCTGCATATGTAAATAGAGTTTCAAAGGGAGATAGATGGAAGAATTTCAAAGAAGACATAAACATGTTGAAAAGAATAGGAGACAGAGGTGATCCTTGGGGAACACCACATAGCAGACTCCAAGGAAAAGACATGGTTCCATTCATGTTAACAGTGAATGAGCGGGATCGTAAAAATTTCGAGAACCAGTCTAAGACTGTAGAATCAATGCCTATCTCAGAAAGTTGGTAAATTAGGATATCATGGTGGACAACATCAAAGGCCACAGATAGATCGAATTGTAGTAGGATAGCAAACTTATTACGAGATTGAAGTTGTTGGATCTTTGAGATTAAAGACGCCAGCAGGGATTCAGTGCTGAAATTGGGTCTAAAGCCATATTTGCAAGGTAATAGAATGAAGAATCTCTCTAAGTAAGATGAAAGCTGAGTGGATATAATAGCCTCGAGCATTTTGGTCAGGAGAGGAATATTTGCTATAGGACGATAGCTGGAAGGGAAGGATGGGTCTAGATCAGCTTTTTTCAGAAGTGGGGTCAGAGCAATGTGTCCCATTTGTATGGAAAATGGGCCCGATAGTAAGGCTGAGTTGATAAGTCTGGTGAGAGATGAAATAGCCTGCGCGGGAATTGCAGACTGCTGTAATTCCACTACTTTAAAGGTGCGACAGAGACAGGGGAAATGCTAGGGAGAACATTGGCTGTGTGATCTACCGGCGTTGCCTTTGCGATCGACCGGTAGATCACGATCGACGTTTTGGGCACCCCTGCTCTAAGAAATCCCATGTGCGAGTTTTGTTGCTGTCCCTGCCCCATTCCTCTAAGCTCTGCCTTAACTTCACAAGCCTCGAACACTTATTTTAAAGTGTTTTAGGATTGTGCACATGAGGACAGAGCTGGCAGGGACAGGAAAAGTACTTGACGGGATGGGAAAACGAGTCCCTGGGGCAATGGGGATAAATTTGTCCTCGTGCCATTCTTTATTTTATCCAGTCCGATTTTTGAATTTGCAAGCTAGTTCAGAGTACTATTTGTGGTCTCTGATTTTAACCATGGATATCAGTCTTAAATGACCCAGTGATAAGGTTGTCAGACATCTAGAACTGGCATGAAAGCTCCCTTCTGGGATTGGCTAACTTCAGCTCTCATCATTAAGCCACTCCATTCAAACCATGGCTTCCTAGTGCCAATGCTCAGTAGCAAACCATTAATGCTGACACACCCATAGCCACAGTAGTAATCCGGCCCTGCTAGCATGGGCTGTAGATGGAATTACAGGTATATAATTAGTCTCCTCTATGGATCATTTGGTTAATTTTTAGTGTAAGGAGGAATCCCTTTGGACCCCGGATGCTGGGTGGGAAACCCTCACAAGTCAATTTATTCCTCTATCGATTTGTGCTGTGAACCGGGACCAGATTCTCTCTGGCAGGCCGCAGCAAACACTTCACTCACAATTTTTGCACGTTGAAAAACTTAAGACCACTCCAGTAGTTATGTAGGAACTGAACTTCAACTTTATTGTTCTTCTCTCCAACAGGAAAGAGGCATTTCTTAAACATGCAGTTGCTAACAAAAATCACAACCTATTTATTTATTCAAAGCTTCTATACCACTACTAATGACTGGGGAGTCACTTCAAAGCAGTTTACACAAGCTTCTGTAATGGTGTTACAATACAGGGTTAGCGTTTTCTGAGATGGTTTTCAATACAGACACATTCTTACCATAGTCAATCATATAAAATACTAGTATTTTGTACTATGTTTATACTAAATCCTACTTATTTACACTCAGGGGAGCTTGCTGGTGTATGGTAATGTAGTCTGGCTGCTAGATATAGTGGTTCTGAGAGATGAATGATTTTGTGTGTCGGCAACAAGATCTTGAATTTCACCCTGCTTTCAATCGAGAGCCAGTGTAACTCTTTCAGTAACGAGGTGGCACTCGTCTGCCTCAATTTTCCCAGCAGAAATCTTGCTGCTGCATTTTGTACTATTTGAATCTGCTTGATCATGTACTTTGGAATGCTCAGCAGGATTGCGTTGCAGTAGTCAAAGATTGAATGTACCAAGGATATGATTAAGTTGGACATCGCTTGATAGGCGAAGTAGGGCTTATGTCCTCTAACCCAGTAGAGTTTGCCATAAGCATTTTTACATTTACAAAGTCTCTTTCAATGAGTAAAGCATTTGTACATCTCCTAATGTTAAGATCCTCCGTGCTGGTAGGAATTTGATCTATTGGTGGAGATAGCCCAAAAGATGGTTCTCCTGCCCAAGGCAGTAGCTTAAGAAACCTCTGATGATGTCATTCCTGGATTCCTTTGAATGCACCATTCAGAGCTTCCATCTCTGCTTGGGGCTCATGCACTGTAAGTCTTCCAGAAGGTTCTGGAAACTCAAAGACTGAGCTTCCAATTGCCTTCTGCATGCTGTTTACTGTTTAATCACAATGCATATCAAATTTCACCTTTCATCTCTTTTACACAGGCAGCCCTGAGCTAGGGTTGCCAGATTCTCCCAATCGGAAAATCTGGACCCCCCCCCTAGACTCACTTCCAGGCGCACCCAGGAGACTATGTAATTACCCTGGTAAGCTCTTTTCCAGTAGATACCGTATTTTTCAGTCTATCAGATGCTCCTGACCATAAGACACAGCTAGATGTAGAGAAGGAAAAAAAATTTTTGGTTCAGATTTTATTTAAATTGCTTTTCCTCCTCTACATGTAGGTGTGTCTGGTCCTGGGAAGCCCGCAGTCCAAAGTCCTCCGGTATCTTTTTTTAAACTGGTGGTGGTCCAGTGCGGTCTCCTGCTGGATGGCTGCCTTTCTCGTTGCAAAGCGGACCTTTGCGCTTCCTGCCTTGTCCCAAGCTTCACTTTCCTCCCTCTTCGAGAACAAACATCAGAGAAAATCATTTCGGATGTCCTCATTCAATGCTCCAACCTTTATCAAGAAAGTAAAACCTCTTATGAGCCATCGGAATGGACAAATAAATGCTGAACAGCATGCATGCAGCCTAATGGGTGGCCAGTCCAAATCCCCACATGATGAGCCCAACAGCTAAAACTGAAATTCAAATGGCAAAAATCTTCCAACTATATACACGCTCTCTGACGTAATTTCACAGACGCTGTGTCCCCTGTGTTAGTACATTTTACAGGACTGCTTCATGGATCAGCTTGTAAGAGAACCGACGAGAGGGAATGCCACTCTGGATCTAATTCTAAATGGGCTAAGAGGACCTGCAAAGGAAGTGGAAGTAGTGGGACTGTTGGGAAATAGCGATCACAATATGATCAAGTTCAAAGTTGAAGTAGGAATACCGAAGGGAAAGAGAACCACAGCAACAACTTTTAATTTAAAGAACGGAAACTACGAAGCGCTGAGGGTAATGATAAGGAAGAAACTTAGGAGCAGCTCAAAGAAATGGCAGACTGTAGAGCAATCCTGGTCTTTATTCAAGGACACAGTGAGCGAGGCGCAAAATCTGTATATCCCTAGATTCAGAAAAGGGTGCAAAAAGAACCAAACAAAGGACCCGGCGTGGATAACTAAAGAAGTGAAGAAAGCGATAGGTGATAAGAAAAATTATTTCAAGAAATGGAAAAAGGGCAAAACCGAGGAGAACTGGAAAGAACACAGGACATATCAAAAAGAATGTCACCTCGTGGTTAGAAAAGCCAAAAGAGAATATGAAGAGAGGCTAGCCAGAGAAGCACGAAATTTCAAACCGTTTTTCAGATATGTTAAAGGGAAGAAGCAGGCTAGGGAGGAGGTGGGACCGCTGGATGATGGAGATAGGAAGGGAGTGGTGAAGGAGGAGAAAGAAGTGTCGGAGAGACTAAACATGTTCTTTTCGTCAGTATTTACAAAAGAGGACACATCCAACATATCAGAACCTAAAAAAATATTCAAAGCAGAAAAATTAACATCCATGGAAGTAAGCCTCGAAGACATTCACAGGCAGATAGAAAAATTAAAACCTGAGAAATCACCCTATGGAATCCACCCTAGGGTAATGAAAGAACTAAAGGAGGAGATAGCGGAACTACTACAGCAAGTCTGTAATCTATCCCTAAAAACAGGCGTGATCTCGGAGGATTGGAAGATAGCCAATGTTACACCCATATTTAAAAAGGGATCGAGAGGTGACCCAGGGAACTACAGACCGGTAAGTCTGACCTCGGTTCTGGGGAAAATGGCGGAAATGCTGATAAAAGAAAGCATCGAGGAGTATCTAGAAAGGAATAAACTTATGATAACAAGCCAACATGGCTTCTGCAAGGGAAGATCGTGCCTGACAAACTTATTGCACTTCTTCGAAGAAATTAACAAACGGATGGACAAAGGGGACCCCATAGACATCGTATATTTAGACTTCCATAAAGCCTTTTACAAGGTACCCCATGAACGCCTACTTCGGAAACTGAAGTACCATGGGGTAGTAGGAGACATACACACATGGATTAGGAATTGGTTGGCGGGTAGGAAGCAGAGGATAGGAGTGAAGGGCCACTACTTGGACTGGAGGAGGATCACGAGTGGTGTTCCGCAGGGGTCGGTGCTTGGACCGCTGCTGTTCAATGTATTTATAAATAATCTAGAAATAGGGACGAAGTGCGAAGTAATAAAATTTGCAGACGACACCAAACTATTTAATGGGGCTAGGACTAAAGAAGACTGCGAAGATTTACAAAGGGACCTGAACACGCTAGTGGAGTGGGCAACGAGATGGCAGATAAAGTTTAATGTAGAGAAATGTAAAGTCTTGCACGTAGGGAACAGAAACCCGAGGTACAGCTACACGATGGGAGGGCTGTTACTGAGTGAGAGTACCCAAGAAAGGGACTTGGGGGTAATAGTGGACAAGACCATGAAGCCGTCAGCACAGTGCGCAGTGGCCGCTAAGAAAGCAAATTGAATGCTAGGTATAATCAAGAAGGGTATTACAACCAGAACGAAAGAAGTTATCCTGCCGTTGTATCGGGCGATGGTCGCCGTACCTAAAGAAGGATATGGCGATACTCGAGAGGGTTCAGAAGAGAGTGACACGTTTGATAAAGGGTATGGAAAACCTTTCATACGCTGAAAGATTGGAGAAACTGGGGCTCTTTTCCCTGGAGAAGTGGAGACATAGAAGGGATATGATAGAGACTTACAAAATCATGAAGGGCATAGAGAAAGTGGAGAGGGACAGATTCTTCAAGAATTTGAAAACTACAAGAATGAGAGGGCATTCAGAAAAATTAAAAGGGGACAGATTCAGAACTAATGCTAGGAAGTTCTTCTTCACCCAACGGGTGGTGGACACCTGGAATGCGCCTCCAGGTGGCGTGATAGGACAGGGAGTTCAAGTATTGGAGTTCAAGAAGGGATTGGACAATTTCCTGAAGGAAAAGGGTATAGAAGGATATAGATAGAGGGTTACTATACAGGTCCTGGACCTGATGGGCCGCCGCATGAGTGGACTGCTGGGCATGATGGACCCCTGGTCTGACCCAGCAGAGGCACTGCTTATGTTCTTATGTTTACCCTATCAGCCTAATGTAACACATTCTTTGTCAGAAGAGACACCAAACACATTATTTTTCTCATGTCTGTTATTTGAATTCACAGAACGGAGTCTCTAGCCCAGTCATGTGGGAGAGAGAATCCATTCTGGCAATTCTTTTGGCCCCGCTGTTCATGTCTCCCAGCTTGGCTTCAACATTTAAAGGGAAAAATGCTTGAGTACCTGAATAAACTCATGTAAACCGTTCTGAGCTCTGCTGGAAGAACGGTATGGAAAATTGAATGTACACCAAATTAAACCATTAACCAGAGAGGTAAATTAGATGACCCTTCTAATGTCTGGGCTGAACCTGGGGACTCCAACTTCCTATATGCCAACAAAAAGAGTACTGGACTAGTAAAAGGAAGAAAACAAAATTTGCCAAACAAATACACACAGTTGCACCCTGTTTTAGGAGAGACACCAAGATAAGTAAGGTCAATCGTGTACATTTGTCCCCTGGAATAAAACCCAAAGCATAGAGAGCACGCTTTATCAAGATGGCAATACATTTCATCTGGCAATCCCTATTTACGAGTTCAAATCTTGTTTTCTCACCCAGTACTCCGAAGATGTTTAGCTAGGTGGCAGTGGGTTGCTATCCATTAGCAAATTAAGGATTAGGATGGCAGCGTGTTGCCAACCACTACAAATGTAGAGGAAGGTGGCAGCTTTGTTGCTAGAGTTGAAAGTCTAGCAGTCTTCAAATCCAAGCTAAAAGCCCACTTTTTTGAAACTGCTTTCAACTCTTAACTCCCATCTAGACTCATTGTATCATTTACTTGACCAAAACCTCCCAACCCTGACATGCCTTGTCCAAATCAGATTGTAAGCTCTTCAGAGCAGGGACCCTATATTGTATGTTAAATGTACAGTACTGTGTACACCTTTCAATGCTAAAGAAATTATAAATAGTAAAATAAAAACTAAAACTTGAATTTATCGACCGGGTCATCTTCCTATAATAAAGCTCGATTCGGTTTACAATAAACTAAAAAATTGAAGAAATAAACTTAGACTTAAAATTTTGAGAATAACCAAGTTTGAAAGTTTTTGCGGAAGAACTGAAGTCAACGTAATTCTCTTCATCTTAGGGGAATGTCGTTCCATATTTCTGTTAGTTTAAATGAATAGCATTTCCCTAATTTACCAATACCTTTAAGGGAGGGAAAAGACAATTTAAGTTTTTGCATAGTCCTAACCAGACCCAGGAGAGAGGAACAAGTAGAGAGCATATGCCAAATAGAATCTTAAAAGTTAAGCAGGCACATTTGAAGTGTATCCTGGAAAATATCGGAAGCCAATGAAGTTTAGCCAGCAGCTAAAAATCAACCTAGCTGCTGTGTTCTGAATTAACTGGAGTCTATGCAGGCTATTCTTGGTTACTCTTAGATAGATTGAATTACAATAATCTAACTGAGAAAGGATAATAGATTGAACTAGGACAGAGAAATGCTGCTGCTGAAAACAGGACCTGACTTTCCTCAGCATCAGGTTGGGCAGACTAGATGGACCATTCTGGTCTTTATCTACTGTAATCTACCAACGTCCCCCGCAATCTCTATACCAAACTTACTACTGGAAACGACGGAAAACCAACATATCAATTACCACAGGAAGGAATCATAACAATCGGCAAACATGAATCTCCTATTGATCCTATTGATCTATTTAATAAGCAATAATATTAAGGACATTATCTCACTCCATTCAAAACTTCACTCTGTTCATTACCCTGACACACCCATTAGGCTTCTAATTAACCAACAGGAAGAAAGAGTTAATCATATTAAAGTAATCACAAGCAACGGTAGACAACATCGTACCCTCAAAAAAAGGACAAGGGAAGTAAAACCTAACAAAATCACCACACTCACCAGACCCATCACAACCACTTCTGTTCCCTGCGCTTACCTCAACACTAGATCGGTAAGGAACAAAGCTTTCTTAATCAAAGATTGGACCATCAGCAAGCAATTAGCCTGCCTCTTTCTAACGGAAACATGGCTATTTTCTGAAGAGGATCCAATATTAAATGACCTTATACCAGATAACTATAAAATTCACATGTTAAATAGCGAAGACAGAAGAGGGGGAGGATTGGCAGTCATCCTTAAGGAAGAACTCAAACTTGACTTAGTAGATTCCAAGATAACCAACCAGTTAGAAATACTAGCCTGCAAAATTAGTAACAAGGATCTAGAAGAATCCCTCTCCTGCATTCTATTCTATGTCCCGCCAAAAAGCTGGTCAAAAGCCAGAGAGGACTTCTACGAATTTGATCTACTTAATTCAATTACTCCATCTTACAATATTATAGCAGGAGATGTAAACCTACATTTAGAGATAGAGGACAATCCAGACGCGAAAGATTTTAAAAACTTCCTATCCTCACTCAATTACAACCTCCCTTTACCCACACAAACACACGAAAAAGGCAATCAGTTAGATTTGGTAGCTATGACCACAAAGGAGATCCTAGATCCTTCTATTTCCTTATCTGACTGTATCTGGTGTCACGATATCTGGTCCGACCATTTCACCCACTACTTTAACTTAATCTGGAATCACCCAAAGATAAATAAAGATCATCTCACAAGGGGCCATATCAATCCAGAGGAATACTGGGCACATTATGAATTATGTGAGGAAATAGAAGGGGATGATTTTTGGGAACAGTGGACGAAAACAAGCACATCCATTTTAGATAAAATTGCCCCTAAATGAAACAGTAAAAACTCCTCAAATACTCTGAACTATTAAAAATGAAACAATTAGTAAGACGACTAGAAAGGATCTGGAATAAAACGGGAGAAATATCAGACCAGAACAATTGGAGATCCAACATAAAGGACTACAAACAACTGATAAAAGAAAAACGAAAAGCATTCTACTCATCCAAAATTAATACATCCAATATGAGTTCGAAAGGAATCAACACTAAAGAACTGTTCAACTTGGTTACAAATTTTATTTGACACCACACGTCACAATCAATCCATGCACGATACGAAACTACCGTCAGCAAACGATCTAGCACAGCATTTTGACTCAAAAATTATAAACCTAAGGAACAACTGTCCGACAAACAACAAACACGCACATCAAATAGCCAACAAACACGCACATCAAATACATGGAAACGAAATACCAGTGGATATGATTTGGAACTCCTTTCAGGATCTAAAATGGAATAATTTAATCAAACTCTACAACAAGTATACTAAATCACACTGCATTCTAGATCCCTATCCCCCTGACATTATGAAAGCAGCCCCATTAGACTTCAAATTAAAACTGTGGAGCAATCTGACCAATAATTTCAAAAATGGAAAATTCCTAACTAATAATGGTCACATTATAATCACCCCAATTCCAAAAAATCGTAAACAATCCCTAACATCAGTAACCAACTATAGACCGGTAGCATCCATTCCATTCTTCGTAAAAATAACGGAAGGTCTAGTACATACCCAGTTGATGGACTACCTCGACCAGTTCTCTCTACTACATGAAACCCAATCTGGCTTCAGACCTCTGTTTAGCATCGAGACAGTAATTGCGGCGACACTAGATTACTTACGCTCCTTATTCAGCAAGGGTCATAACACCCTAATCATGATATTTGACATGAGCTCGGCCTTTGACTTGGTGGATTGTGAGAAATTGATACAATGCTTAGACGCAATCGGCATCATAGGAGAGGTATTTGACTAGTTCAGAGGATTCCTTATGTCCCGCACCTATCAAGTACGTTTCAATCACAACCTCTCTAAAACCTGGAGAAACCCATCTGGCGTTCCACAGGGGTTCTCATTGTCGCCACTGCTCTTCAACGTCTACATGTCATCACTAGGCGTGCAACTGGCTCAGCGGGGTATAAAATTATTCAGTTACGCAGATGACTTTACAATCATTATCCCATTCACAACTTCTCCCTCTGAAACTACCCCCATGGCAACAGAAGCACTAAACCTGATAGAACAATGGACCACAGAATTCACTCTGAAGCTTAATTCAGAAAAAACTAAATTCTTCATAGCCTCGCCACATCCACTGTCACTAAACTCCACTATGCATCAACAATCTCAGCTACCCTATTCAACCTACAATAAAGGTTCTGGGGGTAATACTGGACCAAGGCCTAACCATGAAAGACCAAGTGGACTCCCTAGTCAGAAAGGGTTTTTTTACTCTCTGGAAACTTAGGTCCATTAGAGCATACTTCGATGCTACATCATTCAGACTTCTGGTACAATCCCTAATAATGAGCCATCTCGATTATTGTAATATTGCCCATCTGGCAATCTCCCAGAAGAACATGCAGAGACTGCAACTGGTACAGAATGTGGCAGTCAGGTTGATCTTTGGGTTGAAGAAGTCCGATCACATAACCCCTTCCTACCAACTCCTGCACTGGCTGCCAATGGAAGCACATGCAAAATTCAAGCTGGGATGTTTCTGCTTCAAGGTACTATTCGGTCTAGCCCCTAAATATATAACTGACCTCTTCTCCTTCTCAACCAACAGACATAAGAGTACACAACTGAAATTCGTCTCCCCATCGGCTAGAGGATGTAAATTTAAGAGACACCATCAACATCTTCTATCGTATCAAGCAGCCTTATGGGGCAAAGACCTGGAAAAACTAATAACACACGCAAATAACTATGGTGAATTTAGGAAACACCTAAAAACATACCTGTTCTTGAAGTACCTAGGTAACGAATCTGGAGAATTGCTCCCATCACAATCTCTCCCATAAATCTGATCCCTTAAAATGTTAGCCACTAATCTCTAACTATGTATGTTCCACTCAATTTGTAGCATCTTTCTAATCATTGTAAACCGCATAAAACTCACGGTCCTGCTGTTATTATTATTATTATTATGTGATGGCTGAAGGAACATTTTTTTTACTAGAGAGCTAATTTGTTTATGTTTATTAACAGCCAAAAACAGGATCACAGAGGTTTACAATATAATTCATAACAATTTTGAAAAGAACTCCATTCATATAGAAAAGGAAAGAAAGAGAGAAAAAAATATATACTTTTTTAATAAATGCTTCTCTCTAACCATCAGTTTATCCATAATAATAAAATTAATTAATACATTCACCCATTTATAAAAATAATTAAATAAACAAATACATACAGCAGTCCCAAATACATTCCCTCAATTTAAAAAGGCCAGTTGAAAGAAATGTGCTTTCAAATGTATACGCTTCTTCCTTTCTCAATTCTATAGGCAAACTATTCCATAACCGAGGACTAAACAGAAAAATGCACAATCCCTAGTCGAGGCAAGATGGGCCTTCAAAATGTGAGGAACAACTACTCTATTATCATTCAGAGATCGTGCATAAAATAACACCAAATTAGAAAGATCGAATGGTTGTAACTCAAATAATGCTCTATGTGCCAACAGCAAGGTCTTAAATTGGATCCTAAGTTGCTTTGGTAACCAGTGGAATTTCACATACAGAGGTGTATCGTGATCACGAATATGTGCTTGGCCTAACAGCCGAATCGCAGCATCTTGTACTGATTGTAGGTGCTTTAATTGTCCTCTTCCTATACTGGCATATACTAAATGACCCTAATCTAACTTAGACAATGCAACAGCATGAATTAGCATATGTAATGATTTCTCACCCAAAAAATCTCAAATAGCTCTAAGCTGTCTCAAAGCCCCAAAGCCTTTAGCAACCACAGATGAAATCTGTTCCTCAAAATTCAAACGATAATAGATTATAATCACCAAATACTATGAATTATTTAGAGAAAGATCTAATTGCAGTGGTGGCTTGTTCATTGAATGAGAGGGATGAGTCTATGATGACACCTAAGATCTTAGAGGAAAACTCAATCTGTAGAGATGTCCCTGATCCAGTTTTGGACCAAGCCATAGGAGTTTAGTTTTGGCTTCATTTAAATTCATTTGAACAGAAAATGACCAAGCCTGCAATTTCATTATACACTGAATTATGTTTGCAGAAAGATTTGAAAGATTCAAGTCTACCTCAAGGAGGATGAAAGTATCATCTGCGTACGTATACAGGGATTTGAAAATTGATGATTCAAGATATTTCACATAGATATTGAAAAGGATGGGAGGCAAAGGAATCCCTGTGGGACTCCACATGACGACTTCCAGGGAAATGATATTATACCATCCACATTAACAGTATAAGATCATAATTGTAGGAAATTAGAAAACCAGCTTAAGACTGCATGCTCTAGGCCTATCAAAAAGTCATGATGGACAACATCAAAAGCCACGGACAAGTCGAATTGTTTGTAATAAGATGGCAAATTTGTTATTCAAATGTAGTTGCTGAACCTTTAGGAGAAATCAGCAAAGTTTCAGTACTGAAATTTGGCCTAAAACCATGCCGATACGGCAAAAGAACAGAAAATCTCATCTAATAAGTGGAGAGTTGACTGGAGATTATAGATTCCATCATTTTAGTTAACAACGGTATATTTGTAATTGGCCAATAATTTAAAAAGATAGTTGGATCTAGGTCAGCTTTTTATAGCTTATAGTAAGAACTATTTGGCCCATATCAGTAGAAAACTCCCCAACTTCTAAGGCAGAATTTATAAGTTCAGTTAGCCACACAATAGCTTGGGCAAGAATTCTCTCATACAAATATGAGGGAATAGGATCCAAGATACACTTGCATTTCCTCAATTTATAACATAATTGCAAGATCTGTGTCTCAGTTACCGGTTCAAAAGTAACCCAAGCTGAGTGAAGCTTTTATTACATTCAGTACATATAAATGGTTTCTACACTGTGTGGATCACTGTATCTTTTTAAATCTGAAAGCTGAGTTAAGCTTTTATTACACTCAGGACATGTAAATGGTTTGTCTGCCATGTAGATATTCTTGTGAAACTTTAGATGTGACAGCCGAGCAAAGCTTTTATTACACTCAGTACATGTAAATGGTTTGTATCCTGTGTGAATCATTTTGTGTCTTTTTAGATTTGGAAGCTGAGTGAAGCTTATATTACACTCAGTACATGTAAATGGTTTGTGCCGTGTCTTTTTAGATCTGAGAGTTGAGTGAAGTTTTTATTACACAGTACATGTACATGATTTGTATCCTGTATGGATCACTTGGTGGCTTTTTAGAGCTGAAAGCTGAGTGAAACATTTCTTACACTCAGCACGTGTAAATGGTTTGACTTCCATGTGGATATTCTTGTGAAATTTTTAATCTGAAATCCGAGCAAAGCTTTTATTACACTCAGTACATGTATATGGTTTGTGCCTTGCATGGATCATTTGGTGGGTTTTTAGATGGGAAACCTGAGTGAAGCTTTTATTACACTCAGTACATGTATATGGTTTGTGCCCTGTGTGAATCCTCTCATGAGTTTTTAGATCTGAAAGTCGAAAGAAGCTTTTATTACACTCAGTACATGTAAATGGTTTGTATCCTGCATGGATCTTTTGGTGGCTTCTTAGATGGGAAACCTGAGTGAAGCTTTTATTACACTCAGTACATGTATATGGTTTGTATCCTGCATGGATCTTTTGGTGGCTTCTTAGATGGGAAACCTGAGTGAAGCTTTTATTACACTCAGTACATGTATATGGTTTGTGCCCTGTGTGGATCCTCTCATGATTTTTTAGATCTGAAAGTCGAGCAAAACTTTTATTACACTCAGTACATGTATATGGTTTGTACCCAGTGTGGCTCATTTGGTGGCTTTTTAAATGTGAAAGGTGAGTGAAACTTATATTACACTCAGCACATAAAAATGGTTTGTACCCTGTGTGGATCATTTGGTGGCGTTTTAGATGTGAAAGCTGAGTGAACCTTTTATTACACTCAGTACATGTATATGGTTTGTGCCCTGTGTGTATCCTCACATGAGTTTTTAGATCTGAACGTCGAAAGAAGCTTTTATTACACTCAGTACATGTAAATGGTTTGTACCCTGTGTGGATCATTTTGTGACTTTTTAGACTTGAAAGCTGAGTGAAGCTTTTATTACACTCAGTACATGTATATGGTTTGTGCCCTGTGTGTATCCTCTCATGAGTTTTCAGATCTGAAAGTCGAAAGAAGCTTTTATTAAAATCAGTACATGTAAATGGTTTGTACCCAGTGTGGCTCATTTGGTGTTTTTTTAGATTTGAAAGCCGAGTGAAGCTTTTATTACACTCAGTACATGTAAATGGTTTGTGCCCTGTGTGGGTCATTTGGTGGTTTTTTAGATGTGAAAGGTGAGTGAAACTTATATTACACTCAGCACATGAAAATGGTTTGTACCCTGTGTGGATCATTTGGTGGCTTTTTAGATGTGAAAGACAAGTGAAGCTTTTATTACACTCAGTACATGTATATGGTTTGTGCCCTGTGTGGATCTTATCATGAGTTTTTAGATCTGAAAGTCGAAAGAAGCTTTTATTACACTCAGTACATGCAAATGGTTTGTACCCTATGTGAATCATTTGGTGGCTTTTTAGATCTGAAAGTCGAAAGAAGCTTTTATTACACTCAGTACATGTAAATGGTTTGTACCCTATGTGAATCATTTGGTGGCTTTTTAGATGTGAAAGCCGAGTGTAGCTTTTATTACACTCAGTACATGTAAATGGTCTGTACCCTATATGAATCATTTGGTGGCTTTTTAGATGTGAAAGCCGAGTGTAGCTTTTATTACACTCAGTACATGTAAATGGTTTGTTTCCTGTGTGGTTCATTTTGTGACTTTTTAGACTTGAAAGCTTAGTGAAGCTTATTTGGAAGGGTCCTTCTGCTAGGTGTCTCTGGTCCTCAGGGAAGTAACTCAGATCTCTGTCATTTCTCTCACACTTGATGACTCCATCCCTTGAAACCTCTGTAGTGTCTCTCTGGTTCTTTGATTCCTGCTTATAATTCTTTCTGTTAATTTTCTCAGTTTCCTGGGAATTATTCTCACAGACATTTTTCGACAGTGTTTGGATTTGTTCCATTTCAACCGGATCTTCTCCTTGATTCTTTTCTCTCTTCCATTCGTGTTGGATCTGATGATCTGCTGGAGAGAAATAGAAGGGATTTCTCATGAGTTATAAAACAGTCGTGGCTTCTATAGATTCCATTATTTTAGTTAACAACAGTATATTGGTAATTGGCCAATAATTTAACAAGATAGTTGGATCTAGGTCAGCTTTTTATAGCTTATAGTAAGAACTATACGGCCCATATCAGTAGAAAACCCCCAACGTCTGTGGCAGAATGTATAAGTTCAGTTATCCACGCAATGGCTTGGGCAGGAATTCTCTTATATAAATATAAGGGACTGGGATCTAATATACACTTGCATTTCCTCAACTTATACATAATTGTAAGATCTGTGTCTCAGTTACAGGTTGAAAAGTAACCCAAGTTGAGTGAAGCTTTTATTACACTCAGTACATGTAAATGGTTTCTACACTGTGTGGTAAATGGGATTTACTATACTAACCTGCCTAAACATGCCCCCATTGGTTTTTAGTAAGTGCACAAACACGATAGCCAATTAACATTTAAATTTATTCAAAGTTATTTCATAACAGAATAATCTTACAAGGCTCATAAACAATTATGATTTGTACAATGGAAATTCATCTCTTCACAGCAGAATAATGGCATCTTGCTGAAGGGAGGAATTGCTATTTGCCATAGCAATACTGTCACTTATATACATCATTTGTCCCTCCCTTCATATGATTTAAGGCATTTCATACATGGTAGGGGAGTGGCTTTCACTTAACAAAGACCTTCTTCGCTTTTATAGATAACAGGCTGAAAGAAAAGTTGTTTAAGATATAACAGCTATATATCTTTACAGTAATTTACATAAAAGAAGATTATAATGTATAAATTTTAATAGAACTTAGGTTGAAATTTACCAACGCAATACAACCCTTAAGGAAGGAATATCTCTCTTAACCAGTATTTGTCTTATGTCTTAGAATGAATCAATGTAGCCCTCTGACTAACGAAGAACCGACAGTCTGGGCTTTTGCCTGTGTCTAACTATGTCTCGGTAAAACAAACACAAAATAGCCCAAAAGCCCCCCCCCTTAATGAGAATCACTAATGCTCTCCTATATTGAGCCCAAGAAGCCCCCCTTCTCATCTAAGAAGGCAAGCAGGCCTCACAGACTTCAAGGTCAGGTAGGTCAAACTCCATATGTTGCTTCTGGATTGTCCAAAATCTAAATCTTTATAGTATTAGCTTTATATGCACATTTCATATTTAAATACACACACACATACCTACATCTACAGTACTCCCCCGAGATTCGCGGGGGGTCCGTTCCAGGACCCCCCACAAATCAGAGGGCAGCGGGAGAGCAGCCAGAGCACTGCAAGTGCAGGAAATCACTCGTGGTTCGCTCCGACCGCCTCTTCCTGCACGAAGTCGGGCCTTATCCAATCAGGAGCTGCGAATGACTGGGACTGCGAACCACCGACCGTGAACAACCGGGGGAACACTGTATATCATAATTCTTATGAAAGTACATGCCTTGCTCAGGAATGTGAAACCCTCTATCTTCCTTACCACTACCAGTCTAAGAGCCATCTGGTATTAATTAAGCCATAAGGCTGTAGGCGGGAAATTTGGACAAAGATAAGGAAAAAGAACTTATAATTTAAATACCGCAACAAATATTTTATATATTTACTTTTCCTAAGTCCAGTTTAACCAGCAAATTACATCAATAGCATATTATTATGCCCTTCTCTCGATATAATTTTCTGATCATTTGTTAATTATCCTGATATGGATTTATGATGTTCGCTTATAACACACTCTGTCCAGACTTAGAAGGTCTTTCACGCCCTGCTATTTACTCTGCGCTGTTTCCGCCAGACAGCGCCTTGCTCAGAGGATCACTTTGTGTCTTTTTAGATGTGAAAGCTGAGTGAAGCTTTTATTATACTCAGTACATGTAAATTGTTTGTGCCTTGGCTTGAGAATTGGTCAGTTTTCTATCTGCAAAGCATTTTTTCAAGCATTTATCTCGAGACAGTGCCGGTTTGTGATTTGTTCCTTGGAAATGGCAGCGTGTCAATTCTCTCAAAGGTGCCAAAAGACCGAGTGCTCTAACCTTAATCTATAGGTTTTGCATGTAGCTATAGGAATCGCCTGTATCCCACTCGTGCTCTGCCTATTTGCACACCAGCCCCTCGTACTTACCTGCAATAGCTCTTAGGTGCTATTCTATAAGATAGTGGCTAAAAGTATTTATGAGCATGAAGTAATGGCCCCTGATCCAGAGTCCTATTGAAACATGGTTACCGTTGGGTCATATTTGTCTCTACTTTGACTTATAGATGGGAGAACAGCCTGTGGATGGAGTATGGACACATATGACTGTTCTATATGGTTCAGGAAAAGCACACCTTAAATCTAAATCAAGATATAGAATAAAAAGGATGCACCACCCAGAAATTGAACTCAACCCCTCATATGTAGTGAGGATGCACAAAGAGTGTATGGTGCAGTGGTTAAAGCTTAGCACCCTGGGATTGTGGGTTCAAGCCCATGCCACTCCTTGTGACCCTGGGCAAGTCACTTAATCCCCCCATTGCACCAGATACATTAGATAGATTGTAAGCCCACCAGGACAGACAGGGAAAAGTGCTTGAGTACCTGAATAAATTAATGTAAACCATTCTGAGATCCCTTGGAATACTTAAACTGATGAGGTAAACATTTTCTCGGTCCTCAAGCAACTCAATGTTCAATCATTCTAATACTTAACTTCTGAGAAGTCTGTCCCACATGACTAACATAATGTATTATCTTAGAGAGAGGAAAAGATAATGGTTCGTTTTCATCATTCCTAGATACAGGCCAAGTAAGCACGTGCCTCAGGCCCGAAGCGTTGAGGGGGGCCCAGAATGCTGCCTGCTCTGGTGACGTCAGTCTATCTGCCTCTGTGTCCAGCTCCAGGTGTCCAAGTTTTGCCTCCTCCTGCTTTCTTCAGTACAGCCAAACTCGCAGTCTTCAAAATGCCGTGGGCTACATGCTGCCTGCGGCTGACCCGGAAGCCATTCCTCTGATGCTGGAATTTTGCGTTAGAAGGAAGGCTTCTGGGTCAGCTGTGGGCAGCGTGTAGGAACCGCCCATAGCCTTTTGAAGACTGCAAATTCAGCTACTTGATCTTCTAGACCCGGGTCAAGAGTGTACACTCTCGCAGAAGGGGTACGTATGAGGGCAGAAGCAGGGAGGGGGCAGGTCCAGGGAGCCCAGTGTACTTGGGTGCCTAGGGTCCAATGAAGAATTCATTTTGTCCTTGATACAGCGCATTATAGAGTATCATATAGTTTGTTTCTTGACCCCTTTGTCCCGTCTTCCCTTTCCCATTAATTCTAATCTAATGTTCTATTTGTGAGTTGCACAAACCTATACAAGCTCTAGGCGACTGAAGAGTAAAACAGGGAGGGAAGGGGGAGAAGGGGGAAAGGGACATATAGGAGGAAAGGAAAGGCAGATATTAACTGTCAAAGAGGTAAGTTTTCAGTTTTTTTCAGAAGGAGTAGTTGGCCTCCTTTCTGATAGTTTCTGGGAGATCGTTCCAGGTTTTTACTCCCAGATAGGTTAGCATGGAGTTGAAAATTTGCTTGTATTGAAGGTTCCTTATGGGCGGTAGGTTCAGTTGAATTCTGTTACGGATTCTTCTGGATGTGGACCAGGTCGCTGAGAATATCTAGGTACTAGGTATGAGAAGTTTGCTATCAAGACCTTTAGCATTTGAATCAATTCAAACTCACTTTACATGGGACAGAATCACCAGGTCCAAAAAATTTTTTCACCCCTCTCACCACCTTTATGACTGCATGGAAACAGGTCCCTTTCCAATCCCTGTGGTTAACTCTTCCCACCGTCTCTTAAGACCAACGCAAAAAAGACAACGACTCCTAAAAAACCTACAACACTCGGAGCCATTGGCTCCTCTAGATCATTACAAGCTATCTGGAGCTTACCTGAACATTCGTTAAGTCAGGAATAAGGCACAACTGGTCAAAGACTGGCTGGAAGAAACCCATCTGGATATTCTACTTCTAACTGAAACATGGTTAACCTCTGATCAGGATATCATCATAGGGGATATACTACCTTCAGACTACAAAATTATCCTTTTATCAAGAATCAAAAAAAGAGGAGGTGGTTTAGCAATAATTCTCCGAAACCACTTAAAGTTCCAAGTGTTACACTCCAAATTGACTACTGGCCTGGAAATTCTCACTTGTAAAATATCTAAAGAGGATTGCAAAGATAACTTGATCCTCACAATATTTTACATCCCCCCCAACAAATGGCACATAGCAAAAGAGGAATTCTACAAATTCCTCCTTGCAAACTCGGTAGCCGGTGCCTACAACTTTATAGCCAGGGATGTTAATTTACACCTCAAAAAGGCAGACAATTCCAATGAACTTGTCCAATATTTTTAATATTTGATAAATTACTGTTTTTATTTGCTTACTTTAATTCCTTCCTATAATTTTTATAATGTATACCGTCTAGACATGTATTTTTATAGACGGTATATCAAAAATAAAGAAACTTGAATGTAACCGATCTACTTTCCTTCCTTACATCATTAGGGTTCTCCAAACCATCCCCAACTAAAACCCACCAGAAAGGTCACCACTTAGATCTGATCACATTCCTTTCTAATGCCCTAACGACCCCCAGTATAAGTCTCAAAGGTGAAACCTGGTCTTATACTCCCTGGTCGGACCATCTCTTATGCAACTTTGAACTATGCTGGATTAAAAGACAACTTAAAACAGAACCAAGGAACAATTTCAAAGAGAAAACTATTTGCACAAGAGGACAGCTGAACCCGGTAGAATTTTGGACGCACTATAGCTTAATCTCCAACCCAGCTTTTGACCCTAACTTCATTTTAGGATCGAAAAACTTTAGTGATCAAGTCTTAAACGACATAGCCCCTCTGAAAAAACGTAAAAAAAGACGTTTATCAGACAACTGGTATGATACCGACTTAATGGTCTTAAAGCGAGAATTACGCAAATTGGAAAGAATATGGTTCAAAACAGGGAAAGAAGAAGATAGACTTACTTGGCGACTAAAGGTTAAAGAATACAAAATAATGATCAAAGAAAAGTGTAGCAAACATTACTCCCAAAAAATTAATTCTCCTACTTTAAATAGTCACAAACTCTTCAAAATAGTCAATTCTTTGTTTGATACTGAATTCCACAAGCGCTCCAATACAGACTCCCCACCCCCTGCGGCGATCTTAGCTGACTTTTTCGCTACAAAAATCCACAAATTGAGATTGTCTCTTGCAGGTTCAAGCATAGATTTACCTATCATGTTTCCTGCCTCAGACAAAAAAGGTAAAGCTGTTGATATGACCTGAAATCACTTTGAAAACCCAGACTGGAGCCACTTCCTCAAGCTTTACTCAAAATATGTAAAATCCAATGGCTGAACTTTTTAACTGGGTTTCATCATGCATGCGTACCGGTAATTCCCAGAGGAACTTGGTCATATCCTCATGACTCCTATTATCAAAAACCCAAAGGAGTCCGTTTCCTTGACGGCCAACTACAGACCCATTGCCAACATGCCATTCTTTCTTAAACTAATGGAAGGTCTGGTTAACATCGACCTCACAGAATATTTAGAGAAGTTTAACATTCTACATGATTCTCAATCTGGCTTCTGAACAAATTACACTGAAACAGTTTTGGCCTCCATGACTGACCATCTTTTCCATTTGTTTTCCTGGGAAAAAAGTGCACTGGTACTGCAGTTTGACCTGAGAAGTGCCTTCGACCTTGTTGATCATGACCTCCTGCTTAAATGCCTTGATTCCATCGGCATTTCTGGACAGGTACTAAACTGGTTCACTGGTTTCCTAAAAAAATGTACATACCAGGTCTACAGCGAAGGAGCCTACTCTCAAGCTTGGTCCAATCCCTGCAGAGTGCCACAGGGCTCCCCACTCTCCCCCTCACTCTTCAATATCTACATGGCTTCACTGGGAAATATGTTATCCGATTTAAAACTGAAATCATACATATATGCAGATGATATAACAATTATTATTCCCATAACCTCATTGACCCAAGAGACAGAACAATTCATCTCATCCGTCCTTACCAAAGTAGAACATTGGACTCCAAACTAAAACTGAATCCCAAAAAAACCAAGATTTTCTTGGCAAGTCCCAATAACAAGATCGTGAACACCTCCTTGAGACTAAATGGATCAGATTACCCAATTAATCCCACAACCAAAATCCTTGGCGTCACCCTGGACTGAAACCTGACGTTTGAAGATCACAGCTAAAAACGTTTTCTTAGTGCGTGCCGCGGATGGTTCCACCTGTTATACCCCGAAGTTATTGCTCAAGCCTTCCTTTCTTATTATCAAATCCTCTACACACCAGAGCATATAGGATCTCAAATTCAAATTGATGCAGCTTTCTGAACTGATGCCTGAGGAAGCAGATGATCTGTCAGCCCCTATATTAGAAGAGGAAACTTTGTGGGTGATTTTTACTTTAGCTCATGGGAAGGCTCCTGGGTTGGATGGCTTTATGAATCGTTTCTATAAATGTTTTAGGCATTTATTAGTTGGTCCCCTTATCCGGGCTTTTAATAGTTTGGATCAGGGTATGGAGTTGCCTTATTCTTGGAGATTGGCAGGTGTGACGCTTATTTTGAAGCCTGGTAAGGATTCTGCTCAATGTGGCTCATACAGACTGATCTCGTTGTTAGATACAGACTATTGGACAAACTCGGGTAATTTATTCCAGGCACAGGGGTAAGCTAGATGAAAGGAACGATGTCTGGAATTTGCAGTGGAGGAGAAGGGTAAAGCTAAGTTTAGGCAGAAATAAGATTTTTTAAATGCTTTGGGATCCTTTTGTGTAAAGTTTGAGACCTGTATTTTTGATCTCGTGGCCAGTGTGTGCAATTCTGTCCAGTTCCTGGCACATCCAAGAGGGACCATCTCGACATTGCTCTTGAAATTGCACTGGTTGCCTGTTTTGTCTTAGTTTTTAAAGCATTACATAAGGACCCACCACCACCAAGTCTAGTAATGTCTGTACATAATTACCATATATTTGCTTAATCCCTTCTAGAGAATGACACACTTAATCTCTGTCCCTGCCCCTTCCCATCCCCATAAGCACTATCCCCATCGACTCTGTCCTTATTTGCACAAGCCTCAAACACTTATGAGTTTATATCAAGTATAAAAAGGAGAGTGTGGTGTAGTGGTTAGAACTAGAGCCGCAGCACGCTGAGATTGTTTCATTAAAATTTCAATATACCACAATATCATAGATTCAAAGCGATTTACAATTAAACACGGGGTCTCGATTATTAACTACACTTCTCCCTCGTTATTCGCGGGGGATACGGGCAGAGCCGGACCGCGAATGCCGAAAAACCGCAAATATCCAGCTCTGACCCACCCCCACCTCCCTGCCGCCTTTCCGGCCTTACCTGATGGTCTAGAGCACAGTTCTTCAATCGCCGGTCCGCAAAAAATTCCTGCCGGTCCGCGCAGGGCCGGCGAGATGGACGCTGTTAAATTTCCTGCCCTGGTGGTGTTCGGGGAAATCTTCTGTTCCTCCCAGCCTCGGGTGATCAAGACAGGCTGCTGACGTCGGGCATTCCCTCTGAGTCTCGCCTATGCGGAAACAGGAAGTTGAAATAAAATAGGCGGGACTCAGAGAGGGAAGGTCCCGACGTCGGCAGCCTGTCTTGATCGCTGCCCCTGCCGAGTCGCCGAAGAGGGCCGTGGGGAAGCGGCAAGTAGAAGGGAGATGCGCGGTGGTCAGCGTGCGCGGTGGGGGGCAGCGTGTGGATTGGGGCCATCAGCAGCGTCTGTGCTGAGAGTCTGCCCACGTGCAGGATGCGGCGTATAGGGGCCTCCGGCTCGTCTTGGGCGGCAGGGCCTGCAGTGCAAAGTTTTTGCCGGCTTGGGGGGGGGGGTCGCGAATGTGCAGGGAGCCTTCAACAGTGGCTGTCTCCTCTCCTAGCAGCTCTGTACTTACCAGGGCAGTGATTCACTTTGGCAACTTCCCCTTCCTCAGATGCAGCAACGACCCAAGGCTGCCTAAGGAAAAGCACTGCTGCAGGCAAGTACTGAGAGCTGCTGGATAGAGAGGAAGCCACTGTTGGAAGCTGGGAAGCTGCTGGATAAAGGGAGAGCTGCTACTGCACCTGGAGGTAGAAAGAGAGATGCTGCTGGGAGGGGAAGAGGGAAAGGGATGGGAAGAGAGCTACTGTTGGATAGGGGGGAGGAGGGAAGGGAGAAGGAAAAAAGGAAGGAAACAGCTGGCAGGGAGATTAGAGGAGGGAAAGGAGAGAGACAGGAATGAGAAAGTAGAGAGAGATTGATGTTGGAAAGGGGATCAGCAGAGAAATGAGAGAGGGATAAATATGCTAGATCTGGTGTAGGAGAGATAAAAATGAAGAAAGCAGTGAAGCTGGAATGAATGATGTAAAAAGGAGAGAGGAGGCACAGGCTGGATGGAAAGGAGAGAGGGGCATAGAAAGAAGTCAGATACATATGGAAGGAGGAGAGGCCAGACAGTGGATGGAACGGGCAGACGCTGGAAGGAAGAGTGGAAAGAAGATGAAAGCAGAGACCACAAAAGGTAGAAAAAAATCATTTTATTTCTATTTTGTCATTACAATATATTAGATTTGAAATATATATCCTGCTACTGCTAGAAACATAACTGGGGACTGCAAAGCCTAACACTATTTCTATCATGTGTGACTGCAGTATTCTGTTAGCATGATATTTCGGTGTAGCATTCTGTAATAATTTGGCTTGTTCAGTTTTCTTGATAGTAGAGGGGATATATGTGAAGGGGAGGGGAGACAGGGGTTTTGTTGGTCCTTGCTCTGAATATTTATTTTTATAAAATGACAATTGTACAGAATATTGTTTCTTTTTATACTTTAATAAAATACGTTCAATATAAAATCATAACTGAGGCTTGTGCAGATGGGATCAGATGGTTTGTGGGGACCGAGCTTGCGGAGACGGGCGAAAATGTGTTTTTTTATTTCGGTCTTAGTAGTTTGCCGGTCCACAAAATAATTCTTTTATTTCTGCCGGTCCACGGGTGTAAAAAGGTTGAAGAACACTGGTCTAGAGGGCTTTCGGGGCAGGAGCAATCTTCCTACGCTCCTGCCCCGTGCAGATCGCCATGAGGAAATGGCTGCTGTGAGTTCCCGTAGTCTCTCAAGACTACGACGGGAACTCCCTACTAGAGAATGACACGGTGACAAAATTTATCACCGTTCCCGTCCCCGTGGATAACCGCGGGAAATAATCCCATGTCATTTTCTAGTATCTATTTCAACCTCTGTCCTTCTACACCAACATTCTTCAAACCAAAGCTTGCGGGTCAATGGTTGTGCCCAATTATAATCTGATTCTTCAATCTCTCCTTAAAGAATGACATGAAGATGGTTTCCCACGGTTATCCGCGGGGACGGGAACGGTGATGAATTTTGTCACCGTGTCATTCTCTACTCCCTACAGCCATTTCCTCATGGCGATCTGCATGGGGCAGGAGCGTAATAATAATAATAACTTTATTCTTATATACCGCCACAATCTTGCGACTTCTAGGCGGTTTACAATGAAGAAAAACTGTACAGACAGCGAATTACAGAGTATAGCATTGAACATCTAGTGATAGTAACAGGAGAGTTACAGGGTCTGTGTATTACACAGTTTCACAATGAGTAGCATTATACAGTCGACGGTATCGGAGCATAAGTAGGAGAGAGAAAGGAGATTGCGCTTTGAGTTACAAAGGTGCAAGACTGCAAAGGTGAAAAAGATAACATAAGATGTTAATGAGAAGTAAGTTGTTAACTTGGCACATTTGAACGAAGGACGGGCACCAGTGGGAAAACTGGTAACGATTAAAGGTAGAAATTTTGGTGGAAGAGGGTAGATGGACTCTTTGGACGGGAGGAGGCTCCGATTTTAGGGGAGAAGTCTGGTTAGGTTATAAATTTTTTAAACAAGGTGGTTTTTAGTTCTTTCCTAAAGATACTATATGATTCTCTGATGGCATCAGTGAAGTAGCCTATCCAAGTTTGCAGTCTACCTGCTTGGAATTTGAATGTTCTATCAAAGAAGGTACGATATCTACAGACTATGATATTTGGGTAGGTAAAGAGGTTACGGTTTCTGGTAGGCCTAATAGAGGAGTGGAATTCGAAGTGAGGTAGTAGGTAGCTGGGGGCCAATCCCCAGATTAGTTTATAGCAGAGGCAGGAGAATTTGAATAGAATTCGTGCATCAATTGGTAACCAATGAAGGAGTTTGTAGAATGGACTAACATGATCGCTCTTCTTTAGTCCGAATATTAGACGGATGGCCGTATTTTGAACTATTCTCAGTTTTCTCACATTTTTTTTAGGTATTCCCAAGTTATAGTAGTCCAGGGTGGATAAAATCAGTGATTGTACCAATATTCTGAAGGATAGCGGGTCGAAGTATTTTTTTATGGTTTTCAGTTTCCAGAGGATGAAGAAACATTTTTTTGTCACCGAGTTTATGTGATCGGTCAGGGTCAGGTGGGTGTCCGGGGTGATTCCCAGTATTTTTATGGTTTTTAGTATTGGGTGATCATGGCCATTTACATGTATTGTAGTTGTGGAGATTTTTTCGTTTGGGCTAGCAAGGAAAATCTTTGTCTTTTCTGAGTTTAATTTCAGTTTGAAGTTTAAAGTCCATTTTTCTATTTCGAGCATGATGGAGGAGATATGTTTTGAGTTGGTTGAGGTCACATTTGTTATTGGTATAAGTATGGAGATGTCATCTGCGTATATGTAATAGGTTCGGTTGAGCTTTTGTAAAAGGTGGCCTAGAGAAGAGATGTATATATTGAACAAGGTGGGAGATAGGGGGGAACCTTGTGGGACTCCCGAGGGGCTTTTCCAGGGTTTAGAGTAATTTCCTTCAAGGACCACTTGATAAGATCGTTTGGTTAGGAAACCTTGGAACGAGGTCCACACTCTTCCTGATAGTCCCATTTCGTCTAGGCACCTAAGCATAGTTTTGTGGTCCACGAGATCGAAGGCACTGCTGAAGTCTAACTGTAGGATCAAGACGCTGGAACCTTGATTGAAAAGGTCATATAGGTGGTTAAGGAGAGAGCCTAGGACTGTCTCAGTGCTGAATCCTTTTCTGAATCCAGATTGGTGGTCATTTAGGAGAGAGTACTTATCTAAGTGATTTACTAATTCCAAGTTGACCAGCCCTTTCAGCATTTTGGTGAAAAAGGGGGTACTCGCTATGGGTCTGTAATTGGACGCCAGTGTGAGTGAGATCTTCTGGTCTTTGGGTATGGGGGTGATTAGGATGTGTCCCATATTTTCCAGGTAAGTTCCGTTTTTGAGAGAGTAAGTTGCCCAGTTAAATAGGTCCCTCTTAAATTCTGGTATTGCATCTTCCATGATCTTAGACGGGCATTCATCTAGTAGACAATTTGATTTGGAGTATTTGTTGAAGAGTGCAAGGAAGTTATTCCAATCTGGGGGCTCGAAGTGGTTCCAGCTCATATCGCCTTTGGATTCACTATTTTGCGATTTGAGATTGAGTTCGAGATTGGGTGGAGCAGGGGGTATTGAGGCTCTTAGGTCAGTGATTTTTTTCCTAAAGTGGTTGGCTAGGGTGGAGATCTCTGGGATTTGATCGTGATGGTTCTGTAGTATCTGTGTGGTGTCTGTTATTTTGCTTACTAGTTTGAATAGTTCTCTACTGTTTGTATTGGCTTTTCCTATTTTCTGTGCATAACTGTTATAACGCTTTTCTTTGATCCGATTTTTGTAATTTTTCATTTTTTCTTTCCATTTAATTTTATCTTCCACTTTGTCAGTTTTTTGCCATACTCTTTCCAGTTTTCTGAGATCTTGTTTGAGGGCTAGTAATTCGGCGTCATACCATTCTTTTGATGCCCTTGTGTTCTTTTTGTATGATTGAACCGAAGCTATTTGATTTAGTGTGTCTTTTGTGAATTTATCCCATCTAGTGGGGAAGTCTTGCTCTTCCTCTATTTTGGGGTGTAGTTCATAATGGGTCCAGAATTCTGTTGGATTGGTGATGTTTCTGCAGGTGACTGTTTTTTTCAAACTGGTTTTGTTTATATGTTTTGCTGTTGGGTGTTTCTTTTGCCAACATAATTCAAAATTGAAAGTATAGTGATTTGGCCATATGTTCTTAACCCAGTTTCCTGTATGGTATTGTATTTTTCTTGTGTCGGGGTCTTTGTGGGAAAAAGTGACGATGTCCATTTGGTGTCCCTTTTCGTGTGTTTCCTCTTTGTCAGGAATTCTAAAGCCCAGGGTATTTAGGAACAAATCGATTTCTGTCACTTCTGGTTTTTCCTTTTCCTCTAGGTGAACATTTATGTCACCCAGAAGTATGTTGTATGGGCCTTTTATGGTATTGGATGAAAGGTATTCAAAGAATTCTTCTTTTGCACTTGACCATTTTTTTGGGGGGGATGTAGAATAGTGTAGCTATTAGAGATTCTTCCAGTTCTGGGTTGGTGATCTTACAGGTGATGATTTCCATTTCTTCAGTGATTTTTGAGTCCATTCTGGTGAAAAGTAGCATTTAAGGAAGATCGCTCTTGACCCGAAAGCCCGCTAGACCACCAGGTAAGGCCGGGAAGGCGGCAGGGAGGTAAAAAATATGGGTTTTTAAATTTTCCCCCTCCTCAGAAAAAAAATCGCGATTATGTGAAATCGCGAGTGCAGAAACCGCGTATGGGGAATGGAAAGTGTACAACAAATGCACAGACATTACAGACTTAAACATAGGGGAAGTGGGGAGAACTACAATAACTACAGACTTGGAAGTTCTGATTGACAAGTCGATGAAGCCATCCCCGCAATGTGCGGCGGCGGCGAAAAGGGCAAACAGAATGCTAGGAATGATAAAGAAGGGGATCACGAACAGATCGGAGAAGGTTATCATGCTGCTGTACCGGGCCATGGTGCGCCCTCACCTGGAGTACTGCGTACAGCACTGGTCGCCATACACGAAGAAGGACATGATACTACTCGAAAGGGTCTAGAGAAGAGCGACCAAGATGGTATACCCTAGAGCAGGGGTGTCCAATGTCGGTCCTCGAGGGCCGCAATCCAGTCGGGTTTTCAGGATTTCCCCAATGAATATGCATGAGATCTATTTGCATGCACTGCTTTCAATGCATATTCATTGGGGAAATCCTGAAAACCCGACTGGATTGCGGCCCTCGAGGACCGACATTGGGCACCCCTGCCCTAGAGGAAAGGAGAGACAGGGGAGATATGATTCAGACGTTCAAATACTTGAAGGGTATTAACGTAGAACAAAATCTTTTCCAGAGAAAGGAAAATGGTAAAAACCAGAGGACATAACTTGAGGTTGAGGGGTGGTAGATTCAGGGGCAATGTTAGGAAATTCTACTTTACAGAGAGGGTAGTGGATGCCTGGAATGCGCTCCCGAGAGAGGTGGTGGAGAGTAAAACTGTGACTGAGTTCAAAGATGAGTGGGATGAACACAGACGATTTAGAATCAGAAAATAATATTAAATATTGAACTAGGCCAGTACTGGGCAGACTTGCACGGTCTGTGTCTGTGTATGGCCGTTTGGTAGAGGATGGGCTGGGGAGGGCTTCAATGGCTGGGAGGGTGTAGATGGGCTGGAGTAAGTCTTAACAGAGATTTCGGCAGTTGGAACCCAAGCACAGTACCGGGTAAAGCTTTGGATTCTTGCCCAGAAATAGCTAAGAAGAAAAAATTAAAAAAAAAAAAAATTGAATTGAATCAGGTTGGGCAGACTGGATGGACCATTCGGGTCTTTATCTGCCGTCATCTACTATGTTACTATGGTTAAGGGGTTGGAGGAGCTACCGTACAGTGAAAGATTAGAGAAACTGGACCTCTTATCCCTCGAACAGAGGAGATTGAGAGGGGGCATGATCGAAACATTCAAGGTACTGAAGGGGATAAACTTAGTAGACAAGGACAGGTTGCTCACCCTCTCCAGGGTAGGGAGAATGAGAGGGCAATCTCTAAAGTTGAAAGGGGATAGATTCCGTACAAACGTAAGGAAGTTCTTCTTCACCCAGAGAGTGGTAGAAAGCTGGAATGCTCTTCCGGAGGCTGGTATAGGGGAAAACACCCTACAAGGATTCAAGACAAAGTTAGACAAGTTCCTGCTGAACAAAAACGTGCGCTGGTAGAGCCAGTCTCAATTAGGACACTGGTCTTTGACCAGAGGGCCGTCGCGTAAGCGGACTGCTGGGCATGATGGACCGCTGGTCTGACCCAGCAGCGGCAATTCTTATGTTCTTATGCCCCACTTAGTTCATGATGATCAGGCGGGTTTTATTGAGGGGAGACAAACTTTTGACAATATCCGTACACTGCTTCATTTGATATGGTTTGTACAGCGTGAGAATTTACCAGCTTTGCTGTTGAGTGTCGATGCTGAAAAGGCCTTTGATCGGGTGTCCTGGCCCTTTTTGTTGAGCACTTTATCAGCAATGGGTGTTGGGGGGGAAATTTTTATTTATTTTTTTTTTTAATGTCTTTATTAGCAAATTTTATATACAAAGCCTTTAGCAGCTCTCCGTATTAATGGGAGTTATACTGATAATTTTATGTTGGCACGAGGGACCAGACAGGGCTGTGCTCTTTCGCCTTTACTTTTTACATTGGCTATGGAGCCTTTGGCCTCTCATGTTCGAGCCCAGCAGAATATTCATGGTGTGGTGTGTGGTGGGCTTTCCACAAAATTGTTGATATTTGCTGACGATGTTATTTTTACGTTAACTCACCCACGGACTTCTTTATCGGGGATCATTGATGCATTGACTCGATATGGTGAGATTTCTGGTTTCCGCACTAATATGAATAAATTGGAGATTCTTAATTTATCAGTGAACCCCAAAGATAGTGCTGTGTTGAAGGCTAGGTATCCTTTTAAGTGGGCATCTAAATGCATCCGTTACTTGGGAGTTAATTTAACGGCGCAGCCCCAATCTTTATTTGATGTTAATTTTCCGCCGCTTTTGAAATCACTTTGGGCTGATTTGGATAGATGGGAGAATACCTCCATATCTTGGTATGGTCGTATTCAGAGTGTGAAGATGTTGGTTTTACCAAAATTGCTTTATCTTTTTCAAGCTTTGCCTATTCCATTGCCGGCAACTTTCTTTCGGGGGTGGCTAGAAAAATTTTTCAATATATTTGGAAAAGTCAACCTCTGCGGGTACCGAGGAGTGTATTGCATCAATTTCGGACCCAGGGGGGTATGGCGGTACCTTATTTACGGCGTTATGTGGCGGCTCAATTAAAGTGTTTTTTAGCTTGGTGTAAAGATCCATCGAAGAGCTGGGTTCGCTTGGAAAGAATTTTGGGCTCTGAGGAGCTGTGTCGGGTGCTGCCTTGGTTACCGATGGGGGAGGCTCGACAGCTGTTTAAAGGGGATAATCCGTTTCTGCATCACACATTTGTGGTGTGGGCTAGAACACGGACTGTCTTTCTCGCACTAGACTTTATTATCGTAGTACCCCGTTGTGGGTGGCGGCGGATTTTTAACCTGGCAGAGTCGATCCTTGTTTTCGTGTTTGGGCTCAGCAGGGTCTTATGGATTTGGGGGATTTTGTGGAAGACGGTAAATTAGTATCATTTTCTGATTTGAGGGAGGCTTATGATTTATCAGTAAATGATCACATTTGCTATCACCAGGTGGCGTATTTTATTGGTCGCAGGGCTCTTCGTGAGCTTTGCTTAGAGGAGACCCCCTTGGAGTGGGCGATTATGGAGAGTAGTAGTCAAGGGTGTATTTCTAGATTTTATAGAACTCTTATTCAACAACAGCCCCCCCCCCCCAATTAAATTTATCTCTGTCTGGGAGGGACTCTTAAGACTAGTTCAACCAGCTATTAATTGGGAGCGGGTATTTCTCCACTTGCTCCGTGTTTCTATAGCTAGCTCTTTGGTGGAAAATGGATACAAGATGCTGTACCAGTGGTACCTTACACCCATACGTCTCCATAAAATGTACCCACAGGTGTTAAATTTATGCTGGAGAAATTGTGGTCAGCCAGGTACTTTTCTTCACATTTGGTGGGACTGCTTGCGGGTTATCCCCTATTGGGCTATTGTCTGACATCTTACATACCACTCTTATAAGAAAAATGGGTTGTGCTCTTTTACATCTTCCGTTGGCTCCATTGCCTGCTAAAGCACATAAGCTTGTTTTATCTTTACTGCTGCTAGACCTTTATTGGCAGCCCATTGGAAACAGCCTTTTCCCCCAGGTCGGATTCACCTATTCCAGAAAGTGGACTTTATTTTTCGTATGTCTAAATTGACTGCTTTGTTACATAATCGTCTTACCCCCTTTTGTAAGGTGTGGGATCCCTATATTAGATGGTGAGAAAGTTCCTCATGACCTATGATTAGTAATATATTCGTTATTTGCAATCTTTTCTATTGCTATTGTTTGCATTACTGACCCTGGGGTGGGGGAGGGAAGGATGGTTTGGTTTTTTATTGGATGTATTCTTGTGCATTGTACTGAAGAGTTACGGTACAACATTCTGTGTTATTGAGAATATGGGGGGTAGAGAGGGACTGTTTAATCTGGATTTTTGATTTTCTATTTGTTATACCTCTGAGGCTTTGTATTTCTTCTGAAAAACTTTCAATAAAAATGCTTTCTCACGCTATGGAAACTTTGTACCATTAGCTCTATGAACGTGGAGATGATGTGGTATACAAACCTAAGGATTAGATTAGATTAGATTAAACAGTACTTCGATTTCTTTTCCTTTCGACTGCTGGTTCAATTCCTAATCTTAAGTACCTTAGACTACTGAATATTATATATTTGGGATCTCTCAAGAAAACCATCAAACGACTGAGGGTCATCCAAAATCCTGCAGTCCGTCTCATTTATGGCCTCAAGAAATCAGACCATGTAAGCCCATATTACAAAAAACTACACTGGCTGCCTGTGGAAGCAAGGGTCATTTCTAAGTTTGCTTGCTTTTGCTTCAAAACCATGACAGGTTCATCCCCATCCTATCTGTCTCACCAATTTGAATTCCCAGGCACAACTAATACACACAGTTTCTACTTGTTCGCTTTTCCATCCCTAAAGGGCTGCACCTACAAGAGATTCCTCGATAGAACACTATAATTCCAAGCAGGCAAATGGAGCAAATGTTTAACCAACTTCATCTCAAATGCACTTTCGCACCAAACGTTTAGGAAGTCAATAAAAACTTATCTCTTTGACAAATTTCTCTGACCCCACTTCAACCTGATGTACTTCCAAAACACTTCCAGATAAACCTGACTAAACTTAGCATGCCAATGTAATTTCGAAAGTTCTCTGTAATGTCGCTGTCTGTATACAGTCTCTTCCCTTGTAAACCGCTTAGAACTGTTTGTGGTATGGCAGTATATAAAAATAAAATTATTATTATTATAAGGGGAGCAGCCGAGTTTCCATGCCATATGTTGTGTAGGACACATGATATTTTGAAGTTTATCCGGGATGATATAGGAAGCCAGTGTAGTAGTTTGAGGAAGGTCAAGATCGAATCATATTTCTTTAGGTTGAAAAAGTCTTGGAGATGCTTCTTACGCCAAAGGAATTGTCCTGGAAAAAGTTGGTGTAGAGGCTAACAGCTCAACTCTGCTATCAGGAAGTGTGTCAGAGTGCAGCTGATCAAGAACAGCAAGAAAATTACAGCTTTTGTTCCCAATGATGGTTATTTGAACTCCATTGCTGGTTTTGGCCGTGTCGGTTTTGTAGTTGGTGACATTCCTGGTGTCTGGTTCAAAGTTGTGAAAGTGGCTGTTTCCCTGTTAGCCTTATACGAAGGCAAGAAAGAGAGGCCAAGATCATAAACTAATTCTAATGCTAATAAAACTCTTCCTTTCGTGGGGGAAAAAAAAATTAAGAAAATCAGTCTTACTGCTGTGTTCTGGATGAGATGAAGTAAGTTCATTAGTGTGCTGTTGATACACGAGTAGACAGAATTTGCAGTAGTCCAGTTGAGGCAGGACCATCATCTGGATGATCAGTGCAAAGTGATGTGGATGAAAGTATGGCCTAGTGAGTCGTAGTTGCCTCATTGTGTAGATGGTCTTTTTCTGAAGATTTGAGATTTGTGGTTCCATCGTGAGGGTGTCATCCATTATACAGCCGAGGACTTTAGTGGATTTTTCCATTGTGATGGTGATGCCACACTGAAGGATGCCATTTTTTTTTTTTTTGAGTTTTAAACTGTTTATTGAAAAAATGCAAAAGACATACATAATAGAAAACATTCCAAAATCACTGGTACAGAGCAATCAGTTGAAACAGCACTCTTCGTAACAATGCCAAGCAATAGCAGGAGAACAGAGCAGTACCAGGATCTAAACCCCCTATTCTAAATCTCCCATGTATCCCCCCCACCCCCAAATAGCATATACAATCAACAGTGGAAAGAAGCCAAAGAATGTGAAGCTGAACAGGGGTACAGAGGTATAAAAAGGAAAAAAAAAAAAAAAAGAAATAATGGGGAATATGAAAGCAGGTTAACCATCCCGTCTAGTCGTCCAGGCAAAATAGGGTTTCCACCGATGCATGAACAGACCCAAAGTGTGCTGGCGTATGGCAGTCAACTGAGACATACGAAATACGTAATCCATTTTGGTAACCACCTGCAATTTGGATGGGAGAACATCTTGACGCCATGCTGCAGCCAAAGCCAATCGTGCAGCGGTAACCAAAGGGGCAATGAGAGAAGAAAATCGGGAGGGGTCTCCCTGTGGCAACAAATTTAACAATGCACACCCCCGCTCCTTAACCATGAGCACCCCACAAATGTCCGATAGAACCGAAAATACCATATCCCAAAAGGGACCCACCTTTGGACAAGCCCACCAAATGTGTTCAAACGTTCCTGAGGCTCCACAGTTACGCCAACAATCATCCGGGAGAGCGGGATTAATCCTATGCAGTCTTTCAGGCGTGTAGTACCAGCAGTATAGCATTTTATAGCCATTTTCCACCATATTGCTGGCAACAGATGGTTTAAGGAGAGAGCGGAGAATACGTTTCCACTGTAGAGGAGTAAAGGTTCGGCCCAAAAGATCTTCCCAATATGCAAAATAACGCCTGGGTGGATTATCATGCGAAAGAAGTAACCCATATAGAAACATAGAAGATGACGGCAGAAAAGGGCTATAGCCCATCAAGTCTGCCCACCCTACTGACCCATCCTCTTAAGTCTATACCTAGCGACCGATATTCCAGTTCGACCCTCGTAGGGATCCCACATAGGTATCCCATTTATTCTTAAAGTCCAGCACGCTGCTGGCCTCGATCACCTGCGCTGGAAGCTCATTCCAATGGTCAACCACTCTTTCTGTGAAGAAATACTTCCTGATGTCGCTATGAAATTTCCTGCCTCTGAGTTTGAGCGCATGCCCTCTAGTGGCAGAGGGTCCCCTGAGAAAGAAGATATCATCTTCCACCTCGATACGTCCCGTGATGCATTTAAATGTCTCAATCATGTCTCCTCTCTCCCTACGTTCTTCTAGAGTGTAGAGCTGTAGTTTGTTTAGTCTCTCCTCGTACGAGAGACCCTTTAGCCCCGAGATCCTCCTGGTGGCCATCCGTTGAACCGATTCGATTCTAAGCACATCTTTACGGTAATGTGGCCTCCAGAATTGTACACAGTATTCCAGATGAGGTCTCACCATGGTTCTGTACAATGGCATTATGACTTCAGGCTTCCTGCTGACAAAGCTTCTACTGATACATCCCATCATCTGCCTTGCTTTAGATGAAGCCTTCTCCACTTGATTGGCAGTTTTCATGTCTGCACTGATGATTACTCCTAGGTCTCGTTCCGCCGAAGTACAAGTTAAAGTTTCTCCATTCAAGGTGTAATTTCTGCATGGATTACCGCTACCGAGGTGCATAACCTTACATTTCCCAGCGTTAAAGCCCAACTGCCAGGTCGAGGACCATCTTTCCAATGTAAGCAGGTCCTGTGCCATACTATCCTGTAAAGTACATTCCCTTACTATATTGCATAATTTAGCGTCGTCGGCGAATTATGTTATTTTACCATGAAGCCCCTGAGTCAGATCCCCTATGAATATGTTGAAAAGGAGTGGGCCCAGGACTGAACCCTGCGGTACTCCGCTGGTCACCTCCGATGTTTTAGAGAGGGTACCGTTTACCATTACCCTTTGTAGTCTTCCACTTAGCCAATCATTGACCCAAGTAGTTAGTGTATCTCCTAACCCCATCGATGCTCATTTTGCTCATATAATATAGAGATACATCCTCTCCCACTCGAAGCCTCCCATACTGTATTCCAAGCTTCCGAATCCACAAGAAGATCCGGCAAGGCCCTTCGACTGAGGAAATCAACCACCTGATTATATTGTAACAAATCCGCTCCCCTTATACCATATTCCTCTTGCAAATGAGATGGCGGAATCAAAGCACCATCCACCACAAACTGTCCCAAGGTACACAGCCCCCCCGCTTCCCAAGATCGAAAACGGGAATCAAAGTTGCCAGGCAAAAACCCCTCTGCAATCCTCACTGGTGTCTGAGAGAAATATACCCTACCGGGGAACAACTTCTCCCGAAACAACAGCCACACACGCAAAATTACCCCTATCACCGGATTGACCCTGCGAGCCATCACCCGAAGCTTATGCAAAGCATACCACGGTACGGAACGTAAGGAAATATCACCTAAAAACCAGGCATCCAGTTGTACCCAGGTCCTATGGGGCTCTTGCAGCTGGGCTGCCAGATAATAATAATAAAAATGGGGAACCGCCATTCCTCCCCTATCCCGTGATTGAAATAACATTTAATGACTAACCCGTGAAGGTCTCCGCTTCCAAATATAAGAGAAAAGCATTCGATGTAAATGATCAAAAAATGTCCTGGGGAGAAAAATTGGCAGCGCTGTGAAAAAGTAAAGAAAACGCGGCAAAACCATAATTTTAATCACGTGAACCCTCCCCATCCATGAAATAGAAAGTTTTTCCCACCGTTCTAAATCCTCCCTCACCTGTTGCAATAATCGGGGATAGTTAGCATCATATAAAGAAGACAATTTTGCAGTAAGATGAATACCCAAATACTTCAAAGAGGAGGTCGTCCATCGAAAAGGAAAACGGTGTTGCAGATCCACACGATCTTGATCTCCGACGGTGAGATTAAGAATTTCGGATTTAGCCATATTAACTTTGATGCCAGAGACCATGCCATAGTCAGCCAAAGCCGTCACTATCCCCTGAAGAGACTCCCCTGGATTGCGAAGCGTGAGAAGAATATCATCTGCAAAAAGAAGTATTTTCTGTTCTTGTCCTCCACTAACGATACCCTCTATATTAGTACACTCTCGCACCCTCTGAGCAAACGGTTCCATAGCTAGCACAAAGAGGAGAGGCGACAGAGCACACCCCTGTCTCGTACCTCTAGCAAGCTCGAATTCAGCACAATATGCACCATTCACCTTAAGAGAGGCTAAAGGCCTAACATACAAAGAGCGAACCCAATCCAGATATTGACCCGATATTCCCATAGATGATAACGTCCTAAACAGGAAAGGCCAGGAGACCCTATCAAAGGCCTTCTCTGCGTCTATTCCTAAAATCAAAGCGGGGTCCTGACATGCCGTTGCGGAATTAACAATATGAAACACCCTGCGAAGATTATCAAACGTCTGTCGACCCTGAACAAAACCTGCCTGATCATCCTGTACCAATTCACCCAAATAATGCTGTAGACGACGAGCCAGCACGCCCGTAAAGATTTTATAATCCGTGCCAAGTAGTGATATAGGACGATACGACGCTCTATCAGTAGGGTCCTTTCCGGGTTTCAAAAGTAACGTCACCCCCACTAATCTCCACGACCAAGGCAATTCCTCTCCCCCCGATAGACTATTAAAGAATTCCGTAAGCGGCTTAACCAAAAGTGAGCTAAAACATTTATAAAATTTATTGGAAAAACCATCCAGACCAGGCGCCTTTCCCAAAGGCAAAGCCTTAATAACTAGAAGCTTTTCCTCCTCCTCTATAAGCCGAGATAGCCAATTCGCCTGTTCCAAAGATAGTTTAGAAAGCGACACTTGAGACAAATAATCATCCATCTCCTGGTCCTGTACCAGTTCCTCCTCCCTGTATAACTCAGTAAAGTATTGAGTGAGGACATCCCCAATGTCGCCAGAGGAGTTATGCAACGTACCATCCGGGCTCTTTAATTGAAAAATATAATTTTGTTGGCGCTGTTTACGAAGCTTATGAGCCAAAAGCCTTATTACCTGATTCAAAATACCTTTGCTTCAAAAATTTAAGTCTCTGCGAAATATCCTTCAACTCTAACTCCTGAAGAGTCCCCTTCACTTTTCGGATCTGACTCAACACTTCACCATTCCCCCCAGCCCTCCTATGTTGAGCCTCCAAATTCCGCAGCTGAACCCTAAGCTCACACTCTTGTTGAAGTCTCTCTTTCTGACGAAACGCCGCCAATGATATGATCCTTCCCCTCATGACACATATTTAAGTCCCTTCCAAAACAGGACTGGAGATATCTCTTCCGTAAAATTAAATTGAATATATTCTTTAAAGATTATCCACAAGCTGAAAGACATTAACCGGATCCAACAGAAGTCCTTCATTCATACGCCAAAAGCGCTTACCATGACTCCCCGCTTTACGCAACAACGAAAACCAGACCGGGGAATGATCAGACCACATCCGAGATGCCATATTCACCTCATCCACCCGTAGCAATAGTTCCGCAGAAACCCCCCAAAAATCAATTCGTGAGTAGGAATTATGCACCTCAGAAAAATAAGAATAATCACGCTCTCCAGGATTGCGATGACGCCAAGGATCAGTCAAGCCCCATTGACGAAAAAGGTACAATAATTTTTTTCTATCCTGATGACCATAGGACACACCACCCGCAGAATTGTCCAAAGATGGGTCCCAGGTTAAATTAAAATCCCCCCCCAGGACCACATGACCTTCTACCAAATCCTGAATCACCCGTCCCAATGATTCAAAAAATGAACCCTGCTCCTTATTAGGAGCATAAATATTAACACAGGTAAAAAGTTCCTCCTGAATAGTAACTTTAACAATAATATAACGCCCCAATTTATCCTGAACTACCTTATGCACGACAGGAGCCAAGTCCTGTGCTATAAAAATTCCCACCCCATTTTTTCTGCCTGCTACTGAATTAGAGGCCAGATACATATGTGGGTATTTCTTATGATGGAGATAGTGTTCATGCATCGGTCGGAAATGGGTCTCCTGTATGAATCCCACTCCCACCTTCAAACGTATTGCTTCCTTAAACAATAATTGACGCTTCCTGGGAACATTTAATCCCCTCACATTAAATGACATCCATCGTACCATAGTGTAACCATCTATAGAAGCCAACTGTATGCCTCCAAAAACCCCCCCAGTACACAAAACAAAAATCCCCGATCCACATAATCCACTGCTGATACAACCACTGAAAAACACTATTCAATATCCCAACCCCCTCCCCTGCAACAACCCAACCCAACCCCAACTCTAAACCTAACCCACCCCCTCCCCCCAGAAACCACACCTACAATGAACTTCCAAAACCCCCCCTCCTCCCCCAGCTACCGCCAAAGTCCCCTGCAATCGCTCAGAACCCAACCCCACCGCTCAAACAGTCCCCATTCAAACAAAGCCAACCATTCACCAATACTCAAACCCAGCTGGAAAAAGAACCCCCAACCATTAGAGATCCCCCAGTATACCCACCCCTATGCAAAGAGTAGATCAAACTGGATCACACAGTGAGCCCCACCACACACTGAAAACCCACAATCATGCAGGAAACTTCAAGTAGGTAAAGTCACTGCAGCCACATCAGAATTGCGCTGAAGTCGCTGTCCACTCTTTTCACCTCGGCGCCATCTGGACTGGCTCACACTACCACTGCGCTGAGGTAGGACCCCTGCCGGGCGAGCCTCCTCCACCGACCACAGTGCGGCTTGTTGCAGCAATAGCTTAGCCTCCTCAGGGGTCGAGACTTTATGGACTTGATTTTGAAAAGGGAAAGTTAATCCAAACGGATAGTTCCATTTATATCGAATTTGATGAGCCTTCAAACACTTAGTAAGTCCCGAAAATCCCGAAATTCCCTCCGCTTCCTGAGGATAAGGGCAGACATATCAGCATACAATTCAACCTTGGCTCCTTCCCAGTCTATATGTCCCACTCTCCGTGCCGCCGCCAATACCTGCTCCTTTAAAGGAAACCGATGAAAACAGGCTATAAGATCTTGCGGACGGTTCAGAAGTGTACTCCCCACAGCCCGATGTACTCTCTCAAACTCCAGAGTAGGGGGGGTCACCGTAGGATCATCAAGTTGTAAGAATTTTTCACAGATAGCGCGCATGGTATCCTCCATCTTCAATGAGCCACTGCGCTCCGGCACTCCACGGGCTCGCAAGTTGTTACGCCGGGCCCTATTTTCCATATCCTCAGCCTTCAATAAGAGCTCCTCATACTTATCCTCCAGTCCCTTGCAGTGCTGTTGTAACTGTAAAATGTCACCATCATGATCAATAACACGCTCCTCAAAATCATTTAGTTTTTGGCCCATATCCACCACCGTTTTCCGCAACGCTGAAACATCAGAGTGCAATTCCTTCTGCATCACCATCATCGTGTTTTTTAGATCAGATTCTATTCGGGACACTGGCAGGTCCACCTCAGGGGACCCTGTAGGCGATCGGGAACGCAGCTCTCCCTGCACAGGTAACGGCTCGCTACAGGGGCGGGACGAGCAGGCCACATCCCCCAGCCTAGTCGCTTGAAAAGCGAACGTACGCAAGTCGGTCTGCAATTTTTTCGCCGCAGCAGCCATCTCCGATCCCCAGCATAAAGTCGGAAAAGCAGAAACCGCTCAAGGCAGGGCACAGAAGCGCCAATGATCGCTAATTAAAGCTGGGTGAAGAGGAGCGCGTTTCTCACACCGCCATCACCCGGATGACGTCACCGGAAGTCTTGAAGGATGACATTTGTTACGATGTTTTGTTGCTTTGTGTGAAAGTATATGGCTTTGGTTTTAGTTTGTTGATGGTTGCCCAGGGTTGGATTTTTGCTTTATTGTTTGAGATTATTTCAGAGATGTTTGGATGGTTGCAGGTTATGGGAATGAGAAGAAGTATGTCATCAATATAGGCTAGAATGGTTTCATCTTCCAGCTCGATGTTCCCTAGTGAATATATTAAACAGAATTGGGGATAGCGGGGATCCATGTGAGACACCATAGAAAGCCTTCCAGGGGTTAGAGCAGGGGTCTCCAAAGTCCCTCCTTGAGGGCCGAATCCAGTCGGGTTTTCAGGATTTTCCCAATGAATATGCATTGAAAGCAGTGCATTCACATAGATCTCATGCATATTCATCCTGAAAACCCAACTGGATTCGGCCCTCAAGGAGGGACTTTGGAGACCCCTGGGTTAGAGTATACTTCATCCTTTTTGACCATGTACTCACGATTTTGTAGCACATCAGTGAACCATTTCAGAACCATCCCTGTTAAACCGATTTTCGGAGCAGTTGATGGTCCACCGAGTCAAAGGCAGCAGAGATATCGAACTGAAGTAGTATTTCTTATTTACCAGTGCTCAGCAGTTGCTTGCTTTTTGTGGTTAGCTGTGCTGTTTTCTAAATCCATATTGGGATGGATGAAAGCCAGAGTACTGCTCGATGTATGAGGTAAGTTGTTTGCTAATGTGGGTCTCAAGGATTTTGGTGAGAACAGGAATACCAGCAATTGGTCTGTAGTTTTACGCTATGGAGAGATCTGCTTGAGCTGTTTTCGGTATGGGGGTTAAGGCTATTTTACCCATTTCTTTGGGTAGGTGACCCTGGCTCAGGGAGCTATTTAGGAGGTTTGTGAGCCAAGATTTGATGGGGAGCAGCAGTAGGGAGATATGCTGTGCATTTGTTTATGGGGCTGCTACATGGGGATAGTTTAGATATCAGGTTTTTAGTGTTAGTGAAGGTGGTCCAGATTTGGTCAGCTTTTATGGGGTCATAGCTTGCAGGGATGGGATAGGGATGGAGAAAGATCTCAAGAGAACAGGGACAAATTTGTCTCCATGTCATTCTCTAGCACTGATGGACAGCAAGACCCTCGTGGTCTCATTTGTGTTCATCACACAAGACAAACAATCAAAATTATTTTTTATAATGATGACCCACTGTTGCTAATAGATGAGGAGAAAAAAGTGGATCCAGGCCCTGGACTTTCAGGATTATAAAATATCAGTTTATTGGTGTTGCAAAACAAATTAAAAATATGTCATAAAAATCAGACAGATGCCAACAGTTAAAAAACATAAAAATTGTAATGTCTATGAAGTGAACAGACCCTACACGTTCCGTATTTCGGCAATGAATTGCCTTCCTCAGGGGTCCTTAGCACAGTGGACTAAAAATCAGGCAGCATCGTGCCGGAAAAAGTCTTTAAAAAGATCCAACCTACGGCGTGGGAACATTTTAAAGACTTTTTCTGGAACAAATAACACTGTCAGTGAATTTGCCCAACAGTACACACCACAATGCTGCCTGATTTTTTAGCCCACTGTACTAAGGACATTACAATTTTTTTTTTTTTAACTGTTGGCATCTGTCTGATTTTTATGACATTGTGTTTTTAATTTGTTTTGCAACACCAATAAACTTTGATATTTTATACTGCTGAAAGTCCAGGACCTGGTTCCACTTTTTCTCCTCATCCATTGACTTTTGTGGTACCAAGGTCCCTTGCTGTGGGTAGTAGGACCGCCATTAGGGCTTAGACCACCCCACAGTGTCGTTTGTTTCTCATTCCACTGGTGCTAATAAACATGCAAATTAATCCATTACCCAGTGAGAGCAGGGTCTGATAGTTCTCCTCCATCACCTCCATGTAGAGCTCCTTCTGCTCTTCATCTAAATACTCCCACTCTTCCTGGGAGAAATAGATAGCGATGTCCTCAAACTTCACCTGCATCTGAAATAGAAACCAGAAACACACTCAGCATCTTGCGATGGAGTGGAGGAAAATGTACTGGATGTTCATAATTTACATTCCCAGAATAGTTCTGTTTCAGAAGAGCTGCCAGTGCTGGGGCTCAGTGAGGCAGAGGGAGATGCTTTGGGGTATATATAGAGCAGCGGTCTCAAACATGCGGCCCATGGGCTGCATGTGGCTCTCCAGGTCTATTTTGCAGCCTGCGGTCTGGACACGATCAAGACAGCATTTCTCTTCCCCCTTCCCTTCCTTTTGGAGCAGCAGCGTGTCTGGCTGGCTGGCTGAGTCAATCGTTCAGTTCAAAGCCGCGGGTTGGTGGCTCCTCGCGCTATCCACTCCTGCATCGGAAGCCTCTCTGACGTCACAACATCAGAGAGGCTTCAGACACAGGCACAGATTTCGTGAGGAGCCGCCACCCCTGGCTTTGAACTGAACGATCGACTGAGCCGGCCAGACATGCTGCTGCTCCACCAGGAAGGGAACGGAAGGGGAGGTGAAAGGGAAATGCTCTGCTGCATAGGAAAGGGGGACCCTAGGGAAATGCTGCTCTGCTGCTGTACAGGGAAAGGGATAGGGAGGGAAAGGGGAAGAGAAATGCCTCTCCTGCACAGGAAAGGGGGAAGGGAAATGCTGCTTCTGTTGCTGCTGTACCCAATTGGGGAAAGAGAAGGAAGGAGAAGGGAGAGGAACAAGAGAAGCCAAGTTCATGGGTGCGAGGGAAGGAAAGGAGATATCAGACCATGGAGGGGGAGGGAGAGATGCCAGGGTATGGGGGAAGGGAAGGAGACAGATGCCAGACCAGGGGAAAGGAAGGAATGAGATGCCAGACCATGGAAATAGGACGGAAGAAGAGAGATAGGAAGGGAAGGTAAGACATGGAAACGTAGATTTTGAAAAGAAAGCAGAAAAATTGAATATTAAGTTAATGCCAAAGATGGATTCAAGGCAGAACGTGAAGACGGAGAGAAAAACAGTCAAAGGACAAGAAGGCCCTGGAAACATAGTTAAATGCACAGAAAAATAAAGTCACCAGACAACAAAGGTAGGGAAAATGTGTCAATTTTGAGAAAGAAAAGATATTAAACTTTAAATGTGAGGGCTGCAGAAAAAATAGTTGTCTTATTAAAGAAATGACAATTTTGCATAAGGTAAAACTCTTTATAGTTTATATATCTTTCCTTTTAAATTGTTAAAGGAAAGTTTTATAAACTATAAAGAGTTTTACCTCATGCAAAATTGTCATTTCTTTAATAAGACATTAACTATTTTTTCTAAGTACCTACAAATCCAAAATGTGGCCCTACAAAGGGTTTGAGTTGGAGACCACTGATATAGAGTATTTCATGGGCACATAAGAGCCAATCCCAGAGGAGGGTTCTGGGCACTGAAGGGTTTCTGGGTTGGTCTCTCTCCTTTCAACAAGACCCACCTGGGCAGAAGCTCCTGCAGCCATTTCCCAGGATCAGGCTTTGCCTCTTGCAGTGATCGGGAACCGGAAGTTTCGGCTCAATAGCAGGAAGAAGACAAGACTCGTTTCCTGGAGGTTGATGACATCACGAAAGGGGCGGTGCTTGAAACCGAGAGGATTCCTTATTGGCTCTACCCCTTTCAAGAGCTGATTGGTCAGACAGTTGCTGGGGTGGAAGAGTAGTGAGGGGAGGATTTTCAGCTCCTGGCACTCATTCGTCAGAATGGTGCAGGAAGGGAAATACAGTTAGTGGCCTCCCCGTGAAGCTCCGCCCTGACAGAGTTGGGAGGCTGGAGACGTCACAAGGGAGAAGGGCGGAGCTTCACGCCGAAGGCTCTGCCCCTTGTAGTGCTGATTGGTCAGAATGGTGCAGGGACGGAAATACAGTAAGTAGTCTTCCCGTGGAGCTCCGCCCCATTTGTGACGTCATCGAATTTGGGGCGAAGCCGAGGAGTTTTGGTCTGACAGAGTTGGGAGAAGGCTGGTGACGTGAAGGACTGAGCTTCACGCCAAAGGCTCGGCCCCTTTTTGTGATGATTGGTCAGAATGTTCTCTGGGGCGGGAAGAGGAATGGGAGGTTACGCCCTCTAGCACGAGAAGGCTGAGAGGAGGAGGAGTTTCAGCTCGCTGTTCAAAACGTCCGTGGGAGCGGGAAGAGGAGGGGGCGGAGCTTAGTTCGTTTAGGGTCTTTGGGGCCGGAAGTAAATCTTGTGCTGGAGCCTCAAGTGCCCAGTTTCTTCCAACCTGGTCTAGAGGAAGAGCCCCAAATGGCTGCAGGAGCTTCTGCTCAGGTAGGAGCTCCCCCTCCCCCACTTTTCCTGGCAGGGGGAGGGGCAAGATGGGGGGAGGGGTCTTGGAATGTCACCACCACACTCCAAGGGGGCAATGGAGGATTAAGGGACTCGCCCAAGGCGCTGAGGGTGTCCCACCACAGGCTTATTAAGCAGAAAAACATCCATATGCAAAGGTACAGCTCAATCCATTAAATAATACTGTTTGAACCATTTTTCAAAATAAAACTGCTTTGGGACAGTCCCACCAGACATGGATAAAAGTACCCTCCGCCCCACAAGCCCGCCAACTTTTACCATCCCAATATGAGAACAGCCTATACAACTTTGCAGGAGTGGAATACCATTGACCAGGGGGCAGTTGCCCTAGTTGCACTCCCCTAACACCATTCCTGTCAAGTGTGACTGTGGTATTCTGTTAGCATGATATTTGTGTAGCATTCTGTAATAATGTGGCTTATTCAGTTTTCTTGATAGTAGAAGGGATATATGTGAAGGGGAAGGGAGACGGGGGTTGCCCTGTATTATCAATAATAATAAAACGCTAGAGCGCGCATGCGCTCTCAAAAATTCGTGAGTCCTGGCGCCGTGAGGTGTGCTTCTGTGGCAACATTCTAATTGACACCTCACGGCGTTTGCAGGGGCTGGAGGCGCATGCGCATGACTGTGCTCTCTATAAACCTCCCGGCTCCAGCGGAGTAGGCAGCACCAGTGGCAGCAAACGAGTGGTGAACAGCAGCCCCGCTCCGGCCGTTGACCCTCCACAAACCTCCCGGCTCCAGCGGCGTAGGCAGCACTATAAACACGCTGCTTCGCGCCCTTCTCTGCCGCGTCTCTGATGACATCATCGGAGACAGACGCGGCAGAGGAAATCGGCAGTAGAAGGCCGCGAAGCAGCGTGTTTAAAGTGCTGCCTACGCGGCTGGAGCCCCGAGGTTTGTCGACGGTGGGAGGGTCAGGAGCAGACCAGATCGAGCAGGACAACGGCAGTAAAAGAAGGGGGAGGGGCCGAACGGAGCAGGGAAGAGAAGGTAAGAGAAGAGAAAGGGGGATGGGGAAAAATGCTGCTACTACTACACAGGAAAGAGGGGATAGGAGGGAAATGCTGTTGTTGCTGCATAGGGAAGTGGGATGGAAATGCTGCTGCACAGGGAAATGGGGAAAAATGACAGACAGACAACGGGAGGGAGACAGAAAGAAAGACACAGGGGCAGGGAGAGGAACAGAAAGACAGAGAAAGGAGGACAGAGAGAGAGTCAGCGGGAGAGGGAAAGGGGGCTGCTTTGGGGGGAGGGGTGTGCTTGGGGCAAACAGCTTTGCTCTGGGGGGGAAGACAGAAGGGGCCATGGAGAGACAGGGAGAGGGAAAGGGGGCTGCTTTGGGGGGAGGGGTGTGCTGGGAGGAGACAGAAGGGGCCATGGAGAGATAGGGAAAGGGGGCTGCTTTGGGGGGAGGTGTGCTGGTGACAGACAGCTTTGCTCTGGGGGGGAAGACAGAAGAGGGCCATGGAGAGACATTTGGGGGGAAGGTGGGTGCTGGGGGCAGACAGCTTTGCTCGGGGGGGGAGGGGGAGACAGAAGGATACAGACAGCGGCCAAGGAGAGAGAGATAAAGAAAGACAGACAGACACATCTATTCTAGTTGCCAAATTCCTCTCCAATATACCTAGAAAACCATAACATACTCCATCCCACACAATCCGGCTTCAGAAACAACTTCAGAAACACTACTAGGATCTCTCTTGGACACAGCCAGACAACATCTCAGCACAGGAAAAAAATGATGCTCATACAACTAGACCTTACCGCTGCATTCGACTTGGTAGACCATAACATTCTACTACAAATCCTGGACACAATAGGTATCACAGATAAAGTATACACATGGTTTGAAGGATTCCTTAAATCAAGAACCTATAGAGTAAAATCAGACAAACAAAAATCTGAACTTTGATCAAACCCCTGCGGAGTTCCCCAAGGATCCCCTCTATTCCCGACTCTCTTCAATCTTTATACAGCCTCCCTCAGCTCTCACCTGGACAAACAAGGCATAACCTCCTACAGCTATGCCAATGACATTACCATTCTCATACCCTTCGATCAACCTGAACTCTCCATGACGAACACAATATACCAAACACTAAAATCAATATCAACCTGGATGAAAGATCACAAAGTGAAATTGAACCCAGATAAAACGAAATTCGTCCTCCTAGAAAACAACAAAATACCAACCATAACCAACATTGAAATCAACGCAATCAACTACCCATACAAACCACCCTAAAACTGCCAGGAATAACTATCGACAGATGCTGCACCATGCAAACGCAAATCAATAAAACAATACAAAAGTCATTCTTAGTAATGAGAAACAAGACAAGTTCGGAAATTCTTTGAGAAAACTCAATTCCAGCTCATAGTTCAATCCTTAATACTAGGCCTACTTGACTACTGTAATATCCTCTACCTCCCATGCCCTACAACCATAACAAAACAACTACAAACTATCCAAAACACAGCACTAAGACTCATCTACTCATTAAAGAAACATGATCACATTACAGAAGCATATCTCCAATTGCACTGGCTTCCGATTCCAGCAAGAATACAATTTAAATTCTACTGCCTACTATTTAAGACTTCATACGGAGACAGTCCAAACTACCTGAATAACCGCCTCATCCACAACACCGCAACCAGACATAGGAAAACTCACACCCCATTCTCATACCCCCCAATTAAGGAGGTCAAACGGAAAAAACTATATGATGGCCTCCTGGCCACTCAAGCAGCCAAACTAGACAACCAAATCGCCAATCTACTGACGGCATCCCTCGACTACAAGACTTTTAGAAAAGAAATAAAGACCATACTCTTCAAGAAAACTCTGAAAAAAGAAATAATACCGCAAGTCTCAAACTCCACCTCTCACTAAAGCCAACTACCCCAAACAAATAACCTTACCCATTTCTCACTCTTTTTGAAAATGACCAATTTTTTTTTTTTTTTTGTAAGTTCTTGTTGTAATACATCTTGGATAATTCTTTTGTAATCCGCCTTGAACTGCAAGGTAATGGCGGAATAGAAATCCCTAATGTAATGTAATGTATTTTAGACCAGAATATGGAGGGTTCGATGTGTTTGCGTGAGATGTATGTTACTTTATTGAGTTTTGTTATAGTTTTTTTGTTGTTTTTGGTCCAGTTGATGTTGAAAGTGTAGGTGAAGTGGTCTGATCAGATAGATCTGGACCATATTCCGTTAGATGTATGAATTTCAGTTAAGGATGGTTGGTGGGTCATGAAGGCTGCGATATCAACTTGGTGGCCTTTTTCATGAGTTGTTTGTGGATTTAGCATTTGGAAGGATAAGGCTTTGAGAAATGAGAGAAAGTTGTCTATTTGTTTGGGTGATTGATCATCTAGGTGTAGATTTAGGTCTCCTAGGAGTAGGTTGTAGGTTGCTATTAGTGAGTTTTGGTATATGAAGTGTTCCACTTCAGTTCTTGCTAAAGACCAGTTTCCCGGCGCTATGTAGCAGAGCATGCAATTTAGTGTGTCTTTTAGTGTGGTGCTTGAGAGTTGGCAAGCTAATAGGTCCATGTACAGGTTAGATGTTTTCTCAATTATATTAAGGGTTAGATCTTGTTTGATTAAGATTGCTAGGCCTCCGCCTCTTTTTTTTTCTCTGCAGAGCACTGTAATTTTGTATCCTTGTGGGCAGACTTCAGTTATTCTAGGGTCTGAGTCGGAGGTTAGCCAGGTTTCTGTGAGGAAAAGACAGTCCAGGTTTTCTTGTATTATCCAGGTTTTTATAAGCTCTGTTTTTGGACCTAGCACTCTGATATTTAAGTAGGCGCATTTGAGTGTGAATAACTCTGTTTGATAGTTGTGAGTTGTGTTTCGGTATATAAGTGATTTAGGGTGTCGGTGTGGTTTAGTCTTTGTGTGTGTTGGTCTTCTTCCCCATGCTGTGGTAATGGAGTGTAGAGTGTTAGATTGTAGGTTTGAGTTTGTCACTTGATGTTCTATTTTGGAAAAGAGATTTATTTAAATCTATAGCAGGAGGAGGTAATTTGCTGCTGTCTTCCCGCTGGTTACAAGAAGGATTAATAGTATGAAGTGCTGGGCTTGTGAGGTTAGCTTCATTTTGGGGGTTTTTTGCGGGTTTTTTTGTTTGTTTGGTGGTTGGTGAAAGTTGGTGGAGGGGTCTTTGGTGGTTTGGCTACTGCTTTTCAGTTGGTTTTATGTTTGGTAGTGTTGTGGGGGTGGATCTCTTCTTGGTTGCTTCACAAAGGTGGTATGAGCATCTTTGATTGCGTGCTGTTGGGCGCTGAATCTATTGTTGGCTCAGCGAAGTCCCGTCGGGTGGAGAGGAGGGGTGGAGTGCGCTCCCACGCCGGCAAGCCTCCCTGCCTGCTCCTAGATCCAGAAGATGTCGGCCAAAGTGATATTCAAATAAAACTAAAAGAAAAAGAAACAAACTGAAAACAGGTGCTGGGAGACTCACTCTCCAACTGGCTTCCAACTGGCTCGGTGTAGTCCTGTTGGGAGGGGGGAGGGGCGGAGTGCGCTCCCATGCCAGCTAGCCTCCCTGCCTGCTCCTGGGTCCAGTGATGTGGCCAAGGTGAAACCTTTCCGAGCCCAGCGACGGAAAACGGGATTATCCCGTCCCGCTGGAAAAAGTGGCTCTACCTGTATTCCCGCCATAGAAGACACCACGGCCCCATTCCCCAATTTAGCCTGAACTCTTGTCCACAACTGCCCCAGATGCCAGAGAAAAGGATTGTCGATACCCTGAATCCTAGTCCTCTGTGCACCAGAAACCCAAAGCCAATGCTTCAACAGCTCCGGACCCCCACTCTCCTGCTCCAGCTGTACCCCACTTTTAAAATCTCCAATGTCCCAGTCCAATATCACTCTAATCTGGGCAGACTGGAAATACCACCATAGATTTGGCACACCTATACCTCCCACCTCTCTAGCTGCCCACATCTGTTTTTGAGACAATCGGGGAGATCTATGCTAGTGCTGCCCGATTCACGATTCGAATCAGTTCACCGATTCACTTCGGATGAATCGATTCGACTCGATATAAATTTTAAATAAATTGGCTTTCAGATTCGGACCCTCTCCCCTCGCCTCCTAAAGCAGGAGCGGCAGCGCTGCTCTTGCTGGCTGGCCGCTGCCGCATCTGTTTTAGAGGGCGAGGAGGGAGGGTCAGTCGAGAAGTGCTGCAGTCCAGCTTCCCTCCTGGGCTCCCCGAAAGACTGCCCCCCCGAAAGACTGCGCACTCCCCCTCGGGAAGGCCTCCGTGTTGCTCCTGGCCTCCCCGAACCATTTACCTTATTGCTGGAGCCTGCAGCCGAAGATCGCGATTACAGCATCTTTGTGCTCTGAGCTATTTCCTCCACTGCGATCCTGCCTCTGATGTCAGAGGAGGAGCGGGACCGCAGCAGAGGAAACAACTCAGAGCTCAAAGATGCTGTAACCGCGATCTTCAGCTGCTGGCCCCAGTAATAAGGTAAACGGTTCTGGGAGATCAGGAGCAACACGGAGGCCTTCCCGGGGTGGGGAGGAGGGGGGTGCGCAGTCCTTCGGGGGGACAGTCTTTTGGGGGGCAGTCCTTCAGGGGGTGGGACAGGCCTTGGGGGGTGCAGGCCTTTAAGGAGGGAACAGGCTTTTAAAGGGGGGGACAGGCCTTCAGGGATGGGGGTACAGGCCTTCAGCGGGGGAAGTGCAGGCCTTCAGGGGGGGACAGACCTTCAGGGGAGGGGTTCCCTGGTGTGGAAGTACACGGAGAAGGAAGGGGGGTTCAAAGAGACTTGGATATGCTGGACTTTGGGGGGGGGAAGAAATAATGGGTTTAAAAATAGAGGAGAGGGAGAGAGATGATGGACAATGGGATTTAGGGAGGGAAGGAACAGAAAGGGAGAGAAGTTGGACACAAGGGATGGTGTGGAGGGGGGATAGAGATACTGGATAGGAGGGTAATTGGGAAAAGAAAAAGAGAGATGGTGGACCCTGGGGTGGTGGGGAAGGAGGGAGAGATGCTGGATGAAAGGGTAGTTAAGAAAAGGTGGATCTGGAGAGGGACATGAAAAAAAGGAAAGATGCCAGACCTCCGGGGGAGGGAAGAGAAACGGAAGGGGAGGACAGAGATGGAAGATGGATGGTTAGCAGGGAGAAAGAAGAAAGCAGGAGACCCTGGCAAGCAAGTTATCAGAAGACAACCAGACCCTGGGACCAACAAGATTTGAATAATGACCACACAACAAAAGGTAGAAAAACTAATTTTATTTTCCATTTTGTGATTACAATATGTCACATTTGAAACGTGTATTCTGCCAGAGATGGTGTTAGACCACAAACGTGGGCTAGGATTTAAGAAAGAGAGGAAAAGTGTTTTTTGTTTGTTTATTTTGTTTACACCACAGCGCCAGTGTGGTTAGGAGAAGGCAAAGGGGGTGAAGAGGCTATAAAATAAACTCATCAGGATGTATGAAAAAAACACCCAATTGGGCAGGAAAATCGAATCGAATCGAAAAGCCAATTCAATAGGCTGAATCGAATCAATTTTTTTTTTCCTGAATCGGGCAGCACTAGCCTACGCTGCCATATAAACCTCCTCAATTCCGCACTCATTCTCACTAAGTCAACAGGAAGCACAGGTACTGGCAAAGTTTGAAACAAGAAAGCAACCGAGAAAGTATATTCATCTTAACTATAGAAATCCTACCCCACCAGGAAACCCATAATCCATGACATCTCTGTAAATCACGTCGAATATTCCGATATAATGGAGGATAGTTCTTAGCATAGATCTGAGATAGATCTCTAGGAATATGAATACCCAAGTATTTAAGTCCTTGCAACGCCCAACGAAAAGGAAAACTCCGCTGGAGCCCCACCACCTCCGAGTTAGTCAATGTCAAATTCATAATTTCTGTTTTATCCAAATTAATTTGAAAACCTGACACCCTCCCATAGTCCTCAAAAATCTGTAAGAGCCTTGGAATAGTATCCCCAGACTCTCCCACATACAATAAGATATCATCTGCGAATAACGCTATACGATGTTCCACCCCGTTCCCCGAAATCCCTAGCAATTCAGGATGTGTACGAATACAAATCGCTAAACGCTCAACCGAAACAGTGTCCCTCGATATATAGAAAAAAAATCGGTGTAAGATTGATTGATTCAAAGACAGGCTCACGGCGATTCATATAGGGCTTGCACCCACCTACTAAAGGAACCCCCAGACCCATACACTCCATAACTTCCCAAAGAAAACCCAACAAAAGCTTTCTCAGCATCAACCACCATCAGAACAGCCTTATGAGGGCGCATCTGTGTCTCCCACAATAGATGTAAAGTACGTCTAATATTATCACTCACTTGCCGTCTCTGAATAAATCCAGACTGGTCCAAATGGACCAAGGAAGGAAGCACTCTCCCCAACCAAAGTGCCAAAATTTTAGCTAAAATCTTAGCATCCAAATTTTATAGGGAAATTAGTCGATAGGACCCACATTTCAAAGGATCTCTCCCCGGTTTCAAAAGAATCGCCACCCCAGCCTCTCCCATGGAAACCAGTAAAGAACCCCCCATATGTATTCCATTAGCCACCCTTACCAACAAAGGCCCCGATTGATCAGAAAATTGTTTGTAATACCGACTAGTATATCCATCCAAACCTGGGGATTTTCCATTTTTCAACAACTTAATCACTCCTAGGACCTCAAAGAGAGTAATGGGTTCCTGAAAATACTCTATCGCTGTCAGACAATACTGGAATAGGTAATTTATCTAAAAACTGGGTTTGTTTCACCGAATCAACCTGAGCTGGAGCACTGTATAAAAATGCAAAAAAGCCTGACGAATAGCCGAACCCATTACCTGCACCCCACCTTTGTCATCGCGCATCCTAGCAATAGTAGCCCAGGTCTGCTTAATCCTAATATATCTAGCCAAATAAGAACTAGCTTTATTGCTATGTTCATAAACCTGTAATTTAAAATGAGCTCGGATCCGCTCCGTCTCCTCCACTTGAAGTTGATACAGCTCATTTCTCGCTCTCTGCAATCTGGCCAAAAGCCTGGGTCTGGGCTTGATTTACGAGTCATTACCAGTTTCAGCAATTGTTCACGCAACTGAAGATGGCGTTGGGTTTGCTGGCGTTTATATATAGCCCTCCACATGATGAGTTCCCCCCCCACTACTTTCAAAGCATCTCATAGGGTGGCATCTGAAACCTCCCCATTATCATTCCAAACCAAGTATTCCTGTATAGTTTTTTCCACAGCTTCCAGCATTCAAAAGCGATTCGTTAAGCTTCCAATATCTTCCCCCCCCCCCCGATAATTCAGTCCCTGACAAGTTACCCAACCTGGAGCATGATCTGATATGTGCATTGCCTCATTTTCCGCTCTTTTCAGCCCACCCCTCTGATTCCAATATATTCAGATCCTGTCCAATCTAGTATAAGTTTGCTGGGAGTGAGAGTAAAATGTATAGTTCCTCTGAGAACTATGGAGCAACCGCCAGCTATCTATCAATCCCAAGGCAGACATCAGAGCTCTCAAGGCCTTGCTATGACTCTGGTTAGCCTTTCTCCCCCCTCCCGAATGATCCAGAGAAGGATCAGGGGGAACATTAAAATCTCCCTCCAGATAGACTGCCTATACAAAAGTACGTAACTCCTCCTGAAGGCCCCGATAGAAAGCTCCTTGAGCTACATTGGGCCCATAAATATTAACAATAGAGATAGGTCAACCCTGCAGGGTACCACGGACAGCGAGACATCTACCCAAGTTATCTCAGTACTGCTCAATCTGCAAACCCAACCCTTTTCGAACCAATATCGCCAACCCTCCAGCCCTTTTTGTGGCACCTGCACCTTGATGCGTCCGTATTAGATCAAACTGTGGGTTTTGAAGCAAACCCACATCCCTTGGTCTCAGATGTGTCTCTTGTAAGAGACAGATATCCCATTTCATACGCTGTAATTCACGATAAACCATGCTCCTCTTGCCAGTACTTATTAGCCCATTAACATTGCAAAATCCAATGAGCACCTCTGGATCCTCAACCTGTGTTCCCCCCCAACCCATATCTCCGCTGCCTACCCAAAGAACCCCTTCCACCCCTCCTCTACCCCACCCACCTCCAAGAAGCTGAACCCGAAAATTTCAAATCAGCCAGGTTAAGAAAATGAAGCCAAGTCGAAGAGGCTCAAACACATCAAAATTGCCTTCCCTGCCATCATGCCACCCGTTCCATCCTCACGTCACACAACTTCACCATACCCCACACTCGCTGCCCAAACACTACCTAGACCCCCCCCCTTCTTTCCCTCTCATTCCCTCACCAGCCAAGAAACCAACACAAACAACTCGGCTAGCAGGAACCACTCTCAAATACCCCCTTTCCCTAGCAACAGCAGCAGATGAATCCAGAGACCAATGGGATAGCCCACATCTACCAGCAGGCGGAGATAGAGAAACTGATTAACAGGTGGTCCTATTGGATGGCACTCCTCCTGTTTATCCAGTATTCTCTATCTCCCAGCAGGAAAAGGTCGCTATTCAACTAGCTCTTGAATTCTGGCTGTGACTGGAAAATTATTTTCTCCTGTTGAGGTTTCTCTTCAGTGAGCTGGCAATGCTATTTCTCCTGGTGTGATTTTCTCTTCAGTGAGACAGGGGTGTCCGGCTGAACGGTGCCGGCTTTAGGGGTTACACCTGGGCCCCCCCCAGGTCCCTGCCTCACCCTCCCTCCATTGCTAGAGGGTCTGACTGGGTCTCAATTTTTTTCTTTTTTCCCTTCTCTTTAAAAAAAAAAACAAAACAAAAAAACCCCAGAAACCACAGTTGCTGCATTCTGCTCGGATACTGCTACTCAACCAGCTTTAACTGGTTTCAACTGACCCTAACAACAAGCTTGTGAGTATGTCTGTTTTTTTACTGTCGGTTGAACTTCAGGTTCTGTTTGGGAGTCTTAGTAATGTGGGTTCGGTCAACGTATGTTTAAGGAATGGATATTTTATTGAGGCTAAGTTTTATGACTAGAAATCCGTGGAGGGAGCCGGGACTTCCCGCCCTTTGCATGCACGCGTTTGGTTTCCTTGTTGGTTACAGCGCGGCAGTAGCGGTGCGATTTCATGCTCGTACTTGTTCTCATTGTTGGGTTTCAGTATAGCAGTAGTAGTCCTGTTTATTCTGAGGCTCTCTTTCATCAGTGTTTGTCACGGCCATGTGCAGCTGATTGTGCAGGTGCCGGTTTATAGCAGCGCGCATGAGATGGGACATGTTTTTTTCCGGCGCTGTGGGCCATTCTTCTGGTTATTCCCCCAGTGTTCTCCCCAGAAATTTTTTCCAGCCGGGTGGCATGAAAAAGTAGCCGGGTGGGGCGGGACAGGGAAATTTGGTGGTGGGGAAAATTAAGGGCTCCTTTTACTAAGCTGCAATAGCGTTTTTAGTGCGTGCAGAATTGCCACGCTACACGGCTAGAACTAACCGTCTAGCATGTGCGGCAATTCTACGCGAGGTAAGCGCGCAGTAAAACCGCTATCGCAGCTTAGTAAAAGGAGCCCTAAATGTGTACTATTTGTATTAGTTAACTATTATTATTATTATTCTTTATTATTCTTTATTCTTATATACCGCCATACCCAGTGAGTTCTAGGCGGTTTACATCAATTAGCAAATGATCTGCATTGACAAGCAGATTTACAACAAAATTTGAAGCAGATTTACAACAAATTACAAGCAGATTTACGATAAATTACAACGATTTACAATAGTCAGCAGTGAAATTACAGCGATTTACAACTGTCTGCAATGAGGGAAAGATTTACATCAGTATAACAGAAATTGCAGGTTTGGTCGAACTAGATAAGGGAAGTAGAGAGTGTGGAAGGGAGGGTCTGGTGAAGGAGGAAGGGGGCAGGGGTGGGGTAAGTGTTATGTGGGGTGGCTGGAATATTAAGGGTTGTGTTTGCTGAATAGGTAAGTTTTTAGTAGTTTTCTGAAGGCAAGGTAAGTGGGGGCCTCGAGTATCATCTGGGCTAGCCATGGGTTCGACTTGGCTGCTTGGAAGGCGAAAGTTCTATCGAGGAATCTTTTGAGAGGACAGTGTTTTGGCGAAGGGAAGGTGAACAGTTGAATTCTGCGTGATGTCCTGTTATTGCAGTAAAGGTTAAAGTGGGTATTTATGTAACTTGGAGAAGAGCCGTTAATCGATTTGTAGCAGAAGCATGCGAATTTAAAAAGAACTCTAGATTCAAATGGTAGCCAGTGTAGTTGGTGATAGAAAGGGGTGACATGTTCCCATTTCTTTAGGCCAAAGATGAGGCGCACTGCGGTATTTTGGATTATTTTTAGTCTCCTGGTAGTTTTCTTTGTGGCATTGAGGAAGATGATATTGCAGTAGTCGAGAATGCTGAGGATGGAGGATTGTACAAGTAGACGGAATGCAGTGTCATTGAAGTATTTTTTTATGGTGCGAAGTTTCCAAAGTACCGAGAAGCTTTTCCTAACCATGAGGTCAGTATGGTTATTTAGGGATAGGTTTTTGTCCAGCGTGACTCCCAGAATTTTTATGGTCGGATCAAGGGGGAAGGTCACTCCTTTTAGTTGAATTGTGGTTTCCTTGATTTTATCTTTGGGGGAGGCTAGGAAAAATTTTGATTTGTCGGGGTTTAATTTCAGTCTGAATGATAGCATCCAGAGTTCTATCTGGTTGAGAATGTTTGTGATGTGGTCGAGTAGTTCTTGTGAGAAGTTGGTTAGTGGGATGGCTATTGTGATATCGTCTGCATAAATGAAGAATTTGAGATTTAGGTTGTGTAAGAGTTTACCTAGGGAGGCTAGGTATATGTTGAAGAGGATGGGGGATAAGGGGGAGCCCTGCGGGACCCCACAGGTGTTGTCCCAGCAGTAAGAGAAAGAGTTATTCTTGAGTACCTTGTATGATCTATTTTGTAGGAACCCCTGAAACCAATTGAGGACCTGGTCTGAGATGCCAATGTGAGCTAGGCATTCAAGGAGAATGGTGTGGTCGACCAGGTCAAAAGCACTGCTCAGGTCGAATTGTATGATCAGGGCACTTGAGCCCTGACTGAAGAGCGTGTGGAGGTAGTCGAGAAGGGAGGCTATGATGGTTTCAGTGCTGTGGTCCGCGCGAAATCCTGATTGGTTGTCACATAGAATGTTGAATTTTTCAAGGTATGCAGAAAGTTCCGCCTTTACCAACCCTTCCGCTATTTTGGTAAATAGGGGGATGCTGGCGATTGGCCTATAATTAGATGGGGAGTTAGGTGGTTCTTTCTCGTTTTTTAAAATTGGGGTAATCATTATATGACCTTGCTCCAACGGGAAGTTTCCTTTGGATAGTAGGTGATTAACCCATGTCAACATTTTTGCTTTAAAATGGGGGGGGGGGGGGGGCAGTTTTCATGATATTTGGTGGGCATGTGTCCAGATGGCAGTGGGAGTGAGTATACTTCTTGTAGTAAGTATTGAAGGTTTGCCAATCAGTTAATGCGAATTGTTTCCAACTAAGGTCGACTCTGGCTCCAGGATCTGGGTTTGATAGATTCATGTCTGTGAGGATGGGGAAGAGCTCGAGGGGGTTGGTGCTGGGGGGTAGTGTTGTTCTTAATTTTTGGATCTTGGTGTTGAAGAAGTCGGCAAGGGTGTTGGCGGTTAAGGTGGATTCTTCGTGTAGGTTTGTGCAGGTTTCTATGTTGTATAGATCGTTGACCAGTTTGAAGAGGTTACTGCTATTGGTTTTAGGATTACCGATTTTGTGGGAGTAGAAATTTTTTCTTTTTTCACTAGTGAGGGTTTTGTACTGTTTTAATTTTTGCCTCCAGGCCAATCTGTGTTCTAAGGTTCCGGATTTTTGCCATAATCTTTCGGCTTTTCTGAGATCCTTCTTGCATAGCAGCAGTTCAGGATCGAACCAGCCCTCTTGGTTAGGGGTTCTTATTCTGCGGGTTTTTGTGGGGGCAATCTCGTTTAGTATGTTTCCAGGAGGTCATGATTTGTTCCGTATCTTCTATTGGATTGGTGTTGATTTCGAAATGGGACCAGAATTCGATTGGGTCAATCTTTCCTCTGGTAGTGTGGGTTTTGATGCTTCTTGTTTTGCCGCTTTTAGGAGGTTTGAGTTGGCATCCAATGGTGAAGCTACATAGGCGGTGGTCGGACCAAAGGGAGTCTGACCAGTTGCCTTGTTTCCAATAAAAAGTGGAATTGGCCTGTTCCTTGGAGGATAGAGTTACCAGGTCTAACTGATGTCCTCTTTGGTGGGTTTTGATCGGGGGGTGTTTGTCAAAGCCTAGTTGGGAGAGCAATGACCAGAAATCTGAGATTTCAGGTTGGTCAGTTTGCTCGAGGTGTATGTTGATGTCCCCACACAGTAGGTTGTATTGGCTTGTTAGAGAATTGGTAAGTAGTGATTCAGCGAAGTCGTCTTTGGTCGTAGTCCATTTTTTGGGGGGTATGTAAAATAAAGTGATGGTTAGTGAGGAGGGCAGAGATGTTGATGCTAGGGCGATGGTTAGAATTTCAGAATTGGGCGAAGAGGTTGTGTTGAGAATGGAAGCATTGAGGTGGTCTCGGAAGATTATTGCTAGTCCTCCTCCTCTTCCCCATGTTCTGGCTAGGGAGAGTATCTTAAATCGTGGTGGTAGACAATCTTTAATGATGATGTCTTTGTCTGAAAGCAACCAGGTTTCTGTGAGAAGGACAAAGTCGGGGTTATTTTCGGTCAGCCAGTCTTTGATTAGTGTGGCTTTATTCCTCATTGATCTGATGTTCAGGTAAAAGCCCTGTAGGGACTGGTGGTTGGTGTGATTGGGTGGGGAGTAGTGGGAGTACGCTAGTTTTTTTAGTGTTCTTGGTTTTTTTGGGTGGGGCTTGGTCGGTTTGTAGTGGTGAGGGGGGCTGTTGGGCGAATAGGTGTGAGGGTGGTCTTGTGTGGAGTGGAGCGTGTATGTAGGGGTTCTGGGTTTTATTGATCGGTGCAGCGATTATTAGTTATTTTCCAATGCTCAATATGACTGCCTTTCTTAAGGTTTGACACTTGTTCCATAATATATATATTAAATTTAAGAAGTATCCAATTCTAGAAGTGAATAATTAGATATTTGCCCTCTTTCAAATGGTATAGAGCAGCATCTTTCAAACATTTTTAACTCCGGCACACTAAACGGAGCAAATGTTTTTTGTGGCACACTAAATGCAGCAAATGTTTTTTCATGGCTGGAAAAAATTTCTGGGGAGAACACTGATGCCCTTATTTTTAAGGTCCAATCACATCAAAGAATGATGCTTATCTGGGCAGTTGTATAATAAAAAGAATGGATAAGATAACATGAGAAGTGAAATTGTCATGAATCAGAGGGATACATATCCTGTAGGTCCTAAAAGCAGGCTTGTGGATTAGATATAAACTATGAAGGCAGTGGCATAACTAGCATATGTGACACCCGAGGCCCATCATTTTATGACACCCCCCCATCTGTATGAAAAACATGATTTTTAGTAACAATCCACACATCACACAGGAGTGTGCCTAGGAAAAGGCAGCATCTTACATATTGCAGTGAGCAGTACATCAATACACCCATTGTAAAACTGAAAGTAGGCAGGACCCGGCAGCAAGAAGAGCAAATGGAAAACTTCACTGACCTGTCTCCCGCCTTAGCCCGTAGCGAATTTATGCTTCGGGGATCTAACATGTGCGTGCCAGCTTCCCTTCTCTTCCCTCCCCCCCCGGACATAACTTCCGGTTTCTGAGGGAAGAGAAGGGAAGCCGGCACACACACGTTAAAGCCCCAGAGCATAAGTTCGCTACGGGCTAAGGTGAAATCTTCAAGCCGGCTTTTTTTTTTAAATGTTGAGCAGCAGCGGAGGCTGCAGAATTTAGCTGGGCGGTCATCTAAATTACCCAGCTGAAAGGCCCTAGGGAGAACACTGTATTCCCCGAGTCTGATTTTCTTTCTATGCAAGCCGCGGCAGGGTAAATTTTGCGGGGCTTGAATCCGACTATGTTTCTAGGAGCGTTGATGCAGCGGCCACGTGTCAGCGAGAATCAGGCATGCACTTGGGTCTCCAGCGATGGCGGGAGAGCTGCAGCATTCCGGTATTTTGTTTCCAGCTGACTTTGGTCAGGGTATGCCGGGGCTTCTCTCCTTTCTGGTTCAGACAAGTTGTATGTGTTTCACCAGCTTTGGGACAAGCTTGGGCAGATTTATATGTCTATGTCTGTGTTCCTGCTGTACTCCCTTGAAGGAAGCTGCTTGTTTAATCGGACTCTGGGGTTAGCACTCAAGGGGTTTACCAGAGAGACTCTGACCTGTGCTAGGTCACCCAGTCTCGATTTGTCTCCGGACTGGGGCGACATACGGCAACTAACGGCACGGTGAGATCAGCAGTAAGATAGTGCCCTGTATTTCACACAGGTATCTCATTGTCTCTCTTGGGGTCCCTGCAGATTGAGCCTTTGTCTGTTGGTAACTGTCCTTATTTGGGCCTTTGTGCTGAGCTGCATGTGTCTAGTAGTGGCACAGGATATATATGCCTAAAGGTAGTACAAACAGTTTCCAAGTTCGGGCTGTCTCTATGGGCATAATGATACTGCGCATCTTCCTGCGGCCCGGACTCTCTTTCTCTATTTCTGAGGGGGCCTGGACTTCAGATTTCCATGCTTATCGCGCTGGTTTTTCCTGTCGCCATTTTCTCATGGCACATGCTAGACGGGCCCCCCGACCAGACAGGAAGGGCTGTACAGCTCCTTTTAACCAGGAGCCAATTACCTATTCTATCAAACCCGCGGAGGATCACGCGCTAGTTGGCTGTTAGCCTCATCCCTGAAGCTCTCATTAGCAATGTGAGCTTTGTCTGATACCTGTAAGGATGCTGTTGTTTTCCACAGGGCGGTAGATGCAACATCTTGATTGAGTCTAGTACGTATTCACTTTAAAGGACATACGTATTTCGCTCATGTTGCATGAGGTTAGTACTGTTTTCATGGTTCCAGTATATTCCTCTTTACATTGTGAAACTTGATTTTTCCTAGGAGAATCTTCTTGCAGATCCTACAGTTCTCATCCTTCCATTCCCTGGCCTGCACTTCATTCTGAGGGGATTCTTGACTTCTTCCAATGACTCTTCAGGCTTTCTCATGAGGGAGAAGACGCTATAATGTCAGGTCAGGGGGCAGTGAAGATTTTTCAGGATGCTTGCATCTTTGCATCCTCCTCAGGTTTCCAGTTCGTTCTTGGAGTCTCTATGTTTTGTGTTTCCCTTTTCAGTGTTACTGGTCCTCAGGACAGTTCTTGTAGTTCTTCGGGAACTAAGGGACGTTGTTCCACTTACTGCATGGTGCCCGAGACGGGGGCATTGGGCAGGCTGGATCCCATTCTGCTGAATTAGTTTCTTGGGGTTACACAGACAACCTGGGAGTATATTTACATTTTCTCTATGGACTCCGAATCGGCACTAGGTTTGCCTGCCTCTCTTGGAGCAGCGCTTTCGGTTTTGGCATATGCCATTTCGTCTACCCAAGGCTTCATGAACGTTTTAGGTGATGTGGGCAGTGGTACCATTTTGGCGCTACCAGGCGATTCCTCTAATTTCTTCTTGACTGCCTGCTTGATTCGGACGACTTCCAGTCGGGCCATTTGACTGACACGAAAATGGTGATAACTTTTCCTCAGTTCTTTACACGTGCATCTTCAAATTTGCACAGCACTCTTTTCTCCTGTACTATTTATAGATATATCAGGGTGATGTTTTTATTCATATAGGAGAGACATGTATTTCTTTCCGGAGACTTGGGCGTGGGGTCTCGGTCTCAGATTGGCATTCTTCTTCGCTTACCATGACCAAGAGTATGGGATTCTGTACAGTTTCTAGGATCCATATTGCTGACTCCACTGGGAACTTCAGCTTGTTTTCCCCTTCTTATGCTACAGGAGTCGCTTTTGTTCCGGTGGTTCCCGGTATCTCAGGGCTCCAATTATTTGGTATGCTCCTCCTGCATCGCTCTGTATGATTTGGTGGCTCAGCGTGATTTCTCTTTTCAAGGCATGCCTCGGTCTTTGCTGGACTAGCTCATGATCACCGACCATCCCGGGCTGTCGGATAGGGGGGCTCGGTGTCTTCCATCCTCAGCTCCAGGAGTCTGGTCTTCAGAGGCAACTCAGTACTTGTTCATTCTTCTACTCTTGAGCAGGCTCAGGCTACTTTTCTGGAGCTTCAGATCATTCTTCCGGAATGCCGCTGAGGGTCCTTTTGGTCAGTATTAGGATGGGGGTATTTCTCTACAGCTTGGGCAGTAGGTGTTGTACTCAGTTGGCAGGTGAAGTTGTTCTGCTTCAATGGGTGGACTCTCATCTTCGTCTTCTGTTGGCAGATCCTTTTATGGATCAGGATAAGAGTTTGGATAGACTTTCTCTCCGCGGAATCTGAGCATGGCCCATTTCTTGTATGTTACAGTGTACAGCGCTGTGTACACTCTGGAAAGTGTGCATGTTAATAATAGTGTAATCTTCTGCATCCTGGATATTGAGATTTGTGGCTCAGGTGTTCTAGCTCTTTTTATTGACGTGAGATCTCCTGGACCTAGACCTCATGGCCTCGTCTCTCAATTCTAAGCTTCCTAGCTTCTTCGGCGGGCCCAGGGAGTGGGAGTTAGAGGGTGTAGCTGCGTGGCTCCTTTCTCGCCTCTGCCTTCTCTTTTTCAGTGTTTTCCGCTGGCTGATGATGGCTTGGATTTGCCATCTCGAGCTCGCTTTCCGGGCACAGTATTTGTAACATCTGTGGATTGGCGACGCCATCCTTACTATGCGGATTTAATGAGTCTTTCGACAGCTGGACTAAGAAGTTTCCTGGTATCTCCGGCTTTGCTCGCCTAGGGTCCGATCAACATTTATATTTGTACTACTTTAGTATTACGACCTAGTTTTTTTGAAAAGTCTTGGCTGACGGGTAAGGGTTATGCGAAGCAGGTTGTTTCTTCTCCTATCCAGGTGCTACGGACGTCTTCTCCTGTGGCTTCTGCTTCCTTTTGGAGGTTTTTCCTTTCTTGGGTGCTTCTTAATGTTTGAATCACTCCAGAGTTCCTTTTTGGCACAAGTGTATTGCCAAGGGCTTAGCGTTCTTGGCTTGTTACAAGGGCTAGGTATATTGCTCTTCGCTTACTTCTCAGCTTCATGTAGTTTAGTTCCTAAACAGAGTGCGGTATATTCATGCACCTCTTAGAAAGCCCGGTTTAGAGTACAATCTTCACGTCCTTCTTCTCAGTTTACCGAAGGCTTCATTTCATTCTTGTCTTTTGGGACTCTAAAGGGCTGTGCCGTTGAACTTGGGGTTTCTTGTGGCCATGGCTTCAGCTCTGCAGTTTTCTATGTTGCAGGCCTTGTTCAGCGGAGATTCCTATTTCTGATTTCCGAAATATGGGGTATCAGTTTGGATGGTACCACTATTTCTTTCTAGGGGGTGTCATCATTTCTTTTATGTCATGCTCGCTTTTCCTTCCTTCTTCCTGGGAGTAGAAATTGGGTGCAGTGCTTTTATTCACTGCATTTTTTGGTACGTATGTAGCGTTCTCCGCGAGCTCGGTTTCTAACGACTTTTAGTTGTTTATATCTCCTTTTTGTATTCTTCAAGGGACGCCTCAAATGTATGGTGGCGTCCGAAGCTTCCATCGCTCGATGGGTCCAGGAGGACATTCTTTATGCTTGCTTGCTGGCAGGGAAGCGGTTGGCGAAAGAACTTCATGACCATTCCGCCGGAGCAATGGCTACTTCTTGGGCTCGGCCCACAGGTTTTTTCCTTGGAGGAGATTTGTCTTGCAGCTAATTGGTCTTCCGAGAGTGCTTTCTCTCCGCATTTCTGCTTGGATGTGGGGGCGCATGCGGTAGGGGCGTTTTGTGCTTCGGTTGTTGCGGAGGCGGCGTTTGCTTCCCACCCAGATTGAGGATTGCTTTGCTACATCCCATTGGTCTCTGGATTCATCTGCTGCTGTTGCTAGGGAAGGAAAAATTATATCTTACCTGTTAATTTTCTTTCCCTTAGACGCAGCAGATGAATCCAGAGCCCCACCCTTTCTGGATATTGTCTCTCGGTTTTTTCTTTTGCAACTTTCACAGTTTGTTATTATGGCAGGTTGTTTTCTGTATTATTGCATTTTGAGATTTGTAATGGGAAAGAAGTTTTTTACATGCTATGCCTATATATGGTTACGGATGCTTAGGCAAGGAGCTATACTGGAGATACAGGAGGAGTGCTAGCCAATAGGACCACCTGTTAATCAGTTTCTCTATCTCCGCCTGCTGGTAGATGTGGGCTATCCCATTGGTCTCTGGATTCATCTGCTGCGTCTAAGGGAAAGAAAATTAACAGGTAAGAACATAATTTTTCCATACATTCAACCCAGAAACCCCACCTCCCCAAGCAATCCTTACCCCCAACAGCCACACAACCTCACACAACAGTTAAGAGGGATACAAACAAAACAAGGTAAAGAAGCTCTCCCCCAGGTTCACTGAGTAGACCCTAGGGAAGGACCTCATCACATACTGCTGAGTACAAAGAGACCTCAAAACAGTTCAAGTAACCAATGGAGGCTGACAGCCAGCACCCTCTATGACATCCCTCAAACCGATCCGTAAGAGTGCTGCTCTGGAGAAATCTACTAGCAATTAACTCATAGATGATCAAATTTTCAACCATCCTTAAGAGCACTGCTCTGGAGAAATCTACTAGTAATTAACCCATAGATGATTTAATTTTCCCTAATCCAAAATTTGTTCATCTGTGAGTTAATTGCTAGTAGATATCTCTAGAGCAGCGTTCTTAAGGATCGGTGAAAATTTGATCATCTATGGGAGATCGCTGAATCTAAGGTGTGACCCACCTGATGAGTTGAAAAAGGCGTGAATTGTTGTAAATTTAAGTCAGACAAGAATGTGAGGAAGTTGGAGGTCTTCGGATGTGATGCTATGTCCACATGAACATTAAAGTCACCTAGAATAATAAGAGACGGGAATCTAGTGATCATATCTGCAGTGGTTTGGGAGACCTTATGCCATTCAGATGCCAATCCCTCTCTTGAGAGGCAGCATTGTAGTAAAAGCACCTCCTCTCCCAGAGGCAGCCAAGTCTCCGTGAGGCATAAGAAATCTAAATGCTGGTGCTCTTATTAGATCTTTAATAAGGTCCGCTTAGAAGACCACAGATGATAGAAGTCATGGTCTGAGATTGTGTGTTGTAGAGGAGCACAAGGAAAACAACAGCCAGCAACACAGGAAAAGCCCCAATCCCTCCCAAGAGTTCACCCCAAGGAGCAAGACCCGATTTAGTTTGATCATCACTCTTTAGCGAGTAGATGACATGTTTAGGTCAAGTCACCCACACTCGGGAAAGTTTATTCGGCAACATTCAAGACTGAAAAACAGGAGCAAAGCAGCAGTCACAAGTAAACGGTCCATCATACAAGCAGCAGTAGCAGCGCTGACCATCCCAGCACGATCCAGGCAGTGGTGGAGTCAGGTCAGACCCTGAAATGATGCTGATGTATAGTGGCGCTACCCACATAGCTAACTGGGCAAGTAACACCACTTAAATCCCAGTCCTGTGACCAGTTAGCTATGTGGACACTGCACTGAATTCCAGCTGTATCCACACAACTTCCAGGTGTCGCCCGGATATGGCTCAGTATTGACTCTCTGGAACTAATATAGTTCTAAGTTATCAGCTTTATAGAAAAAGCTCACTGCCCTCGGCTGAATATTTACCCCAAATTAACTCTTTATTTGGCTTTGTTGCTCGTGTTCAACATCAAAGGTACTTAAAAACATCTTTTCACCATCTGCCAATGAAAGGGTTAATACAAGCAGAGTCTCATCCCCTTCTGGGATATGGTTTTTGAACTACTTTCTGAAATTTTGCATAGTCTCCGGGGAGTAACATAGTAACCTGATTCAATTTAAATTTTTTAATTTTTTCTTCTTAGCTATATCTGGGCAAGAATCCAAAGCTTTACCCTGTACTGTGCTTTGGTTCCAACTGCCGAAATCTCTGTTAAGATTTACTCTAGCCCATCTACACCCTCCCAGCCATTGAAGCCCTCCCCAGCCCATCCTCCACCAAAGGGCCATATACAGACACAGACTGTGCAAGTCAGCCCAGTACTGACCTTATTTCAATATTTAATCTTATTTTCTGATTCTAGATCCTTTGTGTTCATCCCACGCTTCTTTGAACTCAGTCACAGTTTTACTCTCCACCACCTCTCTCGGGAGCGCATTCCAGGCATCCACCACCCTCTCCGTAAAATAGAATTTCCTACCACCCCTCAACCTCAAATTATGTCCTCTGGTTTTACCATTTTCCTTTCTCTGAAAAAGATTTTGTTCTACGTTAATACCCTTCAAGTATTTGAACGTCTGAATCATATCTCCCCTGTCTCTCCTTTCCTCTAGGGTATACATATTCAGGGCTTCCAGTCTCTCCTCATATGTCTTCTGCTCTCTTACATATGTCACTTAAATTTCCTAAGCTTGCTTTTCATATATTTAGGGCCAGATTCATCCCCCGATTAGGCGACAATTCCTCTGTAAACTGCATTTTATTTTTGGTATGTCTAAGTTGACATCACTCTTCCTTAGGAAGTTTGGGACCCTTATCTAAAATTGATGGAACGTTCTTCTGAGTCATGCTAAGATTTTTTTCATGCTTACCTTGTCTACGGTCGGGGGGGGAGGGGCTGATAGTCCTCTGGTTTGAAATAATTGTGTCTTGTACTGAAGAACTGCTGTACAATATTAGTTTTTACTCCTGTTTCTATGTTTATCTGTATTGTTTATTGTATTGCTTTTTTAAATTAAAAAAGGTTAATACAAGCAGGAATAAAATTAATTACACTTAAGAAAAGCTTTATCAAAGATTTTATATTATATCTAAGAATGCACAAAATAATCCAAATGGGAAAGAAACATTCTACATCTTTATATTATGATAAAACTTTTTTTTTTAATCATCAAACAGGATTAAACTATCTTCAGAGGATCCATGAGAGTGAGATGCAATTTACATGTCCAGAATGTAGCAAAAGTTTTAATTGCCAATCAAATTTAAGAAGCCATGAGAGGATTCATACCGGAAAGAGACTGTATACCTGTCCAGAATGTGGAAAAAGATATAGTCATTCCTCATTTTTAAAAATGCACAAGAGGATGTATACTGGAGAGAAACCATATACCCGTTCAGAGTCTGGAAAAAGCTTTAATCAGCAATCAAATTTAAGAAAACATGAGCGGATTCATACCGGAAAGAAACTGTATACCTGTCCAGAATGTGGGAAAAGCTTTAGTCATCAGTCAACTTTAAAAATGCACAAGAGGATTCATACTGCCGAGAAACCTTATACCTGTTCAGAATGTGGAAAAAGCTTTAGTCGTCAGTCAAATTTAAAAATGCACAAAAGGATTCATACTGCGGAGAAACCATATATCTGATCAGAATGTGGGAAAAGCTTTAGTCATCAGTCAACTTTAAAAATGCACAAGAGGATTCATACTGGAGAGAAACCATATATCTGTTCAGAATGTGGGAAAAGCTTTAGTCAGCAGTCAACTTTAAAAAATCACAAAATGATTCACACTGGAGAGAAACCGAATACCTGTCCAGAATGTGGGAAAAGCTTTAGTCAACAATTGGATTTAAGAAAACACAAGAGGATTCATACTGAAGAGAAACCATATACCTGTTCGGAATGTGGGAAAAAGTTTCATAAGAAATCAAATTTAAGAAAACACAAGAGGATTCAAATTAGAGAGAAACTGTATACCTGTTCAGAATGTGGGAAAAACTTTAGTCAGCAATCAGATTTAAGAAAACACGAAAGAAGTCATACTGGAGAGAAACCATATACCTGTTCAGAATGTGGGAAAAGCTTTAGTCAGCAAGAGAGGATTCATACTGGAGAGAAATCATATACCTGTTCAGAATCTGGAAAAAGCTCTAGTCATCTGTCAGCTTTAAAAAGTCACGAAAGGATTCACACTGGAGAGAAACCGTTCAGAATGTGGGAAAAACTTTAGTCAGCAATCAGATTTAAGAAAACACGAGAATGGTTCTGTTTTTTTTCCATAGGTATGTTCTTTGGGGATGAGTGGGTGGAGGTAGATGGAGTGGCTTTCGGGGTTCATCAGAGTCCAGGGCCTCGGAGTGCCATTCTGTCGACTCTGGCCTCCCTTGCCATGAGTAGAGTGGTGGGGGAATTTGTTGCTGTTACTCTGTTCCTGTTACTGCTTGATATAGTGTTGTATATGATGCATCTTTGTTTGTGCTGTGCACCCTTTGTGTGCCATTGTTTTGCTTACTCATTTGTTGGCATCAATAAAAATTGTTTGAACCTAAAGAAGACAACTCCTCCCTCTGACATAGGCGCAGCACTGTGGGATCATCCACTTCCCCCACTAGCACCTCTTCCAAGTCCAAATCAGTTAAATCTCCCTTAGAGAGAGAAAGACCTTAGTCAAACTATACTACGACGTTTGGCTCCCTGTCGATCCTGCCCATCTCCAACCTGAGGCTGGCCAACAGAGGCCTGAGCAGGACCCTCCAAAAGAACACACACAATACATTCATATACATAGCATCGCACCCACTCTCACCCTTCCCCAGTTTAAAGAACTACCCAACCCCCACCATCCCCCTCCCACAACAGCTGGTAAACAAGAGAAAATGACATAACCCCTAGAATCTATGTCCCCAACAATACACCACACAGAGATAAGCACCCTCAATACAGCAAGTAGAACGAGACAGCACGTAGAGCAACCCAAGAAGACTAAACAAGAGACAACACCAGTGTGACCTCCCCCCAAGCCTTCCACAACACCCCAGCACCCGTCCCCAATTCCAAACCCTCCACTGCCAAAAATCTACCCCCAAATATCCACATATTGTTGCCATGACCTTGCCAACAAGGCCAAGAGCCGATATCTATCACATACCCAGCCCAATTTGTCCCACATAAGGTACAAGGAGGGCCCAGACGCACTCTTCCAATAGCGAGCCACAGTCAACCGTGCCACAGTAAAGGCTAACTGAGCCAATTTGTCCTGTGTATCATATAGCCCTCCCATAGGCATCCCCAGGAGCACTACATCTGCCCTCACCTCTAGTGGTACCTGAAGAAGAGTCCCCAGTAAGTCTGAATCTCTGAGCAGCCCCATCACATATGGAAGAATAGAAACATAGAAATAGACGGCAGATAAGGGCCACGGCCCATCCAGTCTGCCCACCTTAATGACCCTCCCCTACCTTTCTCTGTGAAGAGAACCCACGTGACGATCCCATTTTGTCTTAAAATCAAGTACGCTGCTGGCCTCAATCACCTGAAGTGGAAGACTATTCCAGCGATCTACCACTCTCTCGGTGAAAAAGTACTTTCTGTTGTCACCGTGCAGCTTCCCTCCCCTGATTTTCCACGGATGCCCTCTTGTAGCCGTGGGACCTTTGAAAAAGAAGATATCTTCTTCCACCTTGATACGGCCCGTGAGATATTTGAACGTCTCGATCATGTCTCCCCTCTCTCTGCGTTCCTCGAGTGAGTATAGCCGCAACTTATCCAGCCGTTCCTCGCACGGGAGGTCCTTGAGTCCTGAGACCATCCGGGTGGCCATTCGCTGGACCGACTCCAGTCTCAGCACATCTTTGCGGTAATGAGGCCTCCAGAATTGTACACAGTATTCCAGATTGGGTCTCACCATGGATCTATACAATGGCATTATGACTTCAGGCTTATGATTGACGTATACACCCTATGATTTGTCTAGCCTTAGATGAAGCCTGCTCCACTTGATTGGCAGTCTTCATGTCTTCACTGATGATCACCCCTAAGTCCCGTTCTGCTACAGTCCTTGCTAGGATCTCGCCATTAAGGGTGTAACTTTTGCATGGATTTTGGCTGCCAAGGTGCATGACTTTGCATTTTTTGGCATTGAAACCTAGTTGCCAGTTCCTAGACCAGCGCTCCAGTAGGAGTAGGTCGTGCGTCATATTGTCGGACATTGAGTTTTTGACCATTGCACTCCTTTCTACTACATTGCATAGTTTGGCGTCATCTGCGAATAACGTTATTTTACCTCAAAGCCCTTCAGCCAAGTCTCTTATAAAGATATTGAACAGGATCGGGCCCAAGACCGAGCCCTGCGGCACTCCACTGATCACCTCCGTCATTTCAGAGGGGGTGCCGTTCACCACCACCCGCTGAAGCCTACCTCCAAGCCAGTTCTCAACCCATTTTGTCAAAGTGTCACCCAATCCTATAGAACTCATTTTGCTCAACAGCCTGCGGTGTGGTACGCTATCGAAAGCTTTGCTGAAGTCTTAAGTATACGATGTCCAGGGGCTCCCCAACATCCAGCTTCCTCGTCACCCAGTCAAAGAAGCTGATCAGGTTGGATTGGCAGGATCTCCCCATAGTAAATCCATGTTGACGGGGATCCCGTAGATTCTCCTCATTCAGGATCGTATCCAATTGACATTTGATTAGAGTTTCCATCAGCTTGCTCACTATTGATGTGAGACTCACCGGTCTATAGTTTGCAGCCTCCATTCTGCAACCTTTTTTGTGGAGTGGAATGACGTTAGCCGTTTTCCAGTCCAACGGGACTATACCCGTATTAAGGGAGAGATTGAAGAGCGCGGATAGTGGTTCCGCCAAGACATCCCTTAACTCCCTGAGCACCCTGGGGTGTAGGTTGTCTGGCCCCATCGCTTTGTTAACCTTGAGTTTAGACAGCTCACAGTAGACACTGCCAGGCATAAACTCGAAGCTACTAAACAGGTCTACTGAGCTATCCCTTGTCTGTAGCTGAGGGCCGGATCCCGGCTCCTCGCGGGTGAAGACCGAACAGAAGTATTCGTTTAAAAGTTTAGCCTTTTCCGAGTCCGCTTCTACATAGTTCCCGTCTGGTTTCCTAAGGCATACTATCCCGCCTGTGTTTCTGTTTCTGTCGCTAATATACCTGAAGAAGGATTTATCGCCCTTCTTGATGTTCTCGCTAACGTCTCCTCGTTTCGGAATTTGGCCTCTCTAACTGCTGTTTTGACGGCTCTTGCCTTGGCCAGGTAGTCTTCTCTCGAGTCCTGATTCCCTGATTGTTTGTAAGAAATGAGCGCTCTTTTCTTCTCTTTTATGAGGACCGAGATCTCCGCAGAGAACCACTGTGGCCTATTGTTCCTTCGCCGTTTACTTATTACATTTCTTCTACGTTATCTGTTACTGCTTGGTTTTGTAGCGCTTGATGGATGAATTCCCCCATGCCATCGAAGTTGGCGTCCTTGAAGCTTAGGACCTTGGTCAATGTGTTAGATTTGGCGAACCCCTTTTTGAGATTGAACCATACCATGTTGTGGTCACTGGAGGCCAACGTTTCGCCCACTGAGACCTCTGTGACACTTTCGCCATTGATAAGTAACAGGTCCAGTATTGCCTGCTCCCTTGTTGGCTCCAGTACTGGTTGTTTCAGTCTTGCTCCCTTCATAGAGTTCAATAGCCTCCTGCTGCTGCTGGATGCAGAGGAAATGTACCCCGTTGCCCACACCCCCTCCAGCAAAGATCACTAGAGGTGGAAGATATTTTACTCAAGGTAACAGGTGTCATATACCACCTCACTAACAGTTTCAAAGCATTTTCCATCAAAACAGGTGCCCGAGCCACATGATAAATCCTATGCACTACCCGGCCCCAGACCTCCTCCAGGACTAGACCCAAATCGGCTTCCCAGGCCAATATATAGGTTGGTTTGTGCCCCCTGTCCCTATGTATAATGTGATACAACTTAGATATATAGCCTCTGTGCAGGCAGCCCAAGCAGCCGCTCAAATTCCGAACTCGTGTATATAGTAGGATCAGCCTGATGCGCCCGCATGAGATAGCTTTTCATTTGCAAATAAAGGAAAAGGTCTCCAGATTCCAGCTGGAACATCACCGGCAAGGCCCGAATGGACTCCTCTTCCAGGAATTGGCCAAAGTACTGCAGCCCTCTTCTATCCCATCTCTTAAAGAGCCCCCCCTCTCTCCTCGGTATAAAATGAGATGCAAATCTCAAGAGAGGCCCAACACCTGCCTGGCAAATGGATAAGTTATAGCCCCAAAATCCCTTTCCCCCAAATCCACCCACATCAGGGACCCCAACTCCCGCTCCCCTAAATAACTTCCCATCAATCCCTGTTCCACCTGCACCCACAACTTCAGAGGTACATCATGTCATTCAACCCCCGCCCGCAACTGCGCCGCCTGATAGTAATGCTCCAAGTGTGGAATTCCCAAGCGCCCTTTCGCCTTAAACTTAAACATAGCAAATCGGGCAACCCGAGGTCTGCGCCCTCCCATGAAATTCAGCAAACTCTGATTCCACCGCTGAAAATATAGTGTAGGGATTTCAATAGGCAAAACTTGGACAAAATACAAAAACCGAGGTAGAATCATCACCCGAACTGCCTCCATGCGCCCTAGCCACGAAACATATAACTTATCCCAGCGTTCGAGATCCCTATTGACCGCCGTCATCAGTGGGACATAATTCAGCTGAAATAACGACTGCCAATCAACCCCTAGCTGGGTACCCAGATATCGTATAGGCCCCTTAACCCACCTGAAGAGAACCGCCCGTTTAAGCCCTGGGATTTCAGAGTCCGGAACCGATATGTTCAGAAGCTCTGTTTTAGTTAAATTAGCCTTGAACCCTGACAACGCCCCATATTCAGACATAAGATGCTGAAAGGTCTGAAGCGAACTCTCCAACCTTTCCACAATAGCTAAGATATCATCAGCAAAGAGGGATAACTTATGCTCACAGCCCCGGACCGGTAAGCCTCTGATCTTATTGGACAATCTAATTTTTTGCGCCAGAGGTTCTATTACCAAAGCGAACAACAGAGATGACAGCGGGCAGCTCTGCCTCATCCACCTCTGAAGTTCTAATGGGGATGAGTAAACCCGATTTATTTTAACACAGGCCAGGGGTGTATTATATAAAGACATAATCCAAGCTATGTATCGAGACCCCAGCCCCATCTGACCGAGGACTGCCTCCATAAATTTCCAGTCCACATGATCAAAGGCCTTTTCGGCATCCACCGTTACCGCCACCCAAGAGTTCGCACTCCTCCGAGTCTGCCACACTAGATTCAAGACCTTCCTGATCCCATCAGCTGCCTGTCTCCCCCCCCATGAACCCCACCTGATCAGAGTGAATGAGCATCGGCATATGAACTGATAATCTATTAGCCAACAGCTGGGCCAAAATTTTTGTGTCAATCCCCAAAAGGGAGATGAGCCAGTAGCTCCCACACTGAGTACTATCTTTCCCAGGTTTAGGTAGAATCGTGATCCCCGCCATCCGCATGAAAAAAGGCAATTGGGATCCCTCCTGCAGATCATTAAACATCCGTACCAAGAGCGGAGCCACCAACACCAATAGCTTCTTGTAAAATAAGCCCGTGAACCCATCCAACCCCGGGGACTTCCCCAGTTTAAGCTGACGTATCACCCCTATGACCTCCTCTAGCGTGATATCACAATCCTGGCCCCGAGCCTCAGACTCCGTTAAGGAAGGCAATCCCAACTCCATAAGATAATGCCAAATAGCATCCTCAGACTCCTGAGCCTCAGGTGTATAGAGTTCCTGGTAGAATTCTCGAAACCTCTATTGAATGGCAGCCTCTGCCATTGTTCTGGCGGGACTTGTTTTGCTGGTCCTCCACCCGGTTATAGGAGTCCTGCCAGTCTTTCTGAGCCACCTCAAACGCCCCACTCAGATGTTGGACCACCGCTTCCTGCTCCCCGAGGCACTTCTCCGTCTCCTCCACTCTCCCCATGAAGTCCTCCAGCTCTCTCTTAATCTCCTTCACTGCGTCCTTGATTTTCCCCTTCACGCCAGCCACCTCCTGCTTAATATCAGAGATGATGTGGTGGGCGATTTCTAAATTTCCTTCCTACGAGTAGCTAGAGTATTGTAGCTGCGTGTGGCTGCAGGAAAAGTTTTCCTCATGTTTGGAATTAGCCTGAAGGAGGACCGGGGTGGGGGGAGGGGGGTTGATTTTGGGAGGATGTTGGGTTTTTTTTTCTCATTGTACAGGTTTTATGTGATATCACGAGCTTCGCTGTTATTCTTATTCCTTTTACTACTGTTTCTCTGTTGAGCTCAATAAAATATATGTGAACATAAAACGACCAAGTCAAAATGATCTACCAACAGTAAAAATACTAAACATATACCCCCTCTTTTACTACTTTTATTCTATGGACGCTTTAGCATTTAGTGTGCGCTAAATCGGCTAGCACGCCTTAGTAAAAGAGCCCCATATTTATTGATATATATACCGAGTGCACCTCTTCTGTCCTCCAGACCTCATTCCATTCCCCAACCAACATCTCTCTCTGTCCTTCCAGGAGTCCAGCTTTTCTTCCTCTCTCCTCCACCCCTATTGGCAACATGCATCCCTCTCTCTCCCTCCTCTGTTCTGATCTTGCATCTCTCTGTTCTTCCTCTGTCTGCACCTCCCATAGTCCAACATCTGCCCTCTCTCTTCTACCTCCCCTTTGTTTCCGGTTTCTCCCTCTCTCTATCTTCCTTCTGCTAACATTTTGAGTCCTCCCACCTTTGGTCCAGGTCTTTGTTTCTCTCACTCTCGTTGTCTTCCCCCTCCACAGGGCCTGGCATCTCTCTCTCCCTCAGTTCAGAGTGTTTCAACCTCTCTAGCCCCTCTAGTAGTCCAGGATCTGCCTTATCTTCCCACTCCCTTTAGGTTCAAGGCTGCTTTCCCGCCCCTCAAGGTCCTTTTGTCTCTTCTCTCCCCCCTCCCTGATCCAGCGTCTCTAAGGCAATCCCCCTCCTGCCGGGGCCCTCGCAATGGGCACAATTTTACCCTGACGTGCGGGGCCTTAGCTCTGCTGCTTCCCTCACCTCTGCTGCTTCACTCAGACTGGATCATCGAGCTGCTTCCCTTAGACTGGATTCCTCACCTCTGTTCTTCCGTCTGGGCCTACCACAGTTGAAAGTTTATTACGGCAGCCTGCTGAGCGAAAGTAGTAGGCTGACGTCGGCTACTGTAGCACGTTCCCTCTGCCATGGTCCTTCACCTCCTCTGACGGGGCAGAAACAGAGGGAACGTGCTACAGAGGCTGACGGCAGCCTGCTACATTCACACTGCAGGCTAAACTAAACTAAACTTAAGTTTGTATACCACATCATCTCCTTAAAGATAGAGCTTGGCACGGTTTACAGGTAAATTGAATAAATGAGGGAAGGACATAATATGAAATTAGAGGATTATGAAGAGGATAGCTAGCTTTACATTTTAAATCGATAGCTTTATGTTTTGGAGAAAAGTCAGGTTTTCAGATGCTTTCGAATTATTTGGAATGAGCCTAGGTTCAGCAGCAGGGCAGGGAGGTTATTCCAAATTTCAGTGAATTTGAAGAAAAGGGATTTCCCTAGTTTACCTGCATACATGATGCCTTTTAACGAGGGGAAATGAGTTTGTGGGCGGATCTGGTAGTGTCAGGTCTCGAGGAATTCCTGGATAGTGGAATTAGTGGAGGAAGAATGCCATGTAGGATCTTGAATATTAGGCAGGTACATTTAAAGTGAATCCTAGAAATCACCGGAAGCCAGTGAAGTTTTTACAGAAGCGGGGAAACATGGTCAAATCTGCTTTTTGTGAAGATCAACCTAGCCGCAGTGTTCTGGATCCACTGAAGTCTTTGTAGATTTTTCTTGGTTAGACTTAGATGGAATTACAATAGTCCAGTCTGGAAAGAATGATTGATTGTACAAGGACAGAAAAATGTTGTTGGCGGAAGAAGGATCTCACTTTCCTCAACATGTGAAGACTAAAAAACATTTTTTTTAACCAGAGAGTTGAGATAATCATTAAAGGAAAGTGTAGAGTCAATAATGATGCCCAAAACTTTGCTTGAGAATTCGATCTGCAGTGTGGGACCAGAAGGTAGTGAAATGAGCGTGGGTAACGGATCTAATTTTGGGCCAAGCCAGAGTAGTTTTGTTTTGGACTCATTCAACTTCATTTGTACAAAGAAGGCCCAGGATTGGAGTTTTGTTATGCAAGCTGTTATATTTTCGTTGAGGTTCAAATCTATCTCAAGAAGGACAAGGATGTCATCTGCATATGTAAATAGAGTTTCAAAGGGAGATAGATGGAAGAATTTCAAAGAAGACATAAACATGTTGAAAAGAATAGAAGACAGAGGTGATCCTTGGGGAACACCACATAGCAGACTCCAAGGAAAAGACATGGTTCCATTCATGTTAACAGTGAATGAGCGGGATCGTAAAAATTTCGAGAACCAGTCTAAGACTGTAGAATCAATGTCTATCTCAGAAAGTTGGTAAATTAGGATATCATGGTGGACAACATCAAAGGCCACAGATAGATCGAATTGTAGTAGGATAGCAAACTTATTACGAGATTGAAGTTGTTGGATCTTTGAGATTAAAGACGCCAGCAGGGATTCAGTGCTGAAATTGGGTCTAAAGCCATATTTGCAAGGTAATAGAATGAAGAATCTCTCTAAGTAAGATGAAAGCTGAGTGGCTATAATAGCCTCGAGCATTTTGGTCAGGAGAGGAATATTTGCTATAGGACGATAGCTGGAAAGGAAGGATGGGTCTAGATCAGCTTTTTTCATAAAGTGGGGTCAAAGCAATGTGTCCCATTTGTATGGAAAATGGGCCCGATAGTAAGGCTGAGTTGATAAGTCTGGTGAGAGATGAAATAGCCTGCGCAGGAATTGCAGACTGCTGTAATTCCACTACTTTAAAGGTGCGACAGAGACAGGGGAAATGCTAGGGAGAACATTGGCTGTGTGATCTACCGGCGTTGCCTTTGCGATCGACTGGTAGATCACGATCGAAGTTTTGGGCACCCCTGCTCTAAGAAATCCCATGTGCGAGTTTTGTTGCTGTCCCTGCCCCATTCCTCTAAACTCTGCCTTAACTTCACAAGCCTCGAACACTTATTTTAAAGTGTTTTAGGCTTGTGCACATGAGGACAGAGCTGGCAGGGACAGGAAAAGTACTTGACGGGATGGGAAAACGAGTCCCTGGGGCAATGGGGATAAATTTGTCCTCGTGCCATTCTTTATTTTATCCAGTCCGATTTTTGAATTTGCAAGCTAGTTCAGAGTACTATTTGTGGTCTCTGATTTTAACCATGGATATCAGTCTTAAATGTCCCAGTGATAAGGTTGTCAGACATCTAGAACTGGCATGAAAGCTCCCTTCTGGGATTGGCTAACTTCAGCTCTCATCATTAAGCCACTCCATTCAAACCATGGCTTCCTAGTGCCAATGCTCAGTAGCAAACCATTAATGCTGACACACCCATAGCTACAGTCGTAATCCGGCCCTGCTAGCATGGGCTGTAGATGGAATTACAGGTATATAATTAGTCTCCTCTATGGATCATTTGGTTAATTTTTAGTGTAAGGAGGAATCCCTTTGGACCCCGGATGCTGGGTGGGAAACCCTCACAAGTCAATTTATTCCTCTATCGATTTGTGCTGTGAACCGGGACCAGATTCTCTCTGGCAGGCCGCAGCAAACACTTCACTCACAATTTTTGCACGTTGAAAAACTTCAGACCCCTCCAGTAGTTATGTAGGAACTGAACTTCAACTTTATTGTTCTTCTCTCCAACAGGAAAGAGGCATTTCTTAAACATGCAGTTGCTAACAAAAATCACAACCTATTTATTTATTCAAAGCTTCTATACCACTACTAATGACTGGGGAGTCACTTCAAAGCAGTTTACACAAGCTTCTGTAATGGTGTTACAATACAAGGTTAGCGTTTTCTGAGATGGTTTTCAATACAGACACATTAATACCATAGTCAATCATATAAAATACTAGTATTTTGTACTATGTTTATACTAAATCCTACTTATTTACACTCAGGGGAGCTTGCTGGTGTATGGTAATGTAGTCTGGCTGCTAGATATAGTGGTTCTGAGAGATGAATGATTTTGTGTGTCGGCAACAAGATCTTGAATTTCACCCTGCTTTCAATTGAGAGCCAGTGTAACTCTTTCAGTAACGAGGTGGCACTCGTCTGCCTCAATTTTCCCAGCAGAAATCTTGCTGCTGCATTTTGTACTATTTGAATCTGCTTGATCATGTACTTTGGAATGCTCAGCAGGATTGCGTTGCAGTAGTCAAAGATTGAACGTACCAAGGATATGATTACGTTGGACATCGCTTGATAGGCGAAGTAGGGCTTATGTCCTCTAACCCAGTAGAGTTTGCCATAAGCATTTTTACATTTACAAAGTCTCTTTCAATGAGTAAAGCATTTGTACATCTCCTAATGTTAAGATCCTCCGTGCTGGTAGGAATTTGATCTATTGGTGGAGATAGCCCAAAAGATGGTTCTCCTGCCCAAGGCAGTAGCTTAAGAAACCTCTGATGATGTCATTCCTGGATTCCTTTGAATGCACCATTCAGAGCTTCCAGCTCTGCTTGGGGCTCATGCACTGTAAGTTTTCCAGAAGGTTCTGGAAACTCAAAGACTGAGCTTCCAATTGCCTTCTGCCTTCTGCATGCTGTTTACTGTTTAATCACAATGCATATCAAATTTCACCTTTCATCTCTTTTACACAGGCAGCCCTGAGCTAGGGTTGCCAGATTCTCCCAATCGGAAAATCTGGACCCCCCCTAGACTCACTTCCAGGCGCACCCAGGAGACTATGTAATTACCCTGGTAAGCTCTTTTCCAGTAGATACCGTATTTTTCAGTCTATCAGATGCTCCTGACCAGGATGGTCTTGGGGCTCAGGGATCTCACGTATGAAGAAAGGTTAAAAAAACTGCGGATGTACTCGCTGGAGGAGCGAAGAGAGAGAGGGGACATGATTGAGACCTTTAAGTATATTACTGGGCGTATAGAGGTGAAAGACGATATCTTCAGTCTTACAGGGCCCTCGGTAACCAGAGGACACTCGCTTAAAATCAGGGGTGAGAAATTTCGGGGTGATACTAGGAAGTACTTCTTCACCGAAAGGGTGGTCGATCATTGGAACGAGCTGCCTCAGCGGGTGATTGAGGCCAGCAGCGTATTAGATTTCAAGAAAAAATGGGATATTCATGTGGGATTTCTAGAAGAGTAAGAATCAGGGAGTGGGTCATTGGTATGGGCAGACTCGATGGGCTATGGCCCTTTTCTGCCGTCATTTTTCTATGTTTCTATAAGACACAGCTAGATGTAGAGAAGGAAAAAAAATTTTTGGTTCAGATTTTTTTTTAATTGCTTTTCCTCCTCTACATGTAGGTGTGTCTGGTCCTGGGAAGCCCGCAGTCCAAAGTCCTCCGGTATCTTTTTTTAAACTGGTGGTGGTCCGGTGCGGTCTCCTGCTGGATGGCTGCCTTTCTCGTTGCAAAGCGGACCTTTGCGCTTCCTGCCTTGTCCCAAGCTTCACTTTCCCCCCTCTTCGAGAACAAACATCAGAGAAAATCATTTCGGATGTCCTCATTCAATGCTCCAACCTTTATCAAGAAAGTAAAACCACTTATGAGCCATCGGAATGGACAAATAAATGCTGAACAGCATGCATGCAGCCTAATGGGTGGCCAGTCCAAATCCCCACATGATGAGCCCAACAGCTAAAACTGAAATTCAAATGGCAAAAATCTTCCAACTATATACATGCTCTCTGACGTAATTTCACAGACGCTGTGTCCCCTGTGTTAGTACATTTTACAGGACTGCTTCATGGATCAGCTTGTAAGAGAACCGACGAGAGGGAATGCCACTCTGGATCTAATTCTAAATGGGCTAAGAGGACCTGCAAAGGAAGTGGAAGTAGTGGGACTGTTGGGAAATAGCGATCACAATATGATCAAGTTCAAAGTTGAAGTAGGAATACCGAAGGGAAAGAGAACCACAGCAACAACTTTTAATTTAAAGAACGGAAACTACGAAGCACTGAGGGTAATGATTAGGAAGAAACTTAGGAGCAGCTCAAAGAAATGGCAGACTGTAGAGCAATCCTGGTCTTTATTCAAGGACACAGTGAGCGAGGCGCAAAATCTGTATATCCCCAGATTCAGAAAAGGGTGCAAAAAGAACCAAACAAAGGACCCGGCGTGGATAACTAAAGAAGTGAAGAAAGCGATAGGTGATAAGAAAAATTATTTCAAGAAATGGAAAAAGGGCAAAACCGAGGAGAACTGGAAAGAACACAGAACATATCAAAAAGAATGTCACCTCGTGGTTAGAAAAGCCAAAAGAGAATATGAAGAGAGGCTAGCCAGAGAAGCACGAAATTTCAAACCGTTTTTCAGATATGTTAAAGGGAAGCAGCAGGCTAGGGAGGAGGTGGGACCGCTGGATGATGGAGATAGGAAGGGAGTGGTGAAGGAGGAGAAAGAAGTGTCGGAGAGACTAAACATGTTCTTTTCGTCAGTATTTACAAAAGAGGACACATCCAACGTATCAGAACCTAAAAAAAATATTCAAAGCAGAAAAATTAACATCCATGGAAGTAAGCCTCGAAGACATTCACAGGCAGATAGAAAAATTAAAACCTGAGAAATCACCCTATGGAATCCACCCTAGGGTAATGAAAGAACTAAAGGAGGAGATAGCGGAACTACTACAGCAAGTCTGTATTCTATCCCTAAAAACAGGCGTGATCTCGGAGGATTGGAAGATAGCCAATGTTACACCCATATTTAAAAAGGGATCGAGAGGTGACCCAGGGAACTACAGACCGGTAAGTCTGACCTCGGTTCTGGGGAAAATGGCGGAAATGCTGATAAAAGAAAGCATCGAGGAGTATCTAGAAAGGAATAAACTTATGATAACAAGCCAACATGGCTTCTGCAAGGGAAGATCGTGCCTGACAAACTTATTGCACTTCTTCGAAGAAATTAACAAACGGATGGACAAAGGGGACCCCATAGACATCGTATATTTAGACTTCCATAAAGCCTTTTACAAGGTACCCCATGAACGCCTACTTCGGAAACTGAAGTACCATGGGGTAGTAGGAGACATACACACATGGATCAGGAATTGGTTGGCGGGTAGGAAGCAGAGGATAGGAGTGAAGGGCCACTACTTGGACTGGAGGAAGGTCACGAGTGGTGTTCCACAGGGGTCGGTGCTTGGACCGCTGCTGTTCAATGTATTTATAAATAATCTAGAAACAGGGACGAAGTGCGAAGTAATAAAATTTGCAGACGACACCAAACTATTTAATGGGGCTAGGACTAAAGAAGACTGCGAAGATTTACAAAGGGACCTGAACATGCTAGTGGAGTGGGCAACGAGATGGCAGATAAAGTTTAATGTAGAGAAATGTAAAGTCTTGCACGTAGGGAACAGAAACCCGAGGTACAGCTACACGATGGGAGGGCTGTTACTGAGTGAGAGTACCCAAGAAAGGGACTTGGGGGTAATAGTGGACAAGACCATGAAGCCGTCAGCACAGTGCGCAGTGGCCGCTAAGAAAGCAAATTGAATGCTAGGTATAATCAAGAAGGGTATTACAACCAGAACGAAAGAAGTTATCCTGCCATTGTATCGGGCGATGGTTGCCGTACCTAAAGAAGGATATGGCGATACTCGAGAGGGTTCAGAAGAGAGTGACACGTTTGATAAAGGGTATGGAAAACCTTTCATACGCTGAAAGATTGGAGAAACTGGGGCTCTTTTCCCTGGAGAAGTGGAGACATAGAAGGGATATGATAGAGACTTACAAAATCATGAAGGGCATAGAGAAAGTGGAGAGGGACAGATTCTTCAAGAATTTGAAAACTACAAGAATGAGAGGGCATTCAGAAAAATTAAAAGGGGACAGATTCATAACTAATGCTAGGAAGTTCTTCTTCACCCAACGGGTGGTGGACACCTGGAATGCGCCTCCAGGTGGCGTGATAGGACAGGGTATGGTATTGGAGTTCAAGAAGGGATTGGACAATTTCCTGAAGGAAAAGGGTATAGAAGGGTATAGATAGAGGGTTACTATACAGGTCCTGGACCTGATGGGCCGCCGCATGAGTGGACTGCTGGGCATGATGGACCCCTGGTCTGACCCAGCAGAGGCACTGCTTATGTTCTTATGTTTACCCTATCAGCCTAATGTAACACATTCTTTGTCAGAAGAGACACCAAACACAATATTTTTCTCATGTCTGTTATTTGAATTCACAGAACGGTGTCTCTAGCCCAGTCATGTGGGAGAGAGAATCCATTCTGGCAATTCTTTTGGCCCCGCTGATCATGTCTCCCAGCTTGGCTTCAACATTTAAAGGGAAAAATGCTTGAGTACCTAAATAAACTCATGTAAACCGTTCTGAGCTCTGCTGGAAGAACGGTATGGAAAATTGAATGTACACCAAATTAAACCATTAACCAGAGAGGTAAATTAGATGACCCTTCTAATGTCTGGGCTGAACCTGGGGACTCCAACTTCCTATATGCCAACAAAAAGAGTACTGGACTAGTAAAAGGAAGAAAACAAAATTTGCCAAACAAATACACACAGTTGCACCCTGTTTTAGGAGAGACACCAAGATAAGTAAGGTCAATCGTGTACATTTGTCCCCTGGAATAAAACCCAAAGCATAGAGAGCACGCTTTATCAAGATGGCAATACATTTCATCTGGCAATCCCTATTTACGAGTTCAAATCTTGTTTTCTCACCCAGTACTCCGAAGATGTTTAGCTAGGTGGCAGTGGGTTGCTATCCATTAGCAAATTAAGGATTAGGATGGCAGCGTGTTGCCAACCACTACAAATGTAGAGGAAGGTGGCAGCTTTGTTGCTAGAGTTGAAAGTCTAGCAGTCTTCAAATCCAAGCTAAAAGCCCATTTTTTTGAAACTGCTTTCAACTCTTAACTCCCATCTAGAGTCATTGTATCATTTACTCGACCAAAACCTCCCAACCCTGACATGCCTTGTCCAAATCAGATTGTAAGCTCTTCAGAGCAGGGACCCTATATTGTATGTTAAATGTACAGTACTGTGTACACCTTTCAATGCTAAAGAAATGATAAATAGTAAAATAAAAACTAAAACTTGAATTTATCGACCGGGTCATCTTCCTATAATAAAGCTCGATTCGGTTTACAATAAACTAAAAAATTGAAGAAATAAACTTAGACTTAAAATTTTGAGAATAACCAAGTTTGAAAGTTTTTGCGGAAGAACTGAAGTGAACCTAATTCTCTTCATCTTAGGGGAATGTCGTTCCATATTTCTGTTAGTTTAAATGAATAGCATTTCCCTAATTTACCAATACCTTTAAGGGAGGGAAAAGACAATTTAAGTTTTTGCATAGTCCTAACCAGACCCAGGAGAGAGGAACAAGTAGAGAGCATATGCCAAATAGAATCTTAAAAGTTAAGCAGGCACATTTGAAGTGTATCCTGGAAAATATCGGAAGCCAATGAAGTTTAGCCAGCAGCTAAAAATCAACCTAGCTGCTGTGTTCTGAATTAACTGGAGTCTCTGCAGGCTATTCTTGGTTACTCTTAGATAGATTGAATTACAATAATCTAACTGAGAAAGGATAATAGATTGAACTAGGACAGAGAAATGCTGCTGCTGAAAACAGGACCTGACTTTCCTCAGCATCAGGTTGGGCAGACTAGATGGACCATTCTGGTCTTTATCTACCGTCATCTACCAACGTCCCCCGCAATCTCTATACCAAACTTACTACTGGAAACGACGGAAAACCAACATATCAATTACCACAGGAAGGAATCATAACAATCGGCAAACATGAATCTCCTATTGATCCTATTGATCTATTTAATAAGCAATAATATTAAGAACATTATCTCACTCCATTCAAAACTTCACTCTGTTCATTACCCTGACACACCCATTAGGCTTCTAATTAACCAACAGGAAGAAAGAGTTAATCATATTAAAGTAATCACAAGCAACGGTAGACAACATCGTACCCTCAAAAAAAGGACAAGGGAAGTAAAACCTAACAAAATCACCACACTCACCAGACCCATCACAACCACTTCTGTTCCCTGCGCTTACCTCAACACTAGATCGGTAAGAAACAAAGCTTTCTTAATCAAAGATTGGACCATCAGCAAGCAATTAGCCTGCCTCTTTCTAACGGAAACATGGCTATTTTCTGAAGAGGATCCAATATTAAATAACCTTATACCAGATAACTATAAAATTCACATGTTAAATGGCGAAGACAGAAGAGGGGGAGGATTGGCAGTCATCCTTAAGGAAGAACTCAAACTTGACTTAGTAGATTCCAAGATAACCAACCAGTTAGAAATACTAGCCTGCAAAATTAGTAACAAGGATCTAGAAGAATCCCTCTCCTGCATTCTATTCTATGTCCCGCCAAAAAGCTGGTCAAAAGCCAGAGAGGACTTCTACGAATTTGTTCTACTTAATTCAATTACTCCATCTTACAATATTATAGCAGGAGATGTAAACCTACATTTAGAGATAGAGGACAATCCAGACGCGAAAGATTTTAAAAACTTCCTATCCTCACTCAATTACAACCTCCCTTTACCCACACAAACACACGAAAAAGGCAATCAGTTAGATTTGGTAGCTATGACCACAAAGGAGATCCTAGATCCTTCTATTTCCTTATCTGACTGTATCTGGTGTCACGATATCTGGTCCGACCATTTCACCCACTACTTTAACTTAATCTGGAATCACCCAAAAGCAAAAACTCACCCAAAGATAAATAAAGATCATCTCACAAGGGGCCATATCAATCCAGAGGAATACTGGGCACATTATGAATTACGTGATGAAATAGAAGGGGATGATTTTTGGGAACAGTGGACGAAAACAAGCACATCCATTTTAGATAAAATTGCCTCTAAATGAAACAGTAAAAACTGCTCAAATACTCTGAACTATTAAAAATGAAACAATTAGTAAGACGACTAGAAAGGATCTGGAATAAAACGGGAGAAATATCAGACCAGAACAATTGGAGATCCAACATAAAGGACTACAAACAACTGATAAAAGAAAAACGAAAAGCATTCTACTCATCCAAAATTAATACATCCAATATGAGTTCGAAAGGAATCAACACTAAAGAACTGTTCAACTTGGTTACAAATTTTATTTGACACCACACGTCACAATCAATCCATGCACGATACGAAACTACCGTCAGCAAACGATCTAGCACAGCATTTTGACTCAAAAATTATAAACCTAAGGAACAACTGTCCGACAAACAACAAACACGCACATCAAATAGCCAACATACACGGAAACGAAATACCAGTGGATATGATTTGGAACTCCTTTCAGGATCTAAAATGGAATAATTTAATCAAACTCTACAACAAGTATACTAAATCACACTGCATTCTAGATCCCTATCCCCATGACATTATGAAAGCAGCCTCATTAGACTTCAAACTAAAACTGTGGAGCAATCTGACCAATAATTTCAAAAATGGAAAATTCCTAACTAATAATGGTCACATTATAATCACCCCAATTCCAAAAAATCGTAAACAATCCCTAACATCAGTAACCAACTATAGACCGGTAGCATCCATTCCATTCTTTGTAAAAATAACGGAAGGTCTAGTACATACCCAGTTGATGGACTACCTCGACCAGTTCTCTCTACTACATGAAACCCAATCTGGCTTCAGACCTCTGTTTAGCATCGAGACAGTAATTGCGGCGACACTAGATTACTTACGATCCTTATTCAGCAAGGGTCATAACACCCTAATCATGCTATTTGACATGAGCTCGGCCTTTGACTTGGTGGATTGTGAGAAATTGATACAATGCTTAGACGCAATCGGCATCATAGGAGAGGTATTTGACTAGTTCAGAGGATTCCTTATGTCCCGCACCTATCAAGTACGTTTCAATCACAACCTCTCTAAAACCTGGAGAAACCCATCTGGCGTTCCACAGGGGTTCTCATTATCGCCACTGCTCTTCAACGTCTACATGTCATCACTAGGCGTGCAACTGGCTCAGCGGGGTATAAAATTATTCAGTTACGCAGATGACTTTACAATCATTATCCCATTCACAACTTCTCCCTCTGAAACTACCCCCATGGCAACAGAAGCACTAAACCTGATAGAACAATGGACCACAGAATTCACTCTGAAGCTTAATTCAGAAAAAACTAAATTCTTCATAGCCTCGCCACATCCACTGTCACTAAACTCCACTATGCATCAACAATCTCAGCTCCCCTATTCAGCCTACAATGAAGGTTCTAGGGGTAATACTGGACCAAGGCCTAACCATGAAAGACCAAGTGGACTCCCTAGTCAGAAAGGGTTTTTTTACTCTCTGGAAATTTAGGTCCATTAGAGCATACTTCGACGCTACATCATTCAGACTTCTGGTACAATCCCTAATAATGAGCCATCTTGATTATTGTAATATTGCCCATCTGGCAATCTCCCAGAAGAACATGCAGAGACTGCAACTGGTACAGAATGTGGCAGTCAGGTTGATCTTTGGGTTGAAGAAGTCCAATCACATAACCCCTTCCTACCAACTCCTGCACTGGCTGCCAATGGAAGCACATGCGAAATTCAAGCTGGGATGTTTCTGCTTCAAGGTACTATTCGGTCTAGCCCCTAAATATATAACTGACCTCTTCTCCTCAACCAACAGACAGAAGAGTACACAACTGAAGTTCGTCTCCCCATCGGCTAGAGGATGTAAATTTAAGAGACACCATCAACATCTTCTATCGTATCAAGCAGCCTTATGGGGCAAAGACCTGGAAAAACTAATAACACACGCAAATAACTATGGTGAATTTAGGAAACACCTAAAAACATACCTGTTCTTGAAGTACCTAGGTAACGAATCTGGAGAATTGCTCCCATCACAATCTCTCCCATAAATCTGATCCCTTAAAATGTTAGCCACTAATCTAACTATGTATGTTCCACTCAATTTGTAGCATCTTTCTAATCATTGTAAACCGCATAGAACTCACGGTCCTGCTGTTATTATTATTATTATTATGTGATGGCTGAAGGAACATTTTTTTTACTAGAGAGCTAATTTGTTTATGTTTATTAACAGCCAAAAACAGGGTCAAAGCGGTTTACAATATAATTCATAACAATTTTGAAAAGAACTCCATTCATATAGAAAAGGAAAGAAAGAGAAAAAAATATATAATTTTTTTAATACATGCTTCTCTCTAACCATCAGTTTATCCATAATAATAAAATTAATTAATACATTCACCCATTTATAAAAATAATTAAATAAACAAATACATACAGCAGTCCCAAATACATTCCCTCAATTTAAAAAGGCCAGTTGAAAGAAATGTGCTTTCAAATGTATACGCTTCTTCCTTTCTCAATTCTATAGGCAAACTATTCCATAACCGAGGACTAAACAGAAAAATACACAATCCCTAGTTGAGGCAAGATGGGCCTTTGAAATGTGAGGAACAACTACTCTATTATCATTCAGAGATCGTGCATAAAATAACACCAAATTAGAAAGATCGAATGGTTGTAACTCAAATAATGCTCTATGTGCCAACAGCAAGGTCTTAAATTGGATCCTAAGTTGCTTTGGTAACCAGTGGAATTTCACATACAGAGGTGTATCGTGATCACGAATATGTGCCTGGCCTAACAACCAAATCTCAGCATCTTGTACTGATTGTAGGTGCTTTAATTGTCCTCTTCCTATACTGGCATATACTAAATGACCCTAATCCAACTTAGACAGTACAACAGCATGAATTCGCAAATGTAATAATTTCTCATCCAAAAAATCTCAAATAGCTCTAAGCTGTCTCAAAGCCCCAAAGCCTTTAGCAACCACAGATGAAATCTGTTCCTCAAAATTCAAACGATAATAGATTATAATCACCAAATACTATGAATTATTTAGAGAAAGATCTAATTGCAGTGGTGGCTTGTTCATTGAATGAGAGGGATGAGTCTATGATGACACCTAAGATCTTAGAGGAAAACTCAATCTGTAGAGATGTCCCTGATCCAGTTTTGGACCAAGCCATAGGAGTTTAGTTTTGGATTCATTTAATTTCATTTGAACAGAAAATGACCAAGCCTGCAATTTCATTATACACTGAATTATGTTTGCAGAAAGATTTGAAAGATTCAAGTCTACCTCAAGGAGGATGAAAATATCATCTGCGTACGTATACAGGGATTTGAAAATTGATGATTCAAGATATTTCACATAGATATTGAAAAGGATGGGAGGCAAAGGCGATCCCTGTGGGACTCCACATGACGACTTCCAGGGAAATGATATTATACCATCCACATTAACAGTATAAGATCATAATTGTAGGAAATTAGAAAACCAGCTTAAGACTGCATGCTCTAGGCCTATCAAAAAGTCATGATGGACAACATCAAAAGCCACGGACAAGTCGAATTGTTTGTAATAAGATGGCAAATTTGTTATTCAAATGTAGTTGCTGAACCTTTAGGAGAAATAAGCAAAGTTTCAGTATTGAAATTTGGCCTAAAACTATGCCGATACGGCAAAAGAACAGAAAATCTCACCTAATAAGTGGAGAGTTGACTGGAGATGATAGATTCCATCATTTTAGTTAACAGCGCTATATTTGTAATTGGCCAATAATTTAACAAGATAGTTGGATCTAGGTCAGCTATTTATAGCTTATAATAAGAACTATTTGGCCCATATCAGTAGAAAACTCCCCAACTTCTAAGGCAGAATTTATAAGTTCAGTTAGCCACACAATAGCTTGGGCAAGAATTCTCTCATACAAATATGAAGGAATAGGATCCAAGATACACTTGCATTTCCTCAATTTATAACATAATTGCAAGATCTGTGTCTCAGTTACCGGTTCAAAAGTAACCCAAGCTGAGTTAAGCTTTTATTACACTCAGTACATGTAAATGGTTTGTGCCGTGTCTTTTTAGATCTGAGGGTTGAGTGAAGTTTTTATTACACAGTACATGTACATGATTTGTATCCTGTGTGGATCACTTGGTGGCTTTTTAGAGCTGAAAGCTGAGTGAAACATTTCTTACACTCAGCACGTGTAAATGGTTTGACTTCCATGTGGATATTCTTGTGAAATTTTTAATCTGAAATCCGAGCAAAGCTTTTATTACACTCAGTACATGTATATGGTTTGTGCCTTGCATGGATCATTTGGTGGCTTTTTAGATGGGAAACCTGAGTGAAGCTTTTATTACACTCAGTACATGTATATGGTTTGTGCCCTGTGTGAATCCTCTCATGAGTTTTTAGATCTGAAAGTCGAAAGAAGCTTTTATTACACTCAGTACATGTATATGGTTTGTGCCCTGTGTGTATCCTCACATGAGTTTTTAGATCTGAAAGTCGAAAGAAGCTTTTATTACACTCGGTACATGTAAATGGTTTGTACCCTGTGTGGATCATTTTGTGACTTTTTAGACTTGAAAGCTGAGTGAAGCTTTTATTACACTCAGTACATGTAAATGGTTTGTGCCCTGTGTGGGTCATTTGGTGGTTTTTTAGATGTGAAAGTTGAGTGAAACTTATATTACACTCAGCACATGAAAATGGTTTGTACCCTGTGTGGATCATTTGGTGGCTTTTTAGATGTGAAATCTGAGTGAAACTTTTATTACACTCAGTACATGAAAATGGTTTGTACCCTGTGTGGATCATTTGGTGGCTTTTTAGATGTGAAATCTGAGTGAAACTTTTATTACACTCAGTACATGAAAATGGTTTGTACCCTGTGTGGATCATTTGGTGTTTTTTTAGATTTGAAAGCCGAGTGAAGCTTTTATTACACTCAGTACATGTAAATGGTTTATGCCCTGTGTGGGTCATTTGGTGGTTTTTTAGATGTGAAAGGTGAGTGAAACTTATATTACACTCAGCACATGAAAATGGTTTGTACCCTGTGTGGATCATTTGGTGGCTTTTTAGATGTGAAAGGTGAGTGAAACTTATATTACACTCAGCACATGAAAATGGTTTGTACCCTGTGTGGATCATTTGGTGGCTTTTTAGATGTGAAATCTGAGTGAAACTTTTATTACACTCAGTACATGTATATGGTTTGTGCCCTGTGTGGATCTTCTCATGAGTTTTTAGATGTGAAATCTGAGTGAAACTTTTATTACACTCAGTACATGTATATGGTTTGTGCCCTGTGTGGATCTTCTCATGAGTTTTTAGATTTGAAAGACGAAAGAAGCTTTTATTACACTCAGTACATGTAAATGGTTTGTACCCTATGTGAATCATTTGGTGGCTTTTTAGATCTGAAAGTCGAAAGAAGCTTTTATTACACTCAGTACATGTAAATGGTTTGTACCCTATGTGAATCATTTGGTGGCTTTTTAGATGTGAAAGCCGAATGTAGCTTTTATTACACTCAGTACATGTAAATGGTTTGTACCCTATGTGAATCATTTGGTGGCTTTTTAGATGTGAAAGCCGAACGTAGCTTTTATTACACTCAGTACATGTATATGGTTTGTGCCCTGTGTGGGTCCTTACATGAATTTTTAGATCTGAAAGTCGAAAGAAGCTTTTATTACACTCAGTACATGTATATGGCTTGTATCCTGTGTGGATCATTTGGTGTCTTTTTAGATGGGAAACCTGAGTGAAGCTTTTATTACACTCAGTACATGTATATGGTTTGTGCCCTATGTGGATCTTCTCATGAGTTTTTAGAACTGAAAGTCGAAAGAAGCTTTTATTACACTCCGTACATGTAAATGGTTTGTGCCCTGTGTGGATCATTTTGTGTCTTTTTAGAGTTGAAAGCTGAGTGAAGCTTTTATTAGACTCGGTAGATGGTTTCACATTTTTATGATCCTTTTTGTGCAGTTGAAGTTCTTTTTTGTGGTTTTTTCCTTTCCTCGTACCATAGTGGAATTTAGAAGTAATTTTATCACTGTTTTTAATTTGGATGGGTCCCTCCGCTAGGTGTCTCTGGTCCTCAGGGATGTAACCCAGATCCCTGTCATTTCTCTCACACTTGATGACTCCATCCCTTGAGACCTCTGTAGGGTCTCTCTGGTTCTTTGATTCCTGCTTATAATTCTTTGTGTTAATCTTCTCAGTTCCCTGGGAATTATTCTCACAGACATTTTTCGACAGTGTTTGGATTTGTTCCATTTCAACCGGATCTTCTCCTTGATTTTTTTCTCTCTTCCATTCGTGTTGGATCTGATGATCTGCTGGAGAGAAACAGAAGGTATTTCTCATGAGTTATAAAACAGTCGTGGCTTCTATAGATTCCATTATTTTAGTTAACAGCAGTATATTTGTAATTGGCCAATAATTTAACAAGATAGTTCGATCTAGGTCAGCTTATAGTAAGAACTATACGGCCCATATCAGTAGAAAACCCCCAACGTCTGTGGCAGAATGTATAAGTTCAGTTATCCACGCAATGGCTTGGGCAGGAATTCTCTTATATAAATATAAGGGACTGGGATCTAATATACACTTGCATTTCCTCAACTTATATATAATTGTAAGATCTGTGTCTCAGTTACAGGTTGAAAAGTAACCCAAGTTGAGTGAAGCTTTTATTACACTCAGTACATACAAATGGTTTCTACACTGTGTGGTAAATAGGATTTACTATACTAACCTGCCTAAACATGCCCCCATTGGTTTTTAGTAAGTGCACAAACACGATAGCCAATTAACATTTAAATTTATTCAAAGTTATTTCATAACAGAATAATCTTACAAGGCTCATAAACAATTATGATTTGTACAATGGAAATTCATCTCTTCACAGCAGAGTAATGGCATCTTGCTGAAGGGAGGAATTGCTATTTGCCATAGCAATACTGTCACTTATATACATCATTTGTCCCTCCCTTCATATGATTTAAGGCATTTCATACATGGTAGGGGAGTGGCTTTCACTTAACAAAGACCTTCTTCGCTTTTATAGATAACAGGCTGAAAGAAAAGTTGTTTAAGATATAACAGTTATATATCTTTACAGTAATTTACATAAAAGAAGATTATAATGTATAAATTTTAATAGAACTTAGGTTGAAATTTACCAATGCAATACAACCATTAAGGAAAGAATATATCTCTTAACCAGTATTTGTCTTATGTCTTAGAATGAATCAATGTAGCCCTCTGACTAACGAAGAACCGACAGTCTGGGCTTTTTCCTGTGTCTGACTATGTCTCGGTAAAACAAACACAAAATAGCCCAAAAGCCCCCCCCTTAATGAGAATCACTAATGCTCTCCTATATTGAGCCCAAGAAGCCCCCCTTCGCATCTAAGAAGGCAAGCAGGCCTCACAGACTTCAAGGTCAGGTAGGTCAAACTCCATATGTTGCTTCTGGATTGTCCAAAATCTACCGTATTTTCACGCATATAACGCGCACCCGGGTATAGCGCGCGGGGAACACAAATTTATGTTAAAAAAATTTAATATAGCACGCACACGCGTATACCGCGCATGCTAAAACCTCCTCCCGCTTACTCCGAACCGGCATCCTCCCCCCCCCCCCTGCTCGCTTACCCGCGTTTTACAACTTTTTTTTTCAATCCGATCCGGCATCCCCCCTGCGAACCGGCATCCTCCCCCCTCGCTCGTGTCACCCCCCCTCCCCCGCGATCCTACATCCCCCCAGCACCAAACATCTCTTACCCGATTGGGCACCGGCACCAGCACCAATGCACAGGATGTGCCAGTGCCCGAAGATCCTCCCTCGTTGGTTTGGGCTGGGCTGGGCGGTGCGATGCAGGAGAGATAATCCTTCTTCCTGCGCCGGGCTGAACTAGGCTTTGAGCATTTGCGCATGCTCAAAGCCTTCTGGTCTCGCTCTCTCCGAGATCGAGAATCTCGGAGAGAGCGAGACCAGAAGGCTTTGAGCATGCGCAAATGCTCAAAGCCTAGTCCAGTCCGGCGCAGGAAGAAGGATTATCTCTCCTGCATCGCACCGCCCAGCCCAGCCCAGCCCAGCCCAAACCAACGAGGGAGGATCTTCGGGCACTGGCACGTCCTGTGCATTGGTGCTGGTGCCGGTGCCCAATCGGGTAAGAGATGTTTGGTGCTGGGGGGATGTAGGATCGTGGGGGAGGGGGGTTGATGCGAGCGGGGGGGGGGGGGAGGATGCCGGTTCGCAGGGGGGATGCCGATCGGATTGGAAAAAAAAAGTTGTAAAACGCGCTCACGCGTATAACGCGCAAGGTTATGCACGGTTTGTAAAATCGTGTATAACGCGCGCGTTATATGCGTGAAAATACGGTAAATCTTTATAGTATTAGCTTTATATGCACATTTCATATTTAAATACACACACACATACATACATCTACAGTGCTCCCCCGAGATTCGCGGGGGGTCCGTTCCAGGACCCCCCACAAATCAGAGGGCAGCGGGAGAGCAGCCAGAGCACTGCAAGTGCAGGAAATCACTCGTGGTTCGCTCCGACCGCCTCTTCCTGCACGAAGTCGGGCCTTATCCAATCAGGAGCTGCGAATGACTGGGACTGCGAACCACCGACCGTGAACAACCGGGGGAACACTGTATATCATAATTCTTATGAAAGTACATGCCTTGCTCAGGAATGTGAAACCCTCTATCTTCCTTACCACTACCAGTCTAAGAGCCATCTGGTATTAATTAAGCCATAAGGCTGTAGGCGGGAAATTTGGACAAAGATAAGGAAAAAGAACTTATAATTTAAATACCGCTACAAATATTTTATATATTTACTTTCCCTAAGTCCAGTTTAACCAGCAAAATTACATCAATAGCATATTATTATGCCCTTCTCTCGATATAATTTTCTGATCATTTGTTAATTATCCTGATATGGATTTATGATGTTCGTTTATAACACACTCTGTCCAGACTTAGAAGGTCTTTCACACCCTGCTATTTGCTCTGCGCTGTTTCCGCCAGACAGCGCCTTGCTCAGAGGATCACTTTGTGTCTTTTTAGATGTGAAAGCTGAGTGAAGCTTTTATTATACTCAGTACATGTAAATTGTTTGTGCCTTGGCTTGAGAATTGGTCAGTTTTCTATCTGCAAAGCATTTTTTCAAGCATTTATCTCGAGACAGTGCCGGTTTGTGATTTGTTCCTTGGAAATGGCAGCGTGTCAATTCTCTCAAAGGTGCCAAAAGACCGAGTGCTCTAACCTTAATCTATAGGTTTTGCATGTAGCTATAGGAATCGCCTGTATCCCACTCGTGCTCTGCCTATTTGCACACCAGCCCCTCGTACTTACCTGCAATAGCTCTTAGGTGCTATTCTATAAGATAGTGGCTAAAAGTATTTATGAGCATGAAGTAATGGCCCCTGATCCAGAGTCCTATTGAAACATGGTTACCGTTGGGTCACATTTGTCTCTACTTTGACTTATAGATGGGAGAACAGCCTGTGGATGGAGTATGGACACATATGACTGTTCTATATGGTTCAGGAAAAGCACACCTTAAATCTAAATCAAGATATAGAATAAAAAGGATGCACAACCCAGAAATTGAACTCAACCCCTCATATGTAGTGAGGATGCACAAAGAGTGTATGGTGCAGTGGTTAAAGCTTAGCACCCTGGGATTGTGGGTTCAAGCCCATGCCACTCCTTGTGACCCTGGGCAAGTCACTTAATCCCCCCATTGCACCAGATACATTAGATAGATTGTAAGCCCACCAGGACAGACAGGGAAAAGTGCTTGAGTACCTGAATAAATTAATGTAAACCATTCTGAGATCCCTTGGAATACTTAAACTGATGAGGTAAACATTTTCTCGGTCCTCAAGCAACTCAATGTTCAATCATTCTAATACTTAACTTCTGAGAAGTCTGTCCCACATGACTAACATAATGTATTATCTTAGAGAGAGGAAAAGATAATGGTTCGTTTTCATCATTCCTAGATACAGGCCAAGTAAGCACGTGCCTCAGGCCCGAAGCGTTGAGGGGGGCCCAGAATGCTGCCTGCTCTGGTGACGTCAGTCTATCTGCCTCTGTGTCCAGCTCCAGGTGTCCAAGTTTTGCCTCCTCCTGCTTTCTTCAGTGCAGCCAAACTCGCAGTCTTCAAAATGCCGTGGGCTACATGCTGCCTGCGGCTGACCCGGAAGCCATTCCTCTGATGCTGGAATTTTGCGTTAGAAGGAAGGCTTCTGGGTCAGCTGTGGGCAGCGTGTAGGAACCGCCCATAGCCTTTTGAAGACTGCAAATTCAGCTACTTGATCTTCTAGACCCGGGTCAAGAGTGTACACTCTCGCAGAAGGGGTACGTATGAGGGCAGAAGCAGGGAGGGGGCAGGTCCAGGGAGCCCAGTGTACTTGGTTGCCTAGGGTCCAATGAAGAATTCATTTTGTCCTTGATACAGCGCATTATAGAGTATCATATAGTTTGTTTCTTGACCCCTTTGTCCCGTCTTCCCTTTCCCATTAATTCTAATCTAATGTTCTATTTGTGAGTTGCACAAACCTATACAAGCTCTAGGCGACTGAAGAGTAAAACAGGGAGGGAAGGGGGAGAAGGGGGAAAGGGACATATAGGAGGAAAGGAAAAGGCAGATATTAACTGTCAAAGAGGTAAGTTTTCAGTTTTTTTCAGAAGGAGTAGTTGGCCTCCTTTCTGATAGTTTCTGGGAGATCGTTCCAGGTTTTTACTCCCAGATAGGTTAGCATGGAGTTGAAAATTTGCTTGTATTGAAGGTTCCTTATGGGCGGTAGGTTCAGTTGAATTCTGTTACGGATTCTTCTGGATGTGAACCAGGTCGCTGAGAATATCTAGGTACTAGGTATGAGAAGTTTGCTATCAAGACCTTTAGCATTTGAATCAATTCAAACTCACTTTACATGGGACAGAATCACCAGGTCCAAAAAATTTTTTCACCCCTCTCACCACCTTTATGACTGCATGGAAACAGGTCCCTTTCCAATCCCTGTGGTTAACTCTTCCCACCGTCTCTTAAGACCAACGCAAAAAAGACAACGACTCCTAAAAACCTACAACACTCGGAGCCGTTGGCTCCTCTAGATCATTACAAGCTATCTGGAGCTTACCTGAACATTCGTTCAGTCAGGAATAAGGCACAACTGGTCAAAGACTGGCTGGAAGAAACCCATCTGGATATACTACTTCTAACTGAAACATGGTTAATCTCTGATCAGGATATCATCATAGGGGATATACTACCTTCAGACTACAAAATTATCCTTTTATCAAGAATCAAAAAAAGAGGAGGTGGTTTAGCAATAATTCTCCGAAACCACTTAAAGTTCCAAGTGTTACACTCCAAATTGACTACTGGCCTGGAAATTCTCACTTGTAAAATATCTAAAGAGGATTGCAAAGATAACTTGATCCTCACAATATTTTACATCCCCCCCAACAAATGGCACCTAGCAAAAGAGGAATTCTACAAATTCCTCCTTGCAAACTCGGTAGCCGGTGCCTACAACTTTATAGCCAGGGATGTTAATTTACACCTCAAAAAGGCAGACAATTCCAATGAACTTGTCCAATATTTTTAATATTTGATAAATTACTGTTTTTATTTGCTTACTTTAATTCCTTCCTATAATTTTTATAATGTATACCGTCTAGACATGTATTTTTATAGACGGTATATCAAAAATAAAGAAACTTGAATGTAACCGATCTACTTTCCTTCCTTACATCATTAGGGTTCTCCAAACCATCCCCAACTAAAACCCACCAGAAAGGTCACCACTTAGATCTGATCACATTCCTTTCTAATGCCCTAACGACCCCCAGTATAAGTCTCAAAGGTGAAACCTGGTCTTATACTCCCTGGTCGGACCATCTCTTATGCAACTTTGAACTATGCTGGATTAAAAGACAACTTAAAACAGAACCAAGGAACAATTTCAAAGAGAAAACTATTTGCACAAGAGGACAGCTGAACCCGGTAGAATTTTGGACGCACTATAGCTTAATCTCCAACCCAGCTTTTGACCCTAACTTCATTTTAGGATGGAAAAACTTTAGAGATCAAGTCTTAAACGACATAGCCCCTCTGAAAAAACGTAAAAAAAGACGTTTATCAGACAACTGGTATGATACCGACTTAATGGTCTTAAAGCGAGAATTACGCAAATTGGAAAGAATATGGTTCAAAACAGGGAAAGAAGAAGATAGACTTACTTGGCGACTAAAGGTTAAAGAATACAAAATAATGATCAAAGAAAAGTGTAGCAAACATTACTCCCAAAAAATTAATTCTCCTACTTTAAATAGTCACAAACTCTTCAAAATAGTCAATTCTTTGTTTGATACTGAATTCCACAAGCGCTCCAATACAGACTCCCCACCCCCTGCGGCGATCTTAGCTGACTTTTTCGCTACAAAAATCCACAAATTGAGATTGTCTCTTGCAGGTTCAAGCATAGATTTACCTATCATGTTTCCTGCCTCAGACAAAAAAGGTAAAGCTGTTGATATGACCTGAAATCACTTTGAAAACCCAGACTGGAGCCAATTCCTCAAGCTTTACTCAAAATATGTAAAATCCAATGGCTGAACTTTTTAACTGGGTTTCATCATGCATGCGTACCGGTAATTCCCAGAGGAACTTGGTCATATCCTCATGACTCCTATTATCAAAAACCCAAAGGAGTCCGTTTCCTTGACGGCCAACTACAGACCCATTGCCAACATGCCATTCTTTCTTAAACTAATGGAAGGTCTGGTTAACATCGACCTCACAGAATATTTAGAGAAGTTTAACATTCTACATGATTCTCAATCTGGCTTCTGAACAAATTACAGCACTGAAACAGTTTTGGCCTCCATGACTGACCATCTTTTCCATTTGTTTTCCTGGGAAAAAAGTGCACTGGTACTGCAGTTTGACCTGAGAAGTGCCTTCGACCTTGTTGATCATGACCTCCTGCTTAGATGCCTTGATTCCATCGGCATTTCTGGACAGGTACTAAACTGGTTCACTGGTTTCCTAAAAAAATGTACATACCAGGTCTACAGCGAAGGAGCCTACTCTCAAGCTTGGTCCAATCTCTGCAGAGTGCCACAGGGCTCCCCACTCTCCCCCTCACTCTTCAATATCTACATGGCTTCACTGGGAAATATGTTATCCGATTTAAAACTGAAATCATACATATATGCAGATGATATAACAATTATTATTCCCATAACCTCATTGACCCAAGAGACAGAACAATTCATCTCATCCGTCCTTACCAAAGTAGAACATTGGACTCCAAACTAAAACTGAATCCCAAAAAAACCAAGATTTTCTTGGCAAGTCCCAATAACAAGATCGTGAACACCTCCTTGAGACTAAATGGATCAGATTACCCAATTAATCCCACAACCAAAATCCTTGGCGTCACCCTGGACCGAAACCTGACGTTTGAAGATCACAGCTAAAAACGTTTTCTTAGTGTGTGCCGCGGATGGTTCCACCTGTTATACCCCGAAGTTATTGCTCAAGCCTTCCTTTCTTATTATCAAATCCTCTACACACCAGAGCATATAGGATCTCAAATTCAAATTGATGCAGCTTTCTGAACTGATGCCTGAGGAAGCAGATGATCTGTCAGCCCCTATATTAGAAGAGGAAACTTTGTGGGTGATTTTTACTTTAGCTCATGGGAAGGCTCCTGGGTTGGATGGCTTTATGAATCGTTTCTATAAATGTTTTAGGCATTTATTAGTTGGTCCCCTTATCCGGGCTTTTAATAGTTTGGATCAGGGTATGGAGTTGCCTTATTCTTGGAGATTGGCAGGTGTGACGCTTATTTTGAAGCCTGGTAAGGATTCTGCTCAATGTGGCTCATACAGACTGATCTCGTTGTTAGATATAGACTATTGGACAAACTCGGGTAATTTATTCCAGGCACAGGGGTAAGCTAGATGAAAGGAACGATGTCTGGAATTTGCAGTGGAGGAGAAGGGTAAAGCTAAGTTTAGGCAGAAATAAGATTTTTTAAATGCTTTGGGATCCTTTTGTGTAAAGTTTGAGACCTGTATTTTTGATCTCGTGGCCAGTGTGTGCAATTCTGTCCAGTTCCTGGCACATCCAAGAGGGACCATCTCGACATTGCTCTTGAAATTGCACTGGCTGCCTGTTTTGTCTTAGTTTTTAAAGCATTACATAAGGACCCACCACCACCAAGTCTAGTAATGTCTGTACATAATTACCATATATTTGCTTAATCCCTTCTAGAGAATGACACACTTAATCTCTGTCCCTGCCCCTTCCCATCCCCATAAGCACTATCCCCATCGACTCTGTCCTTATTTGCACAAGCCTCAAACACTTATGAGTTTATATCAAGTATGAAAAGGAGAGTGTGGTGTAGTGGTTAGAACTAGAGCCGCAGCACGCTGAGATTGTTTCATTAAAATTTCAATATACCACAATATCATAGATTCAAAGCGATTTACAATTAAACACGGGGTCTCGATTATTAACTACACTTCTCCCTCGTTATTCGCGGGGGATACGGGCAGAGCCGGAACGCGAATGCCGAAAAACCGCAAATATCCGGCTCTGACCCACCCCCACCTCCCTGCCGCCTTTCCGGCCTTACCTGATGGTCTAGAGCACAGTTCTTCAACCGCCGGTCCGCGGACTGGTGCCGGTCCGCAGAAAATTCCTGCCGGTCCGCGCAGGGCCGGCGAGATGGACGCTGTTAAATTTCCTGCCCTGGTGGTGTTCGGGGAAATCTTCTGTTCCTCCCAGCCTCGGGTGATCAAGACAGGCTGCTGACGTCGGGCATTCCCTCTGAGTCTCGCCTATGCGGAAACAGGAAGTTGAAATAAAATAGGCGGGACTCAGAGAGGGAAGGTCCCGACGTCGGCAGCCTGTCTTGATCGCTGCCCCTGCCGAGTCGCCGAAGAGGGCCGCGGGGAAAGCGGCAAGTAGAAGGGAGATGCGCGGTGGTCAGCGTGCGCGGTGGGGGGCAGCGTGTGGATTGGGGCCATCAGCAGCGTCTGTGCTGAGAGTCTGCCCACGTGCAGGATGCGGCGTATAGGGGCCTCCGGCTCGTCTTGGGCGGCAGGGCCTGCAGTGCAAAGTTTTTGCCGGCTTGGGGGGGGGTCGCGAATGTGCAGGGAGCCTTCAACAGTGGCTGTCTCCTCTCCTAGCAGCTCTGTACTTACCAGGGCAGTGATTCACTTTGGCAACTTCCCCTTCCTCAGAGGCAGCAACGACCCAAGGCTGCCTAAGGAAAACACTGCTGCAGGCAAGTACTGAGAGCTGCTGGATAGAGAGGAAGCCACTGTTGAAAGCTGGGAAGCTGCTGGATAAAGGGAGAGCTGCTACTGCACCTGGAGGTAGAAAGAGAGATGCTGCTGGGAGGGGAAGAGGGAAAGGGATGGGAAGAGAGCTACTGTTGGATAGGGGGGAGGAGGGAAGGGAGAAGGAAAAAAGGAAGGAAACAGCTGGCAGGGAGATTAGAGGAGGGAAAGGAGAGAGACAGGAATGAGAAAGTAGAGAGAGATTGATGTTGGAAAGGGGATCAGCAGAGAAATGAGAGAGGGATAAATATGCTAGATCAGGTGTAGGAGAGATAAAAATGAAGAAAGCAGTGAAGCTGGAATGAATGATGTAAAAAGGAGAGAGGAGGCACAGGCTGGATGGAAAGGAGAGAGGGGCATAGAAAGAAGTCAGATACATATGGAAGGAGGAGAGGCCAGACAGTGGATGGAACGGGCAGACGCTGGAAGGAAGAGTGGAAAGAAGATGAAAGCAGAGACCACAAAAGGTAGAAAAAAATCATTTTATTTCTATTTTGTCATTACAATATATTAGATTTGAAATATATATCCTGCTACTGCTAGAAACATAACTGGGGACTGCAAAGCCTAACACTATTTCTATCATGTGTGACTGCAGTATTCTGTTAGCATGATATTTCGGTGTAGCATTCTGTAATAATTTGGCTTGTTCAGTTTTCTTGATAGTAGATGGGATATATGTGAAGGGGAGGGGAGACAGGGGTTTTGTTGGTCCTTGCTCTGAATATTTATTTTTATAAAATGACAATTGTACAGAATATTGTTTCTTTTTATACTTTAATAAAATACGTTCAATATAAAATCATAACTGAGGCTTGTGCAGATGGGATCAGATGGTTTGTGGGGACCGAGCTTGCGGAGACGGGCGAAAATGTGTTTTTTTATTTCGGTCTTAGTAGTTTGCCGGTCCACAAAATAATTCTTTTATTTCTGCCGGTCCACGGGTGTAAAAAGGTTGAAGAACACTGGTCTAGAGGGCTTTCGGGGCAGGAGCAATCTTCCTACGCTCCTGCCCCGTGCAGATCGCCATGAGGAAATGGCTGCTGTGAGTTCCCGTAGTCTCTCAAGACTACGACGGGAACTCCCTACTAGAGAATGACACGGTGACAAAATTCATTACCGTTCCCGTCCCCGTGGATAACCGCGGGAAATAATCCCATGTCATTTTCTAGTATCTATTTCAACCTCTGTCCTTCTACACCAGCATTCTTCAAACCAAAGCTTGCGGGTCAATGGTTGTGCCCAATTATAATCTGATTCTTCAATCTCTCCTTAAAGAATGACATGAAGATGGTTTCCCACGGTTATCCGCGGGGACGGGAACGGTGATGAATTTTGTCACCGTGTCATTCTCTACTCCCTACAGCCATTTCCTCATGGCGATCTGCATGGGGCAGGAGCGTAATAATAATAATAACTTTATTCTTATATACCGCCACAATCTTGCGACTTCTAGGCGGTTTACAATGAAGAAAAACTGTACAGACAGCGAATTACAGAGTATAGCATTGAACATCTAGTGATAGTAACAGGAGAGTTACAGGGTCTGTGTATTACACAGTTTCACAATGAGTAGCATTATACAGTCGACGGTATCGGAGCATAAGTAGGAGAGAGAAAGGAGATTGCGCTTTGAGTTACAAAGGTGCAAGACTGCAAAGGTGAAAAAGATAACATAAGATGTTAATGAGAAGTAAGTTGTTAACTTGGCACATTTGAACGAAGGACGGGCACCAGTGGGAAAACTGGTAACGATTAAAGGTAGAAATTTTGGTGGAAGAGGGTAGATGGACTCTTTGGATGGGAGGAGGCTCCGATTTTAGGGGAGAAGTCTGGTTAGGTTATAAATTTTTTAAACAAGGTGGTTTTTAGTTCTTTCCTAAAGATACTATATGATTCTCTGATGGCATCAGTGAAGTAGCCTATCCAAGTTTGCAGTCTACCTGCTTGGAATTTGAATGTTCTATCAAAGAAGGTACGATATCTACAGACTATGATATTTGGGTAGGTAAAGAGGTTACGGTTTCTGGTAGGCCTAATAGAGGAGTGGAATTCGAAGTGAGGTAGTAGGTAGCTGGGGGCCAATCCCCAGATTAGTTTATAGCAGAGGCAGGAGAATTTGAATAGAATTCGTGCATCAATTGGTAACCAATGAAGGAGTTTGTAGAATGGACTAACATGATCGCTCTTCTTTAGTCCGAATATTAGACGGATGGCCGTATTTTGAACTATTCTCAGTTTTCTCACATTTTTTTTAGGTATTCCCAAGTAGACAATGTTATAGTAGTCCAGGGTGGATAAAATCAGTGATTGTACCAATATTCTGAAGGATAGCGGGTCGAAGTATTTTTTTATGGTTTTCAGTTTCCAGAGGATGAAGAAACATTTTTTTGTCACCGAGTTTATGTGATCGGTCAGGGTCAGGTGGGTGTCCGGGGTGACTCCCAGTATTTTTATGGTTTTTAGTATTGGGTGATCATGGCCATTTACATGTATTGTAGTTGTGGAGATTTTTTCGTTTGGGCTAGCAAGGAAAATCTTTGTCTTTTCTGAGTTTAATTTCAGTTTGAAGTTTAAAGTCCATTTTTCTATTTCAAGCATGATGGAGGAGATATGTTTTGAGTTGGTTGAGGTCACATTTGTTATTGGTATAAGTATGGAGATGTCATCTGCGTATATGTAATAGGTTCGGTTGAGCTTTTGTAAAAGGTGGCCTAGAGAAGAGATGTATATATTGAACAAGGTGGGAGATAGGGGGGAACCTTGTGGGACTCCCGAGGGGCTTTTCCAGGGTTTAGAGTAATTTCCTTCAAGGACCACTTGATAAGATCGTTTGGTTAGGAAACCTTGGAACGAGGTCCACACTCTTCCTGATAGTCCCATTTCGTCTAGGCACCTAAGCATAGTTTTGTGGTCCACGAGATCGAAGGCACTGCTGAAGTCTAACTGTAGGATCAAGACGCTGGAACCTTGATTGAAAAGGTCGTATAGGTGGTTAAGGAGAGAGCCTAGGACTGTCTCAGTGCTGAATCCTTTTCTGAATCCAGATTGGTGGTCATTTAGGAGAGAGTACTTATCTAAGTGATTTACTAATTCCAAGTTGACCAGCCCTTTCAGCATTTTGGTGAAAAAGGGGGTACTCGCTATGGGTCTGTAGTTGGACGCCAGTGTGAGTGAGATCTTCTGGTCTTTGGGTATGGGGGTGATTAGGATGTGTCCCATATTTTCCAGGTAAGTTCCGTTTTTGAGAGAGTAAGTTGCCCAGTTAAATAGGTCCCTCTTAAATTCTGGTATTGCATCTTGCATGATCTTAGACGGGCATTCATCTAGTAGACAATTTGATTTGGAGTATTTGTTGAAGAGTGCAAGGAAGTTATTCCAATCTGGGGGCTCGAAGTGGTTCCAGCTCATATCGCCTTTGGATTCACTATTCTGCGATTTGAGATTGAGTTCGAGATTGGGTAGAGCAGGGGGTATTGAGGCTCTTAGGTCAGTGATTTTTTTCCTAAAGTGGTTGGCTAGGGTGGAGATCTCTGGGATTTGATCGTGATGGTTCTGTAGTATCTGTGTGGTGTCTGTTATTTTGCTTACTAGTTTGAATAGTTCTCTACTGTTTGTATTGGCTTTTCCTATTTTCTGTGCATAACTGTTATAACGCTTTTCTTTGATCCGATTTTTGTAATTTTTCATTTTTTCTTTCCATTTAATTTTATCTTCCACTTTGTCAGTTTTTTGCCATACTCTTTCCAGTTTTCTGAGATCTTGTTTGAGGGCTAGTAATTCGGCGTCATACCATTCTTTTGATGCCCTTGTGTTCTTTTTGTATGATTGAACCGAAGCTATTTGATTTAGTGTGTCTTTTGTGAATTTATCCCATCTAGTGGGGAAGTCTTGCTCTTCCTCTATTTTGGGGTGTAGTTCATAATGGGTCCAGAATTCTGTTGGATTGGTGATGTTTCTGCAGGTGACTGTTTTTTTCAAACTGGTTTTGTTTATATGTTTTGCTGTTGGGTGTTTCTTTTGCCAACATAATTCAAAATTGAAAGTATAGTGATTTGGCCATATGTTCTTAACCCAGTTTCCTGTATGGTATTGTATTTTTCTTGTGTCGGGGTCTTTGTGGGAAAAAGTGACGATGTCCATTTGGTGTCCCTTTTCGTGTGTTTCCTCTTTGTCAGGAATTCTAAAGCCCAGGGTATTTAGGAACAAATCGATTTCTGTCACTTCTGGTTTTTCCTTTTCCTCTAGGTGAACATTTATGTCACCCAGAAGTATGTTGTATGGGCCTTTTATGGTATTGGATGAAAGGTATTCAAAGAATTCTTCTTTTGCACTTGACCATTTTTTGGGGGGGATGTAGAATAGTGTAGCTATTAGAGATTCTTCCAGTTCTGGGTTGGTGATCTTACAGGTGATGATTTCCATTTCTTCAGTGATTTTTGAGTCCATTCTGGTGAAAAGTAGCATTTAAGGAAGATCGCTCTTGACCCGAAAGCCCGCTAGACCACCAGGTAAGGCCGGGAAGGCGGCAGGGAGGTAAAAAATATGGGTTTTTAAATTTTCCCCCTCCTCAGAAAAAAATCGCGATTATGTGAAATCGCGAGTGCAGAAACCGCGTATGGGGAATGGAAAGTGTACAACAAATGCACAGACATTACAGACTTAAACATAGGGGAAGTGGGGAGAACTACAATAACTACAGACTTGGGAGTTCTGATTGACAAGTCGATGAAGCCATCCCCGCAATGTGCGGCGGCGGCGAAAAGGGCAAACAGAATGCTAGGAATGATAAAGAAGGGGATCACGAACAGATCGGAGAAGGTTATCATGCTGCTGTATCGGGCCATGGTGCGCCCTCACCTGGAGTACTGCGTACAGCACTGGTCGCCATACACGAAGAAGGACATGATACTACTCGAAAGGGTCTAGAGAAGAGCGACCAAGATGGTATACCCTAGAGCAGGGGTGTCCAATGTCGGTCCTCGAGGGCCGCAATCCAGTCGGGTTTTCAGGATTTCCCCAATGAATATGCATGAGATCTATTTGCATGCACTGCTTTCAATGCATATTCATTGGGGAAATCCTGAAAACCCGACTGGATTGCGGCCCTCGAGGACCGACATTGGGCACCCCTGCCCTAGAGGAAAGGAGAGACAGGGGAGATATGATTCAGACGTTCAAATACTTGAAGGGTATTAACGTAGAACAAAATCTTTTCCAGAGAAAGGAAAATGGTAAAAACCAGAGGACATAACTTGAGGTTGAGGGGTGGTAGATTCAGGGGCAATGTTAGGAAATTCTACTTTACAGAGAGGGTAGTGGATGCCTGGAATGCGCTCCCGAGAGAGGTGGTGGAGAGTAAAACTGTGACTGAGCTCAAAGATGAGTGGGATGAACACAGAAGATTTAGAATCAGAAAATAATATTAAATATTGAACTAGGCCAGTACTGGGCAGACTTGCACGGTCTGTGTCTGTGTATGGCCGTTTGGTAGAGGATGGGCTGGGGAGGGCTTCAATGGCTGGGAGGGTGTAGATGGGCTGGAGTAAGTCTTAACAGAGATTTCGGCAGTTGGAACCCAAGCACAGTACCGGGTAAAGCTTTGGATTCTTGCCCAGAAATAGCTAAGAAGAAAAAATTAAAAAAAAAAAAATTTAATTGAATCAGGTTGGGCAGACTGGATGGACCATTCGGGTCTTTATCTGCCGTCATCTACTATGTTACTATGGTTAAGGGGTTGGAGGAGCTACCGTACAGTGAAAGATTAGAGAAACTGGACCTCTTATCCCTCGAACAGAGGAGATTGAGAGGGGGCATGATCGAAACATTCAAGGTACTGAAGGGGATAAACTTAGTAGACAAGGACAGGTTGCTCACCCTCTCCAGGGTAAGGAGAATGAGAGGGCAATCTCTAAAGTTGAAAGGGGATAGATTCCGTACAAACGTAAGGAAGTTCTTCTTCACCCAGAGAGTGGTAGAAAGCTGGAACGCTCTTCCGGAGGCTGTTATAGGGGAAAACACCCTACAAGGATTCAAGACAAAGTTAGACAAGTTCCTGCTGAACAAAAACGTGCGCTGGTAGAGCCAGTCTCAGTTAGGACACTGGTCTTTGACCAGAGGGCCGCCGCGTAAGCGGACTTAGTTCATGATGATCAGGTGGGTTTTATTGAGGGGAGACAAACTTTTGACAATATCCGTACACTGCTTCATTTGATATGGTTTGTACAGCGTGAGAATTTACCAGCTTTGCTGTTGAGTGTCGATGCTGAAAAGGCCTTTGATCGGGTGTCCTGGCCCTTTTTGTTGAGCACTTTATCAGCAATGGGTGTTGGGGGGGAAATTTTTTTTTTTTTTTTTTTAATGTCTTTATTAGCAAATTTTATATACAAAGCCTTTAGCAGCTCTCCGTATGAATGGGAGTTATACTGATAATTTTATGTTGGCACGAGGGACCAGACAGGGCTGTGCTCTTTCGCCTTTACTTTTTACATTGGCTATGGAGCCTTTGGCCTCTCATGTTCGAGCCCAGCAGAATATTCATGGTGTGGTGTGTGGTGGGCTTTCCACAAAATTGTTGATGTTTGCTGACGATGTTATTTTTACGTTAACTCACCCACGGACTTCTTTATCGGGGATCACTGATGCATTGACTCGATATGATGAGATTTCTGGTTTCCGCACTAATATGAATAAATTGGAGATTCTTAATTTATCAGTGAACCCCAAAGATAGTGCTGTGTTGAAGGCTAGGTATCCTTTTAAGTGGGCATCTAAATGCATCCGTTACTTGGGAGTTAATTTAACGGCGCAGCCCCAATCTTTATTTGATGTTAATTTTCCGCCGCTTTTGAAATCACTTTGGGCTGATTTGGATAGATGGGAGAATACCTCCATATCTTGGTATGGTCGTATTCAGAGTGTGAAGATGTTGGTTTTACCAAAATTGCTTTATCTTTTTCAAGCTTTGCCTATTCCATTGCCGGCAACTTTCTTTCGGGGGTGGCTAGAAAAATTTTTCAATATATTTGGAAAAGTCAACCTCTGCGGGTACCGAGGAGTGTATTGCATCAATTTCGGACCCAGGGGGGTATGGCGGTACCTTATTTACGGCGCTATGTGGCGGCTCAATTAAAGTGTTTTTTAGCTTGGTGTAAAGATCCATCGAAGAGCTGGGTTCGCTTGGAAAGAATTTTGGGCTCTGAGGAGCTGTGTCGGGTGCTGCCTTGGTTACCGATGGGGGAGGCTCGACAGCTGTTTAAAGGGGCTAATCCGTTTCTGCATCACACATTTGTGGTGTGGGCTAGAACACGGACCGTCTTTCTCGCACTAGACTTTATTATCGTAGTACCCCGTTGTGGGTGGCGGCGGATTTTTAACCTGGCAGAGTCGATCCTTGTTTTCGTGTTTGGGCTCAGCAGGGTCTTATAGATTTGGGGGATTTTGTGGAAGACGGTAAATTAGTATCATTTTCTGATTTGAGGGAGGCTTATGATTTATCGGTAAATGATCACATTTGCTATCACCAGGTGGCGTATTTTATTGGTCGCAGGGCTCTTCATGAGCTTTGCTTAGAGGAGACCCCCTTAGAGTGGGCGATTATGGAGAGTAGTAGTCAAGGGTGTATTTCTAGATTTTATAGAACTCTTATTCAACAACAGCCCCCCCCCCCAATTAAATTTATCTCTGTCTGGGAGGGACTCTTAAGACTAGTTCAACCAGCTATTAATTGGGAGCGGGTATTTCTCCACTTGCTCCGTGTTTCTATAGCTAGCTCTTTGGTGGAAAATGGATACAAGATGCTGTACCAGTGGTACCTTACACCCATACGTCTCCATAAAATGTACCCACAGGTGTTAAATTTATGCTGGAGAAATTGTGGTCAGCCAGGTACTTTTCTTCACATTTGGTGGGACTGCTTGCGGGTTATCCCCTATTGGGCTATTGTCTGACATCTTACATACCACTCTTATACGAAAAATGGGTTGTGCTCTTTTACATCTTCCGTTGGCTCCGTTGCCTGCTAAAGCACATAAGCTTGTTTTATCTTTACTGCTGCTAGACCTTTATTGGCAGCCCATTGGAAACAGCCTTTTCCCCCAGGTCGGATTCACCTATTCCAGAAAGTGGACTTTATTTTTCGTATGTCTAAATTGACTGCTTTGTTACATAATCGTCTTACCCCCTTTTGTAAGGTGTGGGATCCCTATATTAGATGGTGAGAAAGTTCCTCATGACCTATGATTAGTAATATATTCGTTATTTGCAACCTTTTCTATTGCTATTGTTTGCATTACTGACCCTGGGGTGGGGGAGGGAAGGATGGTTTGGTTTTTTATTGGATGTATTCTTGTGCATTGTACTGAAGAGTTACGGTACAACATTCTGTGTTATTGAGAATATGGGGGGTAGAGAGGGACTGTTTAATCTGGATTTTTGATTTTCTATTTGTTATACCTCTGAGGCTTTGTATTTCTTCTGAAAAACTTTCAATAAAAATGCTTTCTCACGCTATGGAAACTTTGTACCATTAGCTCTATGAACGTGGAGATGATGTGGTATACAAACCTAAGGATTAGATTAGATTAGATTAAACAGTACTTCGATTTCTTTTCCTTTCGACTGCTGGTTCAATTCCTAATCTTAAGTACCTTAGACTACTGAATATTATATATTTGGGATCTCTCAAGAAAACCATCAAACGACTGAGGGTCATCCAAAATCCTGCAGTCCGTCTCATTTATGGCCTCAAGAAATCAGACCATGTAAGCCCATATTACAAAAAACTACACTGGCTGCCTGTGGAAGCAAGGGTCATTTCTAAGTTTGCTTGCTTTTGCTTCAAAACCATAACAGGTTCATCCCCATCCTATCTGTCTCACCAATTTGAATTCCCAGGCACAACTAATACACACAATTTCTACTTGTTCGCTTTTCCATCCCTAAAGGGCTGCACCTACAAGAGATTCCTCGATAGAACACTATCATTCCAAGCAGGCAAATGGAGCAAATGTTTAATCAACTTCATCTCAAATGCACTTTCGCACCAAACGTTTAGGAAGTCAATAAAAACTTATCTCTTTGACAAATTTCTCTGACCCCACTTCAACCTGATGTACTTCCAAAACACTTCCAGATAAACCTGACTAAACTTAGCATGCCAATGTAATTTCGAAAGTTCTCTGTAATGTCGCTGTCTGTATACAGTCTCTTCCCTTGTAAACCGCTTAGAACTGTTTGTGGTATGGCAGTATATAAAAATAAAATTATTATTATTATAAGGGGAGCAGCCGAGTTTCCATGCCATATGTTGTGTAGGACACATGATATTTTGAAGTTTATCCGGGATGATATAGGAAGCCAGTGTAGTAGTTTGAGGAAGGTCAAGATCGAATCATATTTCTTTAGGTTGAAAATCAGTCTTGGAGATGCTTCTTACGCCAAAGGAATTGTCCTGGAAAAAGTTGGTGTAGAGGCTAACAGCTCAACTCTGCTATCAGGAAGTGTGTCAGAGTGCAGCTGATCAAGAACAGCAAGAAAATTACAGCTTTTGTTCCCAATGATGGTTATTTGAACTCCATTGCTGGTTTTGGCCGTGTCGGTTTTGTAGTTGGTGACATTCCTGGTGTCTGGTTCAAAGTTGTGAAAGTGGCTGTTTCCCTGTTAGCCTTATACGAAGGCAAGAAAGAGAGGCCAAGATCATAAACTAATTCTAATGCTAATAAAACTCTTCCTTTCGTGGGGGAAAAAATAATTAAGAAAATCAGTCTTACTACTGTGTTCTGGATGAGATGAAGTAGGTTCATTAGTGTGCTGTTGATACACGAGTAGACAGAATTGCAGTAGTCCAGTTGAGGCAGGACCATCATCTGGATGATCAGTGCAAAGTGATGTGGATGAAAGTATGGCCTAGTGAGTCGTAGTTGCCTCATTGTGTAGATGGTCTTTTTCTGAAGATTTGAGATTTGTGGTTCCATCGTGAGGGTGTCATCCATTATACAGCCGAGGACTTTAGTGGATTTTTCCATTGTGATGGTGATGCCACACTGAAGGATGCCATTTTTTTTTTTTTTTTTGAGTTTTAAACTGTTTATTGAACAAATGCAAAAGACATACATAATAGAAAACATTCCAAAATCACTGGTACAGAGCAATCAGTTGAAACAGCACTCTTCGTAACAATGCCAAGCAATAGCAGGAGAACAGAGCAGTACCAGGATCTAAACCCCCTATTCTAAATCTCCCATGTATCCCCCCCCACCCCCAAATAGCATATACAATCAACAGTGGAAAGAAGCCAAAGAATGTGAAGCAGAACATGGGGTACAGAGGTATAAAAAGGAAAAAAAAGAAAGAAAGAAATAATGGGGAATATGAAAGCAGGTTAACCATCCCGTCTAGTCGTCCAGGCAAAATAGGGTTTCCACCGATGCATGAACAGACCCAAAGTGTGCTGGCGTATGGCAGTCAACTGAGACATACGAAATACGTAATCCATTTTGGTAACCACCTGCAATTTGGATGGGAGAACATCTTGACGCCATGCTGCAGCCAAAGCCAATCGTGCAGCGGTAACCAATGGGGCAATGAGAGAAGAAAATCGGGAGGGGACTCCCTGTGGCAACAAATTTAACAATGCACACCCCCGCTCCTTAACCATGAGCACCCCACAAATGTCCGATAGAAGCGAAAATACCATATCCCAAAAGGGACCCACCTTTGGACAAGCCCACCAAATGTGTTCAAACGTTCCTGAGGCTCCACAGTTACGCCAACAATCATCCGGGAGAGCGGGATTAATCCTATGCAGTCTTTCAGGCATGTAGTACCAGCAGTATAGCATTTTATAGCCATTTTCCACCATATTGCTGGCAACAAATGGTTTAAGGAGAGAGCGGAGAATACGTTTCCACTGTAGAGGAGTAAAGGTTCGGCCCAAAAGATCTTCCCAATATGCAAAATAACGCCTGGGTGGATTATCATGCGAAAGAAGTAACCCATATAATCTAGAGATACATCCTCTCCCACTCGAAGCCTCCCATACTGTATTCCAAGCTTCCGAATCCACAAGAAGATCCGGCAAGGCCCTTCGACTGAGGAAATCAACCACCTGATTATATTGTAACAAATCCGCTCCCCTTATACCATATTCCTCTTGCAAATGAGATGGCGGAATCAAAGCACCATCCACCACAAACTGTCCCAAGGTACACAGCCCCCCCGCTTCCCAAGATCGAAAACGGGAATCAAAGTTGCCAGGCAAAAACCCCTCTGCAATCCTCACTGGTGTCTGAGAGAAATATACCCTACCGGGGAACAACTTCTCCCAAAACAACAGCCACACACGCAAAATTACCCCTATCACCGGATTGACCCTGCGAGCCATCACCCGAAGCTTATGCAAAGCATACCACGGTACGGAATGTAAGGAAATATCACCTAAAAACCAGGCATCCAGTTGTACCCAGGTCCTATAGGGCTCTTGCTGCCAAGTCAATAAGTATCGCAGCTGGGCTGCCAGATAATAATAATAAAAATGGGGAACTGCCATTCCTCCCCTATCCCGTGATTGAAATAACATTTAATGACTAACCCGTGGAGGTCTCCGCTTCCAAATATAAGAGAAAAGCATTCGATGTAAATGATCAAAAAATGTCCTGGGGAGAAAAATTGGCAGTGCTGTGAAAAAGTAAAGAAAACGCGGCAAAACCATCATTTTAATCACGTGAACCCTCCCCATCCATGAAATGGAAAGTTTTTCCCACCGTTCTAAATCCTCCCTCACCTGTTGTAATAATCGGGGATAGTTAGCATCATATAAAGAAGACAATTTTGCCGTAAGATGAATACCCAAATACTTCAAAGAGGAGGTCGTCCATCGAAAAGGAAAACGGTGTTGCAGATCCACACGATCTTGATCTCCGACGGTGAGATTAAGAATTTCAGATTTAGCCATATTAACTTTGATGCCAGAGACCATGCCATAGTCAGCCAAAGCCGTCACTATCCCCTGAAGAGACTCCCCTGGATTGCGAAGCGTGAGAAGAATATCATCTGCAAAAAGAAGTATTTTCTGTTCTTGTCCTCCACTAACGATACCCTCTATATTAGTACACTCTCGCACCCTCTGAGCAAACGGTTCCATAGCTAGCACAAAGAGGAGAGGCGACAGAGCACACCCCTGTCTCGTACCTCTAGCAAGCTCGAATTCAGCACAATATGCACCATTCACCTTAAGAGAGGCTAAAGGCCTAACATACAAAGAGCGAACCCAATCCAGATATTGACCCGATATTCCCATAGATGATATCGTCCTAAACAGGAAAGGCCAGGAGACCCTATCAAAGGCCTTCTCTGCGTCTATTCCTAAAATCAAAGCGGGGTCCTGACATGCCGTCGCGGAATTAACAATATGAAACACCCTGCGAAGATTATCAAACGTCTCTCGACCCTGAACAAAACCCGCCTGATCACCCTGTACCAATTCACCCAAATAATGCTGTAGACGACGAGCCAGCACGCCCGTAAAGATTTTATAATCCGTGCCAAGTAGTGATATAGGACGATACGACGCTCTATCAGTAGGGTCCTTTCCGGGTTTCAACAGTAACGTCACCCCCGCTAATCTCCACGACCAAGGCAATTCCTCTCCCCCCCGATAGACGATTAAAGAATTCCGTAAGCGGCTTAACCAAAAGTGAGCTAAAACATTTATAAAATTTATTGGAAAAACCATCCAGACCAGGCGCCTTTCCCAAAGGCAAAGCCTTAATAACTAAAAGCGTTTCCTCCTCCTCTATAAGCCGAGATAGCCAATTCGCCTGTTCCAAAGATAGTTTAGAAAGTGACACTTGAGCCAAATAATCATCCATTTCCTGGTCCTGTACCAGTTCCTCCTCCCTGTATAACTCAGTAAAGTATTGAGTGAGGACATCCCCAATGTCACCAGAGGAGTTATGCAACGTACCATCCGGGCTCTTTAATTGAAAAATATAATTTTGTTGGCGCTGTTTACGAAGCTTATGAGCCAAAAGACGCCCCGCCTTATTACCTGATTCAAAATACCTTTGCTTCAAAAATTCAAGTCTCTGCGAAATATCCTTCAACTCTAACTCCTGAAGAGTCCCCTTCACTTTTCGGATCCGACTCAACACTTCACCATTCCCCCCAGGCCTCCTATGTTGAGCCTCCAAATTCCGCAGTTGAACCCTAAGCTCACACTCTGTTGAAGTCTCTCTTTCTGACGAAACGCCGCCAATGATATGATCCTTCTCCTCATGACACATTTAAGTCCCTCCCAAAACAGGACTGGAGATATCTCTTCCGTAAAATTAAATTGAATATATTCTTTAAGATTATCCACAAGCTGAGAGACATTAACTGGATCCAACAGAAGTCCTTCATTCATACGCCAAAAGCGCTTACCATGACTCCCCGCTTTACGCAACAACGAAAACCAGACCGGGGAATGATCAGACCACATCCGAGATGCCATATCCACCTCATCCACCCATAGCAATAGTTCCGCAGAAACCCCCCAAAAATCAATTCGTGAGTAGGAATTATGCACCTCAGAAAAATAAGAATAATCCCGCTCTCCAAGATTGCGATGACGCCAAGGATCAGTCAAGCCCCATTGACGAAAAAGGTACAATAATTTTTTTCTATCCTGACCATAGGACACACCACCCGCAGAATTGTCCAAAGATGGGTCCCAGGTTAAATTAAAATCCCCCCCCAGGACCACATGACCTTCTACCAAATCCTGAATCACCCGTCCCAATGATTCAAAAAATGAACCCTGCTCCTTATTAGGAGCATAAATATTAACACAGGTAAAAAGTTCCTCCTGAATAGTAACTTTAACAATAATATAACGCCCCAATTTATCCTGAACTACCTTATGCACGACAGGAGCCAAGTCCTGTGCTATAAAAATTCCCACCCCATTTTTTCTGCCTGCTACTGAATTAGAGGCCAGATACATATGTGGGTATTTCTTATGATGGAGATAGTGTTCATGCATTGGTCGGAAATGGGTCTCCTGTATGAATCCCACTCCCACCTTCAAACGTATTGCTTCCTTAAACAATAATTGACGCTTCCTGGGAACATTTAATCCCCTCACATTAAATGGCATCCATCGTACCATAGTGTAACCATCTATAGAAGCCAACTGTATGCCTCCAAAAACACCCCCAGTACACAAAACAAAAATCCCCGATCCACATAATCCACTGCTGATACAACCACTGAAAAACACTATTCAATATCCCAACCCCCTCCCCTGCAACAACCCAACCCAACCCCAACTCCAAACCTAACCCACCCCCTCCCCCCAGAAACCACACCTACAATGAACTTCCAAAACCCCCCCTCCTCACCCAGCTACCGTCAAAGTCCCCTGCAATCGCTCAGAACCCACCCCACCGCTCAAACAGTCCCCATTCAAACAAAGCCAACCATTCACCAATACTCAAACCCAGCTGGAAAAAGAACCCCCAACCATTAGAGATCCCGCAGTATACCCACCCCTATGCAAAGAGTAGATCAAACTGGATCACACAACAGTGAGCCCCACCACACACTGAAAACCCACAATCATGCAGGAAACTTCAAGTAGGTAAAGTCACTGCAGCCACATCAGAATTGCGCTGAAGTCGCTGTCCACTCTTTTCACCTCGGCGCCATCTGGACTGGCTCACACTACCACTGCGCTGAGGTAGGGCCCCTGCTGGGCGAGCCTCCTCCACCGACCACAGTGCGGCTTGTTGCAGCAATAGCTTAGCCTCCTCAGGGGTCGAGACTTTATGGACTTGATTTTGCAAAGGGAAAGTTAATCCAAACGGATAGTTCCATTTACTGTATATCGAATTTGATGAGCCATCAAACACTTAGTAACATCCCGAAATTCCCTCCGCTTCCTGAGGGTAAGGGCAGACATATCAGCATACAATTCAACCTTGGCTCCTTCCCAGTCTATATGTCCCACTCTCCGTGCCGCCGCCAATACCTGTTCCTTTAAAGGAAACCGATGAAAACAGGCTATAAGATCTTGCGGACGGTTCAGAAGTGTAGTCCCCACAGCCCGATGTACTCTCTCAAACTCCAGAGTAGGGGGGGTCACCGTAGGATCATCAAGTTGTAAGAATTTTTCACAGATAGCGCGCATGGTATCTTCCATCTTCAATGAGCCACTGTGCTCCGGCACTCCACGGGCTCGCAAGTTGTTACGCCGGGCCCTATTTTCCATATCCTCAGCCTTCAATAAGAGCTCCTCATACTTATCCTCCAGTCCCTTGCAGTGCTGTTGTAACTGTAAAATGTCACCATCATGATCAATAACACGCTCCTCAAAATCATTTAGTTTTTGGCCCATATCCACCACCGTTTTCCGCAACGCTGAAACATCAGAGTGCAATTCCTTCTGCATCACCATCATCGTGTTTTTTAGATCAGCAAACCAACCTTGTAATTCTATTCGGGACACTGGCAGGTCCACCTCAGGGGACCCTCCCTGTAGGCGATCGGGAACGCAGCTCTCCCTGCACGGGTAACGGCTCGCTACAGGGGCGGGACGAGCAGGCCACATCCCCCAGCGTAGTCGCTTGAAAAGCGAACGTACGCAAGTCAGTCTGCAATTTTTTCGCCGCAGCAGCCATCTCCGATCCCCAGCATAAACTCGGAAAAGCAGAAACCGCTCAAGGCAGGGCACAGAAGCGCCAATGATCGCTAATTAAAGCTGGGTGAAGAGGAGCTCGTTTCTCACACCGCCATCACCCGGATGACATCACCGGAAGTCTCGAAGGATGACATTTGTTACGATGTTTTGTTGCTTTGTGTGAAAGTATATGGCTTTGGTTTTAGTTTGTTGATGGTTTCCCAGGATTGGACTTTTGCTTTATTGTTTGAGATTATTTCAGAGATGTTTGGATGGTTGCAGGTTATGGGAATGAGAAGAAGTATGTCATCAATATAAGCTAGAATGGTTTCATCTTCCAGCTCGATGTTCCCTAGTGAATATATTAAACAGAATTGGGGATAGCGGGGATCCATGTGAGACACCATAGAAAGCCTTCCAGGGGTTAGAGCAGGGGTCTCCAAAGTCCCTCCTTGAGGGCCGAATCCAGTCGGGTTTTCAGGATTTTCCCAATGAATATGCATTGAAAGCAGTGCATTCACATAGATCTCATGCATATTCATCCTGAAAACCCAACTGGATTCGGCTCTCAAGGAGGGACTTTGGAGACCCCTGGGTTAGAGTATACTTCATCCTTTTTGACCATGTACTCACGATTTTGTAGCACATCAGTGAACCATTTCAGAACCATCCCTGTTAAACCGATTTTCGGAGCAGTTGATGGTCCACCGAGTCAAAGGCAGCAGAGATATCGAACTGAAGTAGTATTTCTTATTTACCAGTGCTCAGCAGTTGCTTGCTTTTTGTGGTTAGCTGTGCTGTTTTCTAAATCCATATTGGGATGGATGAAAGCCAGAGTACTGCTCGATATATGAGGTAAGTTGTTTGCTAATGTGGGTCTCAAGGATTTTGGTGAGAACAGGAATACCAGCAATTGGTCTGTAGTTTGACGCTATGGAGAGATCTGCTTGAGCTGTTTTCGGTATGGGGGTTAAGGCTATTTTACCCATTTCTTTGGGTAGGTGACCCTGGCTCAGGGAGCTATTTAGGAGGTTTGTGAGCTAAGATTTGATGGGGAGCAGCAGTAGGGAGATATGCTGGGCATTTGTTTATGGGGCTGCTACATGGGGATAGTTTAGATATCAGGTTTTTAGTGTTAGTTTTATATTTTATAGGCCCCAAGCTTTTATATTTTATAGGCCCCATATTTTATAGGCCCCAAGCCTATAAAATATGGTGTTCCTCAAGGCGCCCTTCTATCCCCCCTCCTATTCAACCTCTACATCAGGCCTGTCATTGATATAGCGCAGAAATATAGCATTAAAATCCACTCTTATGCAGATGACATCCAGCTGCTCCTCCCACTAGGCGAGAACCGATCGTCCCAAATTACTAACCTCCAACATTGCCTCTCTGATATGAAAACTTGGATGTCAAACAACAAACTTCAACTAAACGCCACTAAAACAGAACTCTTATGGATCAGAAAAAAAAGCACCAAATTCACACGTCCTACCCTAGCATGGGACTCCACTCTACTAACGGCAACAGATCAAGTACGCAGCCTAGGAGTAACCTTAGACGGACACCTATCCCTATCTGCCCACATATCCCAAGTAATCTCCACCTCCTTCTACTACCTCCGCCAACTGAAAAAGATCAAACCCTACATCTCCACACCTGACCTCGCCCAACTCCTCTACGCATATGTCCTCTCCAGAATGGACTACTGTAACTCCCTATTCAATGGACTAACCAAAAATAATCTCAAACGCCTCCAACGTGTCCAAAATGCAGCTATCCGCCTCCTACACAACCTCAACTACCATGATCCCGTCTCCCCAGCACTCTGCGCTGAACACTGGCTCCCAATTAGCCAGCGCTGTGCTTTCAAGGCCCTAGCAGTAGCCCACAAGAGAATTTATGCCACCACCCCCTCCTACATAAAATCTAAGCTTCCCATCTACACTCCCACTCGCACCCTCCGCTCAAAATCGGAAATACGCCTATGCATTCCCCCTGGAAGGTCCCTCCTCTCAGAAACTGCCCGCAAACGATCCTACAGCCACTTCATCCCACATCTCTGGAATAAACTCCCCCCCCAACTCAGGCAACAGAACTCTTTATTGACATTCCGTAAAATGGTAAAGACCCTCCTCTTCAACTAAAGGTCTCCCTCAGTCTACACCCCCCCTTAAACCCCACCTCTCTCTTCTCTCCCCTATTTAACTTCTCCTAAATTTCAGTATAGTCCTCTCTTAGTCTGTACTCTGATAAATTGTCTATACTCTGAAAAATTGTCTGTAGCCTGATAAATACTGCTCAATCTTGTATGTCCAAGCATCTAAACCTATTGCACATTTATTTGCCTAACTACTTCTACTGTGTATGTTTACTTGTAGACCGTTCTGAGCTACTGGGAGAACGGGATATAAATCTAAATAAATAAAATAAAAAATAAAAATAAAATTAGTGAAGGTGGTCCAGATTTGGTCAGCTTTTATGGGGTCATAGCTTGCAGGGATGGGATAGGGATGGAGAAAGATCTCAAGAGAACAGGGACAAATTTGTCTCCATGTCATTCTCTAGCACTGATGGACAGCAAGACCCTCGTGGTCTCATTTGTGTTCATCACACGAGACAAACAATCAAAATTATTTTTATAACGATGGCCCACTGCTGCTAATAGATGAGGAGAAAAAAGTGGAACCAGGCCCTGGACTTTCAGGAGTATAAAATATTAAAGTTTATTGGTGTTGCAAAACAAATTAAAAATATGTCATAAAAATCAGACAGATGCCAACAGTTAAAAAACATAAAAATCGTAATGTCTATGAAGTGAACAGACCCTACACGTTCCGTATTTCGGCAATGAATTGCCTTCCTCAGGGGTCCTTAGCACAGTGGACTAAAAATCAGGCAGCATCGTGCCGGAAAAAGTCTTTAAAAAGATCCGAGCTACGGCGTGGGAACATTTTAAAGACTTTTTCTGGAACAAATAACACTGTCAGTGAATTTGCCCAACAGTACACACCACAATGCTGCCTGATTTTTTAGCCCACTGTACTAAGGACATTACAATTTTTTTTTTTTAACTATTGGCATCTGTCTGATTTTTATGACATTGTGTTTTTAATTTGTTTTGCAACATCAATAAATTTTGATATTTTATACTCCTGAAAGTCCAGGACCTGGTTCCACTTTTTCTCCTCATCCATTGACTTTTGTGATACCAAGGTCCCTTGCTGTGGGTAGTAGGACCGCCATTAGGGCTTAGACCACCCCACAGTGTCGTTTGTTTCTCATTCCACTGGTGCTAATAAACATGCAAATTAATCCATTACCCAGTGAGAGCAGGGTCTGATAGTTCTCCTCCATCACCTCCCTGTAGAGCTCCTTCTGCTCTTCATCTAAATACTCCCACTCTTCCTGGGAGAAATAGATAGCGATGTCCTCAAACTTCACCTGCATCTGAAATAGAAACCAGAAACACACTCAGCATCTTGCGATGGAGTGGAGGAAAATGTACTGGATGTTCATAATTTACATTCCCAGAATAGTTCTGTTTCAGAAGAGCTGCCAGTGCTGGGGCTCAGTGAGGCAGAGGGAGATGCTTTGGGGTATATATAGAGCAGCGGTCTCAAACATGCGGCCCATGGGCTGCATGTGGCTCTCCAGGTCTATTTTGCAGCCTGCGGTCTGGACACGATCAAGACAGCATTTCTCTTCCCCCTTCCCTTCCTTTTGGAGCAGCAGCGTGTCTGGCTGGCTGGCTCAGTCGATCGTTCAGTTCAAAGCCGCGGGTTGGTGGCTCCTCGCGCTATCCACTCCTGCATCGGAAGCCTCTCTGACGTCACAACATCAGAGAGGCTTCAGACACAGGCACAGATTTCGCGAGGAGCCGCCACACCTGGCTTTGAACGGAACGATCGACTGAGCCGCCAGACACGCTGCTGCTCCACCAGGAAGGGAACGGAAGGGGAGGTGAAAGGGAAATGCTCTGCTGCATAGGAAAGGGGGACCCTAGGGAAATGCTGCTCTGCTGCTGTACAGGGAAAGGGATAGGGAGGGAAAGGGGAAGAGAAATGCCTCTCCTGCACAGGAAAGGGGGAAGGGAAATGCTGCTTCTGTTGCTGCTGTACCCAATTGGGGAAAGAGAAGGAAGGAGAAGGGAGAGGAACAAGAGAAGCCAAGTTCATGGGTGCGAGGGAAGGAAAGGAGATATCAGACCATGGAGGGGGAGGGAGAGATGCCAGGGTATGGGGGAAGGGAAGGAGACAGATGCCAGACCAGGGGAAAGGAAGGAATGAGATGCCAGACCATGGAAATAGGACGGAAGAAGAGAGATAGGAAGGGAAGGTAAGACATGGAAACGTAGATTTTGAAAAGAAAGCAGAAAAATTGAATATTAAGTTAATGCCAAAGATGGATTCAAGGCAGAACGTGAAGACGGAGAGAAAAACAAAGGACAAGAAGGCCCTGGAAACATAGTTGAAAGCACAGAAAAATAAAGTCACCAGACAACAAAGGTAGGGAAAATGTGTCAATTTTGAGAAAGAAAAGATATTAAACTTTAAATGTGAGGGCTGCAGAAAAAATAGTTGTCTTATTAAAGAAATGACAATTTTGCATAAGGTAAAACTCTTTATAGTTTATATATCTTTCCTTTTAAATTGTTAAAGGAAAGTTTTATAAACTATAAAGAGTTTTACCTCATGCAAAATTGTCATTTCTTTAATAAGATATTAACTATTTTTTCTAAGTACCTACAAATCCAAAATGTGGCCCTACAAAGGGTTTGAGTTGGAGACCACTGATATAGAGTATTTCATGGGCACATAAGAGCCAATCCCAGAGGAGGGTTCTGGGCACTGAAGGGTTTCTGGGTTGGTCTCTCTCCTTTCAACAAGACCCACCTGGGCAGAAGCTCCTGCAGCCATTTCCCAGGATCAGGCTTTGCCTCTTGCAGTGATCGGGAACCGGAAGTTTCGGCTCAATAGCAGGAAGAAGACAAGACTCGTTTCCTGGAGGTTGATGACATCACGAAAGGGGCGGTGCTTGAAACCGAGAGGATTCCTTATTGGCTCTACCCCTTTCAAGAGCTGATTGGTCAGACAGTTGCTGGGGTGGAAGAGTAGTGAGGGGAGGATTTTCAGCTCCTGGCACTCATTCGTCAGAATGGTGCAGGAAGGGAAATACAGTTAGTGGCCTCCCCGTGAAGCTCCGCCCTGACAGAGTTGGGAGGCTGGAGACGTCACAAGGGAGAAGGGCGGAGCTTCACGCCGTAGGCTCTGCCCCTTGTAGTGCTGATTGGTCAGAATGGTGCAGGGACGGAAATACAGTAAGTAGTCTTCCCGTGGAGCTCCGCCCCATTTGTGACGTCATCGAATTTGGGGCGAAGCCGAGGAGTTTTGGTCTGACAGAGTTGGGAGAAGGCTGGTGACGTGAAGGACTGAGCTTCACGCCAAAGGCTCGGCCCCTTTTTGTGATGATTGGTCAGAATGTTCTCTGGGGCGGGAAGAGGAATGGGAGGTTACGCCCTCTAGCACGAGAAGGCTGAGAGGAGGAGGAGTTTCAGCTCGCTGTTCAAAACGTCCGTGGGAGCGGGAAGAGGAGGGGGCGGAGCTTAGTTCTAGTTTAGGGTCTTTGGGGCCGGAAGTAAATCTTGTGCTGGAGCCTCAAGTGCCCAGTTTCTTCCAACCTGGTCTAGGAAGAGCCCCAAATGGCTGCAGGAGCTTCTGCTCAGGTAGGAGCTCCCCCTCCCCCACTTTTTCTGGCAGGGGGAGGGGCAAGATGGGGGGAGGGGACTTGGAATGCCACCACCACACTCCAAGGGGGCAATGGAGGATTAAGGGACTTGCCCAAGGCGCTGAGGGTGTCCCACCACAGGCTTATTAAGCAGAAAAACATCCATATGCAAAGGTACAGCTCAATCCATTAAATAATACTGTTTGAACCATTTTTCAAAATAAAACTGCTTTGGGACAGTCCCACCAGACATGGATAAAAGTACCCTCCGCCCCACAAGCCCGCCAACTTTTACCATCCCAATATGAGAACAGCCTATACAACTTTGCAGGAGTGGAATACCATTGACCAGGGGGCAGTTGCCCTAGTTGCACTCCCCTAACACCATTCCTGTCAAGTGTGACTGTGGTATTCTGTTAGCATGATATTTGTGTAGCATTCTGTAATAATGTGGCTTATTCAGTTTTCTTGATAGTAGAGGGGATATATGTGAAGGGGAAGGGAGACGGGGGTTGCCCTGTATTATCAATAATAATAAAATGCTAGAGCGCGCATGCGCTCTCAAAAATTCGTGAGTTCTGGCGCCGTGAGGTGTGCTTCTGTGGCAACATTCTAATTGACACCTCACGGCGTTTGCAGGGGCTGGAGGCGCATGCGCGCGACTGTGCTCTCTATAAACCTCCCGGCTCCAGCGGAGTAGGCAGCACCAGTGGCAGCAAACGAGTGGTGAACAGCAGCCCCGCTCCGGCCGTTGACCCTCCACAAACCTCCCGGCTCCAGCGGCGTAGGCAGCACTATAAACACGCTGCTTCGCGCCCTTCTCTGCCGCGTTCCTCTGCCGCGTCTCTGATGACATCATCGGAGACAGACGCGGCAGAGGAAATCGGCAGTAGAAGGCCGCGAAGCAGGGTGTTTAAAGTGCTGCCTACGCGGCTGGAGCCCCGAGGTTTGTCGACGGTGGGAGGGTCAGGAGCAGGCCAGATCGAGCAGGACAACGGCAGTAAAAGAAGGGGGAGGGGCCGAACGGAGCAGGTAAGAGAAGGGAAAGGGGGGTGGGGGAAAATGCTGCTACTGCTTCTGCACAGGAAAGGGGGGTAGGAGGGGAGGGAGGGAGGGAGACAAAGAAAGATACAGGGGCAGGGAGAGGGACAGAAAGACAGACAGAGAAAGGGCGCCAGAGAGAGAGTCAGCGGGAGAGGGAAAGGGGGCTGCTTTGGGGGGAGGGGTGTGCTTGGGGCAAACAGCTTTGCTCTGGGGGGAAGACAGAAGGGGCCATGGAGAGACAACTATCCAAAACACAGCACTAAGACTCATCTACTCATTAAAGAAACATGATCACATTACAGAAGCATATCTCCAATTGCACTGGCTTCCGATTCCAGCAAGAATACAATTTAAATTCTACTGCCTACTATTTAAGACTTTATACGGAGACAGTCCAAACTACCTGAATAACCGCCTCATCCACAACACCGCAACCAGACATAGGAAAACTCACACCCCATTCTCATACCCCCCAATTAAGGAGGTCAAACGGAAAAAACTATATGATGGCCTCCTGGCCACTCAAGCAGCCAAACTAGACAACCAAATCGCCAATCTACTGACGGCATCCCTCGACTACAAGACTTTTAGAAAAGAAATAAAGACCATACTCTTCAAGAAAACTCTGAAAAAAGAAATAATACCGCAAGTCTCAAACTCCACCTCTCACTAAAGCCAACTACCCCAAACAAATAACCTTACCCATTTCTCACTCTTTTTGAAAATGACCAATTTTTTTTTTTTGTAAGTTCTTGTTGTAATACATCTTGGATAATTCTTTTGTAATCCGCCTTGAACTGCAAGGTAATGGCGGAATAGAAATCCCTAATGTAATGTAATGTATTTTAGACCAGAATATGGAGGGTTCGATGTGTTTGCGTGAGGTGTATGTTACTTTATTGAGTTTTGTTATAGTTTTTTTGTTGTTTTTGGTCCAGTTGATGTTGAAAGTTGAGTCGTGGCTCGTGGCCAGCGCTGGTTATGGGACGGAAATGGGAATGGATGTTAGGGTGATAGTGCAGTATTTTTGTGGACGTTTTTCTACAAAAGGCCAGTTTTTCGTATGATTCTGGGTAATTCTAGTTAGACAAACATCAGGGTTAGTTAAGGACCGCGCCCAAATAGAAGCGTATGGAAAAACAGGTGAATAAAAATCTGAATATAGATGTAGCCAAGGCCAGAAAAACACACTATAGATAAATATTAAGAAAAAGAATAATAATATTCTCTTTATGTACTTTGCTATTGAGCCAGATCATAGAGGAAATTAGGTAAAGCGTAACATACATGCATAGAGATATTAAGAACTCCATCTTGGTTCCCTGCTGTTCTTTGTCCTCTCTGGTTCTTTGTTCAGCTTCCCGCCTTTAGCCTCGTGGTTCTAATTGATTACAGATGTGCTTAGGCCAGTTAGGAAGAGCATATTAGACTCCATATTCCAAACTGAGATATAACGTATCTCAAACTGAATTGGATGTAGTTTTGAATGAAAATTATGATTTATTGAATGAATGAAAGCTTGGCCAAGCAAAGAGTGAATGATTGGATTGAAGTGTATGACTGTGTTGCTTTGAAAAAACATATTTTATATATTTTAAACCTGAAGAAACACTAAGGAAAATCCTAAGGCAGCATCTGGAAGTAATTAGAGTCAGCCTCAAGAATAGGAAGAAGGGGGGTATTGGAAGCCCATGCTTCAGGGAGAGGAGAGGGGGATTTGCCCCCCCTTCCTCCAGAGTAAGGTTTCTGTGTAAGGCCATGCAATTTGAATCTGTCAGCTTAGGAAGAGTTTTTTCCTTTACGGCTGAGAATTTCTCAGCACCATGTTAATAATTATAGATTCTCTTGAATGTTATAATGTTAATTCAGAAATCAAAAGTAATTTTCTGAAAACTTTGTATAACTTTTAAACATGGAGGAATGTTTCTTTGTCTAAACTTTAAGACCACCCATAGAAATGTTATTGGTCGTCAAACTTGATGATGTCACTAAACCAAAAGTTATATAATAGAATGTAATGAGATAGAAAAACGAGACCATTGTGAGAAGGCCAGCCTTTGGCCACGATGATGATCTCCCATGAGCGCAACATAAGCAATTATGCTGTTCTTTTGATCTAATAATGGAAAAATAGAACCAATAATTCAATAAATCTTGGTTATAATTTTAAAACCTTGCGCTGGTGTCATTTTGCATGTATAATTATTTTCAAACCTGAAGCTTTCACAAATGGCGTCAATGACCTTTGCTCAAAGTGTAGGTGAAGTGGTCTGATCAGATAGATCTGGACCATATTCTGTTAGATGTATGAATTTCAGTTAAGGATGGTTGGTGGGTCATGAAGGCTGCGATATCAACTTGGTGGCCTTTTTCATGAGTTTGTGGATTTAGCATTTGGAAGGATAAGGCTTTGAGAAATGAGAGAAAGTTGTCTATTTGTTTGGGTGATTGATCATCTAGGTGTAGATTTAGGTCTCCTAGGAGTAGGTTGTAGGTTGCTATTAGTGAGTTTTGGTATATGAAGTCTTCCACTTCGGTTCTTGCTAAAGACCAGTTTCCCGGCGCTATGTAGCAGAGCATGCAGTTTAGTGTGTCTTTTAGTGTGGTGCTTGAGAGTTGGCAAGCTAATAGGTCCATGTACAGGTTAGATGTTTTCTCAATTATATTAAGGGTTAGATCTTGTTTGATTAAGATTGGTAGGCCTCCGCCTCTTTTTTTTTCTCTGCAGAGCACTGTAATTTTGTATCCTTGTGGGCAGACTTCAGTTATTCTAGGGTCTGAGTCGGAGGTTAGCCAGGTTTCTGTGAGGAAAAGACAGTCCAGGTTTTCTTGTATTATCCAGGTTTTTATAAGCTCTGTTTTTGGACCTAGCACTCTGATATTTAAGTAGGCGCATTTGAGTGTGAATAACTCTGTTTGATAGTTGTGAGTTGTGTTTGGGTATATAAGTGATTTAGGGTGTCGGTGTGGTTTAGTCTTTGTGTGTGTTGGTCTTCTTCCCCATGCTGTGGTAATGGAGTGTAGAGTGTTAGATTGTAGGTTTGAGTTTCTGTCACTTGATGTTCTATTTTGGAAAAGAGATTTATTTATATCTATAGCAGGTGTAGGGAGGAGGTAATTTGCTGCTGTCTTCCCGCTGGTTACAAGAAGGATTAATAGTATGAAGTGCTGGGCTTGTGAGGTTAGCTTCATTTTGGGGTTTTTTTGCAGGTTTTTTTGTTTGTTTGGTGGTTGGTGAAAGTTGGTGGAGGGGTCTTTGGTGGTTTGGCTACTGTTTTTCAGTTGGTTTTACGTTTGGTAGTGTTGTGGGGGTGGATCTCTTCTTGGTTGCTTCACAAAGGTGGTATGAGCATCTTTGATTGCGTGCTGTTGGGCGCTGAATCTATTGTTGGCTCAGCGTAGTCCCGTCGGGTGGGGAGGAGGGGTGGAGTGCGCTCCCACGCCGGCAAGCCTCCCTGCCTGCTCCTGGATCCAGAAGATGTCGGCCAAAGTGATATTCAAATAAAACTAAAAGAAAAAGAAACAAACTGAAAACAGGTGCTGGGAGACTCACTCTCCAACTGGCTTCCAACTGGCTCGGTGTAGTCCTGTTGGGAGGGGGGAGGGGCGGAGTGCGCTCCCATGCCGGCTAGCCTCCCTGCCTGCTCCTGGGTTCAGTGATGTGGCCAAGGTGAAACCTTTCCGAGCCCAACGACGGAAAACGGGATTATCCCGTCCCGCTGGAAAAAGTGGCTCTACCTGTATTCCCGCCTTAGAAGACACCACGGCCCCATTCCCCAATTTAGCCTGAACTCTTGTCCACAACTGCCCCAGATGCCAGAGAAAAGGATTGTCGATACCCTGAATCCTAGTCCTCTGTGCACCAGAAACCCAAAGCCAATGCTTCAACAGCTCCGGACCCCCACTCTCCTGCTCCAGCTGTACCCCACTTTTAAAATCTCCAATGTCCCAGTCCAATATCACTCTAATCTGGGCAGACTGGAAATACCACCATAGATTTGGCACACCTATACCTCCCACCTCTCTAGCTGCCCACATCTGTTTTTGAGACAATCAGGGAGATCTATGCTAGTGCTGCCCGATTCACGATTCGAATCAGTTCACCTATTCACTTCGGATGAATCGATTCGACTCGATTTAAATTTTAAATAAATCGGCTTTCCGATTCGGACCCTCTCCCCTCGCCTCCTAAAGCAGGAGCAGCAGCGCTGCTCTTGCTGGCTGGCCGCTGCCGCATCTGTTTTAGAGAGCGAGGAGGGAGGGTCAGTCGAGAAGTGCTGCAGTCCAGCTTCCCTCCTGGGCTCCCCGAAAGACTGCCCCCCCGAAAGACTGCGCACTCCCCCTCGGGAAGGCCTCCGTGTTGCTCCTGGCCTCCCCGAACCATTTACCTTATTGCTGAAGCCTGCAGCCGAAGATCGCGATTACAGCATCTTTGTGCTCTGAGCTATTTCCTCCACTGCGATCCTGCCTCTGATGTCAGAGGAGGAGCGGGACCGCAGCAGAAGAAACAACTCAGAGCTCAAAGATGCTGTAACCGCGATCTTCAGCTGCTGGCTCCAGTAATAAGGTAAACGGTTCTGGGAGATCAGGAGCAACACGGAGGCCTTCCCGGGGGGGGGAGGGGGTGCGCAGTCCTTCGGGGGGACAGTCTTTTGGGGGCAGTCCTTCAGGGGGTGGGACAGGCCTTGGGGGGTGCAGGCCTTTAAGGAGGGAACAAGCTTTTAAAGGGGGGGACAGGCCTTCAGGGATGGGTGTACAGGCCTTCAGCGGGGGAAGTGCAGGCCTTCAGGGGGGGATAGACCTTCAGGGGAGGGGTTCCCTGGTGTGGAAGTACACGGAGAAGGAAGGGGGGTTCAAAGAGACTTGGATATGCTGGACTTTGGGGGGGGAAGAAATAATGGGTTTAAAAATAGAGGAGAGGGAGAGAGATGATGGACAATGGGATTTAGGGAGGGAAGGAACAGAAAGGGAGAGAAGTTGGACACAAGGGATGGTGTGGAGGGGAGGATAGAGATACTGGATAGGAGAGTAATTGGGAAAAGAAAAAGAGAGATGGTGGACCCTGGGGTGGTGGGGAAGGAGGGAGAGATGCTGGATGAAAGGGTAGTTAAGAAAAGGTGGATCTGGAGAGGGACATGAAAAAAAGGAAAGATGCCAGACCTCCGGGGGAGGGAAGAGAAACGGAAGGGGAGGACAGAGATGGAAGATGGATGGTTAGCAGGGAGAAAGAAGAAAGCAGGAGACCCTGGCAAGCAAGTTATCAGAAGACAACCAGACCCTGGGACCAACAAGATTTGAATAATGACCACACAACAAAAGGTAGAAAAACTAATTTTATTTTCCATTTTGTGATTACAATATGTCACATTTGAAACGTGTATTCTGCCAGAGCTGGTGTTAGACCACAAACGTGGGCTAGGATTTAAGAAAGAGAGGAAAAGTGTTTTTTGTTTGTTTATTTTGTTTACACCACAGCACCAGTGTGGTTAGGAGAAGGCAAAGAGGGTGAAGAGGCTATAAAATAAACTCATCAGGATTAACACAAACGGTTCCTCATCCCCCGCCTGGAAGCCAAAATGTGGAGTCCCTCAAGGCTCACCCCTCTCCCCTATCCTTTTCAACATCTACATGTCCTCTCTGAAACTCCTTCATTTATCCCCACTAGAAACTCTCTACTCCTACGCCGATGACATCCTCATCCTCCTCGAAACCGACTCGAACCTCTCGAACCTCGCTGAGAACATTTCCACATGTATCACGAACCTCCAATCCTGGGCCCAATCTGTACAAATGAAACTGAATGAGTCCAAAACCAAACTACTTTGGCTCGGCCCAACCTTAGACCATTTACCCACCTCCATCCCTCTATCTTCCGGCCCCACTCTTCAGCTTGAGTTTTCAAGCAAAGTCCTTGGCATCATCTTAGATTCCTCTCTCTCCTTCAACGATCACCTCAACTCCCTAGTAAAAAAATGCTTCTTTAGCCTCCATATGTTGAGGAAAGTAAGATCCTGCTTTCATCATTCTCATTTCGCCATCCTCGTTCAATCCACCATCCTTTCTAGACTGGACTACTGCAACTCCATCTATATAAGCCTAACAAAGAAAAACCTCCATAGACTTCAGCTAATTCAAAACGCCGCGGCCAAGCTTATTTTCGCAAAAGGCAAGTTCGACCACGTTTCCCCACTCCTCTCCAAGCTTCACTGGCTCCCAGTATACTCCAGATTCCTCTATAAATGTGCCTGCATAGCCTTCAAGATTCTACATGGCGTCCTTCCTCCTGTTATCCCACTCTTCTGGAATTCCTCAAACCCGCTCTCGACTAGATCCTCCCAAAAATTGAAACTATCTTTCCCTTCTATAAAAGGTATATCCCGCACAGGAAAACTTGGAACATCCCTCCCCTTTAGAACCACAGAACTCTGGAACAACCTTTCTTCCCCGCTCAGAAATTCTAGCTCCTTCCAATCCTTCCGCAAACACTTGAAAACTTGGCTCTTTTCAAAAATCTAATCACCTCCCGTGCTCTAGTATCCTGTCCCCCTCTATCTCCTCAGTCCCTCTCCTATTTCCTTTCCTTGTAGTTCCTTTCCTCTCAACCTCTGTAAACCATGCCGAGCTCTGCGCACGCGGAGATGGTGCGGTATACAAACCTAAGGTTTAGTTTAGTTTAGTTTAGTTTAGGATGTATGAAAAAAACACCCAATTGGGCAGGAAAATCGAATCGAATCGAAAAGCCAATTCAGTAGGCTGAATCGAATCAATTTTTTTTTTTCCTGAATCGGGCAGCACTAGCCTACGCTGCCATATAAACCTCCTCAATTCCGCACTCATTCTCACTAAGTCAACAGGAAGCACAGGTACTGGCAAAGTTTGAAACAAGAAAGCAACCGAGAAAGTATATTCATCTTAACTATAGAAATCCTACCCCACCAGGAAACCCATAATCCATGACATCTCTGTAAATCACATCGAATATTCCGATATAATGGAGGATAGTTCTTAGCATAGATCTGAGATAGATCTCTAGGAATATGAATACCCAAGTATTTAAGTCCTTGCAACGCCCAACGAAAAGGAAAACTCCGCTGGAGCCCCACCACCTCCGAGTTAGTCAATGTCAAATTCATAATTTCTGTTTTATCCAAATTAATTTGAAAACCTGACACCCTCCCATAGTCCTCAAAAATCTGTAAGAGCCTTGGAATAGTATCCGCAGACTCTCCCACATACAATAAGATATCATCTGCGAATAACGCTATACGATGTTCCACCCCGTTCCCCGAAATCCCTAGCAATTCAGGATGTGTACGAATACAAATTGCTAAACGCTCAACCGAAACAGTGTCCCTCGATATATAGAAAAAAAAATCGGTGTAAGATTGATTGATTCAAAGACAGGCTCACGGCGATTCATATAGGGCTTGCACCCACCTACTAAAGGAACCCCCAGACCCATACACTCCATAACTTCCCAAAGAAAACCCAACAAAAGCTTTCTCAGCATCAACCACCATCAGAACAGCCTTATGAGGGCGCATCTGTGTCTCCCACAATAGATGTAAAGTACGTCTAATATTATCACTCACTTGCCGTCTCTGAATAAATCCAGACTGGTCCAAATGGACCAAGGAAGGAAGCACTCTCCCCAACCAAAGTGCCAAAATTTTAGCTAAAATCTTAGCATCCAAATTTTATAGGGAAATTAGTCGATAGGACCCACATTTCAAAGGATCTCTCCCCGGTTTCAAAAGAATCACCACCCCAGCCTCTCCCATGGAAACCAGTAAAGAACCCCCCATATGTATTCCATTAGCCACCCTTACCAACAAAGGCCCCGATTGATCAGAAAATTGTTTCTAATACCGACTAGTATATCCATCCAAACCTGGGGATTTTCCATTTTTCAACAACTTAATCACTCCTAGGACCTCAAAGAGAGTAATGGGTTCCTGAAAATACTCTCTATCGCTGTCAGACAATACTGGAATAGGTAATTTATCTAAAAACTGGGTTTGTTTCACCGAATCAACCTGAGCTGGAGCACTGTATAAAAATGCAAAAAAGCCTGACGAATAGCCGAACCCATTACCTGCACCCCACCTTTGTCATCGCGCATCCTAGCAATAGTAGCCCGGGTCTGCTTAATCCTAATATATCTAGCCAAATAAGAACTAGCTTTATTGCTATGTTCATAAACCTGTAATTTAAAATGAGCTCGGATCCGCTCCGTCTCCTCCACTTGAAGTTGATACAGCTCATCTCTCGCTCTCTGCAATCTGGCCAAAAGCCTTGGTCCGGGCTTGATTTACGAGTCATTACCAGTTTCAGCAATTGTTCACGCAACTGAAGATGGCGTTGGGTTTGCTAGCGTTTATATATAGCCCTCCACATGATGAGTTCCCCCCCCACTACTTTCAAAGCATCTCATAGGGTGGCATCTGAAACCTCCCCATTATCATTCCAAACCAAGTATTCCTGTATAGTTTTTTCCACAGCTTCCAGCATTCAAAAGCGATTCGTTAAGCTTCCAATATCTCCCCCCCCCCCCCCCCCCGATAATTCAGTCCCTGACAAGTTACCCAAACTGGAGCATGATCTGATATGTGCATTGCCTCATTTTCCGCTCTTTTCAGCCCACCCCCCTGATTCCAATATATCCAGATCCTGTCCAATCTAGTATAAGTTTGCTGGGAGTGAGAGTAAAATGTATAGTTCCTCTGAGAACTATGGAGCAACCGCCAGCTATCTATCAATCCCAAGGCAGACATCAGAGCTCTCAAGGCCTTGCTATGACTCTGGTTAGCCTTTCTCCCCCCTCCCGAATGATCCAGAGAAGGATCAGGGGGAACATTAAAATCTCCCTCCAGATAGACTGCGCCCTATACAAAAGTACGTAACTCCTCCTGAAGGCCCCGATAGAAAGCCCCTTGAGCTGCATTGGGCCCATAAATATTAACAATAGAGATAGGTCAACCCTGCAGGGTACCACGGACAGCGAGACATCTACCCAAGTTATCTCAGTACTGCTCAATCTGCAAACCCAACCCTTTTCGAACCAATATCGCCAACCCTCCAGCCCTTTTTGTGGCACCTGCACCTTGATGCGTCCGTATTAGATCAAACTGTGGGTTTTGAAGCAAACCCACATCCCTTGGTCTCAGATGTGCCTCTTGTAAGAGATAGATATCCCATTTCATACGCTGTAATTCACGATAAACCATGCTCCTCTTGCCAGTACTTATTAGCCCATTAACATTGCAAAATCCAATGAGCACCTCTGGATCCTCAACCTGTGTTCCCCCCCAACTCATATCTCCGCTGCCTATCCAAAGAACCCCTTCCACCCCTCCTCTACCCCACCCACCTCCAAGAAGCTGAACCCGAAAATTTCAAATCAGCCAGGTTAAGAAAATGAAGCCAAGTCGAAGAGGCTCAAACACATCAAAATTGCCTTCCCTGCCATCATGCCACCCGTTTCATCCTCACGTCACACAACTTCACCATACCCCACACTCGCTGCCCAAACACCACCTAGACCCCCCTTTCTTTCCCTCTCATTCCCTCACCAGCCAAGAAACCAACACAAACAACTCGGCCAGCAGGAACCACTCTCAAATACCCCCTTTCCCTAGCAACAGCAGCAGATGAATCCAGAGACCAATGGGATAGCCCACATCTACCAGCAGGTGGAGATAGAGAAACTGATTAACAGGTGGTCCTATTGGATGGCACTCCTCCTGTTTATCCAGTATTCTCTATCTCCCAGCAGGAAAAGGTCGCTATTCAACTAGCTCCTGAATTCTGGCTGTGACTGGAAAATTATTTTCTCCTGTTGAGGTTTCTCTTCAGTGAGACTGCCATTCTGTTTCTCCTATTGAGGTTTCTCTTCAGTGAGCTGGCAATGCTATTTCTCCTGGTGTGATTTTCTCTTCAGTGAGACAGGGGTGTCCGGCTGAACGCTGCCGGCTTTAGGGGTTACACCTGGGCCCCTCCAGGTCTGACTGGGTCTCAATTTTTTTCTTTTTTCCCTTCTCTTTAAAAAAAAAACAACAACCCAGAAACCACAGTTGCTGCATTCTGCTCGGTTACTGCTACTCAACCAGCTTTAACTGGCTTCAACCGACCCTAACAACAAGCTTGTGAGTATGTCTGTTTTTTTACTGTCGGTTGAACTTCAGGTTCTGTTTGGGAGTCTTAGTAATGTGGGTTCGGTCAACGTATGTTTAAGGAATGGATATTTTATTGAGGCTAAGTTTTATGACTAGAAATCCGTGGAGGGAACCGGGACTTCCCACCCTTTGCATGCACGTGCTTGGTTTCCTTGTTGGTTACAGCGCGGCAGTAGCGGTGCGATTTCATGCTCGCACTTGTTCTCATTGTTGGGTTTCAGTGTAGCAGTAGTAGTCCTGTTTATTCTGAGGCTCTCTTTCATCAGTGTTTGTCACGGCCATGTGCAGCTGATTGTGCAGGTGCTGGTTTATAGCAGCGCGCATGAGATGGGACATGTTTTTTTCCGGCGCTGTGGGCCATTCTTCTGGTTATTCCCCCAGTGTTCTCTCCAGAAATTTTTTCCAGCCGGGTGGCATGAAAAAGTAGCCGGGTGGGGCGGGACAGGGAAATTTGGTGGTGGGGAAAATTAAGGGCTCCTTTTACTAAGCTGCAATAGCGTTTTTAGTGCGTGCAGAATTGCCACGCTACACGGCTAGAACTAACCGTCTAGCATGTGCGGCAATTCTACGCGAGGTAAGCGCGCAGTAAAACCGCTATCGCAGCTTAGTAAAAGGAGCCCTAAATGTGTACTATTTGTATTAGTTAACTATTATTAGTTATTTTCCAATGCTCAATATGACTGCCTTTCTTAAGGTTTGACACTTGTTCCATAATATATATATTAAATTTAAGAAGTATCCAATTCTAGAAGTGAATAATTAGATATTTGCCATCTTTCAAATGGTATAGAGCAGCATCTTTCAAACTTTTTTAACTCCGGCACACTAAACGGAGCAAATGTTTTTTGTGGCACACTAAATGCAGCAAATGTTTTTTCATGGCTGGAAAAAATTTCTGGGGAGAACACTGATGCCCTTATTTTTAAGGTCCAATCACATCAAAGAATGATGCTTATCTGGGCAGTTGTATAATAAAAAGAATGGATAAGATAACATGAGAAGTGAAATTGTCATGAATCAGAGGGATACATATCCTGTAGGTCCTAAAAGCAGGCTTGTGGATTAGATATAAACTGTGAAGGCAGTGGCATAACTAGCATATGTGACACCCGAGGCCCATCATTTTATGACACACCCCCATCTGTATGAAAAACATGATTTTTAGTAACAATCCACACATCACACAGGAGTGTGCCTAGGAAAAGGCAGCATCTTACATATTGCAGTGAGCAGTACATCAATACACCCATTGTAAAACTGAAAGTAGGCAGGACCCGGCAGCAAGAAGAGCAAATGGAAAACTTCACTGACCTGTCTCCCGCCTTAGCCCTTAGCGAATTTATGCTTCGGGGATCTAACATGTGCGTGCCAGCTTCCCTTCTCTTCCCTCCCCCCCGGACATAACTTCCGGTTTCGGAGGGAAGAGAAGGGAAGCCGGCACACACACGTTAAAGCCCCAGAGCATAAGTTCGCTACGGGCTAAGGTGAAATCTTCAAGCCGGCTTTTTTTTTTTAATGTTGAGCAGCAGCGGAGGCTGCAGAATTTAGCTGGGCGGTCATCTAAATTACCCAGCTGAAAGGCCCTAGGGAGAACACTGTATTCCCCGAGTCTGATTTTCTTTCTATGCAAGCCGCGGCAGGGTAAATTTTGCGGGGCTTGAATCCGACTATGTTTCTAGGAGCGTTGATGCAGCGGCCACGTGTCAGCGAGAATCAGGCGTGCACTTGGGTCTCCAGCGATGGCGGGAGAGCTGCAGCATTCCGGTATTTTGTTTCCAGCTGACTTTGGTCAGGGTATGCCGGGGCTTCTCTCCTTTCTGGTTCAGACAAGTTGTATGTGTTTCACCAGCTTTGGGACAAGCTTGGGCAAATTTATATGTCTATGTCTGTGTTCCTGCTGTACTCCCTTGAAGGAAGCTGCTTGTTTAATCGGACTCTGGGGTTAGCACTCAAGGGGTTTACCAGAGAGACTCTGACCTGTGCTAGGTCACCCAGTCTCGGTTTGTCTCCGGACTGGGGCAACATACGGCAACTAACGGCACGGTGAGATCAGCAGTAAGATAGTGCCCTGTATTTCACACAGGTATCTCATTGTCTCTCTTGGGGTCCCTGCAGATTGAGCCTTTGTCTGTTGGTAACTGTCCTTATTTGGGCCTTTGTGCTGAGCTGCATGTGTCTAGTAGTGGCACAGGATATATATGCCTAAAGGTAGTACAAACAGTTTCCAAGTTCGGGCTGTCTCTATGGGCATAATGATACTGCGCATCTTCCTGCGGCCGGGACTGTCTTTCTCTATTTCTGAGGGGGCCTGGACTTCAGATTTCCATGCTTATCGCGCTGGTTTTTCCTGTCGCCATTTTCTCATGGCACATGCTAGACGGGCCCCCCGACCAGACAGGAAGGGCTGTACAGCTCCTTTTAACCAGGAGCCAGTTACCTATTCTATCAAACCCGCGGAGGATCACGCGCTATGTGGCTGTTAGCCTCATCCCTGAAGCTCTCATTAGCAATGTGAGCTTTGTCTGATACCTGTAAGGATGCTGTTGTTTTCCACAGGGCGGTAGATGCAACATCTTGATTGAGTCTAGTACGTATTCACTTTAAAGGACATACGTATTTCGCTCATGTTGCATGAGGTTAGTACTGTTTTCATGGTTCCAGTATATTCCTCTTTACATTGTGAAACTTGATTTTTCCTAGGAGAATCTTCTTGCAGATCCTACAGTTCTCATCCTTCCATTCCCTGACCTGCACTTCATTCTGAGGGGATTCTTGACTTCTTCCAATGACTCTTCAGGCTTTCTCATGAGGGAGAAGACGCTATAATGTCAGGTCAGGGGGCAGTGAAGATTTTTCAGGATGCTTGCATCTTTGCATCCTCCTCAGGTTTCCAGTTCGTTCTTGGAGTCTCTATGTTTTGTGTTTCCCTTTTCAGTGTTACTGGTCCTCAGGACAGTTCTTGTAGTTCTTCGGGAACTAAGGGACGTTGTTCCACTTACTGCATGGTGCCCGAGACGGGGGCATTGGGCAGGCTGGATCCCATTCTGCTGAATTAGTTTCTTGGGGTTACACAGACAACCTGGGAGTATATTTACATTTTCTCTATGGACTCCGAATCGGCACTAGGTTTGCCTGCCTCTCTTGGAGCAGTGCTTTCGGTTTTGGCACATGCCTTTTCGTCTACCCAAGGCTTCACAAACGTTTTAGGTGATGTGGGCGGTGGTACCATTTTGGCGCTACCAGGCGATTCCTCTAATTTCTTCTTGACTGCCTGCTTGATTCGGACTTCCAGTCGGGCCATTTGACTGACACGAAAATGGTGATATCTTTTCCTCAGTTCTTTACACGTGCATCTTCGAATTTGCACAGCGCTCTTTTCTCCTGTACTATTTATAGATATATCAGGGTGATGTTTTTATTCATATAGGAGAGACATGTATTTCTTTCTGGAGACTTGGGCGTGGGGTCTCGGTCTCAGATTGGCATTCTTCTTCGCTTACCATGACCAAGAGTATGGGATTCTGTACAGTTTCTAGGATCCATATTGCTGACTCCACTGGGAACTTCAGCTTGTTTTCCCCTTCTTATGCTACAGGAGTCGCTTTTGTTCCGGTGGTTCCCGGTATCTCAGGGCTCCAATTATTTGGTATGCTCCTCCTGCATCGCTCTGTATGATTTGGTGGCTCAGCGTGATTTCTCTTTTCAAGGCATGCCTCGGTCTTTGCTGGACTAGCTCATGATCACCGACCATCCCGGGCTGTCGGATAGGGGGGCTCGGTGTCTTCCATCCTCAGCTCCAGGAGTCTGGTCTTCAGAGGCAACTCAGTACTTGTTCATTCTTCTACTCTTGAGCAGGCTCAGGCTACTTTTCTGGAGCTTCAGATCATTCTTCCGGAATGCCGCTGAGGGTCCTTTTGGTCAGTATTAGGATGGGGGTATTTCTCTACAGCTTGGGCAGTAGGTGTTGTACTCAGTTGGCAGGTGAAGTTGTTCTGCTTCAATGGGTGGACTCTCATCTTCGTCTTCTGTTGGCAGATCCTTTTATGGATCAGGATAAGAGTTTGGATAGACTTTCTCTCCGCGGAATCTGAGCATGGCCCATTTCTTGTATGATACAGTGTACAGCGCTGTGTACACTCTGGAAAATGTGCATGTTAATAATAGTGTAATCTTCTGCAGCCTGGATATTGAGATTTGTGGCTCAGGTGTTCTAGCTCTTTTTATGGACGTGAGATCTCCTGGACCTAGACCTCATGGCCTCGTCTCTCAATTCTAAGCTTCCTAGCTTCTTCGGCGGGCCCAGGGAGTGGGAGTTAGAGGGTGTAGCTGCGTGGCTCCTTTCTCGCCTCTGCCTTCTCTTTTTCAGTGTTTTCCGCTGGCTGATGATGGCTTGGATTTGCCATCTCGAGCTCGCTTTCCGGGCACAGTATTTGTAACATCTGTGGATTGGCGACGCCATCCTTACTATGCGGATTTGATGAGTCTTTCGACAGCCGGACTAAGAAGTTTCCTGGTATCTCCGGCTTTGCTCGCCTAGGGTCCGATCAACATTTATATTTGTACTACTTTAGTATTACGACCTAGTTTTTTTGAAAAGTCTTGGCTGACGGTAAGGGTTATGCGAAGCAGGTTGTTTCTTCTCCTATCCAGGTGCTACGGACGTCTCCTCCTGTGGCTTCTGCTTCCTTTTGGAGGTTTTTCCTTTCTTGGGTGCTTCTTAATGTTTGAACCACTCCAGAGTTCCTTTTTGGCATAAGTGTATTGCCAAGGGCTTAGCGTTCTTGGCTTGTTACAAGGGCTAGGTATATTGCTCTTCGCTTACTTCTCAGCTTCATGTAGTTTAGTTCCTAAACAGAGTGCGGTATATTCATGCACCTCTTAGAAAGCCCGGTTTGGAGTACAATCTTCACATCCTTCTTCTCAGTTTACCGAAGGCTTCATTTCATCCTTGTCTTTTGGGACTCTAAAGGGCTGTGCCGTTGAACTTGGGGTTTCTTGTGGCCATGGCTTCAGCTCTGCAGTTTTCTATGTTGCAGGCCTTGTTCAGCGGAGATTCCTATTTCTGATTTCTGAAATATGGGGTATCAGTTTGGATGGTACCACTATTTCTTTCTAGGGGGTGTCATCCTTTCTTTTATGTCATGCTCGCTTTTCCTTCCTTCTTCCTGGGAGTAGAAATTGGGTGCAGTGCTTTTATTCACTGCATTTTTTGGTACGTATGTAGCGTTCTCCGCGAGCTCGGTTTCTAACGACTTTTAGTTGTTTATATCTCCTTTTTGTATTCTTCAAGGGACGCCTCAAATGTATGGTGGCGTCCGAAGCTTCCATCGCTCGATGGGTCCAGGAGGACATTCTTTATGCTTGCTTGCTGGCAGGGAAGCGGTTGGCGAAAGAACTTTATGACCATTCCGCCGGAGCGATGGCTACTTCTTGGGCTCGGCCCAGAGGTTTTTTCCTTGGAGGAGATTTGTCTCGCGGCTAATTGGTCTTCCGAGAGTGCTTTCTCTCCGCATTTCTGCTTGGATGTGGGGGCGCATGTGGTAGGGGCGTTTTGTGCTTCGGTTGTTGCGGAGGCGGCGTTTGCTTCCCACCCAGATTGAGGATTGCTTTGCTACATCCCATTGGTCTCTGGATTCATCTGCTGCTGTTGCTAGGGAAGGAAAAATTATATCTTACCTGTTAATTTTCTTTCCCTTAGACGCAACAGATGAATCTAGAGCCCCACCCTTTCTGGATATTGTCTCTCGGTTTTTTCTTTTGCAACTTTCGCAGTTTGTTATTATGGCAGGTTGTTTTCTGTATTATTGCATTTTGAGATTTGTTATGGGAAAGAAGTTTTTTACATGCTATGCCTATATATGGTTACGGATGCTTAGGCAAGGAGCTATACTGGAGATACAGGAGGAGTGCCAGCCAATAGGACCACCTGTTAATCAGTTTCTCTATCTCCGCCTGCTGGTAGATGTGGGCTATCCCATTGGTCTCTGGATTCATCTGCTGCGTCTAAGGGAAAGAAAATTAACAGGTAAGAACATAATTTTTCCATACATTCAACCCAGAAACCCCACCTCCCCAAGCAATCCTTACCCCCAACAGCCACACAACCTCACACAACAGTTAAGAGGGATACAAACAAAACAAGGTAAAGAAGCTCTCCCCCAGGTCCACTGAGTAGACCCTAGGGAAGGACCTCATCACATACTGCTGAGTACAAAGAGACCTCAAAACAGTTCAAGTAACCAATGGAGGCTGACAGCCAGCACCCTCTATGACATCCCTCAAACCGATCCGTAAGAGTGCTGCTCTGGAGAAATCTACTAGCAATTAACTCATAGATGATCAAATTTTCAACGATCCTTAAGAGCACTGCTCTGGAGAAATCTACTAGTAATTAACCCATAGATGATTTAACTTTCCCTAATCCAAAATTTGTTCATCTGTGAGTTAATTACTAGTAGATATCTCTAGAGCAGCGTTCTTAAGGATCGGTGAAAATTTGATCATCTATGGGAGATCACTGAATCTAAGGTGTGACCCACCTGATGAGTTGAAAAAGGCGTGAATTGTTGTAAATTTAAGTCAGACAAGAATGTGAGGAAGTTGGAGGTCTTCGGATGTGATGCTATGTCCACATGAACATTAAAGTCACCTTGAATAATAAGAGACGGGAATCTAGTGATCATATCTGCAGTGGTTTGGGAGACCTTATGCCATTCAGATGCCAATCCCTCTCTTGAGAGGCAGCATTGTAGTAAAAACATCTCCTCTCCCAGAGGCAGCCAAGTCTCCGTGAGGCATAAGAAATCTAAATGCTGGTGCTCTTATTAGATCTTTAATAAGGTCCGCTTAGAAGACCACAGATGATAGAAGTCATGGTCTGAGATTGTGTGTTGTAGAGGAGCACAAGGAAAACAACAGCCAGCAACACAGGAAAAGCCCCAATCCCTCCCAAGAGTTCACCCCAAGGAGCAAGACCCGATTTAGTTTGATCATCACTCTTTAGCGAGTAGATGACATGTTTAGGTCAAGTCACCCACACTCGGGAAAGTTTATTCGGCAACATTCAAGACTGAAAAACAGGAGCAGAGCAGCAGTCACAAGTAAACGGTCCATCATACAAGCAGCAGTAGCAGCGCTGACCATCCCAACACGATCCAGGCAGTGGTGGAGTCAGGTCAGACCCTGAAATGATGCTGATGTATAGTGGCGCTACCCACATAGCTAACTGGGCAAGTAACACCACTTAAATCCCAGTCCTGTGACCAGTTAGCTATGTGGACACTGCACTGAATTCCAGCTGTATCCACACAACTTCCAGGTGTCGCCCGGATATGGCTCAGTATTGACTCTCTAGAACTAATATAGTTCTAAGTTATCAGCTTTATAGAAAAAGCTCACTGCCCTCGGCTGAATATTTACCCCAAATTAACTCTTTATTTGGCTTTGTTGCTCTTGTTCAACATCAAAGGTACTTAAAAATATCTTTTCACCATCTGCCAATGAAAGGGTTAATACAAGCAGAGTCTCATCCCCTTGTGGGATATAGTTTTTGAACTACTTTCTGAAATTTTGCATAGTCTCCGGGGAGTAACATAGTAACCTGATTCAATTTAAATTTTTTAATTTTTTCTTCTTAGCTATATCTGGGCAAGAATCCAAAGCTTTACCCTGTACTGTGCTTTGGTTCCAACTGCCGAAATCTCTGTTAAGATTTATTCTAGCCCATCTACACCCTCCCAGCCATTGAAGCCCTCCCCAGCCCATCCTCCACCAAAGGGCCATATACAGACACAGACCGTGCAAGTCAGCCCAGTACTGGCCTTATTTCAATATTTAATCTTATTTTCTGATTCTAGATCCTTTGTGTTCATCCCACGCTTCTTTGAACTCAGTCACAGTTTTACTCTCCACCACCTCTCTCGGGAGCGCATTCCAGGCATCCACCACCCTCTCCGTAAAATAGAATTTCCTACCACCCCTCAACCTCAAATTATGTCCTCTGGTTTTACCATTTTCCTTTCTCTGAAAAAGATTTTGTTCTACGTTAATACCCTTCAAGTATTTGAACGTCTGAATCATATCTCCCCTGTCTCTCCTTTCCTCTAGGGTATACATATTCAGGGCTTCCAGTTTCTCCTCATATATCTTCTCTCTTACATATGTCACTTAAATTTCCTAAGCTTGCTTTTCATATATTTAGGGCCAGATTCATCCCCCGATTAGGCGACAATTCCTCTGTAAACTGCATTTTATTTTTTTAGCATGTCTTAAGTTGACATCACTCTTCCTTAGGAAGTTTGGGACCCTTACCTAAAATGGATGGAACGTTCTTCTGAGTCATGCTAAGATTTTTTTAATGCTTACCTTGTCTACGGTCGGGGGGGAGGGGCTGATAGTCCTCTGGTTTGAAATAATTGTGTCTTGTACTGAAGAACTGCTGTACAATATTAGTTTTTAATCCTGTTTCTATGTTTATCTGTATTGTTTATTGTATTGCTTTTTTAAATTAAAAAAGGTTAATACAAGCAGGAATAAAATTAATTACACTTAAGAAAAGCTTTATCAAAGATTTTATATTATATCTAAGAATGCACAAAATAATCCAAATGGGAAAGAAACATTCTACATCTTTATATTATGATAACACTTTTTTTTTTTAATCATCAAACAGGATTAAACTATCTTCAGAGGATCCATGAGAGTGAGATGCAATTTACATGTCCAGAATGTAGCAAAAGTTTTAATTGCCAATCAAATTTAAGAAGCCATGAGAGGATTCATACCGGAAAGAGACTGTATACCTGTCCAGAATGTGGAAAAAGATATAGTCATTCCTCATTTTTAAAAATGCACAAGAGGATGTATACTGGAGAGAAACCATATACCCGTTCAGAGTCTGGAAAAAGCTTTAATCAGCAATCAAATTTAAGAAAACATGAGCGGATTCATACCGGAAAGAAACTGTATACCTGTCCAGAATGTGGGAAAAGCTTTAGTCATCAGTCAACTTTAAAAATGCACAAGAGGATTCATACTGCCGAGAAACCTTATACCTGTTCAGAATGTGGAAAAAGCTTTAGTCGTCAGTCAAATTTAAAAATGCACAAGAGGATTCATACTGCGGAGAAACCATATATCTGATCAGAATGTGGGAAAAGCTTTAGTCATCAGTCAACTTTAAAAATGCACAAGAGGATTCATACTGGAGAGAAACCATGTATCTGTTCAGAATGTGGGAAAAGCTTTAGTCAGCAGTCAACTTTAAAAAATCACAAAATGATTCACACTGGAGAGAAACCGAATACCTGTCCAGAATGTGGGAAAAGCTTTAGTCAACAATCGGATTTAAGAAAACACAAGAGGATTCATACTGAAGAGAAACCATATACCTGTTCGGAATGTGGGAAAAAGTTTCATAAGAAATCAAATTTAAGAAAACACAAGAGGATTCAAATTAGAGAGAAACTGTATACCTGTTCAGAATGTGGGAAAAGCTTTAGTCAGCAAGAGAGGATTCATACTGGAGAGAAATCATATACCTGTTCAGAATCTGGAAAAAGCTTTAGTCATCTGTCAGCTTTAAAAAGTCACGAAAGGATTCACACTGGAGAGAAACCGTTCAGAATGTGGGAAAAACTTTAGTCAGCAATCAGATTTAAGAAAACACGAGAATGGTTCTGTTTTTTTTCCATAGGTATGTTCTTTGGGGATGAGTGGGTGGAGGTAGATGGAGTGGCTTTCGGGGTTCATCAGAGTCCAGGGCCTCGGAGTGCCATTCTGTCGACTCTGGCCTCCCTTGCCATGAGTAGAGTGGTGGGGGAATTTGTTGCTGTTACTCTGTTCCTGTTACTGCTTGATATAGTGTTGTATATGATGCATCTTTGTTTGTGCTGTGCACCCTTTGTGTGCCATTGTTTTGCTTACTCATTTGTTGGCATCAATAAAAATTGTTTGAACCTAAAGAAGACAACTCCTCCCTATGACATAGGCGCAGCACTGTGGGATCATCCACTTCCCCCACTAGCACCTCTTCCAAGTCCAAATCAGTTAAATCTCCCTTAGAGAGAGAAAGACCTTAGTCAAACTATACTACGACGTTTGGCTCCCTGTCGATCCTGCCCATCTCCAACCTGAGGCTGGCCAACAGAGGCCTGAGCAGGACCCTCCAAAAGAACACACACAATACATTCATATACATAGCATCGCACCCACTCTCACCCTTCCCCAGTTTAAAGAACTACCCAACCCCCACCATCCCCCTCCCACAACAGCTGGTAAACAAGAGAAAATGACATAACCCCTAGAATCTATGTCCCCAACAATACACCACACAGAGATAAGCACCCTCAATACAGCAAGTAGAACGAGACAGCACGTAGAGCAACCCAAGAAGACTAAACAAGAGACAACACCAGTGTGACCTCCCCCCAAGCCTTCCACAACAACCCAGCACCCGTCCCCAATTCCAAACCCTCCACTGCCAAAAATCTACCCCCAAATATCCACATATTGTTGCCATGACCTTGCCAACAAGGCCAAGAGCCGATATCTATCACATACCCAGCCCAATTTGTCCCACATAAGGTACAAGGAGGGCCCAGACGCACTCTTCCAATAGCGAGCCACAGTCAACCGTGCCACAGTAAAGGCTAACTGAGCCAATTTGTCCTGTGTATCATATAGCCCTCCCATAGGCATCCCCAGGAGCACTACATCTGCCCTCACCTCTAGTGGTACCTGAAGAAGAGTCCCCAGTAAGTCTGAATCTCTGAGCAGCCCCATCACATATGGAAGAATAGAAACATAGAAATAGACGGCAGATAAGGGCCACGGCCCATCCAGTCTGCCCACCTTAATGACCCTCCCCTACCTTTCTCTGTGAAGAGAACCCACGTGACGAACCCATTTTGTCTTAAAATCAAGTACGCTGCTGGCCTCAATCACCTGAAGTGGAAGACTATTCCAGCGATCTACCACTCTCTCGGTGAAAAAGTACTTTCTGTTGTCACCGTGCAGCTTCCCTCCCCTGATTTTCCACGGATGCCCTCTTGTAGCCGTGGGACCTTTGAAAAAGAAGATATCTTCTTCCACCTTGATACGGCCCGTGAGATATTTGAACGTCTCGATCATGTCTCCCCTCTCTCTGCGTTCCTCGAGTGAGTATAGCCGCAACTTATCCAGCCGTTCCTCGCACGGGAGGTCCTTTAGTCCTGAGACCATCCGGGTGGCCATTCGCTGGACCGACTCCAGTCTCAGCACATCTTTGCGGTAATGAGGCCTCCAGAATTGTACACAGTATTCCAGATTGGGTCTCACCATGGATCTATACAATGGCATTATGACTTCAGGCTTATGATTGACGAAACCCCTACGTATACACCCTATGATTTGTCTAGCCTTAGATGAAGCCTGCTCCACTTGATTGGCAGTCTTCATGTCTTCACTGATGATCACCCCTAAGTCCCGTTCTGCTACAGTCCTTGCTAGGATCTCGCCATTAAGGGTGTAACTTTTGCTTGGATTTTGGCTGCCAAGGTGCATGACTTTGTATTTTTTGGCATTGAAACCTAGTTGCCAATTCCTAGACCAGCTCTCCAGTAGGAGTAGGTCGTGCGTCATATTGTCAGACATTGAGTTTTTGACTGTTGCACTCCTTTCTACTACATTGCATAGTTTGGCGTCATCTGCGAATAACGTTATTTTACCTCAAAGCCCTTCAGCCAAGTCTCTTATAAAGATATTGAACAGGATCGGGCCCAAGACCGAGCCCTGCGGCACTCCACTGATCACCTCCGTCATTTCAGAGGGGGTGCCGTTCACCACCACCCGCTGAAGCCTACCTCCAAGCCAGTTCTCAACCCATTTTGTCAAAGTGTCACCCAATCCTATAGAACTCATTTTGCTCAACAGCCTGCGGTGTGGTACGCTATCGAAAGCTTTGCTGAAGTCTTATGTATACGATGTCCAGGGGCTCCCCAACATCCAGCTTCCTCGTCACCCAGTCAAAGAAGCTGATCAGGTTGGATTGGCAGGATCTCTCCATAGTAAATCCATGTTGACGGGGATCCCGTAGATTCTCCTCATTCAGGATCGTATCCAATTGACATTTGATTAGAGTTTCCATCAGCTTGCTCACTATTGATGTGAGACTCACTGGTCTATAGTTTGCAGCCTCCATTCTGCAACCTTTTTTGTGGAGTGGAATGACGTTAGCCGTTTTCCAGTCCAACGGGACTATACCCGTATTAAGGGAGAGATTGAAGAGCGCGGATAGTGGTTCCGCCAAGACATCCCTTAACTCCCTGAGCACCCTGGGGTGTAGGTTGTCTGGCCCCATCGCTTTGTTAACCTTGAGTTTAGACAGCTCACAGTAGACACTGCCAGGCGTAAACTCGAAGCTACTAAACAGGTCTACTGAGCTATCCCTTGTCTGTAGCTGAGGGCCGGATCCTGGCTCCTCGCGGGTGAAGACCGAACAGAAGTATTCGTTTAAAAGTTTAGCCTTTTCCGAGTCCGCTTCTACATAGTTCCCGTCTGGTTTCCTAAGGCATACTATCCCGCCTGTGTTTCTGTTTCTGTCGCTAATATACCTGAAGAAGGATTTATCGCCCTTCTTGATGTTCTCGCTAACGTCTCCTCGTTTCGGAATTTGGCCTCTCTAACTGCTGTTTTGACGGCTCTTGCCTTGGCCAGGTAGTCTTCTCTCGAGTCCTGATTCCCTGATTGTTTGTAAGAAGTGAGCGCTCTTTTCTTCTCTTTTATGAGGACCGAGATCTCCGCAGAGAACCACTGTGGCCTATTGTTCCTTCGCCGTTTACTTATTACATTTCTTCTACGTTATCTGTTACTGCTTGGTTTTGTAGCGCTTGATGGATGAATTCCCCCATGCCCTCGAAGTTGGCGTCCTTGAAGCTTAGGACCTTGGTCAATGTGTTAGATTTGGTGAACCCCTTTTTGAGATTGAACCATACCATGTTGTGGTCACTGGAGGCCAACGTTTCGCCCACTGAGACCTCTATGACACTTTCGCCATTGGTAAGTAACAGGTCCAGTATTGCCTGCTCCCTTGTTGGCTCCAGTACCGGTTGTTTCAGTCTTGCTCCCTTCATAGAGTTCAATAGCCTCCTGCTGCTGCTGGATGCAGAGGAAATGTACCCCGTTGCCCACACCCCCTCCAGCAAAGATCACTAGAGGTGGAAGATATTTTACTCAAGGTAACAGGTGTCATATACCACCTCACTAACAGTTTCAAAGCATTTTCCATCAAAACAGGTGCCCGAGCCACATGATAAATCCTATGCATTACCCGGCCCCAGACCTCCTCCAGGACTAGACCCAAATCGGCTTCCCAGGCCAATATATAGGTTGGTTTGTGCCCCCTGTCCCTATGTATAATGTGATACAACTTAGATATATAGCCTCTGTGCAGTGGCAGCCCAAGCAGCCGCTCAAATTCCGAACTCGTGTATATAGTAGGATCAGCCTGATGCGCCCGCATGAGATAGCTTTTCATTTGCAAATAAAGGAAAAGGTCTCCAGATTCCAGCTGGAACATCACCGGCAAGGCCCGAATGGACTCCTCTTCCAGGAATTGGCCAAAGTACTGCAGCCCTCTTCTATCCCATCTCTTAAAGAGCCCCCCCTCTCTCCCCGGTATAAAATCAGATGCAAATCTCAAGAGATGCCCAACACCTGCCTGGCAAATGGATAAGTTATAGCCCCAAAATCCCTTTCCCCCAAATCCACCCACATCAGGGACCCCAACTCCCGCTCCCCTAAATAACTTCCCATCAATCCCTGTTCCACCTGCACCCACAACTTCAGAGGTACATCATGTCATTCAACCCCCGCCCGCAACTGCGCCGCCTGATAGTAATGCTCCAAGTGTGGAATTCCCAAGCCCCCTTTCGCCTTAAACTTAAACATAGCAAATCGGGCAACCCGAGGTCTGTGCCCTCCCCACATGAAATTCAGCAAACTCTGATTCCACCGCTGAAAATATAGTGTAGGGATTTCAATAGGCAAAACTTGGACAAAATACAAAAACCGAGGTAGAATCATCACCCGAACTGCCTCCATGCGCCCTAGCCACGAAACATATAACTTTTCCCAGCGTTCGAGATCCCTATTGACCGCCGTCATCAGTGGGACATAATTCAGCTGAAATAACGACTGCCAATCAACCCCTAGCTGGGTACCCAGATATCGTATAGGCCCCTTAACCCACCTGAAGAGAACCGCCCGTTTAAGCCCTGGGATTTCGGAGTCCGGAACCGATATGTTCAGAAGCTCTGTTTTAGTTAAATTAGCCTTGAACCCTGACAACGCCCCATATTCAGACATAAGATGCTGAAAGGTCTGAAGCGAACTCTCCAATCTTTCCACAATAGCTAAGATATCATCAGCAAAGAGGGATAACTTATGCTCACAGTCCCGGACCGGTAAGCCTCTGATCTTATCGGACAATCTAATTTTTTGCGCCAGAGGTTCTATTACCAAAGCGAACAACAGAGATGACAGCGGGCAGCTCTGCCTCATCCACCTCTGAAGTTCTAATGGGGATGAGTAAACCCGATTTATTTTAACACAGGCCAGGGGTGTATTATATAAAGACATAATCCAAGCTATGTATCGAGACCCCAGCCCCATCTGACCGAGGACTGCCTCCATAAATTTCCAGTCCACATGATCAAAGGCCTTTTCGGCATCCACCGTTACCGCCACCCAAGAGTTCGCACTCCTCCGAGTCTGCCACACTAGATTCAAGACCTTCCTGATCCCATCAGCTTCCTGTCTCCCCCCCCATGAACCCCACCTGATCAGAGTGAATGAGCATCGGCATATGAACTGATAATCTATTAGCCAACAGCTGGGCCAAAATTTTTGTGTCAATCCCCAAAAGGGAGATGAGCCAGTAGCTCCCACACTGAGTACTATCTTTCCCAGGTTTAGGTAGAATCGTGATCCCCGCCATCCGCATGAAAAAAGGCAATTGGGATCCCTCCTGCAGATCATTAAACATCCGTACCAAGAGCGGAGCCACCAACACCAATAGCTTCTTGTAAAATAAACCTGTGAACCCATCCAACCCCGGGGACTTCCCCAGTTTAAGCTGACGTATCACCCCTATGACCTCCTCTAGCGTGATATCACAATCCTGGCCCCGAGCCTCAGACTCCGTTAAGGAAGGCAATCCCAACTCCATAAGATAATGCCAAATAGCATCCTCAGACCCCTGAGCCTCAGGTGTATAGAGTTCCTGGTAGAATTCTCGAAACCTCTATTGAATGGCAGCCTTTGCCATTGTTCTGGCGGGACTTGTTTTGCTGGTCCTCCACCCGGTTATAGGAGTCCTGCCAGTCTTTCTGAGCCACCTCAAACGCCCCACTCAGATGTTGGACCACCGCTTCCTGCTCCCCGAGGCACTTCTCCGTCTCCTCCACTCTCCCCATGAAGTCCTCCAGCTCTCTCTTAATCTCCTTCACTGCGTCCTTGATTTTCCCCTTCACGCGAGCCACCTCCTGCTTAATATCAGAGATGATGTGGTGGGAGATTTCTAAATTTCCTTCCTACAAGTAGCTAGAGTATTGAAGCTGAGTGTGGCTGCAGGAAAAGTTTTCCTCATGTTTGGAATTAGCCTGGAGGACCGGGGTGGGGTAAGGGGGGTTGGTTTTGGGAGGATGTTGGGGTTTTTTTTCTCATTGTACAGGTTTTATGTGATATCACGAGCTTCGCTGTTATTCTTATTCTTTTACTACTGTTTCTCTGTTGAGCTCAATAAAATATATTTGAACATAAAACGACCAAGTCAAAATGATCTATCAACAGTAAAAATACTAAACATATACCCCCTCTTTTACTACTTTTATTCTATGGACGCTTTAGCATTTAGTGTGCGCTAAATCGGCTAGCACGCCTTAGTAAAAGAGCCCCATATTTATTGATATATATACCGAGTGCACCTCTTCTGTCCTCCAGACCTCATTCCATTCCCCAACCAACATCTCTCTCTGTCCTTCCAGGAGTCCAGCTTTTCTTCCTCTCTCCTCCACCCCTATTGGCAACATGCATCCCTCTCTCTCCCTCCTCTGTTCTGATCTTGCATCTCTCTGTTCTTCCTCTGTCTGCACCTCCCATAGTCCAACATTTGCCCTCTCTCTTCTACCTCCCCTTTGTTTCCGGTTTCTCCCTCTCTCTTCCTTCTGCTAACATTTTGAGTCCTCCCACCTTTGGTCCAGGTCTTTGTTTCTCTCACTCTCGTTGTCTTCCCCCTCCACAGGGCCTGGCATCTCTCTCTCCTCAGTTCAGAGTGTTTCAACCTCTCTAGCCCCTCTAGTAGTCCAGGATCTGCCTTATCTTCCCACTCCCTTTAGGTTCAAGGCTGCTTTCCCGCCCCTCAAGGTCCTTTTGTCTCTTCTCTCCCCCCCTCCCTGATCCAGCGTCTCTAAGGCAATCCCCCTCCTGCCGGGGCCCTCGCAACGGGCACAATTTTACCCTGACGTGCGGGGCCTTAGCTCTGCTGCTTCCCTCACCTCTGCTGCTTCCCTCAGACTGGATCATCGAGCTGCTTCCCTTAGACTGGATTCCTCACCTCTGTTCTTCCGTCTGGGCCTACCACAGTTGAAAGTTCATTACGGCAGCCTGCTGAGCGAAAGTAGTAGGCTGACGTCGGCTACTGTAGCACGTTCCCTCTGCCATGGTCCTTCACCTCCTCTGACGGGGCAGAAACAGAGGGAACGTGCTACAGAGGCTGACGGCAGCCTGCTACATTCACACTGCAGGCTAAACTAAACTAAACTTAAGTTTGTATACCACATCATCTCCTTAAAGATAGAGCTTGGCACGGTTTACAGGTAAATTGAATAAATGAGGGAAGGACATAATATGAAATTAGAGGATTATGAAGAGGATAGCTAGCTTTACATTTTAAATCGATAGCTTTTTGTTTTGGAGAAAAGTCAGGTTTTCAGATGCTTTCGAATTATTTGGAATGAGCCTAGGTTAAGCAGCAGGGCAGGGAGGTTATTCCAAATCTCAGTGAATTTGAAGAAAAGGGATTTCCCTAGTTTACCTGCATACATGATGCCTTTTAACGAGGGGAAATGAGTTTGTGGGCAGATCTGGTAGTGTCAGGTCTCGAGGAATTCCTGGATAGTGGAATTAGTGGAGGAAGAATGCCATGTAGGATCTTGAATATTAGGCAGGTACATTTAAAGTGAATCCTAGAAATCACCGGAAGCCAGTGAAGTTTTGACAGAAGCGGGGAAACATGGTCAAATCTGCTTTTTGTGAAGATCAACCTAGCCGCAGTGTTCTGGATCCACTGAAGTCTTTGTAGATTTTTCTTGGTTAGACTTAGATGGAATTACAATAGTCCAGTCTGGAAAGAATGATTGATTGTACAAGGACAGAAAAATGTTGTTGGCGGAAGAAGGATCTCACTTTCCTCAACATGTGAAGACTAAAAAACATTTTTTTTACCAGAGAGTTGAGATAATCATTAAAGGAAAGTGTAGAGTCAATAATGATGCCCAAAACTTTGCTTGAGAATTCGATCTGCAGTGTGGGACCAGAAGGTAGTGAAATGAGCGTGGGTAACGGATCTAATTTTGGGCCAAGCCAGAGTAGTTTTGTTTTGGACTCATTCAACTTCATTTGTACAAAGAAGGCCCAGGATTGGAGTTTTGTTATGCAAGCTGTTATATTTTCGGTGAGGTTCAAATCTATTTCAAGAAGGACAAGGATGTCATCTGCATATATAAATAGAGTTTCAAAGGGAGATAGATGGAAGAATTTCAAAGAAGACATAAACATGTTGAAAAGAATAGGAGACAGAGGTGATCCTTGGGGAACACCACATAGCAGACTCCAAGGAAAAGACATGGTTCCATTCATGTTAACAGTGAATGAGCGGGATCGTAAAAATTTCGAGAACCAGTCTAAGACTGTAGAATCAATGCCTATCTCAGAAAGTTGGTAAATTAAGATATCATGGTGGACAACATCAAAGGCCACAGATAGATCGAATTGTAGTAGGATAGCAAACTTATTACGAGATTGAAGTTGTTGGATCTTTGAGATTAAAGACGCCAGCAGGGATTCAGTGCTGAAATTGGGTCTAAAGCCATATTTGCAAGGTAATAGAATGAAGAATCTCTCTAAGTAAGATGAAAGCTGAGTGGATATAATAGCCTCGAGCATTTTGGTCAGGAGAGGAATATTTGCTATAGGACGATAGCTGGAAGGGAAGGATGGTCTAGATCAGCTTTTTTCAGAAGTGGGGTCAGAGCAATGTGTCCCATTTGTATGGAAAATGGGCCCGATAGTAAGGCTGAGTTGATAAGTCTGGTGAGAGATGAAATAGCCTGCGCAGGAATTGCAGACTGCTGTAATTCCACTACTTTAAAGGTGCGACAGAGACAGGGGAAATGCTAGGGAGAACATTGGCTGTGTGATCTACCGGCGTTGCCTTTGCGATCGACTGGTAGATCACGATCGAAGTTTTGGGCACCCCTGCTCTAAGAAATCCCATGTGCGAGTTTTGTTGCTGTCCCTGCCCCATTCCTCTAAGCTCTGCCTTAACTTCACAAGCCTCGAACACTTATTTTAAAGTGTTTTAGGCTTGTGCACATGAGGACAGAGCTGGCAGGGACAGGAAAAGTACTTGACGGGATGGGAAAACGAGTCCCTGGGGCAATGGGGATAAATTTGTCCTCGTGCCATTCTTTATTTTATCCAGTCCGATTTTTGAATTTGCAAGCTAGTTCAGAGTACTATTTGTGGTCTCTGATTTTAACCATGGATATCAGTCTTAAATGTCCCAGTGATAAGGTTGTCAGACATCTAGAACTGGCATGAAAGCTCCCTTCTGGGATTGGCTAACTTCAGCTCTCATCATTAAGCCACTCCATTCAAACCATGGCTTCCTAGTGCCAATGCTCAGTGGCAAACCATTAATGCTGACACACCCATAGCCACAGTAGTAATCCGGCCCTGCTAGCATGGGCTGTAGATGGAATTACAGGTATATAATTAGTCTCCTCTATGGATCATTTGGTTAATTTTTAGTGTAAGGAGGAATCCCTTTGGACCCCGGATGCTGGGTGGGAAACCCTCACAAGTCAATTTATTCCTCTATCGATTTGTGCTGTGAACCGGGACCAGATTCTCTCTGGCAGGCCGCAGCAAACACTTCACTCACAATTTTTGCACGTTGAAAAACTTCAGACCCCTCCAGTAGTTATGTAGGAACTGAACTTCAACTTTATTGTTCTTCTCTCTAACAGGAAAGAGGCATTTCTTAAACATGCAGTTGCTAACAAAAATCATAACCTATTTATTTATTCAAAGCTTCTATACCACTACTAATGACTGGGGAGTCACTTCAAAGCAGTTTACACAAGCTTCTGTAATGGTGTTACAATACAGGGTTAGCGTTTTCTGAGATGGTTTTCAATACAGACACATTCATACCATAGTCAATCATATAAAATACTAGTATTTTGAACTATGTTTATACTAAATCCTACTTGTTTACACTCAGGGGAGCTTGCTGGTGTATGGTAATGTAGTCTGGCTGCTAGATATAGTGGTTCTGAGAGATGAATGACTTTGTGTGTCGGCAACAAGATCTTGAATTTCACCCTGCTTTCAATCGAGAGCCAGTGTAACTCTTTCAGTAACGAGGTGGCACTCGTCTGCCTCAATTTTCCCAGCAGAAATCTTGCTGCTGCATTTTGTACTATTTGAATCTGCTTGATCATGTACTTTGGAATGCTCAGCAGGATTGCGTTGCAGTAGTCAAAGATTAAATGTACCAAGGATATCGCTTGATAGGCGAAGTAGGGCTTATGTCCTCTAACCCAGTAGAGTTTGCCATAAGCATTTTTACATTTACAAAGTCTCTTTCAATGAGTAAAGCATTTGTACATCTCCTAATGTTAAGATCCTCCGTGCTGGTAGGAATTTGATCTATTGGTGGAGATAGCCCAAAAGATGGTTCTCCTGCCCAAGGCAGTAGCTTAAGAAACCTCTGATGATGTCATTCCTGGATTCCTTTGAATGCACCATTCAGAGCTTCCAGCTCTGCTTGGGGCTCATGCACTGTAAGTCTTCCAGAAGGTTCTGGAAACTCAAAGACTGAGCTTCCAATTGCCTTCTGCATGCTGTTTACTGTTTAATCACAATGCATATCAAATTTCACCTTTCATCTCTTTTACACAGGCAGCCCTGAGCTAGTGTTGCCAGATTCTCCCAATCGGAAAATCTGGACCCCCCCTAGACTCACTTCCAGGCGCACCCAGGAGACTATGTAATTACCCTGGTAAGCTCTTTTCCAGTAGATACCGTATTTTTCAGTCTATCAGATGCTCCTGACCATAAGACACAGCTAGATGTAGAGAAGGAAAAAAAATTTTTGGTTCAGATTTTTTTAAAATTGCTTTTCCTCCTCTACATGTAGGTGTGTCTGCTCCTGGGAAGCCCACAGTCCAAAGTCCTCCGGTATCTTTTTTTAAACTGGTGGTGGTCCAGTTCGGTCTCCTGCTGGATGGCTGCCTTTCTCGTTGCAAAGCGGACCTTTGCGCTTCCTGCCTTGTCCCAAGCTTCACTTTCCCCCCTCTTCGAGAACAAACATCAGAGAAAATCATTTCGGATGTCCTCATTCAATGCTCCAACCTTTATCAAGAAAGTAAAACCTCTTATGAGCCATCGGAATGGACAAATAAATGCTGAACAGCATGCATGCAGCCTAATGGGTGGCCAGTCCAAATCCCCACATGATGAGCCCAACAGCTAAAACTGAAATTCAAATGGCAAAAATCTTCCAACTATATTCATGCTCTCTGACGTAATTTCACAGACGCTGTGTCCCCTGTGTTAGTACATTTTACAGGACTGCTTCATGGATCAGCTTGTAAGAGAACCGACGAGAGGGAATGCCACTCTGGATCTAATTCTAAATGGGCTAAGAGGACCTGCAAAGGAAGTGGAAGTAGTGGGACTGTTGATCAATATGATCAAGTTCAAAGTTGAAGTAGGAATACCAAAGGGAAAGAGAACCACAGCAACAACTTTTAATTTAAAGAACAGAAACTACGAAGCGCTGAGGGTAATGATAAGGAAGAAACTTAGGAGCAGCTCAAAGAAATGGCAGACTGTAGAGCAATCCTGGTCTTTATTCAAGGACACAGTGAGCGAGGCGCAAAATCTGTATATCCCCAGATTCAGAAAAGGGTGCAAAAAGAACCAAACAAAGGACCTGGCGTGGATAACTAAAGAAGTGAAGAAAGCGATAGGTGATGAAGCCGTCAGCACAGTGCGCAGTGGCCGCTAAGAAAGCAAATTGAATGCTAGGTATAATCAAGAAGGGTATTACAACCAGAACGAAAGAAGTTATCATGCCGTTGTATCGGGCGATGGTCGCCGTACCTAAAGAAGGATATGGCGATACTCGAGAGGGTTCAGAAGAGAGTGACACGTTTGATAAAGGGTATGGAAAACCTTTCATACGCTGAAAGATTGGAGAAACTGGGGCTCTTTTCCCTGGAAAAGTGGAGACATAGAAGGGATATGATAGAGACTTACAAAATCATGAAGGGCATAGAGAAAGTGGAGAGGGACAGATTCTTCAAGAATTTGAAAACTACAAGAATGAGAGGGCATTCAGAAAAATTAAAAGGGGACAGATTCAGAACAAATGCTAGGAAGTTCTTCTTCACCCAACGGGTGGTGGACACCTGGAATGCGCCTCCAGGTGGCGTGATAAGACAGGGTATGGTATTGGAGTTCAAGAAGGGATTGGACAATTTCCTGAAGGAAAAGGGTATAGAAGGGTATAGATAGAGGGTTACTATACAGGTCCTGGACCTGATGGGCCGCCGCATGAGTGGACTGCTGGGCATGATGGACCCCTGGTCTGACTCAGCAGAGGCACTGCTTATGTTCTGATGTTTACCCTATCAGCCTAATGTAACACATTCTTTGTCAGAAGAGACACCAAACACATTATTTTTCTCATGTCTGTTATTTGAATTCACAGAACGGAGTCTCTAGCCCAGTCATGTGGGAGAGAGAATCCATTCTGGCAATTCTTTTGGCCCCGCTGATCATGTCTCCCAGCTTGGCTTCAACATTTAAAGGGAAAAATGCTTGAGTACCTGAATAAACTCATGTAAACCGTTCTGAGCTCTGCTGGAAGAACGGTATGGAAAATTGAATGTACACCAAATTAAACCATTAACCAGAGAGGTAAATTAGATGACCCTTCTAATGTCTGGGCTGAACCTGGGGACTCCAACTTCCTATATGCCAACAAAAAGAGTACTGGACTAGTAAAAGGAAGAAAACAAAATTTGCCAAACAAATACACAGAGTTGCACCCTGTTTTAGGAGAGACACCAACATAAGTAAGGTCAATCGTGTACATTTGTCCCCTGGAATAAAACCCAAAGCATAGAGAGCACGCTTTATCAAGATGGCAATACATTTCATCTGGCAATCCCTATTTACGAGTTCAAATCTTGTTTTCTCACCCAGTACTCCGAAGATGTTTAGCTAGGTGGCAGTGGGTTGCTATCCATTAGCAAATTAAGGATTAGGATGGCAGCGTGTTGCCAACCACTACAAATGTAGAGGAAGGTGGCAGCTTTGTTGCTAGAGTTGAAAGTCTAGCAGTCTTCAAATCCAAGCTAAAAGCCCACTTTTTTGAAACTGCTTTCAACTCTTAACTCCCATCTAGACTCATTGTATCATTTACTCGACCAAAACCTCCCAACCCTGACATGCCTTGTCCAAATCAGATTGTAAGCTCTTCAGAGCAGGGACCCTATATTGTATGTTAAATGTACAGTACTGTGTACACCTTTCAATGCTAAAGAAATGATAAATAGTACAATAAAAACTAAAACTTGAATTTATCGACCGGGTCATCTTCCTATAATAAAGCTCGATTCGGTTTACAATAAACTAAAAAATTGAAGAAATAAACTTAGACTTAAAATTTTGAGAATAACCAAGTTTGAAAGTTTTTGCGGAAGAACTGAAGTGAACCTAATTCTCTTCATCTTAGGGGAATGTCGTTTCATATTTCTGTTAGTTTAAATGAATAGCATTTCCCTAATTTACCAATACATTTAAGGGAGGGAAAAGACAATTTAAGTTTTTGCATAGTCCTAACCAGACCCAGGAGAGAGGAACAAGTAGAGAGCATATGCCAAATAGAATCTAAAAAGTTAAGCAGGCACATTTGAAGTGTATCCTGGAAAATATCGGAAGCCAATGAAGTTTAGCCAGCAGCTAAAAATCAACCTAGCTGCTGTGTTCTGAATTAACTGGAGTCTCTGCAGGCTATTCTTGGTTACTCTTAGATAGATTGAATTACAATAATCTAACTGAGAAAGGATAATAGATTGAACTAGGACAGAGAAATGCTGCTGCTGAAAACAGGACCTGACTTTCCTCAGCATCAGGTTGGGCAGACTAGATGGACTATTCTGGTCTTTATCTACCGTCATCTACCAACGTCCCCCGCAATCTCTATACCAAACTTACTACTGGAAACGACGGAAAACCAACATATCAATTACCACAGGAAGGAATCATAACAATCAGCAAACATGAATCTCCTATTGATCCTATTGATCTATTTAATAAGCAATAATATTAAGGACATTATCTCACTCCATTCAAAACTTCACTCTGTTCATTACCCTGACACACCCATTAGGCTTCTAATTAACCAACAGGAAGAAAGAGTTAATCATATTAAAGTAATCACAAGCAACGGTAGACAACATCGTACCCTCAAAAAAAGGACAAGGGAAGTAAAACCTAACAAAATCACCACACTCACCAGACCCATCACAACCACTTCTGTTCCCTGCGCTTACCTCAACACTAGATCGGTAAGGAACAAAGCTTTCTTAATCAAAGATTGGACCATCAGCAAGCAATTAGCCTGCCTCTTTCTAACGGAAACATGGCTATTTTCTGAAGAGGATCCAATATTAAATGACCTTATACCAGATAACTATAAAATTCACATGTTAAATGGCGAAGACAGAAGAGGGGGAGGATTGGCAGTCATCCTTAAGGAAGAACTCAAACTTGACTTAGTAGATTCCAAGATAACCAACCAGTTAGAAATACTAGCCTGCAAAATTAGTAACAAGGATCTAGAAGAATCCCTCTCCTGCATTCTATTCTATGTCCCGCCAAAAAGCTGGTCAAAAGCCAGATAGGACTTCTACGAATTTGTTCTACTTAATTCAATTACTCCATCTTACAATATTATAGCAGGAGATGTAAACCTACATTTAGAGATAGAGGACAATCCAGACGCGAAAGATTTTAAAAACTTCCTATCCTCACTCAATTACAACCTCCCTTTACCCACACAAACACACGAAAAAGGCAATCAGTTAGATTTGGTAGCTATGACCACAAAGGAGATCCTAGATCCTTCTATTTCCTTATCTGACTGTATCTGGTGTCACGATATCTGGTCCGACCATTTCACCCACTACTTTAACTTAATCTGGAATCACCCAAAAGCAAAAACTCACCCAAAGATAAATAAAGATCATCTCACAAGGGGCCATATCAATCCAGAAGAATACTGGGCACATTATGAATTACGTGAGGAAATAGAAGGGGATGATTTTTGGGAACAGTGGACGAAAACAAGCACATCCATTTTAGATAAAATTGCCCCTAAATGAAACAGTAAAAACTGCTCAAATACTCTGAACTATTAAAAATGAAACAATTAGTAAGACGACTAGAAAGGATCTGGAATAAAACGGGAGAAATATCAGACCAGAACAATTGGAGATCCAACATAAAGGACTACAAACAACTGATAAAAGAAAAACGAAAAGCATTCTACTCATCCAAAATTAATACATCCAATATGAGTTCGAAAGGAATTAACACTAAAGAACTGTTCAACTTGGTTACAAATTTTATTTGACACCACACTTCACAATCAATCCATGCACGATACGAAACTACCGTCAGCAAACGATCTAGCACAGCATTTTGACTCAAAAATTATAAACCTAAGGAACAACTGTCCGACAAACAACAAACACGCACATCAAATAGCCAACATACACGGAAACGAAATACCAGTGGATATGATTTGGAACTCCTTTCAGGATCTAAAATGGAATAATTTAATCAAACTCTACAACAAGTATACTAAATCACACTGCATTCTAGATCCCTATCCCCCTGACATTATGAAAGCAGCCCCATTAGACTTCAAACTAAAACTGTGGAGCAATCTGACCAATAATTTCAAAAATGGAAAATTCCTAACTAATAATGGTCACATTATAATCACCCCAATTCCAAAAAATCGTAAACAATCCCTAACATCAGTAACCAACTATAGACCGGTAGCATCCATTCCATTCTTTGTAAAAATAACGGAAGGTCTAGTACATACCCAGTTGATGGACTACCTCGACCAGTTCTCTCTACTACATGAAACCCAATCTGGCTTCAGACCTCTGTTTAGCATCGAGACAGTAATTGCGGCGACACTAGATTACTTACGATCCTTATTCAGCAAGGGTCATAACACCCTAATCATGCTATTTGACATGAGCTCGGCCTTTGACTTGGTGGATTGTGAGAAATTGATACAATGCTTAGACGCAATCGGCATCATAGGAGAGGTATTTGACTAGTTCAGAGGATTCCTTATGTCCCGCACCTATCAAGTACGTTTCAATCACAACCGCTTTAAAACCTGGAGAAACCCATCTGGCGTTCCACAGGGGTTCTCATTATCGCCACTGCTCTTCAACGTCTACATGTCATCACTAGGCGTGCAACTGGCTCAGCGGGGTATAAAATTATTCAGTTACGCAGATGACTTTACAATCATTATCCCATTCACAACTTCTCCCTCTGAAACTACCCCCATGGCAACAGAAGCACTAAACCTGATAGAACAATGGACCACAGAATTCACTCTGAAGCTTAATTCAGAAAAAACTAAATTCTTCATAGCCTCGCCACATCCACTGTCACTAAACTCCACTATGCATCAACAATCTCAGCTACCCTATTCAACCTACAATAAAGGTTCTGGGGGTAATACTGGACCAAGGCCTAACCATGAAAGACCAAGTGGACTCCCTAGTCAGAAAGGGTTTTTTTACTCTCTGGAAACTTAGGTCCATTAGAGCATACTTCGACGCTACATCATTCAGACTTCTGGTACAATCCCTAATAATGAGCCATCTCGATTATTGTAATATTGCCCATCTGGCAATCTCCCAGAAGAACATGCAGAGACTGCAACTGGTACAGAATGTGGCAGTCAGGTTGATCTTTGGGTTGAAGAAGTCCGATCACATAACCCCTTCCTACCAACTCCTGCACTGGCTGCCAATGGAAGCACATGCAAAATTCAAGCTGGGATGTTTCTGCTTCAAGGTACTATTCGGTCTAGCCCCTAAATATATAACTGACCTCTTCTCCTTCTCAACCAACAGACATAAGAGTACACAACTGAAGTTCGTCTCCCCATCGGCTAGAGGATGTAAATTTAAGAGACACCATCAACATCTTCTATCGTATCAAGCAGCCTTATGGGGCAAAGACCTGGAAAAACTAATAACACACGCAAATAACTATGGTGAATTTAGGAAACACCTAAAAACATACCTGTTCTTGAAGTACCTAGGTAACGAATCTGGAGAATTGCTCCCATCACAATCTCTCCCATAAATCTGATCCCTTAAAATGTTAGCCACTAATCTAACTATGTATGTTCCACTCAATTTGTAGCATCTTTCTAATCATTGTAAACCGCATAGAACTCACGGTCCTGCTGTTATTATTATTATTATTATGTGATGGCTGAAGGAACATTTTTTTTACTAGAGAGCTAATTTGTTTATGTTTATTAACAGCCAAAAACAGGATCACAGCGGTTTACAATATAATTCATAACAATTTTGAAAAGAACTCCATTCATAGAAAAGGAAAGAAAGAGAGAAAAAAATATATACTTTTTTAATACATGCTTCTCTCTAACCATCAGTTTATCCATAATAATAAAATTAATTAATACATTCACCCATTTATAAAAATAATTAAATAAACAAATACATACAGCAGTCCCAAATACATTCCCTCAATTTAAAAAGGCCAGTTGAAAGAAATGTGCTTTCAAATGTATACGCTTCTTCCTTTCTCAATTCTATAGGCAAACTATTCCATAACCGAGGAACTAAACAGAAAAATACACAATCCCTAGTCGAGGCAAGATGGGCCTTCGAAATGTGAGGAACAACTACTCTATTATCATTCAGAGATCGTGCATAAAATAACACCAAATTAGAAAGATCGAATGGTTGTAACTCAAATAATGCTCTATGTGCCAACAGCAAGGTCTTAAATTGGATCCTAAGTTGCTTTGGTAACCAGTGGAATTTCACATACAGAGGTGTATCGTGATCACGAATATGTGCCTGGCCTAACAGCCGAATCGCAGCATCTTGTACTGATTGTAGGTGCTTTAATTGTCCTCTTCCTATACTGGCATATACTAAATGACCCTAATCTAACTTAGACAATGCAACAGCATGAATTAGCATATGTAATGATTTCTCACCCAAAAAATCTCAAATAGCTCTAAGCTGTCTCAAAGCCCCAAAGCCTTTAGCAACCACAGATGAAATCTGTTCCTCAAAATTCAAACGATAATAGATTATAATCACCAAATACTATGAATTATTTAGAGAAAGATCTAATTGCAGTGGTGGCTTGTTCATTGAATGAGAGGGATGAGTCTATGATGACACCTAAGATCTTAGAGGAAAACTCAATCTGTAGAGATGTCCCTGATCCAGTTTTGGACCAAGCCATAGGAGTTTAGTTTTGGATTCATTTAATTTCATTTGAACAGAAAATGACCAAGCCTGCAATTTCATTATACACTGAATTATGTTTGCAGAAAGATTCAAGTCTACCTCAAGGAGGATGAAAATATCATCTGCGTACGTATACAGGGATTTGAAAATTGATGATTCAAGATATTTCACATAGATATTGAAAAGGATGGGAGGCAAAGGCGATCCCTGTGGAACTCCACATGACGACTTACAGGGAAATGATATTATACCATCCACATTAACAGTATAAGATCATAATTGTAGAAAATTAGAAAACCAGCTTAAGACTGCATGCTCTAGGCCTATCAAAAAGTCATGATGGACAACATCAAATGCCACGGACAAGTCAAATTGTTTGTAATAAGATGACAAATTTGTTATTCAAATGTAGTTGCTGAACCTTTAGGAGAAATCAGCAAAGTTTCAGTACTGAAATTTGGCCTAAAACCATGCCGATACGGCAAAAGAACAGAAAATCTCACCTAATAAGTGGAGAGTTGACTGGAGATTATAGATTCCATCATTTTAGTTAACAGCGGTATATTTGTAATTGGCCAATAATTTAACAAGATAGTTGGATCTAGGTCAGCTTTTTATAGCTTATAGTAAGAACTATTTGGCCCATATTAGTAGAAAACTTCCCAACTTCTAAGGCAGCTTGGACAGGAATTCTCTCATACAAATATGAGGGAATAGGATTCAAGATACACTTGCATTTCTTCAATTTATAACATAATTGCAAGATCTATATCTCAGTTACAGGTTCAAAAGTAACCCAAGCTAAGCGAAGCTTTTATTACACTCAGTACATGTAAATGGTTTGTACCCTGTGTGAATCATTTTGTGTCTTTTTAGATTTGAAAGCTGAGTGAAGCTTATATTATCCCAGGACAAGCAGGCATGATATTCTCACATGTGGGTGACGTCATCTACGGAGCCCCAGCGCGGACAGCTTTTCAAGCAAACTTGATTGAAGTTTCAAGTTTGCACACTGCACCACGCATGTGCTAGCCTTCTTGCCCACTAGAGGGCGCATCCCCACCTCGTGGTCCTCAGTTCAATTTCATCCGCGGAGCCAGAAGCCCTGTGGAAAATTGTGCTCGTGTTTGCCTTCTGTCGCCGCGGCTGTGTACGGATTTTCGACGCGGTCGCTGCGTTTTTCTTTTGTTTCTTTTCTTGTCTTTCGTTTTATAAAAAAAAAAAAAATTTGTTTCCGATCGCTCCGGGGGCTCCCGGCCTCGTTTTGGGCCCATGTCCCGGCCTGTAACGGGATTTAAAAAGTGTGGTCGGTGTGACCGACTTTTGTCGATCACAGACCCTCACCGGTGCTGTTTAAGGTGCTTGGGGCCCCAACACCCGACAGCATCGTGTGCTGAGTGTGCCACCTTCCAGAAAAGGGCTCTCACACGCCGCAAGGCCCGCATGGCGGAACTTTTCGCCGTCGAGACCCCGATGGGGAAGGCCTCGAGTTCGGCCTCGGCTTCGGCCCCGGCCTCGGCATCGGGTCCCTCTGCTTCACCTTCGCTGCCTTCGAAGCCGGTTGCCTCATCCAAGCAGGCCTCGGGTAAGTCTCCGCTTCCCTCCTCAGCTCCAGGATCAGCCAGGAAGCCGTCCTCGGGCTCCTCGACGGCGGGGGGGTCTGCCTCCGCCCAGCCCAAGGTGTCCAAGTCGATAGCCCCGAGGGAATACTCGAGACCGAGGTCGCCCTCTGAGGAGCGTCGACAGGTGTTGCCGCTGGGGATGACGATCCCGGCATTCCAGGACTTGCTCCGGGCGTTAATCGCCTCGGAGCTGTCCGGGGCCATTGAGCACCTGCAGCAGGCTTCGGCCTCGACTGCTTCGGTCTCGGTGGCCCCGCAGGTGGCGACCTCGGCCTCGGGTACCGGGGCTTCGGCTCCCGAGGCGGCTTCGGCTCCCGAGGCACCCTCGGCCTCGACCTCGGCGTTCCCCTCGGACCCGACCTCGATGGGTCAGCCTGAGAGTAGAGTGCAGTCCCGGGACAAGCTGTGCCGGGTACGGAGGATCTCGTCCACCTCGTCCTCGAGGTCCTCGCGGGGCTCCTCGCCTTCGGGCGAGGCGCCGGCCGAAGAAGGCCAAGCAGTCTCGGGCCTCGCCTTGGAGGCGCGGTCGCTCGACGCCGCCCGGGGGCGAGACCTTACGGGTCGAGGAACTCCACCTCGATAACCCAAATCTGTTGCGGTCCCCGATCGGGGAGAGTTCCCGTGCCTCCTCGCCGGGGCGGAAGGGATGGGCCTCCATACCCCGCACCCCGGGGGGTTCCCCCAGGGGTTCCTTCAGGCGGGCTGGGTCCCCGACCCCTTCGAGGTCACGGGACCGTGCCTCGTGGGGATCGGGATCCGGTAGGGAGCCGAGGTACTCCCTCCAGGCCTCTTTCTTCGGCTCGGCGGGGAGATCTCGGACACCCTCTCCGCCTGCAAGAACTTCATCTTTTTCAAAGTTCGTGCATGATATGGCGAGGGCTTTGGGGGTGGACCTGTTGGCGGGTTCCCATTATACTAAAGAATTTTTGGAGGAGCAGGATCTTCCTGCTCCCCCACGGGAATCCCCTCGCCTCCCGCTGAACAAGGTCCTCCATCAGACCTTTCTACGGAATTTGGAAGCCCCTCTTACAGTCGCGGTAGTGCCCACCAAGATGGAATCAAAATACCGGACTATTCCTCCTAAGGGGTTTGACAAGGGGCAACTCTCGCACCAATCGCTCCTGGTGGAGTCGGCGCTTAAGAGGTCGCAACCTTCAAGGGTCTCTGCTGCGGTCCCCCCTGGGAGGGAAGGTCGGACCCTTGATAAATTTGGCCGTCGCCTTTATGCGAATTCTCTGATGGCGACGAGGGTCCTGAATTATGCTTTTTCCTATTCGTCATACTTAAGAGCAATGGTGAAGGACCTTCCCGGGTTCCAGGAGGTGATCCCGTATTCTCATAGGGACAGGTTCGCCACCTTTATGTCGAACCTTTCCCAACTGCGCCTGTATCTGTTCCATGCGGTATACGACGCATTTGAACTCGCCTCGAGGGTATCGGCCTGTGCTGTAGCTATGCGCCGGCTGGCGTGGCTGCGTACCCTCGAGATGGACTCCAACCTGCAGGAGCGATTGGCGAATTTGCCCTGCGTGGGGTTGGAGTTGTTCGACGACTCCTTGGAGGCGGCGACCAAGAGGCTTTCGGACCAAGAGCGCTCTCTAGCCTCCCTGGTGCGCCCCAAGCCTAAGGCCACGCCGCAAAGGGCTTTTCGGCAGCCTCCTAGGCGGTACCCCCAGAAAACTACGCCGGCCTTTTCGAGACCTCCACCCCGACGTCCACCCCAACAGGGTAGGGGAGGTCCTTCCAAGCCCGCTGCGCAGGGAGCATCCAAGCCTGCGCCGTCCTTTTGACGGGATGGGCGGTTGGGGGCGGGCCCCCGCCGCAATGTCGCTAAACCCCCTTCCCATCGGGGGTCGGCTCACGGCCTTTGCCGGGGCTTGGACAGAGATCACGTCAGACGCATGGGTGCTCCGGACCGTCTCAGAGGGCTATTCGCTCAATTTCTCCATGCAGCCTCCAGACATGCCACCCGGAGCTTGCCCGCCCAATCGGAGCCAGTTGGCCCTTCTCCTGGATGCAGCCAGGGTATTGTTGAGCCTCCGGGCAGTCGAATTGGTGCCTCGCGACCAGAGGGGCAGGGGGTTTTACTCCCGTTACTTTTTGGTCCCAAAGAAGACCGGGGACTTGCGCCCCATTTTGGACCTCCGGAAGCTCAACAAGTTCCTGGTCCGGGAGAAGTTCCGTATGTTATCGCTTCCGATTCTATATCCTCTGCTGGAGGAGGGGGATTGGATGTGCTCCCTGGACTTGAAGGAAGCGTATACCCATGTTCCGGTGCATCCCGACTTTCGCAAGTTTTTAAGATTCCAAGTGGGAGAGTTACACCTCCAGTACCGGGTCCTCCCTTTCGGCCTGGCTTCGTCCCCTCGAGTGTTCACGAAGTGTATGGTGGTGGTCGCGGCTGCCCTGCGCTCGCGGGGGATGCAGGTTTTTCCCTACCTGGACGATTGGCTGATCAAGGCCCCGACCAGGGAGGGAGTTATTTCAGCGACCCAACAGACTATCTCACTTCTTCAGGGTCTAGGGTTCGAAGTGAACTTTCCCAAGTCTCACTTGTGCCCGGCTCAATCCCTCCAGTTTATAGGAGCCGTGCTGGACACGGTTCTCCTCCGAGCGTTCCTCCCCCCTCCTCGGTTGGAGGCACTGCTTCGATTGGGTCGTCAGGTCTCGCTGATGCCTGTAGTATCGGCTCAGCGCATGATGGTTCTTCTGGGTCACATGGCATCGACGGTCCAGATGACGCCGTTCGCCCGATTGCATCTGAGGCTTCCTCAGTGGACGTTGGCCTCGCAGTGGCGTCAAGATCGCGACCCAATATCTCGTCCAATAACGGTGACTCCTTCTTTCAGACGCTCGCTCCGTTGGTGGACCAACTCTTCCAATCTTTCCGGGGGTTTGCTCTTTCGCGTTCCTCCGCATCGCAAAGTCCTGACCACGGACTCTTCGGAGTATGCGTGGGGGGCACATCTCGACGGTCTTCGAACGCAGGGTCTATGGTCGGCCGAGGACCGTCGTTGTCACATCAATGTGTTGGAGCTTCGTGCCATTTTTCTGGCTGCTCGAGCTTTCTGTCACCTTCTGCACGATCAAGTAGTGCTCGTCAGGACAGACAACCAGGTGGCCATGTATTATGTAAACAAGCAAGGGGGGACGGGCTCTTGGCCTCTGTGCCAGGAAGCCCTGCGCCTTTGGAAATGGGCAGTCTCTCAGAACATATTCCTGCGTGCGGTTTACATTCAGGGAGAGATGAACTGTCTGGCAGACAAACTCAGTCGTCTTCTCCAGCCGCACGAGTGGTCGCTGAACTCCCGGGTTCTACGCGAGGTCTTCGACCGCTGGGGGACTCCTCAGGTGGATCTGTTTGCCTCACCGGAGACTCACAAACTACCCCTCTACTGTTCTCGGATGTACTCCCGGGACCGTCTCGAGGCCGATGCCTTTCTTCTCGACTGGGAAGGGAGGTTCCTTTATGCGTTCCCTCCTTTTCCTCTGATCTTGAGAACGCTGGTGCATCTCAAATCGACCGGAGCCACTATGATTCTCATTGCGCCTCGTTGGCCCAGACAGCACTGGTTTTCCCTGCTTCTTCAACTCAGTGTCAGGGAACCTCTGCTTCTGCCTGTCTTTCCCTCTCTGCTGTCTCAGAGTCGGGGTTCGCTGTTACATCCCAATCTTCAGTCTTTACATCTGACCGCTTGGTTCCTTTCTCCTTGACTTCGGTTCCTGTTTCTCAGTCAGTAAGGGAAATTTTGGAGGCCTCTCGAAAAGTCTTGACTAGGCTTTGTTATTCCCAGAAGTGGACCAGATTTTCATCCTGGTGCTCCTCGAACCACCTGGACCCGAGTTCGGTTCCCGTGTCTTCGGTGCTGGAATATCTGTTGCATCTGTTGAATTCTGGTCTGAAGACGACTTCCATTCGAGTGCATCTCAGTGCCATTGCGGCATTCCATCGACATCTCGAGGGTCGTTCCCTCTCTCTTCATCCTCTGGTTTCTCGTTTCATGAGGGGTCTTGTGAATGTCCATCCTCCTCTGAAACCTCCTCCTGTGAGTTGGGATCTTAATGTGGTCTTAGCTCAACTGATGAAGCCACCTTTTGAGCCTATCGACAAATCTCATCTTAAATTTCTGACTTGGAAAGTAGTCTTTTTGATTGCGCTCACGTCCGCTCGTCGGATTAGCGAGCTGCAGTCTTTGGTTGCGGATCTTCCTTTCACTGTGTTTCATCATGACAAGGTGGTTCTTCGCACCCATCCTAAATTTTTGCCTAAGGTTGTGTCTGATTTCCACCTCAATCAGTCTATTGTTCTTCCGGTATTTTTCCCGAAGCCCCACTCTCATCCTGGTGAGGCGGCGCTTCACACGCTTGACTGTAAGAGGGCGTTGGCTTTTTATCTCCAACGTACTAAGTCTCATCGGAAGGTTCCTCAATTGTTTTTGTCCTTTGATCCTAATCGGGTAGGACATCCTGTTTCCAAGCGCACCTTGTCCAACTGGTTAGCTGCTTGTATTTCTTTTTGCTACACTCAGGCTGGTCTCCCGCTCTCGGGTCGAGTCACGGGGCATAAGGTCCGAGCGATGGCAGCTTCGGTTGCTTTCCTCCGATCAACGCCTATGGAGGACATATGTAAAGCTGCCACTTGGTCTTCGGTTCATACGTTCACCTCTCACTACTGTCTGGACACTTTGTCCAGAAGCGATGGCCGGTTTGGCCAGTCGGTGTTACGTAACCTGTTTTCCTAAATTGCCATCCTCCCACCTACCCTTTTTTTTTGGTTGGCTTGGAGGTCACCCACATGTGAGAATATCATGCCTGCTTGTCCTGGGATAAAGCACAGTTACTTACCGTAACAGGTGTTATCCAGGGACAGCAGGCATATATTCTCACAACCCGCCCATCTCCCCGGGGATGGCTTCTTTGCTTGATATGGAACTGAGGACCACGAGGTGGGGATGCGCCCTCTAGTGGGCAAGAAGGCTAGCACATGCGTGGTGCAGTGTGCAAACTTGAAACTTCAATCAAGTTTGCTTGAAAAGCTGTCCGCGCTGGGGCTCCGTAGATGACGTCACCCACATGTGAGAATATATGCCTGCTGTCCCTGGATAACACCTGTTACGGTAAGTAACTGTGCTTTACACTCAGTACATGTAAATGGTTTGTGCCCTGTGTGGATCCTCTCATGATTTTTTAGATCTGGAAGTCGAGTGAAGTTTTTATTACACAGTACATGTATATGATTTGTATCCTGTATGGATCACTTGGTGGCGTTTTAGAGCTGAAAGCCGAGTGAAACATTTCTTACACTCAGCACATGTAAATGGTTTGACTCCCATGTGGATATTCTTGTGAAATTTTAGATCTGAAATCCGATCAAAGCTTTTATTACACTCAGTACATGTATATGGTTTGTGCCCTGTGTGGGTCCTTACATGAATTTTTAGATCTGAAAGTCGAAAGAAGCTTTTATTACACTCAGTACATGTATATGGCTTGTATCCTGTGTGGATCATTTGGTGTCTTTTTAGATGGGAAACCTGAGTGAAGCTTTTATTACACTCAGTACATGTATATGGTTTGTGCCCTATGTGGATCTTCTCATGAGTTTTTAGAACTGAAAGTCGAAAGAAGCTTTTATTACACTCAGTACATGTAAATGGTTTGTACCCTGTGTGGATAATTTGGTGTTTTTTTAGATGTGAAAGCTGAGTGTAGCTTTTATTACACTCCGTACATGTATACGGTTTGTGCCCTGTGTGGGTCCTTTGATGAGGTTTTAGATCTGAAATTTGAAAGAAGCTTTTATTACATTCAGTACATGTATATGGCTTGTATCCTGCGTGGATCATTTGGTGTCTTTTTAGATGGTAAACCTGAGTGAAGCTTTTATTACACTCAGTACATGTATATGGTTTGTGCCCTGTGTGGATCTTCTCATGAGTTTTTAGATCTGAAAGTCGAAAGAAGCTTTTATTACACTCAGTACATGTAAATGGTTTGTACCCTGTGTGGATCATTTGGTGGCTTTTTAGATGTGAAAGGCGAGTGAAACTTATATTACATTCAGCACATGAAAATGGTTTGTACCCTGTGTGGATCATTTGGTGTCTTTTTAGATGGGAAACCTGAGTGAAGCATTTATTACACTCAGCACATGAAAATGGTTTGTACCCTGTGTGGATCATTTGGTGTCCTTTTAGATGGGAAACCTGAATGAAGCTTTTATTACACTCAGTACATGTATATGGTTTATGCCCTGTGTGGATCCTCTCATGAGTTTTTAGATGTGAAAGTCGAGTAAAGCTTTTATTACACTCAGTACATGTAAATGGTTTGTACCCTGTGTGGATCATTTGGTAGCTTTTTAGATGTGAAAGCTGAGTTAAGCTTTTATTACACTCGATAGAGGTAGATGGTTTCACATTTTTATGATCCCTTTTGTGCAGTTGAAGTTCTTTATTGTGGATTTTTCCTTTCTTCTTACCATGGTGGAATTTAGAAGTAATTTTATCACTGTTTTTAATTTGGAAAGGTCCCTCCGGTAGGTGTCTCTGGTCCTCAGGGATGTAACCCAGATCCCTGTCATTTCTTTCACACTTGATGACTCCATCCCTTGAGACCTCTGTAGTGTCTCTCTGGTTCTTTGATTTCTGCTTATAATTCTTTGTGTTAATCTTCTCAGTTCCCTGGGAATTATTCTCACAGACATTTTTCGACAGTATTTGGATTTGTTCCATTTCAACTGGATCTTCTCCTTGATTCTTTTCTCTCTTCCATTCGTGTTGGATCTGATGATCTGCTGGAGAGAAACAGAAGGTATTTCTCATGAGTTATAAAACAGTCGTGGCTTCTATAGATTCCATTATTTTAGTTAACAGCAGTATATTGGTAATTGGCCAATAATTTAACAAGATAGTTGGATCTAGGTCAGCTTTTTATAGCTTATAGTAAGAACTATACGGCCCATATCAGTAGAAAACCCCCAACGTCTGTGGCAGAATGTATAAGTTCAGTTATCCACGCAATGGCTTGGGCAGGAATTCTCTTATATAAATATAAGGGACTGGGATCTAATATACACTTGCATTTCCTCAACTTATACATAATTGTAAGATGTATGTCTCAGTTACAGGTTACAAGTACATGGAAGCACAGCCCCTGACGAAAAATGTGAAACAGTTGGGCAGCTGTCGGGCGTGAAAGATAAGTGCTTTCCATTTTTAGGCACTTTATGCACTCCAAGCACTTTATTGATTTACAATTATTTTGCACAGCATAAGTCACTTTACCTAATGACCTGTGATTGATTGTCTTTCCCAATAAGGTCCAAGAAAACTTTGAATAAAACAATGCCTTGGGAAAGTTAAGGTCTGGTAGTCAATTTGTACTTGAAACCCTTCTTTGTTCTCTGCTTGCACTTGATTTTTATTTTTGGACAATTTAAGTTTTCTTCTATTTTTGTTTGTACCTAGCATATGTGACACCCGGGGCCCATCATTTTTTGACAACCCCTCTCCATCTATATGAAAAATGATTTTTAGTAACAATCTACATATCGCACAAGAGTGTACCTAGGAAAAGGCAGCATCTTAAACACTGCAGTGAGCACTAGAACACCAACACATACATTGTAAAACTAAACAAGCCAGATTCCGCACAGTCAATTGATCCTGCAGTCAATGCCAACTGAAAACTATATTCTTTTCATACACATAGAACAGAGATACACCCTCGCCCAATATGGATTGATCACAAACTAAAAATAGAAATATGTAGACAAAAGTTAAACTGAACCGCCAAGAAACCAGACTCTGCATACAATGCAACACCACAACACCACAAAAACAGTAACACATGTCCTCTAATACTGTGCAAAATATAAAGACAATAGATGTAAATTTGAAAAAACTGATACATAACAATCACCACTTTACAAATTAACAAATAAAAATAAAACAAATAATGAGAAATAAGAAAATACCATTTTATTGGACTAATCCCCATAAGCTCGGTCCCCATCCCCGCAAACCACCTGATTCCATCCACACAATTGTCAATTTATAAATCAGCATCTTCTCCCCACTCTCTCTTCCCCATTTCCCTTCAGCATCCTCAACCCACTCTCTCTCCATTTTCCTTCTGCGCACGCACATAAAAACAAGCAAGTAATTTTATATCATTTTCATTCTATTCATTCATAGAAATTAAGTCTAAATAATGCCAGTCACATAACAAAACATGATTTTACAAAAATAATTCACTGCACAGTCAAGCCTGCAAGGATTACTAGATGTCTTTCAGCAGCTCCCCTCCTTCCCCTTAACTTTGTATCCAAGTCAAAATGATCTACCAACAATAAAATTTTTAAAACACAAAGCACACTGTACGCAGAGAAAATGTTAATCATTTATATTCCGTGGGTTTTCAAAGAGGTCAAGGCAGATGACTTTATGCAATGTCACCTCAGTAACAACTATACAAAAATAGACAAATATACCCCCTCCCTTTTTACTAAACCGCGACAGTGGTTTTTAGCGCAGGGAGCTGCGCTGAATGCCCCACGCTGCTCTCGACGCTCATAGGCTCCCTGCGCTAAAAACCGCTATTGCGCTTTAGTAAAAGGGGGCCATAGTGCAAAATATAGACAGCATATATAAATTCTCAAAACGGACACATTTTCATAACTAAATTGAAAATAAATCATTTTTCCTACCTTTGTTTGGTAATTTCATCAGTCTCTGGTTGCACTTTATTCTTCTGACTGTGCATCAAATATTTCTTCCCTTCTTTCAGCCTCCTGTATACTTCCTCTCCTCCAAACCTCATTCCCTCCCCCAACTTTTTCTTTGTTTCATCCTGCCCCCTTCTTTCTCTCTCTCCATGCCCCATTTTTTTCTTTCTTTCTTTGTTTCACCCTGCCCCCTTCTCTTTCTCTCTCCATGCTCTCTTCATGCCCCCTTTCTTTCTCTCTCTCCATGCCCCATTTCTTTCTTTCTTTCTTCCTGCCCCCTTCTTTCTTTCTCTCTCTATGCCCATTTTTTTCTTTCTTTCTTTGTTTCACCCTGCCCCCTTTCTTTCCTTCTGGCTCCCTGTCCCCCCCTTTCTTTCTCCCTGCCCTCCTCAATGCCACAACCATTGTGAAACATGCTGCAGCCACCACCGCCGGGGAAAGGCTGCCACCGCCGCCATCGGGAACAGGCCGGGCTGAGTTCTCCCTCCCTGCTTTTCTTCTCCGCGGGGCCGACCAACTCTCGCCACTCAACGTCAATTCTAACGTCGGAGAGGACGCTCTGGGCCAGCCAGGCAGCAATTGGCTGGCCCAGAACGTCCTCTCCGATGTCAGAATTGACGTTGGGCGATGAGAGTTGGTCAGCCCCGCCGGGAAGATAAGCAGGGCGAACTCGGCGCCAGCCTGTTCCCGATGGCGGTGGTGGCCAGCTGTGCACCCCCTTGGGGCATGCACCCAGGGCGGACCGCCCCCCTCTTGGTACGCCACTGAATATATTAAAATCTGTGCCTATTGGGGAATTTCTTGTACAACCCCTGATCCAGAGTCCTATTGACACATGGTCACCGTTGGGTCATATTTGTTTCTACTTTGACTTATAGATGGGAGAACAGCCTGTGGATAGAGTATGGACACATATGACAGTTCTATATGGTTCAGGAAAAGCACACCTTAAATCTAAATCAAGATACAGAATAAAAAGGACGCACCACCCAGAAATCGAACTCAACCCCTCATATGTTGTGAGGATGCACAAAGAGTGTGTGGTGCCGTGGTTAAAGCTCAGCACCCTGGGGTTGTGGATTCAAGCCCACACCACTACTTGTGACCCTGGGCAAGTCACTTAATCCCCCCATTGCAGCAGATACATTAGATAGATTGTAAGCCCACCAGGACAGACAGGGAAAAGTGCTTGAGTACCTGAAGAAATTAATGTAAACCGTTCTGAGCTCCCTTGGAATACTTAAACTGATGAGGTAAATATTTTCTTGGCTCTCAAGCAACTCCGATGTTCAATCATTCTACTACTTAACTTCTGAGAAGTCTGTCCCACATAACATAGATTACATTACATGACTAAAATAATGTATTATCTTAGAGAAAGGAAAAGATAATGGTTTGTTTTCACCATTCCTAGATACAGCCAGAGCAGGATTAAAGGAAAGGCCAAGTAGGCACGTGCCTCGGGCCCGAAGATTTCAGGGGGGCCCAGAATGCTGCCTGCTCTGGTGACGTCAGTCTATCTGCTTCTGTGTCCAGCTCCAGGTGTCCAGGTTTTACCTCCTCCTGCCTTCTTCATTATTCAGTGTAGCCAAACTTGCAGTCTTCAAAAGGCCGTGGGCTACATGCTGCCCGCGGCTGACCCGGAAGCCATTCCTCTGATGCTGGAATTTTGCGTTAGAAGGAAGGCTTCTGGATCAGCTGTGGGCAGCGTATAGGAACCACTGTCCATGGCCTTTTGATGACTGCAAATTCAACTGCACTGAATAATGAAGGTGCTACTTGATCTTCTGGACCTGGGTCAAGAGTGTACAATCTCGCAGGAGGGGGACGTAGGAAGGCAGAAGCAGGGAGGGGGCAGGGCCATGGAGGAGCTGGTCCAGTGTACTTGGGTGCCTAGGGCCCCCTGAAGAATTAATTCTACCCTGGTTTCCGCGCATTACAGAGTAACATATAGTCCGTTTCTTGACCCCTTTGTCCCGTCTTCCCGATCCAGCAATGGAGCACATTAAAACAACTGCAGCGCCAACGGGAGCTTGCATTTCCCCGCACCGATACCAGCGAGCAAGCAGGGAAATTGAGAGCCCTCTCCAGCAGAGCGTGTGAGCACAGCTCCGCCCATCCCCCGATCCAGCAGGGGAGCACTTTAAAACTGCAGCGCCAATGGCACACAGCCGTTCGCGTACGCCTTTGTGAAGCATCTCTGCGAATCGTCTGGAATCCTGTCCACACAAAGAGTTTCCTTCCCCAACCGAGTACCAGTGTCCCGTGGCAGGGGAGAGAGACCGGGATGGCGTGGGAGACCAGCTCCGCCTCCCGACTCCCTCGAACACACTTTCCTCTACTTCAGGGCAGCTCCACTGCTATTGGGAGCTGCCCCAACCGAATCCCAGCATCCCACGGCAGGGGGGAGAGACCGGCTTGGGAGACCAGCTCTGCCTCCAGATGCTCCCCTCGAACCAACTCTTTTGCTTCAGGGCCGCTCCATTGCTATTGGGAGCTGCCCCAATCAAGACACTGCGTCCCGCGGCAGGGGACAGAGACCGGGTCGGCGTGGGAGACCAGCTCCGCCTCCCGACGCCCCCCCTCCTTGCGGCCTTGAACTAACTCTTTTGCTTCAGGGCAGCTCCATTGCTATCGGGAGCTGCCCCAACCAAGACACAACGTCCCGCGGCAGGGGAGAGAGACTGGGTCGGCGTGGGAAACCAGCTCCGCCTCCCGACACCCCCAGCAATCTCTGTACCAAACTTATCACTGGAAACGACGGGAAACCAACATAACAATTACTACAGGAAAGAATCTTAACAATCGGCAAACATGAATCTCCTATTGATCTATTTAATAAGCAATAACATTAAGGACGTTATCTCACTCCATCCAAAACTTTACTCAGTTCATTACCCTGACACACCCATTAGGCTTCTAAATTAACCAACTAATTAACCAGGAAGAAAAAGTTAATCATATTAAAGTAATCACAAGCAACGGTAGACAACATCGTACCCTCAAAAAAAGGGCAAGGGAAGTAAAACCTATCAAAATCACCACACTCACCAGACCCACTTCTGTTCCCTGCGCTTACCTCAATACTATATCGGTAAGGAACAAAGCTTTCTTAATCAAAGATTGGATCATCAGCAAGCAATTAGCCTGCCTCTTTCTAACGGAAACATGGCTATTGTCTGAAGAGGATCCAACATTAAATGACCTTATACCAGATAACTATAAAATTCACATGTTAAATGGCGAAGACAGGAGAGGGGGAGGATTGGCAGTCATCCTTAAGGAAGAACTCAAACTGGACTTAGTAGATTCCAAGATAACCAACCAGTTAGAAAAACTAGCCTGCAAAATTAGTAACAAGGATCTAGAAGAATCCCTCTCCTGCATTCTATTCTATGTCCCGCCAAAAAGCTGGTCAAAAGCTAGAGAGGACTTCTACGAATTTGTTCTACTTAATTCAATTACTCCATCTTACAATATTATAGCAGGAGACGTAAACCTACATTTAGAGATAGAGGACAATCCAGACGTGAAAAATTTTAAAAATTTCCTATCCTCACTCAATTACAACCTCCCTTTACCCACACAAACACATGAAAAAGGCAATCAGTTAGATTTGGTAGCTATGTCCACAAAGGAGATCCTAGATCCTTCTATTTCCTTATCTGACGGTATCTGGTGTCACGATATCTGGTCCGACCATTTCACCTACTACTTTATCTTAATCTGGAATCACCCAAAAGCAAAAACTCACCCAAAGATAAATAAAGATCATCTCACAAGGCCATATTAATCCAGAGGAATACTGGGCACATTATGAATTACGTGAGGAAATAGAAGAAGGGGATGATTTTTGGGAACAGTGGACGAAAACAAGCACATCCATTTTAGATAAAATTGCCCCTAAATGAAACAGTAAAAACTGCTCAAATACTCTGAACTATTAAAAATGAAACAATTAGTAAGACGACTAGAAAGGATCTGGAATAAAACGGGAGAAATATCAGACCAGAACAATTGGAGATCCAACATAAAGGACTACAAACAACTGATAAAAGAAAAACGAAAAGCATTCTACTCATCCAAAATTAATACATCCAATATGAGTTCGAAAGGAATCAACACTAAAGAACTGTTCAACTTGGTTACAAATTTTATTTGACACCACACGTCACAATCAATCCATGCAAGATACGAAACTACCGTCAGCAAACGATCTAGCACAGCATTTTGACTCAAAAATTATAAACCTAAGGAACAACTGTCCGACAAGCAACAAACACGCACATCAAATAGCCAACATACACGGAAACGAAATACCAGTGGATATGATTTGGAACTCCTTTCAGGATCTAAAATGGAATAATTTAATCAAACTCTACAACAAGTATACTAAATCACACTGCATTCTAGATCCCTATCCCCCTGTCATTATGAAAGCAGCCCCATTAGACTTCAAACTAAAACTGTGGAGCAATCTGACCAATAATTTCAAAAATGGAAAATTCCTAACTAATAATGGTCACATTATAATCACCCCAATTCCAAAAAATCATAAACAATCCCCAGTGTTCTCCCCAGAATTTTTTCCAGCCGGTTGACATGAAAAAGTAGCCGAGTGGGGTGGGACGGGGAAATTTGGTGGTGGGGAAAATTAAATGTGTACTATTTTTATTAGTTAATTATCATTAATTATTTTCCAACCTTTGTTAAGGTTCAACACTTGTGCCAGAATATTTTTATTAAATTTTAAAAGTATCCAATTCAGGATCCTGCAATCCTAACAAAAATTTTAAATAACAATTGTTATGACATAAACAAAGCACCACAAGTATTGTCGCTGTCAGGAAGAAAAGTGAAAACAATGAAAAAAAAATATGGGAAACCTAATGAAGAAAAAGAAAAAAATATTCCTCGTCATCAACAGCAGATGAATCCAGAAACTAGTAAGATTACATCCATCAAGTTTCAGCTTTGAAGGTACACCTGGGCCCTCCCAGCGTCCCTACCTCACCCTCTTCAAGTTAACACCTGGAAACCTCCCAGGTCCCTTACTCTACTAGATGTGGTACCTTCTGGACTAGAGAGTTGTGCGGGGACAGAAATCCCACCCGTCCCTGTGAGGAATCCCACCCGTCCCCATGACACCGCTTTCCGCCTACTAGTACAATCCTCTATTCTTAGCATTCTGGATTATTGCAATATCATTTACCTGAGCGCCACAAAGAAAACCACCAGAAGACTAAAATTGATTCAAAACACAGCCGTCCGTCTTATTTTCGGCCTGAACAAATGGGAACACATCACCCCTTTCTACCACCAATTACATTGGATTCCGTTCGAATCCAGAGTCCTTTTCAAGTTCGCCTGCTTCTGTTACAAAACAGTATCTGGATTATCACCAAAATACCTCTCTCCCCACTTCGCTATGATTTGCACCAATAAGAAATCCCGCAGAATTCAGCTGTTTGCCTTCCCCTCCTCAAAAGATTCCTCGACAAAATCTTCGCCTTCCAGGCTGCTAAGCTGAACCCTTGGTTAGCCCAATTGATTCTCGAGGCCTCGACCTACCTCGACTTTAGAAAACTCTTCAAAACATACCTTTTCCTCGAACAGGACCCTTAACCTTCTCTCCCCTGCTATAAGCCAATTCCCTCCCCCCCCACTCTCCTCCCCCCCTGTGCTTCTCTCTTCCCTCCCTCTTCCTGGCCAATCCAACCTGTCGCTGCCTGTAACTTGGATAAATTTCAGCTAAAATGTACCTACATTCCCTTCCTCGTTGCTTGTAACTCCGACAAAATGATGTAAATCCGTGTGCAGATCGGATCCTAATTAATTGATGTGAACCGCCTAGAACTCACTGGGTATGGCGGTATACAAGAACATAATAATAATAATGAGGAATCCCTCCGTCCCCGTGAGGAATCCCCTCCATCCCCGCCTGTCCCTATAAACTTCAGAAATAGTTATTTCATTTAATTATGCTACTGAATTAAAGGCTCTGGTAGAAACCCATTTACAAATAAGCAAAAATACTTTATTAATTTGGAAATATTAATTGGGAAGAATACATACTTTGTAAACGGGTTTCTACCAGAGCCTCTAATGTTTATAAATTTTTATCAACACAACTAATATACTACTTTATCCTGAAGCAAAAAAAAGAAAAAAAAGAAATAGAATTCTTTTCCTACCTTTGTTGCCTGGTTTCTGCTTTCCTCATGTTCTCATTCAATTCCTTCCATCCACTGTCTCTCTTCCTTCTACATCTTCCATTTGCTCTGTTACTGTGCCTCTCCCTTTCTCCCCCCTTCCAAATTGGTCTGGCACCCATCTTCTTCCCTCCGCTCCCCCCATAGTCTGGCATCTGTCTTCTTCCCTGCCAGTGTCTTCTCCCCACTCTCTCTTCCCCATTTCCTTTCAGCGTCCTTCTCCCCCCATCTTCCCCATTTCCTGTCTGCGTCCTTCTCCCCCCTCTGTCTTCCACATGTGCTTTCAGTGTCCTTCTCCCCCCTCTGTCTTCCCCATGTCCTTTCAGCGTCCTTCTCCACCCCCCGTCTTCCCCATGTCCTTTCAGCGTCCTTCTCCACCCCTTTGTCTTCCCCATGTGCTTTCAGCGTCCTTCTCCCCCCCGACTTCCCCATGTCCTGTCAGCATCCTTCTCCCCCCTCTGTCTTATACAAGTGCTTTCAGTGTCCTTCCCCCCCGTCTTCCCCATAGCCTTTCAGTGTCCTCCTCCCTCTGTCTTCCCCATGTCCTTTCAACGTCCTTCTCCCTCTCTGTCTTCCCCATGGCCTTTTAGCGTCCTTCTCCACCCCCCCGTCTTCCCCATGTCCTTTCAGCGTCCTTCTCCACCCCTTTGTCTTTCCCATGTGCTTTCAGCGTCCTTCTCCACCCCTTTGTCTTCACCAGTGCTTTCAGCGTCCTTCTCCCCCCCCCCCGACTTCCCCATGTCCTGTCAGCGTCCTTCTCCCCCCTCTGTCTTATACAAGTGCTTTCAGTGTCCTTCCCCCCCCCCGTCTTCCCCATAGCCTTTCAGTGTCCTTCTCCCTCTCTGTCTTCCCCATGGCCTTTCAGCGTCCTTCTCCACCCCCCGTCTTCCCCATGTCCTTTCAGCGTCCTTCTCCACCCCTTTGTCTTTCCCATGTGCTTTCAGCGTCCTTCTCCACCCCTTTGTCTTCCCCAGTGCTTTCAGCGTCCTTCTCCCCCCCGTCTTCCCCATGTCCTGTCAGCGTCCTTCTCCCCCCTCTGTCTTCCACAAGTGCTTTCAGTGTCCTTCCCCCCGTCTTCCCCATGTCCTTTCAGTGTCCTTCTACCCCCTCTGTCTTCCCCATGTCCTTTCAGCGTCCTTCTCCCTCTCTGTCTTCCCCATGGCCTTTCAGCGTCCTCCACCCCCCCCGTCTTCCCCATGTCCTTTCAGCGTCCTTCTCCACCCCTTTGTCTTTCCCATGTGCTTTCAGTGTCCTTCTCCACCCCTTTGTCTTCCCCAGTGCTTTCAGCGTCCTTCTCCCCCCTCCTTCTCTCCCGCCCCGGGTGAGCACAGCCGGCCAGGTCCCCTTACTTTTGTGGCGCTTCCCCGACCAACCGACAACAGCCCGGTCCGACAAACCTCCCTGCCCTTAACCGCGAATCTAAATTTGTCGGTTTGTCAGATCGGGGCTGTTGTCGGTCGGTCGGGGAAGCACCACAAAAATAAGGGGACCTGGCCAGCTGTGCTGCACCCGGGGCGGACCGCCCCCCTTCTGTTTAAGCCCTCCCTCCCCTCCGACGTCAGCGCTGACGTCGGGAAGAGTTCCGTTCGGCTCTCTGCTGCAAGCAGAGCAGGTAGGGAGAAGAAGAGCCGCGCGACTGAGTACATCCAGCCCCGCAGGAACCCCGCAACCCTCGGAGGCGTCCCCACGGGATCCCCGCGATCCTAGGGGGCGTCGCCATGGGATTCCTGCGACCCTAGGGGGCGTCCCCACGGGATCCCCATGACCCGAAGGGGGAACCCGCGGGTCCTGCGGGATTCCTGTCGTCCCCGTTCAGCTCTCTATTCTGGACTACAGGGGTTCCTCACAGCTCCTGGATTCTACGGTGGATTTTGAAAGATATTTCTGTGGCTTAGGCCTCAGAGGAGAAATGTTCCTGTGGCTTTAGGCCTCAGTGAAAGAGAAATGTTTCTGTGTCTTTAGGCCTCAGTGGAGAAATATTCCTGTGGCTTTAGGCCTCAGTGAAAGAGAAATGTTTCTGTGTCTTTAGGCCTCAGTGGAGGAGAAATGTTCCTGTGGTTTTAGGCCTCAGTGGAGGAGAAATGTTCCTGTGGCTTTAGGCCTCAGTGGGGGAGAAAGGTTCCTGCGGCTCAGGCCTCAGTTGAGCTGGGGGATTGGGGCTGTACAGTGCCATTTTGGGGGGCAACACCTGGCTCTCAGGTCCCTTCCCCCCCTCCCCCCTTGAAGAACCTGGCTACCTAAGTTCCATAAGCTCACTTGTTCTATTGGCGCGGGGCTACAGAAGTCACCATTCTCTTTGGAGAGGTACCGGTGGGAGGAGTTTGTTACTACTTTGTCGCGTAGCACAGCCGAGGCTGCTTCAGCCGTAGTCGCGCACGGGCAGCAATAGGCCCTGAGGGTGGTCGGCCAAGGCCCTTCCCTCCAGCCACGAAAGAGGGGGGTGTCACTGCAGTTGCCAGTGCCACCGCTGTCAGTCTTTCTCCTCTTGGAGGAGGGATACCGCCTCCGGCAGTGATTCCTTTGCCCTCACTATTCAGCAGGCCCTAGTTGAGGTTGGCCTTGGCTGGGGCACCTTTTCACTGGCAGCCTGGTGTACCTTGTTTAATCCTGGCTGGCTGACAGCTGGGGCTAGGCTAGTTGTGGGCTAGCTGCAGCTCTTTTTCTCTGGATCACAGTTTTTTCTTTCCACTCCTTCTGGGTCATTCATGTGGAGGAGTGGGCTAAAAGTTGGATCAGATATCTCAGAGTCTGATGATGTTGCTGTATCTATTTGGGGGCTCTGGGAAAGGCACTTGTCACTTTGGGCCCAGGTACAGTTTGTGGCTCTCCAGGTTTTATTTGCGGCCCGCAGTCTGGAGGCGATCATTCTCTTCCTTTTGGAGCAGCAGCCGGCTCGTTCGTTCAAAGCCGCGGGTTGGTGGCTCCTTGCGCTATCCACTCTTGCATCGGAAGCCTCTCTGACGTCACAACATCAGAGAGGCTTCCGACGCAGGCACGGATCTCGCAAGGAGCAGCCACCCGCAGCTTTGAACGAACGAGCCAGCTAGACACGCTGCTGCTCCAGTGGCGTACCAAGGGGGGGGGGGGGCGGTCCACTGTTCTCCCTAGAGTGCGGCTCGCGGCTCGTCTAGAGCAGTGGTGCCCAACCTGCTTCCCTTCCCTTGTCACTGCTGCCATCGGGGATCAGGCCGGCACCGTGTTCTTTGATCTCCCTGCTTCTCTTCCCTGCGGGGCCGACCAACTCTTGCGGCCCGACGTCGAGAGGACATTCTGGCTAGCCAATCGCTGCCTGGCTACCCGGAACGTCCTTTCCGATGTTAGAATTGACGTCGGGCGATGAGAGTAGGTCGACCCCGTGCAGAAAAGAAGCAGGGAGATCTTGGCCTGTTCCCGATAGTGGCAGCGGCAGCAGCCTATCCCGCGGTGGCATGGGGGAGGGCAAGAAAGAAGGTGGGGGGGGGACAGGGAACCAGAAACAAAGCAAAAAATGGGGCACGGAATCAGAGAAAGACAGACATAGAGAAAGAAAGAAAAAGTTGGGGGAGGGAATGAGATCTGGAGGAGAGGAAGCATACAGGAGGCTGAAAGAAGGGAAGAAATATTGGATGCACAGTCAGAAGAATAAAGTGCAACCAGAGACTGATGAAATTACCAAACAAAGGTAGGAAAATGATTTTATTTTCAATTTAGTGATTGAAATGTGCCAGTTTTGAGAAAGAAAAGATATTGAACTTTAAATGTGAGTGCTGCAGAAAAAAATAGAGTACTTGGAGGGCTGCAGAAAAAATAGTTAATGTCTTATTAAAGAAATGACAATTTTGCATGAGGTAAAATTCTTTATAGTTTATATATCTTTCCTTTTAACTGTTAAAGGAAAGTTTTATAAACTATAAAGAGTTTTACCTCATGCAAAATTGTCATTTCTTTAATAAGACATTAACTATTTTTTCTGTGGCCCTCCAAGTACCTGCAAATCCAAAATGTGGCCCCGCAAAGGGTTTGAGTTTGAGACCACTGCCCTAGACCCTTGCGAGGAAAAGGTCTGGTCTGCGGTGGTGCTCATGGGTTTTGACATCAGTTAAGGACCATTGCGAGGCATGATGGTTCCATTCCACAGGAGGATATTTGGGGCCTGTCAGATATGATGGGAGGCTGCTTTGCACTCATTCTATTCGTGGGATGTAGCTGTGTTTTCCACAGCATGGTGCTCTCAGGTAAGGATGGCTCCTTTTCACATAGGCTAGGGAGGGTAGCCTCTGTATGATCGTGGGTAACATATTCTCTGGAATGTAGAATCTCCTTGGACACGTGCTACAGGGTAGGATTTGGGTGCGAGGGATTTCCCGTTCGCTTCTTTATTTTCCTCCCTACGTTTGGACTGCTTTGATACATCTCACTAGTCTCTGGATTCATCTGCTGTGACTAAAGGAAAGAAAATTATCAGGTAAGGACATAATTTTACCTTCAAAGCCAACTTGCATATGCAGAAGGTGTCTTTAGTTAAATATTTATTCTTTTTTTCCTAGAGGCCCAGTTGTCTGCAGCTTTCCCATAATCAAAGTCCTCGGGATCTGGGCCCTCCAAGGAGATCAGCATGAGATTATTTAGTGTGCTTTGATTCATGCGATTTCTCAACCATGACTTGATCCTTTTAAGGGCAGAAAACCCCCTTTCACATTCAGCTGTGCTCACTGGGATCACTAGCCCAATATGAGCTAGTTTGGCTATATTTGGAAACGACTCTTTGAGCTCTGATGTTGTTGCCATTTCTAGTAAAATTTGTTTTGGATTGAAGTCTTTGTATGATTGACTTCTGATCATTTTTGATGCAACTGTCCATTCTTGCCTGCTACTTTCATATTTTAAAATTGGAGGGCTACATTTTTGGAGTAGTGAGCAAAAAGAATTTCAGCAGCTTTTGAAAAGCTGGAAATAATTGGCATGTCAGGGAATTTTGCATCTAGGTGCTTGACAACTGTCTCTAGGTATTTATCATATATTGCAATTTTGAATGCCATTACATCACTCTGTGTATAGACAATGCGGAGATCTGACCATTCTTCTGCCAGACAAAGATGAAGGCTTTGAAAATATCTCCCAGGAGTGTCTTTCAACTGCATGATGGCGAGCAAAATTGGCTCAATTTCGGTAAGATTGACATCTTGCCTTTGCCAAGCCTTAGATAAGTTGGACAACAAAAGTAATACATCTGAAAGCAACATCAGAGAGGAAACAAAATTGTACGTTTTAATACATCTGCCTAATCCCTCAGCTGTGATGTCATTTCGTTCAGTGGCCTCTCTTTCTAGCGCAGCTATGACACTCATCATGCACTGTCATAGTGACTGTACTGCAGAGGCATGAGACAGCCATCTAGTGTCACTGGCCATTTTCAGCTTAATCTGGGGAATGTTCAGAATATTTTGCATTTCTGTTAAACCAGCCATCCTAACTGAAGAATTTTGGAAGAAATAGAACAGCTGCCTTAAGATATCATTCAGTTTTGTTAAATAAGGTATGGCAGCTGCTGCTTGGGCACTTGCAAGGGCCAATCGATGGTTTACACCAGGGGTGCCCAACGCGTCGATCGTGATCGACCAGTAGCTCAGGAAGGCAACTCGAGTCGATCGCACTCGTGTTGCCGTCCTGATCTACGGGCCGATCAGCCTTCCTCTCCAGTGTTCTCCCTAGGGCCTTTTAGCTGGGCGGTCCGCCCAGCTGTCATCTGCCGCTGCTGAACATTTAAAAAAAACCGGCTTGGAGATTTCAGCCCGTAGCGAACTTATGCTCCGGGCTCTAACGTGTGCGTGCAGGCTTCTCTTCTCTTCCCTCCGAAACCGGAAGTTATGCCCGGGGAGGGGAAGGGGGGGGGAGAAGGGAAGCCTGCACGCACATGTTGAGAGCCCTGAAACAAGCGTTCGCTACGGGCTAAGGTGGGAGACATGTTAGTGAAGCATTTCCTCTTCTTGCTGCCGGGTCCTGCCTACTTTCTGTTTCCGCGAAGGCAGGACCCGGCAGCATTTCCCCCAACAGTTCCTCGCGATGCTGGTCGGCCGAAGCAGGGAGAGGTTGGGGCGGCGTCGGCTTTTGGGCGTGTTATTGGCGTCGGCTTTCGGGCCTGTTATTGGTGGCGGTTTGGGTCCTGGTCCCCGATGGCAGTGGCAGTGTCTTGAGGGAGGGCAGGGAGAAAGAAAGAAAGAAAAAGGGCAGGCAGGGAGACAGAAGGAAAGAAGAGAAACAGAAAAAAAGGAAAGGGAGGCAGAGAGAAAGAAAGGGCAGGGAGAGAGGAAGGAAAAGTTGGGGGAGGGAATGAGGTGTGGAGGAGAGGAAGCATACAGGCTAAAAGAAGGGAAGAAAGACTGGATGCACAGTCAGAAGAAGAAAGTGCAACCAGAGACTCATGAAATCACCAGACAAGGTAGGAAAAATGATTTTATTTTAAATTTAGTGATCGAAATGTGTCTCAATTTATATCTGCTGTCTATATTTTACACTAAGGTCCCCTTTTACTAAACCGCAATAGAGTTTTTTTAGCGCAGGGAGCCTATGAGCGTCGAGAGCAGCGCTGGGCATTCAGCGCAGCTCCCTGCGCTCTAAAAACTGCTATCGTGGTTTAGTAAAAAGGGAGGGAGTATATTTGTCTATTTTTGTATGGTTGTTACTGAGGTGATAGTGCATAGAGTCATCTGCTTTGACCTCTTTGAAAAACCCTGGAATAGGAATGATAATTAACATTTTCTATGCGTATAGTGTGCGTTGTGTTTTTTTAAAATTTTATTGTTGGTAGATCATTTTGACTTGGTCATTTTAAAAGTAGCTCGCAAGCCCAAAAAGTGTGGGCACCCCTGGTTTACACAGTGGCAGTTGACCAAGAGTCCAGATGTTTTATCTTTAAGCAGTTTTGCCACACCTTTCTGTTTCCCAATCATAACAGCTGCTCCATCTGATCCTAGTCCAACCAGATTAGCAGTTTTCAAGCCTAGTATGTCCATAGTCTCACTCAGTGTGTTGGTTATAGTCTCCGCTTTGCCAGATTGCGGGTTGATACAAAACTAATTTTGACCTGTTTAGTGACCTGGCAAACATATTTAATGTAAATAATTAACTGTTTTACAACTGAGATGTCTGTGGTTTCATCACACACAATACTGAAAAAATTTTCAGTATGTTAGCTCTATCCTTCCCCCCATTTCTCTCCCCCCTTCTACACATAAGTTCATGTAATCCTTTTTCTTCTTCTCTACCCACTATTTTAAGTTCTTGTAAACCGTGTCGAGCTCCATACTCATGGAGATGATGCGGTATATAAACTTAAGGTTTAGATTAGATTAGATTAGTTAGACTTTATTTCTGATGCTAAGACATCCAGCAGCTCTTGCATTATTCTTTCTGAGGTGTAATGTGCATTTTTACCAACATTGAGATGTTGTAAAAAGGAACAACCCATTTCTTTACAGTGTTCCAACAGCTTTTCATACAACGTTGTATGTGGTAACTCATTTTTTGCCAACCAATACATGGATCTTAAAGCTCCCACAAAGGCATCTCTCTGTAAGTTATTTAACATAGATACAGATCTTTCAATTTGACCGATTCCAGTTTGCTCTAGTACACGCTTTCCTAAAAGATCAGAAGAAGACTCACTGTGTGTTTTACTTTTTTCATGGTCCAGCAAGCTTTCTTTTCGAATTCTTGTGCATGGCACATTTACCCAAGGTAACTCCCTCCTAGGGAGGTGTTTGTTTGAATATTTCATGCACAATGAGCACCACATACCATTTTCTTTGACCATTAGCCAATCAAACTCTTTAAACCATTGTTTGTTTATGTCGGATAAGCGGTGCTTAGATTTATCAATTGGCAGTGTGTGCTGAAAAGATTTCCCCTGATGGACCAGCCTCTGCAATGTCTTTGTCTGAAATTGCCACATCAGCAGTTGACGCTGCACCTTCACTGGTTTGTGGCGTCTCTTTTCTAAAATAACTGAGCAGTGTTGTTTTCTGAACACTTTTTTTACTCATGTTGGTAAAATGAAAAGTACCTATGAATAAGACTTTTGAGTGGTAACGTGGGAGCCTATTGGTTATTCAGTGCACACTTACACTACGGCAGGGCAAGATATGACAAAAAAAGGAATGGCAGATGGGTCACTTTAACAGGAACCAGTGAGTGCTACAAGGATTTTTATTTTTTGCTCGTCTGGGCTTAATCTGCCCCAAACACTCTGTGATGAAAGAAGAGGGAAAGGCACAGCCAAGTCTGGCCCTGGACTCTTTTTTTCCCCTTTCTGGAGGACCTACTGCTATTAAATATTTCTATAGGTCTACCAGACAACGCAGGCTGCACAGAGTTAAAAGTAAGAAAATAGTCTCTGCTTGAAAGAGCTTACAACTTTTTTTCTCTCCAAAAATTTAATATTAAATTTTTCTATAGGTCTACCAGAGAAAGCAGGCTGCACAGAGTTAAAAGTAAGAAAATAGTCTCTGCTTGAAAGAGCTTACAACTTTTTTTCTCTCCAAAAATACCCTGCTGAAAGCACAGAGGGAAGTTAGAACCATCAACCTAACCCACCCAAAACTTTCTGCCTGGTCACTCAGCACAGCGGGAAACAAAAGTTCCGTCGTTGGAGGTGCGGACCTTTGGAGCGTGGGCGAAAATGTTTTAATAGGTCGATGTTAAAACACTATGCAAATTACCCTTCCCTGCTCATGGTGAAGGAGTAGGGGCGGGGAAGGGGTAATTTGCATAGCGTGCTAAGGCGTTGGACCAATCAAAATACAACCCCTTGGCGCGCTATGCAAATTACCCCTTCCCCGCCCGTACTCCACCGTGAGCAGTGGCGTGATTCATGGAAAATCCTTTGGTCGCTAATGCTGGTTCTTCTGCTCATGCTCAGTTAGACCTGATCTGAGCATGTGCAGAAGAACAGGCATTATCCGAAGTTTGCGTGCTGAATTAAATGCTGCTGAAGTTGCAGGCAGGAAAGGTATGTTCACCTTCAAGTACGGGGTGCAGAGAAACCGGAAGAAGCAAGCTCTTGACAATTCATGCGCGAACCACCGCCGAGTCGCAAGTCCGATGTCAGATCCCGGAACCGGTCCGGCGCGGTCTCTGCAGCTGCAAAATGGCAGCCGGGCGCTCACTTAAAGTAGCTGGGCGATGTGCCCGGCTGGACACGCTAGGGAGAACACTGAATCCCTAACATCAGTAACCAACTATAGACCGGTAGCATCCATTCCATTCTTCGTAAAAATAATGGAAGGTCTAGTACATACCCAGTTGATGTACTACCTCGACCAGTTCTCTCTACTACATGAAACCCATACTGGCTTCAGACCTCTGTTTAGCACCGAGACAGTAATTGCGGCGACCCTAGATTACTTACGCTCCTTATTCAGCAAGGTCCATAACGTCCTAATCATGCAATTTGACATGAGCTTGGCCTTTGACTTGGTGGATCATGAGAAATTGCTACAATGCTTAGACGCAATTGGCATCAGAGGAGAGGTATTTGACTAGTTCCGAGGATTCCTTATGTCCCGCACCTATCAAGTACATTTCAATCACAACCTCTCTAAAACCTGGAGAAACCCATCTAAGGTTCCACAGGGGTCTCCATTATCCCCACTGCTCTTCAACATTGATATGTTATCACTAGGCGTGCAGCTGGCCCAGCAGGGTATAAAATTATTCAGTAATGCAGATGACTTTACAATCATTATCCCTTCACTACTTCTCCCTCTGAAACTACCCCCATGGCAACAGAAGCACTAAACTTGATGGAACAATGGACCACAGAATTCAGACTGAAGCTTAATTCAGAAAAATCTAAATTCTTCATAGCCTCGCCACACCCACCTGTCACTATGCATCAACAATCTCAGCTCCCCTATTCAGCCTACAATGAAGGTTCTAGGGGTAATACTGGACCAAGGCCTAACCATGAAAGATCAAGTGGACTCCCTAGTCAGAAAGGGTTTTTTTACTCTCTGGAAACTTAGGTCCATTAGAGCATACTTCGACGCTACATCATTCAGACTTCTGGTACAATCCCTAATACTAAGCCATCTCGATTATTGTAATATTGCCCATCTGGCAATCTCCCAGAAGAACATGCAGAGACTGCAACTGGTATAGAATGTGGCAGTCAGGTTGATCTTTGGGCTGAAGAAGTCCGATCACATAACCCCTTCCTACCAACTCCTGCACTGGCTGCCAATGGAAGCACATGCAAAATTCAAGCTGGGATGTTTCTGCTTCAAGGTACTATCCGGTCTAGCCCCTAAATATATAACTGACCTCTTCTCCTTCTCAACCAACAGACATAAGAGAAATACACACCTGAAGATCATTTCCCCATCGGCTAGAGGATGTAAATTTAAGAGACACCATCAACATCTTCTATCGTATCAAGCAGCCTTATGGGGCAGAGACCTGGAAAAACTAATTATACACGCAAATAACTATGGTGAATTTAGGAAACACCTAAAAACATACCTGTTCTTGAAGTACCTAGGTAACGAATTTGTACAATCTCTCCCATAAATCTGATCCCTTAAACTGTTAGCCACTAATCTCTAACTATGTATGTTCCACTCAATTTGTAGCATCTTTCTAATCATTGTAAACCGCAAAGAACTTCATGGTCCTGCGGTATATAAACTGTTATTATTATTATTTCCCATTAATTCTAATCTAATCTTCTATTTGTGAATCGCACAAACCTATACAAGCTCTAGGCGGCTGAAGAGTAAAACAGGGAAGGAAGGGGACATATAGGAGGAAAGGAAAAGGCAGATATTAATTGTCAAAGAGGTAAGTTTTCAGTTTTTTTCAGAAAGAGTAGTTGGCCTCCTTTCTGATAGTTTCTGGGAGATCGTTCCAGGTTTTTACTCCCAGATAGGTTAGCATGGAGTTGAAAATTAGCTTGTATTGAAGGTTCCTTATGGGCGGTAGGTTCAGTTGAATTCTGTTACGGATTCTTCTGGATGTGGACCAGGTCGCTGAGAATATCTGTATAAGGGGAGCAGCCGAGTTTCCATGCCATATGTTGTGTAGGACACATGATATTTTGAAGTTTATCCGGGATGATATTGGAAGTCAGTGTAGTTGTTTGAGGAAGGTCAAGATCGAATCATATTTCTTTAGGTTGAAAATCAGTCTTGGAGGTGCTTCCCACGCCAAAGGAATTGTCCTGGAAAAAGTTGGTATAGAGGTTAAACAGCTCAACTCTGCTATCAGGAAGTGTGTCAGAGTGCAGCTGATCAGGAATGGGAAAAAAAATTACAGCTTTTGTTCTCAATGATGGTTGTTTGAACTTCATTGAGGAAAATGATGAAGTTCTGGTTGCTGGTTTTGGCCGTGCCGGTCATGCAGTTGGTGACATTCCTCGTGTCTGGTTCAAAGTTGTGAAAGTGGCTGTTTCCCTGTTAGCCTTATACAAAGGCAAGAAAGAGAGACCAAGATCATAAACTAATTCTAATGCTAATAAAACTCTTTCTTTCATGAAAAAAGAAAAAAAGAAAATCAGTCTTATTGCTGTGTTCTGGATGAGTTGAAGTTTGTTGATTAGTGTGGTGTTGATACCACAGACAGAATTGCAATAGTCCAGTTGAGGCAGGACCATCATCTGCACGATCAGTGCAAAGCAATGTGGATGAAAGTATGGCCTAGTGAGTTTTAGTTGTCTCATTGTGTAGATGATTTGAGATTTGTGGTTTCATCGTGAGGGTGTCATCCATTATACAGCCGAGGACGTTAGTGGATTTTTCAATTGTAAGGTGGTGCCACATTGAAGGATGACGTCTGTCACAATGTTTTGTTGCTTTTTTGTGAAAGCATATGGCTTTGGTTTTAGTTTGTTGATGGTTGCCCAGGTTTGGACTTTTGCTATATTGTTTGAGATTATTTCGGAGATGTTTGGATGGTTGCAGGTTATGGGAATGAGAAGAAGAATGTCATCAGCATAGGATAGAATGGTTTCATCTTCCAGCACGATGTTCCCTAGTGAGCTCATGAATATATTAAACTGGATTGGGGATAGCGGAGATCCTTGTGAGACACCACAGAAAGCCTTCCAGGGGCTAGATTATACTCCATCCTTTTTGACCATGTACTCACGATTTTGTAGGACATTAGCGAACCATTTCAGAACCGTTCCTGTTATACCGATTTTCGAGAGTTTGGTTAGGAGCAGTTGATGGTCCACCGAGTCAAAGGCAGCAGAGATATCGAACTGAAGTAGTATTTCTTATTTACCAGTGCTCAGCAGTTGCTTGATTTTTGTGGTTAGTGTGATGATGAGGAGATCAGAGCTGTGCTGTTTTCTAAATCCATATTGGGATGGATGAAGGCCGGAGTACTGCTTGATGTATGAGGTAAGTTGTTTGCTAATGTGGGTCTCAAGGATTTTGGTGAGAACAGGAATACCAGCAATTGGTCTGTAGTTTGACGCTATGGAGAGATCTGCTTGAACTGTTTTCGGTATGGGGGTTAAGGTTATTTTACCCATTTCTTTGGGTAGGTGACCCTGGCTCAGGGAGCTATTTAGGAGGTTTGTGAACCAAGAGATGATTAGATGGGGAGCAGCAGTTAGGAGATATGCTGGGCATTTGTCTATGGGGCTGCTGTGTGGGGATAGTTTAGATATCAGGTTTTTAGTGTTAGTGAAGGTGGTCCCGATTTGGTCAGCTTTTATGGGTTCATAGCACTAGATGGGGGGGGGGGGGGCGCTTGAGATTGCTGATTTTGCAACTTCTGATTGGACCAATTTGACTTTGTTGAGAAAGAAGTCTGCTAGGTCTTGTGCTGAGATTTTCTTGGTGCAGGTTGCTAAATCTTGATTTTGTGGCGATGTTAGTTGTACTAGGAGAAACAATTTCTTGCTGTCCGTTGCTTTGCTTCCTAGTTTGTTGGCGTAATAGTTTCTCTTGGTTTCAGATATGTTATCCTTGTATTTATTTATTGCTGCTCTCCAACGTGCTCTGGCGTTTTCCTCAAATTGAATGGCTTCCTGCACATATCCCTCCTTATATAATGACTCACTTGTAAAAAGTGGATAAAACCAGCTGCTTCCAGACCATAATGTTCCCTCAAGTTCCAAATTCCTTCAGAGTTCTCCGTTCTGTAGTCACTTGATCTCTTTGCTTCCCACCTGTGAAACTCCAGTGAAACATAATCTCAGGCACAAATTCTGGATTATGTCAAATGGCGATCAGCCCAAAATAGCAATTGTATCCCTCATGTTGTTCCAGATATCCAGTGTTAATTAGGTGATTGGGTTCCTACTTACACTCCTTTGTAGGGGGCCTAGCAGACCACAACCTATACTTTGTCCTAACATTTTCTACTAGAACTTGATCCAGAACTTTTTCTCACTTTCCATGCGATATGCTACAAATGCGTGGTGTGGCGTTGCCCAGTTATAGCCCACTATGTGCGGGATAGAGAATGACATGGAGACAAATACCCCATCCCCGCAGGATCTATCTCCATCCCCATCCTGTCCCCACAAATTCTGACCTCATTTGCACAAATCTTGAACACTTATGATTTTAAAGTGTTTGAGGCTTCTGCAGATGAGGACAGAGCTTGCAGGGATGGGACAAGGATAGAGAAAGATCCCAAGAGAACAGGGACAAATTAGCACTGATGGACAGCAAGACCCTCATGGTCTCATTTGTATTCATCACACGAAACAAACAATCAAAATTATTTTTATAACGATGGCCCACAGCTGCTAATAGAGGGGAAAAAAGTGGAACCAAGCCCTGGACTTTCAGGAGTATAATGTTTATTGGTGTTGCAAAACAAATTAAAAACACAATGTCATAAAAATCAGACAGATGCCAACTGTTAAAAAACATTAAAATTGTAATGTCTATGAAATGAACAGACCCTACACGTTCCGTGTTACGGCAATGAATTGCCTTCCTTAGCACAGTGGGCTAAAAATCAGGCAGCATCGTGCTGGAAAAAGTCTTTAAAAAGTTCCCAGCTACGGCGTGGGAACATTTTAAAGACTTTTTCTGGAACAACTAACGTTGTCAGTGGATTTGCCCAACAGTACACCCCACGATGCTGCCTGATTTTTAGCCCACTGTGCTAAGAACATTACAATTTTTATGTTTCATAACTGTTGGCATCTGTCTGATTTTTATGACATTGTGTTTTTGTTTTGCAACACCAATAAACTTTGATATTTTATACTGCTGAAAGTCCAGGACCTGGTTCCACTTTTTCTCCTCATCCATTGACTTTTGTGGTACCAAGGTCCCTTGCTGTGGGTAGTAGGACCGCCATTAGGGCTTAGACCACCCCACAGTGTGGCTTGTTTCTCATTCCACTGCTGCTAATAAACATGTAAATGAATCCATTACCCAGTGAGAGCAGGGTCTGATAGTTGTCCTTCATCACCTCCCTGTAGAGCTCCTTCTGCTCTTCATTTAAATACTCCCACTCCTCCTGGGAGAAATAGATAGCGATGTCCTCAAACTTCACCTGCATCTGAAATAGAAACCAGAAACACACTCAGCCTCTTCCAGCACTTCCAGAAAGAGGCCTCCCAGGATTGATGCTCATGGGGTGGAGGGAAATGTGCTGGATGTACCTAATTTACATTCCCTGAATAGTTCTGTTTCAGAAGAGCTGCCAGTGCTGGGGCTCAGGGAGATGCTTTGGGGTGGATATATTTCATAGGCACATAAGACACAATCCCAGGGCAGAGTGAAGGGTTTCTGTGTTTATAGAATAAGCTTTGATCTCTCTCCTTCCCCTCAGGAGGGGCCCAAAGTGCCTTTCAACAAGACCCACCTGGGCAGAAGCTCCTGCAGCCATTTCCCAGGATCAGGCTTTGCCTCTTGCAGTGATTGGGAACCGGAAGTTTCGGCTCAATTGGAGGAAGAAGACAAGACTCGTTTCCTGGAGGTTGATGACATCACCAAAGGGGCGGTGCTTTAAGCCCAGGGGTTTCTTCTTGGTTCTACCCCTTTCAAGAGCTGATTGGTCAGAATGTTGTTGGGGGGGTGGAAGAGAAGTGGAAGGTTCCACCCACTAGCAATGAGAGGAGGATTTTCAGCTCCTGGCACTCATTGGTCAGAATAGTGCAGGAACGGAAATACAGTTAGTAGCCCCTCCGTGGAGCTCCGCCCCTTTTGTGACGTTTTTGTGAGAAGCCGTGTTTAGGCCTGACAGAGTTGGGAGGCTGGTGACGTCACAAAGGAGAAGGGCGGAGCTTCACGCCGAAGGCTCTGCCCCTTGTAATGCTGATTGGTCAGAATGGTCCTCCTAGCACGAGAAGGCAGAAAGGAGGAGGAGTTTCAGCTCGTTGTTCAAAACGTCCGTGGGAGCGGGAAGAGGAGGGGGCGGAGCTTAGTTCTAGTTTAGGGTCTTTGGGGCCGGAAGTAAATGGAGTCGTCTTTCTTGTGCTGGAGCCTCAAGTGCCCAGTTTCTTCCAACCTGGTCTAGAGGAAGAGCCCCAAGTGCCCAAATGGCTGCAGGAGCTTCTGCTCAGGTAGGGTCTCCCCCTCCCCCACTTTTCCTGTCAGGGGGAGGGGCAAGATGGGGGGAGGGGACTTGGAATGACACCAAGGGGGCAATGGAGGATTAAGGGACCACCAGGTCTACAATAATGGCTGAAGGGGAGAAGGGAAGAAGAAAAGAGAGGATGGCTGAATTTGTCAATGCTTTTGTCCACTCCTCACCTGCATTCTCCCTTCATTCTCAACCCAGTAGGTTATTACATTTGACTTCCTAAGTTCCACTATAGGTCACTTCGCCTCCCCTTGCAGTTGCACACTAAGTAACATACAGGCACCAGGTCTACAATGATGGTGATGCAGAAGGCGCTGAGGGTGTTCCTGGTTTGTGTTTCAGATGCAGGTGAAGTTTGAGGACGTGGCTGTCTCTTTCTCCCAGGAGGAGTGGGAATATTTAGATGAAGGGCAGAAGGAGCTTTACAGGGAGGTGATGAAGGAGAATTATGAGACTCTGATCTCCCTAGGTAAGGACTAAAATAGTCAACTAATATGACATAATTTTCTGCTCTCCTTTGCTCCAGAAACTTCCAAGTGATCTGGATCTCTGTTCTAATCTCTCTCTTAAGCTGACAGCATGAGGGACCATAACACCATCTTGTGTGTCCTACAAGTTTTCTCCCTTTGAAATCAGAGACAGATCTTTTTTCTTGAATCAGAGCTAAAATGCTGGGTCAGAACCTCTGTCTCCCCAACTCTCCGTGGTTTTAACCCGGGGGTTTAAAGCGGGATAAAACCACGGGCTTACGAAGTATAAAAAAGTAAAAAGCAGAAAAAAAGCAGCTTGCAGCTCTATAAGCATGCGCAGACCATCTACAGACAAAGAAGATGGTCTGCACATGCTTCTGAATCGCTTACTAGCGATCCATATAGTCGGTGGGGGGCGTTCCTCCGATCGCCCCCATTAGCATGCTGACCCTCTGTGAATTCATCGGCCTGCCACAGATCGGGCAGGTTCCTGAATCTAGCCCTTAATTAGCACTCCAAGCTCTCCGAGGAAAAGACCATCTTGAGCACAGTTGAGGTTCAGGAGATTTAACGAAGGCAACTTCTGCTTTCACTGTAGGCAAACAGATAACTTGGCTGTCGCTTAAGAATAGTATCACCATAAAGCAAAAGAGATCCCTATGTAACCCCAGAGCCAGGAATAAATATTAGTGAATCCCAGCTTAATGCATTCTTTTGTAGATAGCTCTTAGGGAGGTGAGTAGGCAGGAGCTGGTCATGCCTCAGATTTCGACTTTTTCGCTTTTTTCTTTCAACAGGCTTTTGAGAACTTGTGATAGAATCTATTTTATAGTATGTTAACATATAGAAGAATCGTTTAGTTTGTTTTGTGTTTTAATCATTTGTTCTCTGGTGTTAGGTTAGTTTTAGAATGTTAAGTCATGTCTGTGTATAAACTGGTTATGAGTGTTATTTTATAACCCGCATAGAATATTGGATATGCAGGATCTAAGTATTTTAAATAAATAAGTTAAACTCTCTCTACCTGATTATATGGGTTTTTTTTAAATATGTAGAGCAGGGTTTTAACTGGCTTCTTAAAGGGGCCATTTTAAGCTCTAACGGTATGTCAAGCTGTATCTGCTGAATACTGCCTTGGGTGAATCTCTTGATAAAGGCAGTTAATACATCCCAATAAAACAATAAAATTAATCATAGCTGATCCTTTGAACCTGATGCATATTTGTCTTTGAATAAAAGGGAAGTATAACTGAGTTTTCATGTTTATTCCTGGAAACAGGCTCTGTAAGGATAAGTCCTGATCTGTTATCGTGGATTAAACAAGATGGAGAGCCAAATATCCAGGATCCCCAGGAGTCAGGAGAAAGAGAAGTTAGACATTTAGACACAGGTGAGTAACAAATATTCTACAGAATAGTAATAACTACTATACAGAGTAAAAGGAGGTGTTACAGTGAGTAATAATTACTACAATATCTTGTTTTACTCTACAGAGTATAGCTGAGTAATATCGCTATATTGAGTAGGAGGAGGTCAGCAATAATGAGGAATTAGAGTACAGGTGAGTCATAATAACTATAGAGAGCAAAACAAATGATTTATCAGTACAGAGGGCAGTATATAAGTCCTTCCAAGTGGATAATGTCATATGATGGAGCCCAGCATTGGATAAAGTTTACAAATCCACAGAAGATTCTAGAGCTTTCGTGAGCTGCAGACCTTGAATCTCTAATTCTTCCCATTCTGTGTCTTCACGGTTGAGCACCTCAGTCCTGTCTCCTGCTTAACAGAGAAGCAGCTCCCAAGGCAGGTGAGTGGGGCTTGTGAGAAATTATATCCTGCTGATTAGGCAGAATACATGTTCCAGTGTAATAGGTGAGACATTCTAGATGTGGGTTGTATCCCAATGGCCGTGTGCCATATGTAGAAGGAATCCACTCTGTGATTTTGCTCTACTTCACTGTTCTCTAGCTCCACCTCTAGTTTTTTCCTTCTGCACGTGTGCCTGCAGGAGTGTGCTTGTTTTGCTCTCTCCTTTTTATTATTGTATTCTGTATTTTTCTTATCCCTTTTTCAGGATTTCTGATGCTTGAGCTTGCATAAAATGTTGGATCTGGTAATAGGCCAAATAGTCCCCCTCTGGCAACTCATATTTCCTCTGGAGCATTTCAAACGATAATATCCCTGTTAGCCCTAGTAAATCCCAGAATGTGAGCAACCCTTTCCGAGCCCAGCGACGGAAAATGGGATTATCCTGTCCCGCTAGAAAAAGTGGCTCTACCTGTATTCCCGCCATAGAAGACACCACGGCCCCAGATTCCAGAGAAAAGGATTGTCGATACCCTGAATCCTAGTCCTCTGTGCACCAGAAACCCAAAGCCAATGCTTCAACAGCTCCGGACCTCCACTCTCCTGCTCCAGCTGTACCCCACTTTTAAAATCTCCAATGTTACAGTCCAATATCAGTCTAATCTGGGCAATCTGGAAATACCACACGTCCCGTCTTCTCCTTCATTGCTGCTTCAGTCTGGAAATACCACCATAGATTCGGCATACCTCTACCTCCCACCTCTCTAGCTGCCCACATCTGTTTTTGAGACAATCGGGGAGGCCTACGCTGCCATATAAACCTCCTCAATTCCACACTCATTCTCACTAAGTCGACAGGAAGCACAGGTACTGGCAAAGTTTGAAACAAGAAAAGCAACCGAGGAAGTATATTCATCTTAACTATAGAAATCCTACCATACCAGGAAACCCATAATCCATGCCATCTCTGTAAATCACGTTGAATATTCCGATATAATGGAGGATTGTTCTTAGCAAAGATCTGAGAGAGATCTCTAGGAATATATATACCCGAGTATTTAATCCCCTGCGACGCCCAGCAAAAAGGAAAACTCCACTGGAGCCCCCACCATCTCCAAGTCAGTTAAAGTCAAATTCATAATTTCGGTTTTATCCAAATTAATTTGAAAACCTGATACCCTCCCATAGTCCTCAAAAATCTGTAAGAGCCTCGGAATAGTATCCGCAGGCTCTCCCACATACCATAAGATGTCATCTGCGAATAACGCTATATGATGTTCCACCCCATTCCCTGAAATCCCTAGCAATTCAGGATGTGTACGAATACAAATCGTTAAAGGCTCAACCGAAACAGCAAACAATAATGGGGAAAGGGGGCACCCCATACGCGTCCCTCGATATATAGAAAAAAAAATGGTGTAAGATTGATTGACTCGAAGACAGGCTCGCGGCAATTCATATAGGGCCTGCACCCACCTACTAAAGGAACCCCCCAGACCCATTCGCTCCATAACTTCCCAAAGAAAACCCCACAAAACCCGGTCGAAAGCTTCCTCAGCATCAACCGCCATCGGAACAGCCTTATGAGGACGCATCTGTGCCTCCCACAATAGGTGTAAAGTACAGTGGTACCTCGGTTTACAAGTGCACCGGTTTGCAAGTGTTTTGCAAGACGAGCAAAACATTCGCAAAATCGGCGCCTCGGAAACCGAGCTTGCCTCGATTTGCGAGCAGCGCCCTCCGCGATCCAGCACCCTCCCTCCCATGATCCGGCACCCCCCCCCCCCCCCCCGTGATCTGGCACCACCCCGCCGTTATTCGGCACCCCCCCTGCGCCGCAATCTGAAGTCCCTCAGACCCACCCGAAAACACTTCTTACTTCCATCTCGGCACCGGCATGTCCTGTGCATTAGTACCGGTGCCCGAAGATCGGCCTCCTCTTTGCTGGGCATTGAGCATCTGTGCATGCTCAAGGCCTGCGAGTTCACGCTCTCTCCAAGATTCTCGGAGATGTATGTATTCCATTAGCCACCCTTACCAACAAAGGCCCCAATTGATTAGAAAATTGTTTGTAATACCGACTAGTATATCCATTCAAACCTGGGGATTTTCCATTTTTCAACAACTTAATCACTCCTAGGACCTTAAAGAGAGTAATGGGTTCCTGTAAATACTCTCTATCGCTGTCAAACAATACCGGAATAGGTAATTTATCTAAAAACTGGGTTTGTTCCACCGAATCGACCTTTGCTGGAGTACCGCATAACCTAGTATAAAAATGCAAAAAAGCCTGACGAATAGCCGAACCCATTACCTGCAGCCCACCTTTGTTATTGCGCACTGTAGCAATAGTAGCCCGGGTCTGCTTAATCCTAATATATCTAGCCAAATAAGAACTAGCTTTATTGCTATGTTCATAAACCTGTAATTTAAAACGAGCTCGGATCCGCTCTGTCTCCTCTACTTGAAGCTGATACAGCTCATCTCTCACTCTCTGCAATCTGGCCAAAAGCCTGGGGTCCGGGCTTGATTTACGAGTCATCTCCAGTTTCGGCAATTTCGGGGGAGCATTCAAAAGCGATTCGTTAAGCTTCCAATATCTTCCCCCCCCCCTGATCAATCAGTCCCTGACAAGTTACCCAAACTGGAGCATGATCTGATATGTGCATTGCCTCAATTTCCGCTCTTTTCAGCCCACCCCCCTGATTCCAATATATCCAGATCCTGTCCAATCTAGTATAAGTTTGCTGGGAGTGAGAGTAAAATGTATAGTTTCTCTGAGAACTATGGAGCAACCGCCAGCTGTCTATCAATCCCAACGCAGACATCAGAGCTCTCAAGGCCTTGCTATGATTCTGGTTAGCCTTCCTCCTCCCTCCAGAGAAGATCCAGAGAAGATTTTCAATTTAATATAGACATAGAAAAATTTGTGAGGAAGTTACATCTTAAAAAGATCTGACCATTCTAAGTCCAAAATCTAGCTGGTATCCTACGCCGCTAGATGAGAATATAAAAATCTTTAAAGAATGCGTTATGAAGGAAATAGAAAGGAATAAGCCAAAATTCTTTAAAAAACATTAGGAAGCCTTGACTAGTTTAACTTATGATTCAAATATTGTGATACGGAAAGCTGATAAAGGAGGTGCGGTAATAGTTCAAAATAAGACAGATTACCATAATGAAATCATGCACCAGCTAATGGACAAAGAAGTATATTCTAGAACAAAATTAGATCCCACAAAACGCCTTATTAATAAAATCGAGGAAATAGTAACAAATGGGGCAGAAATAGGTTTTCTCACAGATAGAGACAAACGATATTTAATAAATGAACATCCAATAACACCTATATTTTATACTCTGCCAAAAATCCACAAGGACAATAAGAGGCATCCAGGACGCCCGATTATGTCCTCTAAAGGATCGGTGTTAGAACCTCTAGCAAGTTTTGTGAATTACTTTCTTAGCCCTTTTGTTGAAGAAAGTCCCTCATACATTAAAGATACGGGCCATGTATTAAATTTATTGTCAGAGATATCAGAAAATGAGTTTCCTTTCATAATGGTTACATGTGATGTAGTATCCCTCTACACATCTATTCCTCAAAATGAAGCCATTATGATTGCAAAAGAAAATCTAGATAAGAGACCAAGGCCACATAAAATTCCTACAGAATTTTTAATGGAAATACTCAACATAGCAATGAGAGAAAATTATTTTCGATATAATTATGAGTATTTCGTACAGAAAAGAGGAGTGGCAATGGGAACTACCTTTGCTCCTGCAATTGCAAACTTATTCATGATTAAATTTGAAGTGGAATGGATTAATAATTCTCCCTTCATTCAGTACATTATATCTTTGGCGTAGATTCATAGACGATATTTTTATGTTGTGGAAGGGACCGGTCCATCTCTTAGAAAGTTTTTCAAATGGCTCAACTCATGTGATGAGAATTTGAAATTTACCACACAAAATTCAGCGAAGAGAATTAATTTTTTAGATTTAGAAATCACTCAGGAGGATAAGGAATTCATAACGGATGTGTTCATTAAAAAAACGGATAGGAATACACTCTTGATAAATTAAAGAACAGTTTACCATACTCTCAATTTTTAAGATTAAAGAGAAATTGTACGAAAGATGAAGATTTTAAAAAACATGGTAAGATTCTTGAAAGGAAATTATTGAATAGAGGATATCCTAAGAAGGTTATTAGAAGAGCATTCAAGAGAGCCAAGTACTGTAATAGAGATTGGTTGCTGGCTGAAAAGGTTAAAGATGGAGAAACAGAAGACACAATTACTTGTGTCATTAGATACAATGGTTTAAATAATTTAATAACCACTACCTTATATAAATATTGGGACATTATTACAATGCATCCAGCAATGAAGAATTTGAAATTAAGAATGGCATTTTCAAGAGAAAAAAATCTAAAGGAAATCCTGAGAATGGGACAGAATTCTTCAACCCAAAAAGATTCATTACCATCAGGTTTCTTTAAGTGCAACATTTGTGGTATTTGTATGCAAACGAAGATCTTCAAAAATCCAATAGATAACAGAGAATAATCCACTTTTTAAACTGTAAATCTACATTTGTCATATATTTGATGATTTGCCCATGCAACAAGATATACGTGGAGATGACTAAGAGAACCCTAAAACTTAGGATACTAGAACGTAAATCGAACATAAAATGTTCTAGATTATCTGAACCTTTGGTAGAACACTGTTTAGAATATCATCATAAATTTGAAGACTTCAAATGCTTGGCATTGGACCATGTGGCGCAAAGTAAGACAGGTGGCAATAGAAAAAATAGACTACTTCAGAAAGAAATCAAATGGATTTTCTTATTGAATACTTTGGAGCCTAATGGGTTAAATTCTGACATTGATTGGAAACCATTTCTATAACTGTTCTTTTCAAGAGGAGACTGCATTCTTTGCTACATCTAATCTGGGATTGATCATTTTTTCCAAAATTTTTCTCTTTTCATTTTCTTTTCTAATTTGATAGTGTGATCTAATGAATGATGTACAGGCTTTATTGTTTTAATGTATTGTTTTGATGTATAGACTATAAGGAAGAGATTTCATTGTTCTCTTTAACGTTTACCATGAAAGTCACTGTTAGGTATAGTAACACAAATTACCCTCCCCCTCTCTTCAGCGACTCATTTTCTGTGGTAAACATCGTGCTTGACTTTTGAATTGAATAGAAAGTAATGCATCTTGTTTTATTATCCAGACGACATTAATGTCAACCTTTTAAGAACGTTTTTGTTGATAGTTTTAATGAACTTTAAAACGCTCTTTTATGAGCGCATGCGCAACTGCATCCGATGAGGCTCGATTGAAAAAGTAGCCTGAAAGGAAGTGCAGGAGCCTGTATTGGGACGTGAGCACGTTAGGCACCGGAAGTTAGTTTTTTGGTTTTTTTTATTAACAATTGCAAAGGAACATACATCCACGGGCAAAACAGCTGAAACAGAGCCATCGACAACAGTCGGAAACAACATAAAAGAGAAGGCCAACCAGAGAAATACACTATACAAAAGACCCCATGGGTGCAGGCCTATCACAATTGACATTTTGTGTTAATACCCCTCCCCAAACAACCACACACCTGCCCAGCCCCAAACCCACACCACCGGAAGTTAGTTCTAACAGCATCGGTCGGGGCTTATAAGGAAGGCTAACTTTAAGCCTAAATACTTGTGAAGTGAGGACGCTGAAGTAAGGTGGACAATTTGAATTTGTGTGGTTTAAAATACATGCTTTTTACATTGATAGCACATTATTGAGGAGATTTTTAAGGATGAATTTGTATGATAGAATGTTTTGAACAGTGGAGTACTTGAACTGGTTTTTTCTTTTTAAATGAAATGGGTATTGAATGAATTGAATGTTAGGCATAGAATAATGAAATGTTAAAGATAATTCATCTCTGGAGTTTCAATGAAATTGGTTTAAAGATATAAGAAGGCTATAGTTCACACCAAAATTGAATGGGCATTATTACAGGATTTTAAAGTTTTAAGAATGTTTTATCACTATTTTATAACTTTATTGTTTACATTTTGATGTCTTCAGCATTCTTAAAGGCACGGTTGTATAATGAATTTTGAAGAAAGAGTTGATATGATTGTTTAGTACTCATAATTTATGGTTTTTATTTATGGGATGTAATTGCACTAATTAAGCACTTTAAGGTTTTGCTATTATAAGGAACTTTATATGTATTGTGAGATGACAAATTTGTAATTGAAATGATTACCGGATGAATGATTTTTTTAGTTAATTAAGTAATTATAAAATGTATTAACTAGGTCTAGATGGAGTTAATTAATTTTAGATGTTTGAACTTAATTAGCGTTGTCAATATCAGGTTTAGATGAAGTTAATCAATTTTAGATGTATGAATTTAATTGGCTTTACTATTCTGCTTGATTATAAGGAATGAGTTCAGTATTGAGTAGTTATAAATTGAATTAAGTCAATTAGTACTAGATGAAGTAAGTTAATGAACAAATATGAGTGAGTCATTAAGTTAACATTAATTGAATCTAGTTAATCAGTTTTAGATTAGTTAAGTTATAATTAACTATAAAATAGATTATTTAGATAATTGAATAAATATAAATTAGATTTTGTTTAATAATAGTTAATCATATATATATATATAGTGTATTTAAGAACATAATGAATTAATAAAACTTTCAATCATTTATGCATTAATTAATTGATCAATTAATCAATCATTCAATTATTTATACATAAATTATTGATGAATTTTGATGGCTTTTTAGTATATTTAATATATGATCATTGCATTTTTATGAATATTTAATGTTTATGATGTATATCAATTTATGTATTCTTAGGAACATTTAGTAACAATATTTTTCCATTTTTTATAATACTTCTCCATTTTTTAATAACATTGATGATAAATTAGATTTTGTGTATTTTGAATAAGGGTTTTTTGAGAAATTGATTGACTATTTACACAGTCTTATTAGAGTAGGATATTATACACATATGATAAATTGATTTTTAGATATTTTTCACTTAGATACTTAGATATATTGTACTTAAAATCTTTTTGTATTATGCACAGCACCCACTGTGAACCCTTGAAAAAGCCCTGTTTGGGCGAAATGGGTCCCGTCGGGGGGCATGCTAGTACTTCTGCTGTATGGAAGATAAATAAATGAAGGAATTAACCTACACGTCTGGTTTGTTTTACTTCTAATAACGCTGGAAAAGGACTGTTTACCTTAAATGCTTACTGTACAATATATTGGAGGTGGCTGTTCTTCATTGTGAGATTCAGCAACATATCTCCTTCTCTAACGAAGTGAGGTGGAGTTTTGGATTTGTCAAGGTTTGATTTACCTCACTTGCATCTTCTTATACTTTTTGAATCAAACCCACATCCCTTGGTCTCAGATGTGTCTCTTGTAAGAGACAGATATCCCATTTCATACGGTGTAATTCCCGATAAACCATGCTCCTCTTGCCAGGACTAATTAGCCCATTAACATTCCAAGATCCAATGAGCACCTCTGGATCCTCAACCTGTGTTCCCCCAACCCATATCTCTGCTGCCTACCCAAAGAACCCCTTCCACCCCTCCTCTACCCCACCTCCCTCCAAGAAGCTGAACCCGAAAATTTCAAATCAGCCAGTTTAAGAAAATGAAGCCAAGTCGAAGAGGCTCAAACACATCAAAATTGCCTTCCCCGCCATCATGCCACCCGTTCCATTTTCACGTCACACAACTTCACCATACTCCACACTCACTGCCCAAACACCACCTAGACCCCCCTTCCTTCCCTCTCATTCCCACACCAGCCAAGAAACCAATACAAACAACTCGGCCAGCAGGAACCACTCTCAAATACCCCTATACATTCAACCCAGAAACCCCACCTCCCCAAGCAATCCTCACCCCCAACGGTCACACAACCTCACACAACAGTTAAGAGGGATACAAACAAAACAAGGTAAAGAAGCTCTCCCCCAGGTTCACTGAGTAGACCCTAGGGAAGGACCTCATCACATACTGCTGAGTACAAAGAGACCTCAAAACAGTTCAAGTAACCAATGGAGGCTGACAGCCAGCACTCTCTATGACATCCCTCAAACCGATCCTTAAGAGCGCTGCTCTGGAGAAATCTACTAGTAATTAACTCATAGATGATCAAATTTTCCCTGGTCCTTAAGAACGCTGCTCTGGAGAAATCTACTAGTAATTAACCCATAGATGATCAAATTTTCCCTGGTCCTTAAGAACGCTGCTCTGGAGAAATCTACTAGTAATTAACCCATAGATGATCAAATTTTCCCTGGTCCTTAAGAACGCTGCTCTGGAGAAATCTACTAGTAATTAACCCATAGATGATCAAATTTTCCCTGATCCTTAAGATCGCTGCTCTGGAGAAATCTACTAGTAATTAACCCATAGATGATCAAATTTTCCCTGATCCTTAAGATCACTGCTCTGGAGAAATCTACTAGTAATTAACCCATAGATGATCTAATTTTCCCTGATCCAAAATTTGATCATCTGTGAGTTAATTACTAGTAGATTTCTCCAGAGCAGTGCTCTTAAGGATTGGGGAAAATTTGATTATCTATGGGAGATCACTGAATCTAAGGTGTGACCCACCTGATGAGTTGAAAAAGGCGTGAATTGTTGTAAACTTAAGTCAGACAAGAATGTGAGGAAGTTGGAGGTCTTCGGATGTGATGCTATGTCCACATGAACCTAGAATAATAAGAGACGGGAATCTAGTGATCGTATCTGCAGTGGTTTGGGAGACCTTATGCCATTCAGATGCACATGGGGGAGGGTGGGCAATAAACTAATAATAGTTGGCTGAGGGAGAAGAAAATTTCAGTAATAAAGTTTCCGAATGAGGAAGAGAGTCAACAAATGCTATAGGTCCTTTGCCTGAGCCTTGGGTGAAATTACAATTGCCAGTCCCCCACCTCTTCTTCTAGACTGGTGATTTCGATCAAAGACCCTAAACCCTGAGGAGGAGCATTGTAGTAACAGCACCTCCTCTCCCAGACGCAGCCACGTCTCCATGAGGCATAAGACATCTAAATGTTGGAGCTCTTATTAGATCTTTAATAAGGTCCGCTTAGAAGACCACAGGAGATAGAAGTCATGGCCTAAGATTGTGTATTGTAGAGGAGCACAAGGACAACAGCCAGGAACACAGGGAAAGTCCCAATCCCTCCCGAGAGTTCACCCCAAGGAACAAGACACGATTCAATTTGATCATCACTCTGTAGTGAGTAGCAATGATATGTTTGGGTCACATCACCTGCACTCAGGAAAGTTTATTCGGCAACATTCAAGACTGAAAAACAGGAGCAGAGCCGCAGTCACAAGTCTTTCCTGCGATTCTCTTCAGGGCAGCTCCATCGATAACGGGAGCTGCCCCAACGAGTAATAGACTCCAGCTGCGGAGGGAGAACTTCGGGCCGTGTGGGAGTCCAGCTCCGCCATCCGAAACCACCTGCGGCTCAACTTTTTGCTCTCCTCTCATCAGGGCAGCTCCATTGATACCGGGAGCTGCCCCAACTCAGTCCGACCCTCCCGGTGCAGGGAAGAGGCTTCGGGACGCGTGGAAGTCCAGCTCCACCTCCTGAAACCCCCTGCAACCCAGTCTCATCAGCTCGCCGGCGAAGTTAAAGCGAGGAACAGAGAAGAGAAGATTCCAGCACGACACTAAATTACTTGTGATAAGTATAAAAACTGCTTATTACTGCACGCTTCTAAACTACTGCATGACCCCAAACTGCTTGCATGAATCTAAATTACTTAAGACAAGCATAACAACTACTTATTACTGCACATTACTGCTCATTGTTTTACTTTATTGCATTGCTTTAACCTGCTTAGCCTGTACTGCACATTACTGCTCATTGTTTACCTTATTGCATTGCTATAACCTTAGTCTGTAAAAAAAAAAAAAAATTATATATTTTTATCTCCCAATCTTTTACCCCTTAAACATCCCCCTTTGACCTCCCAAACCCCTTCAATTCTCCCCCTCGAGCGCGGAATCATGGCATGGCCTAACTCCCATCAATGTGCAGCTTTGCTTCTACTCTATCTTATCACCCTTAGGACCTGCACTGCAGACCCTTATTCCTCAACCCCCATACCTGTCCACATCTCCTTATACCGCTCGGTAAAACCAAAAGTCCCTACTTTCTCACCCCACACTCCACAGAACCAACCTAATACCAGTCCGCCCCCAAACCCTCCACCCTCCCGCAATCCTAACAAGCCCTACCCTAAAAAACCAAGGTCACTAAAAAAATTAGCCTACTCTCACGATTACCCAGTCGCCCACTCCAACTAACAGAACCTACTAGGTTTCTACCTAAATATTAGATCACTGAGGAACAAAGCCATTCTGACTGATTGAAACTAACCCTGACTTTGTCCTACTCACTGAAACCTGGTTGTACTCAGACAAGGATATCATAATCAAAGACTGTCTGCCCCCAGGATTCAAGATTCTCTCCCTGGCCAGAACCTGGGGAAGAGGAGGAGGTCTAGCAATAATCTTTAGAGACCAGCTCAATTGCACTGTACTCAACACCAAATCCTCTCCTAACTCTGAAATACTAGCCTGCTCTCTCAATTCCAAATCCCTGGCCGCCTCCCTAACAATTACTTTATTCTATATCCCACCAAAAAAATGGACTCTAGCCAAAGAGGACTTTGCGGAAGCCTTACTTACTAACTCCTTAACAAGCCCATACAACCTACTGTGTGGGGACATCAACATCCACCTAGAGCAATTTGATCAACCAGAAGTATCGGATTTTTGGTCACTCATCTCCCAACTAGGCTTCTTCAAACTCCCCCCCCAATCAAAACTCACCAAAGAGGTCATCAGCTAGACCTGGTGACCTTCTCCTCCAGCCCAAAATTACATTGGAGACAAGCCAATTGGACAGACTCCCTATGGTCTGATCACAGACTCTGTGATTTTTCCATTGACTGCCAACAAAAAACCTCAAAAAACAACAAAACTAGAAACATCAAAACTCGCACCACCAGGGGAAAGATAGACCCAGAGGAATTCTGTTCTCACTACGAAAAGAACACAAAACAAAGCAAAGAAATAGAACAACTTATGACCGTCTGGATCACTGACAGTATAAACATTTTATGTTGAAATCATTTTTATTAAAGCATAAACATAGCAATGAACATAGCATAGTACAATTTTCAAATAGCATACAAATCCAATCCCCACCCACCCAACCCACCAACCCCCCTCCCACCCTCCCACCCACCCTGGCAGCAGCGGTAACAAATCAAGAAAGAAAATTGCCCCCATAAAAACCCACCAAATCAGAACTACAAAGCAGGAGGGATGGTTCGACGCAGAGCTGCTACTGATGAAGAGGGACCTTAGAAAATCTGAAAGAGTATGGCTAAAGTCCGGAACCCAGGAACACGGAGTCACCTGGAGACTTAAACTAAAAACCTATAAAAACCTTACCAAGGAAAAACGAAAAAAATTCTACTCACACAAAATTGATGACTTTACAAACAACAGTAGCAACCTTTTTAAGCTGGTTAATGACTTATACAACATCGAGACACTCACTAACAACCATGAAGAATCCACATTAACCGCAAACACCTTAGCTGATTTCTTCACCTCCAAGATCCAAAATCTAAGATCTACTTTACCTACCTCGTCCAATCCCCTTGAGCTCTTTCCCATTCTTCCAGACACCAACATATACAAACCAGACCAAGGGTCCAGAGCAGATCTAAACTGGAACCAATTCACAATACTCGATTGGAAAACCTTCAACAAATTCTACAACAAATATTCTAACTCCTTCTGCAAACTGGACACTTGCCCCCCCAAACATCATGAAAACTGCTCCGATCCACTTCAAAGCCAACATGCTAACCTGGGTTAACTTCCTACTTTCCTCAGGAAACTTCCCACCAGAGCAAGGCCATATTATGTTAACCCCAATCATAAAAAACGCGAAAGAACCCCCAAACGCCCCATCTAATTACAGACCAATCGCTAGCATCCCACTATTCACCAAAATAGCAGAAGGGGTGGTAAAAGCTGAACTCACAGCATATCTGGATAAATTCAACATACTAAGCGACAATCAATCGGGCTTTCGCGCAGACCACAGCACCGAAACCATTATAGCAGCCTTACTTGACCACTTGCACACACTCTTTAGCCAGGGCTCCAGCGCCTTGATCCTTCAACTCGACCTGAGTAGTGCATTTGACCTAGTCGACCACAACATTCTCCTAGAATGCTTGACCCACATTGGCATCTCCGACCAGGTCCTCAACTGGTTTCACGGGTTCCTACGAAACAGATCCTACAGGGTACTCAAAAACGACTCTTCCTCATATAGCTGGGATAACTCCTGCGGTATGCCGCAGGGCTCCCCCCTGTCCCCCATCCTATTTAATATCTACCTCGCCTCCTTGGGTAACCTCCTTCATAACCTCAAGCTCAAATTCTTCATCTATGCAGATGACATCACAATAGCCATCCCACTCACCAGCTTCTCCCCAGAACTACTCACCTACATCACAAGCACACTTAATCAGATAGAACTCTGGATGATTTCCTACAGACTAAAACTAAACCCGGACAAAGCAAAATTCTTCCTAGCCACCCCCAATGACAAAATCAAAGACACCACAATCCAAGTGAAAGGACTGGTTTTCCCCCTCGAACATTAAAAATACTGGGAGTCACACTAGACAAACATCTATCTCTAGAAAATCACACCGATCTTACTGTCAAGAAATGCTTCTCGGTGCTCTGGAAACTGCGCACCATAAAAAAATACTTTGACGACTCCTCATTTCGCCTGCTGGTACAGTCCTCCGTTCTCAGCGTACTGGACTATTGCAATATCATTTACTTGAGCTCCCCAAAGAAAACCACTAGGAGACTAAAATTGATCCAGAATACTGCCGTCCGCCTCATTTTCGGCCTGAACAAATGGGACCACATCACTCCTTTCTACCACCAACTGCATTGGTTGCCTTTCGAATCCAGAGTCTTATTCAAATTCGCCTGCTTCTGCTACAAAATAGCTTTTGGCCTTTTACCTAGTTACCTCAATCAACATTTCACTCTGAATCTCACCAACAAGAAATCCCGCAGAATCCAGTTGTTCGTCTTCCCCTCCCTAAAATTATATCATCTCAAAAGATTCCTTGACAAAACCTTTGCTTACCAGGCGGCTAAGCTGAACCCTTGGCTAGCCCTAATGGTATTCGAGGCCCTCACCTACCTTAGCTTCAGAAAACTACTCAAATCGCACCTTTTCTGCGAACAGGTCCTTTAACCCCTTTCCACCTGCAACTACCCCTTTAACACTCTCACCCCGCTCCTATGGCTCTCCCCCTTCCCCCCCTCCCCCTACTTGGTCTCTCTCTCGTTTTCTCTTACCTTCATCCCTACCTTCGATGTTGCTTGTACTTTTGATAAAACTCTGTTAAAACGTTCCCACGCTCCCTCCTTCGTTGCTTGTAACTTTGTCAAAATTTTGTAAATCCGTGTGTCATCGCGGATCTTAATTAACGGATGTGAACCACTTAGAACTTCTTGGGTATGGCGGTATACAAGAATAAATTATTATTATTATTAATAAATGGTCCCTCATACAAGCAGCAGTAGCAGCGCTGACCAACCCAGCATGATCCAAGCGGTGGTGGAGTCAGGTCAGACCCTGAAATGATGCTGATGTACAGAGGTGCTACCCACATAGCTAACTGAGCAAGTAACACCACTTAAATTCCAGTCCTGTGACCAGTTAGCTATGTGGACACTGCACTGGATACCAGCTGTATCCACACAACTTCCAGCCGTCACCCGGATATGGTTCAGTATTGACTATCTGGAACTAATGTAGTTCTAAGTTATTAGCTTTATAGAAAAAGCTCACTGCCCTCGGCTGAATATTTACCCCAAACAGTTCCACAATTAACCCTTTATTTGGCTTTGTTGCTCTTGTTCAACATCAAAGGTACTTAAAAACATCTTTTCACCATCTGCCAATGAAAGGGTTAATACAAGCAGAGTCTCAACCCCTTCTGGGATATGGTTTTTGAACTACTTTCTGAAATTTTGCATAGTCTCCGGGAAGTGCTCTCTTACATATGTCACTTAAATTTCCTAAGCTTGCTTTTCATATATTTACGGCCAGATTCATCCCCTGATTAGGCGACAATTCCTCTGTAAACTGCATTTTATTTTTGGTATGTCTAAGTTGACATCACTCTTCCTTAGGAAGTTTGGGACCCTTATCTAAAATGGATGGAACGTTCTTCTGAGTCATGCTAAGATTTTTTTCATGCCTACCTTGTCTACAGTCAGGGGGAGAGGGGGTGATAGTCCTCTGGTTTTAAATAATTGTGTTTTGTACTGAAGAACTGCTGTACAATATTGATAAATTGGGTGAGTTTATGTTCTTGTTTCTATGTTGATCTATTTTGTTTATTGTATTGCTTTTTGAAATTAAAATAAGGTTAATAAAAGCAGGAACAAAATTAATTACACTTAAGAAAAGCTTTATCAAAGATTTTATATTATATCTAAGAATGCACAAAATAATCCAAATGGGAAAGAAATATTCTACATCTTTATATTATGATAAAACTTTTTTTTTATCATCAAACAGGATTAAAGTGTCTTCAGAGGATCCATGAGAGTGAGATGCAATTTACATGTCCAGAATGTGGCAAAAGTTTTAATTGCCAATCAAATTTAAGAAGCCATGAGAGGATTCATACCGGAAAGAGACTGTATACCTGTCCAGAATGTGGAAAAAGATATAGTCATTCCTCATTTTTAAAAATGCACAAGAGGATGTATACTGGAGAGAAACCATATATCCATTCAGAGTCTGGAAAAAGCTTTAAACAGCAATCAAATTTAAGAAAACATGAGCGGATTCATACCAGAAAGAAACTGTGTACCTGTCCAGAATGTGGGAAAAGCTTTAATCAGCAGTCAACTTTAAAAACTCACAAAAGGATTCACACTGGAGAGAAACCGTATACCTGTTCAGAATGTGGAAAAAACTTTAGTCAGCAATCAGATTTAAGAAAACATGAGAGGATTCATACTGGAGAGAAACCATATACCTGTTCAGAATCTGGAAAAAGCTTTAGTCATCAGTCAGCTTTAAAAAGTCACGAAAGGATTCACACTGGAGAGAAACCGTATACCTGTTCAGAATGTGGAAAAAACTTTAATCAGCAATCAGATTTAAGAAAACACGAAGGAATTCATACTGGAGAGAAACAATATACCTGTTCAGAATGTGGGAAAAGCTTTAGTCGGCAGTCAAGTAAATTAAAAATGCACAAGAGGATTCATACTGCAGAAAAACCATATACCTGTTCAGAATGTGGAAAAATCTTTACTCGGCAGTCAAATTTAAAAATGCACGAGAGGATTCATACTGTGGAGAAACCATATACCTGTTCAGAATCTGGAAAAAGCTTTAGTCATCAGTCAGCTTTAAAAAGTCACGAAAGGATTCACACTGGAGAGAAACCGTATACCTGTTCAGAATGTGGGAAAAACTTTAGTCAGCAATCAGATTTAAGAAAACACGAGAATGGTTCTGGGTATTTTTCATAGGTATGTTCTTTGGGGATGAGTGGGGGGAGGGAGGTGGAGTGGTTTCTTCGGGGTTCAACAGAGTCCAGGACCTCGGATTGCCATTCTGTCGACTCTGGCCTCCCTTGCCATGAGTAGAGTGGTGGGGGAATTTGTTGCTGTTACTCTGTTCCTGTTACTGCTTGATATAGTATTGTATATGATGCATCTTTCTTTGTGTTGTGCACCCTTTGTGTGCCATTGTTTTGCTTACTCTGTTGTTGGCATCAATAAAAATTGTTTGAACCTAAAGAAGACAACTCCTCCCTCTGACACAGGCACAGCGCTGTGGGATCATCCACTTCCCCCACTAGCACCTCTCCCAAGTCCAAATCAGTTAAATCTCCCTCAGAGAGAGAAAGACCTCAGTCAAACTATACTCCCTGTTGATCCTGCCCATCTCCAACCTGAGGCTGGCCAGCAGAGGCCTTAGCAGGACCCTCCAAAAGAACACACACAATACATTCATATACATAGTCAGCATCACACCCACTCTCATCCTTCCCCAGTTTAAAGAACTACCCAACCTCCACCATCCCCCCTCTCACAACAGCGGTAAACAAGAGAAAATGACATAACTCCTAGAATCCATGTCCCCAACAATACACCACACAAAGATAAGCACCCTCAATACAGCAAGTAGAACGAGACAGCACGTAGAGCAACCCAAGAAGACTAAACAAGAGACAAACCATTGTGACCCCCCCCAAGCCTTCCACAACACCCCAGCACCCGTCCCCAATTCCAAACCCTCCACTGCCAAAAATCTACCCCAAATATCCACATATTGTTGCCATGACCTTGCCAACAAGGCCAAGGGCTGATATCTATCACATACCCAGCCCAATTTGTCCCACATAAGGTACAAGGAGGGCCCAGACGCACTCTTCCAATAGCGAGCCACAGTCAACCGTGCCGCAGTGAAGGCTAACTGAACCAATTTGTCCTGTGTATCATCTACCCCTCCCATGGGCATCCCCAGGAGCACTACATCTGCTCTCACCTCTAGTGGTACCTGAAGAAGAGTCCCCAGTAGGTCTGAATCTCTGAGCAGCCCCATCACAAATGGAAGAATGTACCCTGTTGCCCACACCCCCTCCAGCAAAGATCACTAGAGGTGGAAGATATTTTACTCAAGGTAACAGGTGTCATATACCACCTCACTAACAGTTTCAAAGCATTTTCCACCAAAACAGGCGCCCGAGCCACATGATAAATCCTATGCACTACCCGGCCCCACATCTCCTCTTCCAGGACTAGCCTCAAATCGGCTTCCCAGGCCAATATATAGGTTGGTTTGTGCCCCCTGTCCCTATGTATTCTGTGATACAACTTAGTAACATAGTAACATAGTAGATGACGGCAGATAAAGACCCGAATGGTCCATCCAGTCTGCCCAACCTGAACTTAGATATACAACCACTGTGCAGAGGCAGCCCAAGCAGCTGCTCAAATTCCAATCTCAAATTCCAATCAGCCTGATGCGCCCGCATGAGATAGCTTTTCACTTGCAGATAAGGGAAAAGGTCCCCAGATTCCAGCTGGAACATAGTGTGCATCACCGGCAAGGCCCGAATGGACTCCCCTTCCAGGAATTGGCCAAAGTAATGCAGCCCTCTTCTCCCCCATCTCTTAAAGAGCCCCCCTCCTCTCTCCCCGGTATAAAATCAGATGCAAATCTCAAGAGAGGCGGTGTAACCCCTTAGCTCGGCCCAACACCTGCCTGGCAAAAGGATAAGTAATAGCCCCAAAATCCTTTCCCCCACATCAGGGACCCCAACTCCCGCTCCCCTAAATAACTTCCCATCAATCCCTGTTTCACCTGCACCCACAACTTCAGAGGTACATCATGTCATTCAACCCCCGCCCGCAACTGCGCCGCCTGTTAGTAATGCTCCAAGTGTGGAATACCCAAGCCCCCTTTCGCCTTAAACTTAAACATAGCAAATTGGGCAACCCGAGGTCTGCGCCCTCCCCACACGAAATTCAGCAAACTCCGATTCCACCGCTGAAAATATAGTGTAGGGATTTCAATAGGCAAAACTTGGAAAAAATACAAAAACCGAGGTAGAATCATCATCCGAACTGCCTCCATGCGCCCTAGCCACGAAACATATAACTTATCCCAGCGTTCGAGATCCCTATTGACCGCCGTCATCAGTGGGACATAATTCAGCTGAAATATCGACTGCCAATCAACCCTTAGCTGGATACCCAGATATCATATAGACCCCTTAACCCACCTGAAGAGAACTGCCCGTTTAAGCCCCAGGATTTCGGATTCTGGAACCGATATGTTCGAAGCTCTGTTTTAGTTAAATTAGCCTTGAACCCCGACAACGCTCCATATTCAGACAAAATGCTGAAAGGTCTGAAGCGAACTCTCCAACTTTTCCACAATAGCTAAGATATCAGCAAAGAGGGATAACTTATGCTCACAGCCCCGGACCGGTAAGCCTCTGATCTTATCGGACAATCTAATTTTTTGCACCAGAGGTTCTATTACCAAAGCGAGCAACAGAGGCAAAGCAGGCAGCCCTGCTTCATCCACCTCTGAAATTCTAATGGGGATGAGTATACCCTTTATTTTAACACAGGCCAGGGGTGTATTATATAAAGATATAATCCAAGCTATGTATCGAGACCCCAGCCCCATCTGACCAATGACCGCCTCCATAAATTTCCAGTCCACATGATCAAAGGCCTTTTTAGCAATCCACCGTTACCGCCACTCAAGAGTTCGCACTCCTCCGAGTCTGCCACACTAGATTCAAGACCTTTCTGATCCCATCAGCCGTCTGTCTCCCCCCCATGAACCCCACTTGATCAGGATGAATGAGCGTCGGCATATGAACCGATAATCTATTAGCCAACAGCCGGGCCATAATTTTTGTGTCAATCCCCAAAAGGGAGATGAGCCAGTAGCTCCCACACTGAATACTATCTTTCCCAGGTTTAGGTAGAATCGTGATACCCGCCAACCGCATGAAAATAAGCAATTAGGATCCTTTCCACAGATCATTAAACATCTGTACCAAGAGCGGAGCCACTAACACCAATAGCTTTTGTAAAATAAGCCCATGAATCCATCCAACCCCGGTGACTTCCCCAGTTTAAGCTGACGTATCACCCCAAGGACCTCCTCTAGCGTGATATCACAATCCAGGCCCCGAGCCTCAGACTCTGTTAAGGAAGGTAATCCCAATTCCATAAGATAATACCGAATAGCATCCTCAGACCCCTGAGCCTCAGGTGTATAGAGTTTCTGATAGAATTCTCGAAACCTCCGTTGAATAGCAGCCTCTGCCGTCAACATCTTCCCCAAGCGATCCTGGATCCCCATAATATTAGATTGTGTTTGTTTAAGCCTAAGCCTGCCTCAAAATAACGAAGGCGCAAGCGTTCCAAGTTAAATTTAATCTCCTTTTCTAATTTCCCCTATTCCGCCCGAGCCTCCCGGGTCTGCAATTGAATACCATCCCCCCCTTGTCCCCTTTTATGTAGGGTCACTAACTGGCACAGCAACTCCCTCAAGCGTTGCTCCTTCTGCAGTTTAGTCCGTTTCTTATGGATGGCCAGAGAGATGAGTTCCCCCCGAAGTACAGCCTTCAAACTCCCAGATTGATGTTCGGTTGTACTGAGTCACATTGTTATGCTCTAGGAAATCTAATATACTCTGTTCAACCTGGCGCACCACCAATGGGTCTTTAAGTAAACTATCATTCAATCTCGAGTACCTATCCCCCCACTCTCGGAGTCCCCCACTGCACATCCATCCATATGGGAGCATGTTTCGACCACCCAATATCCTCAATATACGTAGCTAGAAACCTGTCCCCTCATCCTTTATCTAAATATAACACATCAATCCGAGTATACACCCCATGGACTGGGGAATAATAGGTATAATCCTTCCCCTGCCAATTCCGTAACCTCCACCCGTCTACAATGTTAAGAACATCCATAAAATGCCGTAGCTGCTGCCTGTCCTTCAATCGGTCCCCCCTCCAAACTCGTGGAATCCCAGCGAGGATCTGCAACTAAACTAAAATCCCCCCCACCAACACAGACCCTTTCTTCACCTGCAGTACTTTGGCCAAAACCTCATCCAAATACGGGCCCTGCCTAGAATTAGGGGCATACAAATTAATCAAGGTAACCACCTCTCCATTAATCTGCCCCATCCAAATTATCCACCTCCCCCCTCCCCCCATACCTCCTTTCCTTCTCTGGGACAATCTTGAGATGATTAGCAAACAGAATACCCACCCCCGCTTTTTCATAAGAACATAAGAAGTTGCCTCCGCTGAGGCAGAACAGAGGTCCATCTCGCCCAGCGGTCCGCTCCCGCGGCGGCCCCTCAGGCCTATTGCCTGAGCCGTGGTCCCTGACTATTTCTATATCCTACCTCTACTTCTATCCCTATAATCTACCTCTACTCCTATCTGTACCGCTCAATCCCTTTGTCCTCTAGGAACCTATCCAAACCTTCTTTGAAGCCCTTTAACGTGCTCCTGCCTATCACAGCCTCCGGAAGCACATTCCATCTATTCACCACCCTCTGGGTGAAAAAGAACTTCCTAGCGTTTGTTCTAAACCTGTCCCCTTTCAATTTCTCCGAGTGCCCCCTTGTACTTGTGGTTCCCCATAATTTGAAAAATCTGTCCCTGTCAACTTTTTCTATGCCCTTCAGGATCTTAAAGGTTTCTATCATGTCCCCCCTGAGTCTCCGCTTCTCCAGGGAGAACAGCCCCAACCTTTTCAGTCTGTCAGTATATGAGAGGCTCTCCATACCCCTTATCAGCTTAGTTGCTCTTCTCTGGACTCCCTCAAGCACTGCCATGTCCTTCTAGAGGTACGGTGACCAGTTCTGGACACAGTACTCCAGATGTGGGTGCACCATTGCACGATACAGTGGCAGGATGACTTCCTTTGTCCTGGTCGTGATACCCATCTTAATGATACCCAACATTTTGTTTGCTTTCCCTGAGGCTCTGGCGCATTGTGCCGACGCCTTTAGTGTTGTGTCTACCATCACTCCCAGGTCTCTTTCAAGGTTACTTACCCCCAGCAGTAATCCCCCCATTTTGTAAGTGAACTTCGGGTTGTTTTTCCCTATATGCATGACCTTGCATTTCCCTATGTTGAAGCTCATTTGCCACTTTTTGGCCCACTCTTCCAGTGTCGTCAGATCCTTTTGGAGATCTTCGCAGTCTTCCTTGGTTTTAACCCTGCTGTATAGTTTGGTGTCATCCGCAAATTTAATGACCTCACATTTTGTTCCCGCCTCCAGGTCGTTAATAAATATATTGAACAGGAGCGGTCCCAGCACCGACCCCTGTGGAACTCCGCTCGTGACCCATTGCCAGTCTGAGTAATGGCCCTTTACTCCAACCCTCTGTTTCCTGTCTGCCAGCCAGTTTTTGATCCATCGGTGGACCTCCCCTTGCACCCCGTGGTTCCAAAGCTTCTTAAGCAGTCTTTCGTGTGGTACCTTGTCAAAGGCTTTTTGGAAGAAAAGGTAAATGATGTCTATGGATTCCCCTTTATCCACCTGGCTGTTTACCCCCTCAAAGAAGTATAATAAGTTTGTGAGGCATGACCTACCCTTGCAGAGGCCATGCTGACTCGACTTTAGCTGTCCATTGGTTTCGATGTGTTCACAGATGCTGTCCTTAATCAGCGCTTCCATCATCTTGAGATATTCAGCAAACAGAATACCCACCCCCGCTTTTTCCTGTTCCTTCTTGTTAGAAGCCCACACTCTATGGGGTTACTCTCTATATTGTATCTGTTTCTTCCCCACTTTCACAAAGTGTGTCTGTTGAACAAAAGCAACATCAATACAATGCCTCTGTAGCTCTTTCAAGAGCAATTGTCTCTTACGAGGCATATTAAGGCCTTTTACATTTAAACTACCCACCCACAACTTGTCACCTTCCATAACAACAACCTGGCAGCCCGCCCCATCCTCCCCATAGCCCCCGAATCCAAAGGCCCCCAACACATCTCTGCTATCGCCCTTCCTACCTCCAACCTCTCCACCCAACCCTCTCCCTCCAACTCCTGAATCCCTCCATGACTTTGTGTGACCCCCACCACATCCCATAGTCCCCTCATCCTTCCCCTTCCACCATGCCCCCCATCATGCATTATCTCTCACTCACTCACCCCCTGTAACAGTAACCCCTCACATCCAACCCAGTACATTCTAGAAAGCTCTTAATTCTGTCTGAATGAAATGCAGTCTTAAGATGGCCAAAATCAGCCAATCAGGATCCACCACCACTCGCTCGCCCTCTCATGAGGTAGGAGGTCCATCTCCGCTGCTCCCAGTAGGCTCCACGATATCCCAGCCGCCAGTGCCTGATCGCTGAGACTTGGGCCCACTCTCCCTCCATCGAAATTTCGCCAACTGCGGCGATCCCTGCTGTCCTGGAGTCATCTCCTCTGCACTGATGAGCCCCTCCTTACGCAGCAACTTTCCCGCCTCCGCCACTGTGGTCACTTTCTTGTGGACTCCATTGATAGTGATAAGGTGTCCAAATGGAAACAGCCTCTATATCTAAGGCTTTTCTGCTTCAGGACCAATACGATCGGCATTGCAAAGTAATGGCAGAGAGATCCTGAAACACCTCAACCTTATGTGTCTTCCACTCAAATGTGCCCAAATCCCGGGCCTTGTGCACCATCCGATCCTTGTCTGCATAATTAGGGAGACATGCAATAATGTCCCTGGGGTACTTGTCTTGCTTAGGCCCCAATGTGCGATGGCTCTGTCCACTTTCAATAAAGTGGTGAGCTCTCCTCCTTCCTCAGCCAAGGAAAAGATTGCACTGTAGATCTCCTGCACCACCTTCACCGCATCAGAGTAAGGCGCCGATTCTGACAGATACGGACATTGTTCTGGCGGGACCTGTTTTGCTGGTTCTCCACACGGTTATAGGAGTCCTGCCAGTCTTTTTGAGCCACCTCAAACGCCCCACTCAGCTCTTGGACCACCACTTCCTACTCCCCGAGGCACTTCTCTGTCTCCTCCACTCTACCCGTGAAGTCCTCCAGCTCTCTCTTAATCTCCTTCACTGCGTCCTTGATTTTCCCCTTCACGCCAGCCACCTCCTGCTTAATATCAGAGATGATGTGGTGGGCGATTTCTAAATTTCCTTCCTACGAGCAGCTAGAGCAGGGGTGCTCACACTTTTTTGACTCGCGAGCTACTTTTAAAATGACCAAGTCAAAATGATCTACCAACAATAAAATTTAAAAAAAACACAACGCACACTGTACGCATAGAATTGTTAATTATCATTCCTATTCCGGGGTTTTTTCAAAGAGGTCAAAGCAGATGACTCTATGCACTGTCACCTCAGTAACAACCATACAAAAATAGACAAAACCCACCCCCCTCCCTTTTTACTAAACTACAATAGCAGTTTTTAGCGCAATCCTGGACTTGGTTATAAATGGCATTACTGGAAGGACAGCAGATGTAGAGGTTACAGCCCCGCTGGGGACAAGTGATCACAATATGATCAATTTTACCATTGGCATCGGAAAGGGGAAACCAATCAAGACTAAAGCCACAACCTTTAACTTCAAAAAAGGGAATTACGACAGCATGAGAACCATTTTTAAAAAACGGCTCAAGAAGGGCAAAGCAGAAATCCATTCAGTTGATCAAGCATGGTCTCTACTGAAAAACACCATCATTGAAGCACAGAATCTTTACATACCGAAGATATCCAAAGGAAGGCGAAAAAAGAACAAAGGAGAACCAGCTTGGTTATCCAAAGAGGTGAAGGTTGCAGTAAGGGAAAAGAGGAACTCATTTAAAAAATGGAAACGGGAAAAAACGACGGAGGCCTGGAACTGTCACAAAATCGACCAGAAAAAGTATCATAAACCGGTAATAGAAGCCAAAAAAGACTATGAAGAAAAGATAGCGCAAGAAAACAAAAACTTTAAGTCCTTTTTTAGATATATAAAAGGGAAGAAACCAGCAAGAGAAACAGTGGGCCCTCTCAACGACCAAGGAATGATAGGGTCTATCAAAGAAGACAAACAGGTTGCCGATAGGTTAAATTCGTTCTTTGCCTCTGTCTTCACAAACGAGGACACTACAACAATGCCAGACACTGGGAGAGTATTCACCGGAGGCATAGAGGAGAGCCTAACAACAATAAATGTGGAGTTGGACATGATTTACTTTCAGATTGACAAACTAAAAAGTGATAAATCCCCTGGACCGGATGGGATTCACCCGAGAGTTTTAAAGGAACTTAAGATAGAAATTGGGGAACTACTACAATCCTTAGCTAACATGTCAATTAGAACCGGGCAAATACCAGATGACTGGAGGATAGCAAATGTCATCCCAATTTTCAAAAAAGGATCAAGAGGTGAACCAGGAAACTACAGACCGGTGAGTCTCACATCGGTTCCTGGGAAGATAATCGAAGCACTAATTAAAGACCGCATTGTACAACACTTGGAAAAGCACAACCTAATGAGAGCTAGTCAACACGGCTTCAGGAAAGGGAGGTCATGTTTGACAAATTTACTTCAATTCTTTGAGAAGGTTAACAAGCAAATAGATAGTGGAGATCCAGTGGACATAATTTACTTGGACTTCCAAAAAGCGTTTGACAAGGTTCCACACGCAAGGCTTATGAGTAAACTACTAAGTCATGGAATAGGAGGAGAAGTGCACAGATGGATGGGAAATTGGTTAGAGAACAGAACGCAGAGGGTAACCATAAATGGGAAATTCTCAGACTGGGAAAAGGTGACCAGCGGCGTGCCCCAGGGCTCGGTTCTTGGGCCCATCTTGTTCAATATTTTTATAAATGACCTGGAAGATGAAACATCATGCAATATAATCAAGTTTGCAGATGATACAAAACTATGTCGGGCGGTTGGCTCTCAAAGGGACTGTGAGGATCTTCAGAAAGACCTAAATCAGCTGGAAACGTGGGCAATAAAGTGGCAGATGAATTTTAACATAGACAAATGCAAGGTGATGCATCTGGGAAAGAAAAACAAAGAACATGAATACAAGATGTCGGGGGTGACATTAGCCAAATGCGAACAAGAAAGGGATTTGGGGTGCTGATAGACAGAACCCTAAAGCCATCGGCTCAATGCGCGGCGGCGGCGAAGAAAGCAAATAGGATGTTAGGCATGATTAAGAAGGGGATCACGAGTAGGTCGGAAGATGTTATAATGCCACTTTACAGAACAATGGTCAGACCGCACTTAGAATACTGTGTCCAACACTGGTCTCCATACCTTGAGAAGGATAAAATTCTGTTGGAGAGGGTGCAAAGGCGAGCCACGAAACTAGTCAAAGGCATGGAGAATTTAAGCTACAAGGAACGCCTCGGAAAACTGGGACTGTTCACCCTCGAAAAGAGAAGACTGCGTGGGGATCTGATAGAGACTTTTAAAATATTAAAGAGATTTGATCAAATTGACCAGGAAGCAGCATTACTGACATTTTCAGATGTGACGCGGACAAGAGGTCATAGCCTGAAACTGAATGGCAGCAGGTTCAGGACAAATGTCAGGAAGTTCTGTTTCACACAAAGAGTGGTGGGCGCTTGGAATGCTCTCCCGGAGGAGGTGGTGGCAGAAAATACTGTGCTGGGTTTCAAACGCAAGTTGGATGCACACCTTCTTGCAGATCATATTGAGGGATACGGGAAATCTGGGTCTCCAACAAGGAGCACCTAAATGGGCCTCCGCGTGTGCGGATTGCCGGACTAGATGGACCTTGGTCTGATCCGGTGAAGGCGTTTCTTATGTTCTTATGAATGCCCAGCGCTGCTCTGGATTCTCGTAGGCTCCCTGCGCTAAAAACCACTATTAGGTTTAGTAAAAGGGGACCATATTGTAAAATATAGACAGCAGATATAAATTCAGACACATTTTGATCACTAAATCTAAAATAAAATCATTTTTCCTACCTTGTCTGGTGATTTCATAAGTCTCTGGTTGCACTTTCTTCTTCTGACTGTGCATCCAATCTTTCTTTCAGCCTGTATGCTTCCTCTCCTCCAAACCTCATTCCCTCCCCCAACATTTTCTTCCTCTCTCCCTTTCTTTCTCTCTTCATGTCCCCTTTCTTTTTTTCCTGTTTCTCTTCTTTCCTTCTTTCTCTCTGCCCTTCCCCAAGCCACTGCCGCTGCCATCAGGGAACAGGACCCAAACGCCACCAACAGATAACAGGCCCCAAAGCCGACGCCACCCCATGCTTCGGGCCGATCAATCTTCCTCTCCCCGACGTCAATTCTACCGTCGGAGAGGAAGTTCCACCCAGCCAGGCAGCGATTGGCTGGCCCGAACTTCCTCTCCAACGGCAGAATTGACATCGGGGAGAGGAAGATTGATCGGACCGATAGATCGCCAAGGCAAAGGGAGTCCTGGATGATCGACTCACTTTCCCTTGGCGAGCTACCGGTCGATCGCGATCGACCTATTAGGCACCCCTGAGCTAGAGTATTGAAGTTCCGTTTGACTGCAGGAAAGGTTGTCTCTGATGCAACTTCTGGTTGCGACAGAGATGACCTTTACGGCAGCTACACGCAACTTCAACGTTCCGGCTGCTCATAGGAAGGAAATTTAGAAATCGCCTGCCACGAAGGTAAGGGGAAGGGAGGGAAAAAAAGAGATGCTCGAATGGGGCAGCGGTGATAATCGGGCAGCTGCAATGGCGGCGATCGTTAGTAAGGCAGGAAGGGAGGGAGATGCTCATACAGGGTGGCGGCGATGATCGTTAGTAAGGAGGGAGCATAATCGGTGACTGCGCACGTTCCCTCCCTTATATGTGGAGAAAAGCTATTCACCGTTCCACGGGGCGGTGAATGGCCTTGTCCCTATAGCCATGGTGAACCGTTTCTGCCGGTTAGCAGCGGGTAACAGCCACCGTGTCATTCTCTACTGCAGACCTCATAGCATACCCTGAAGAAAGCCACAGCATGATGGCTAAAAAATTGGTTTCTATCTAACAAGGAAGCAGTGAGACACAGAAACTTGCATGATGCCAGCTGCGGAAACCCTGAGAGAAAATATTTCCTCCTATTGGTTTTAAAAGTATTTCCCTGTAACTTCAAGTATACCTTAGTCTTTGTAATTTCTGATGGAGTAAAATATTGATTCACTTGTACCCGTTCTATACCAATCAGGATTTTGTAGACTTTAATCATATCTCCCATCATCTATCATTTGTCCAAGCTGAAGAGCCCTAACCTCTTTAGTCTTTCCTCATACGAGAGGAGTTCCATCCCCTTTATCATCTTGGTCGCTCTTCTTTGAACCTTTTCTAATTACGTTATGGGGCTCATTTTCTAAAAAGAGAGATGTCCAAAAAATGGCATAAAGAGGCATTTGGATGCATTACTCACCAAGACATCCAAATCTCCATTTTCAAAACTGACTTCCTAGATGTCTGGCTAGGTTATTCATCTGTTGTTCCTCCAAATACTAAGGGGGCATGTTAGAAGCGTTTTTGGCTGCTGCAAAACCTCCCCAACCCCAAGAAAACCAACTGACAAGGGGGAGAGACAAGAAGAAACCTCAATCTAAGTTAATCAGCAAATTACACATAGTGTGAAACAGGAGAACCCTCAGTAACACAGCCACCCACTAAGGGAAAGGCTGTCACCGGCTGACACTCAGAAAGAGTGTAAACTGTGAAACATCCCCGGGTTCTTCCTGTAAGTGAGAATAAATCAAGTGCACCCCCAAAAAGTGCTACGTGTGAAAAAAGATTCTAGAAATCAAAAAAACACACTATGAGGTTAAGAAATTCTTGTCTCTACTCCTTGCCAGGGGGGCCAAACAAGGAAGGAAAGTGTCCAAATCTGTCCAAATCAGAACCAAGCCAGTCAATAAATGGAAGTACTTAGCTTCTTTAAACTGTAGAACAGCCAGCCGATGTGTGACATCATCCGTCCAACGGGACTCCGTTTCGGGGGTGCACACCCCCTTCCTCAGGAACAACTGGACTGTAATGAGACTGGTGATTCCTCCGGCGTGGCTTGGAAAGTAAGGCAGAAAATGGCCATTTTCTGCCTTACTTTCCAAGCCACGCCGGAGGAATCACCAGTCTCATTACAGTCCAGTTGTTCCTGAGGAAGGGGGTGTGCACCCCCGAAACGGAGTCCCGTTGGACGGATGATGTCACACATCGGCTGGCTGTTCTACAGTTTAAAGAAGCTAAGTACTTCCATTTATTGACTGGCTTGGTTCTGATTTGGACAGATTTGGACACTTTCCTTCCTTGTTTGGCCCCCCTGGCAAGGAGTAGACACAAGAATTTCTTAACCTCATAGTGTGTTTTTTTGATTTCTAGAATCTTTTTTCACACGTAGCACTTTTTGGGGGTGCACTTGATTTATTCTCACTTACAGGAAGAACCCGGGGATGTTTCACAGTTTACACTCTTTCTGAGTGTCAGCCGGTGACAGCCTTTCCCTTAGTGGGTGGCTGTGTTACTGAGGGTTCTCCTGTTTCACACTATGTGTAATTTGCTGATTAACTTAGATTGAGGTTTCTTCTTGTCTCTCCCCCTTGTCAGTTGGTTTTCTTGGGGTTGGGGAGGTTTTGCAGCAGTTATATATTTTTCCTCCCTATACATTTTTGGGTTCTATTTTTGTGTTCTTTAGAAGCGTTTTTGGGGCAGGATTTGGGTGGCCTCAACACTTGGATGTCCTGTGGTGATAATCGAACATTTCACAAAACATCCAGGGTGCTATTTAGATGTTCGGAGCTGGACCTATGTTTAAAACAAATAAGGGCCCAAAAGGTACCCAACTTCACCACTTGACCACTAAAGGGATGAAAGCATGACACCCCCTTCCACCCACCCACACACATTCCCCCAGTGGTCACTGACCCCTCCCACCCTCCAAAGATATGACTGAAATGGTTCATATCTGTACCTGTGACAGCTGTAAATCTTGTGGTCAGTACTATTAGAGTATTAAGCAGGTCTCTGGAGTACCCTGGTGGGCAGTGCAGTGGACCCAGACCTATTTCCCACTCTAACTAGAATACATGTGGTAGAACGTGTAAGACCATCAAACCCTACTGTACTGCCATATAGGTGACATCTGCAGGTATAAGGGCTATAGGTGGGAACAGTAAGTTTGGGGGGTGGGTTGGAGGGCTCAGCATACAATGTAAAGGGGTTTTGGTGAGATGTGAACCTGCCACCCTTTATGTGAAGTTTATAGCAGTACCTCCTAGTAGTGTCCCATTGCTCTGCTGGCATGTCTCTGTGGTCAGTGTACTAAAAATGCTGACCTCTCCTACATCCTGTGTTTTAAAAAATGGACATTTTGTCCACCCGATTTTTGGACGGAGTTCTCAAGACTTCCAAACACGGACTTGGATGTTGAAGGCGCTGCAAAACCTCCATAAATGACCTCACGACAACCCAATTAGCTGTATATTATATATTTATTAGTAATCAATAATAGTCAGCTTTTCAAAGGATAAGTCTCAGCCAATTGAGTAGACAGAGAGAATATACAGAATGCCCGCCTTCTGAATACCTAGTGTCTGTCCTGCCTAATCCCCTAGCAAGCTGGCTTTTTATACATTTTTATCAACTTGAGAGTTAGTACATGTTACGTTTTTAAATTCTATTGGATACTCATAATTGTCATTTCTATTGATTGGCCAACATTTATACTTTTCTGAGTCATATTGAGCGTGATGTCATGTTTAGCAAAAGGCTTGTCTAATTTCCCGACATATGTGCTTTTAATATCAAAAATCATCAATTTCCGAGCAAGGGCCTATGTTATTCCTCTTTACTTTATTACATAGTTTGTCAATTTCATATTCTTAAGGTTGATCTTATTTCTGGTAAATCAACTTAACCTAGGTTACAGAGATGTGTTAATTTCCTTCTGATATCGATAATTTTTCCTTTCTCACAAACAAACTTCTTGTTTCTTATTCTTGCTATTTTCTATTGTGAAAGATGAGTTTTGATGAAGCTGCTTATGTTAACAGAGAGAGAGAGAAATCATATAATGTAACTCTTGTTCAGAGTGTCTTCAGGCTTATAACAGTATTGCCATATTTCTGTTAATCTGGGGATCACAGGGGTCTGTCTTCTCCTCCAGTTTCATGGAGGTCTTAAGTCTTCACCTGTACAGGTCTTTTCTTCACCTGTCCTTCACCTGCTTATCCTTCCTCATTCCCCTTTTTGAAGAGGGGATATGATAGAGACTTACAAGATCATGAGGGGCATAGAAAGAGTAGAGAGGGACAGATTCTTCAAACTTTCAGAAAATAAAAAAACAAGAGGGCATTCGGAAAAGTTGAAAGGGGACAGATTCAAAACGAATGCTAGGAAGTTCTTCTTTACACAACGTGTGGTGGACACCTGGAATGCACTTCCAGAGGACGTTAGACAGACCTGGAGGGTCAATAATAAACGTTACAATTCATTACTAAAAAAAGCCAGGAAGAACTTCTTCGGAGACAAAATCTCCAGATCCAACAACCAGATCAGTGCGTTGTTTAACATTTGGCGCTCCTTAACTACAAAAAAGGACCCATCCTTGCTCCCCTCGTCTCTATCAGCAGATGCCCTTGCAAAATTCTTCAATGAAAAGGTTACTACCCTAAGATGCTTCTTCCCGCCTACAGTCTCCTACAACTCCCTAATCTGTACTGACCTCAACCCTTCCCTACCTGTCTCCAATCCCATTCCAGCCAACAGATCCTGGACCATTTTTGAGCTTGTTTCCGAATTGCAAGTCTCCAAACTCTGCCTCAAACTAAAATCTTGCAAGTGTACCTTGGACCCTGTCCCCTCCTACCTATTCGAGAATATCTGTACACAGGCCATCGCTTCCCTCACCAAACTTATAAACGATGCTCTAACATCGGGCCTTTTCTCCTCCGAAATGGGACATATTGCATTAACCCCTCTACTGAAAAAGACCGACCTTGATCCCTCTATTCCCTCCAATTACCGTCCAATAGCAAACATCCCTCTCCTAACCAAGATGTTAGAATCCATCATATCCACTCAACTCTCATCCTACCTAGAAAGATTCTCTATTCTCCTACCCTACCAATTCGGCTTCAGACCCAACTTCAGCACCGAATCCCTATTAGCCTCACTAATCTCTAAGGTACAACAACTTCATTCTCGCAACAAATTCGCTGTACTTCTACAATTCGACCTCTCCGCAGCTTTCGACATCATCCATCATGATATCTTAATCTTCCAACTCTCTGAAATAGGCATAAGTTCCACAGTCCTAGACTGGTTCTCGAAATTCCTACGCTTACGCTCCTACAACGTTAACATAAACGGTACCTCATCCCCTTCCTGGAAGCCGATATGTGGAGACCCGCAAGGCTCACCCCTCTCTCCTATCCTTTTTAATATTTACATGTCCTCTCTGAAACTTCTTCATCTATCCCCCCTGGAAACTCTCTACACCTATGCTGACGATATCCTCAACCTCCTCGAGACCAACTCGAACCTCACTAATCTCGCTGAGAACATATCCGCATGTATAATGAACCTCCATTCCTGGGCACATTCTGTACAAATGAAATTGAATGAGTCCAAACCTGGAGTCCAAACCTGGAGTACTGTGTCCAGTATTGGTCGCCATACCTCAAGAAGGACATGGCGATACTTGAGAGGGTCCAGAGAAGAGCGACGAAAATGATAAAAGGCATGAAAAACCTTTCATATGCAGATAGGTTAGAAAGGCTGGGGCTCTTCTCCCTGGAAAAGCGGAGACTCAGAGGAGACATGATAGTGACTTTCAAGATCATGAGAGGTATCGAGAAGGTAGACAGAGATAGATTCTTCAGACTAATGGGGCCCACAAGTACAAGGGGGCACTCGGAGAAACTGAAAGGGGACAGGTTTAGAACCAATGCTAGGAAGTTCTTTTTCACTCAGAGGGTAGTGGACACATGGAACACACTGCCGGAGGCTGTGATAGGACAGAGTACACTCCAGGGTTTTAAAGAAGGATTAGATAAATTCCTGAAAGATAGGGGGATTGAGGGATACAGATAGAGGTAGAGATGGGATATAGAGAGAGTTTAGATAGAGACCAAGGGGATTTAAGGGTTCAGACAATGATCACCGTACAGGTCATGGGCCTGATGGGCCACCGCGGGTGCGGACTGCTGGGCGCGATGGACCTCTGGTCTGACTCAGCAGAGGCAACTTCTTATTGCTTATGCTAATTTCTGAGACCTTACCTTTCTTGATTATCTTTTAACCTTTGCTTTCCTATATCTGCCACAACTCTCCATTTCACAGGACCTTTAGCAGCTTTACTGTAGTAATTTGCAATTGATGTCTTGCTAACCTTTTTCATCTTTCCAGGTGAATATGCTTCACCTATGCAAGGAACTCCTTGCTAGCAGCTCAAATACCAAATCCAGGTGAGAATGATATATTGCTAGCTACTTAGGTGTCTTTATTAGAAAAAATCTCAGGCAGAACTGATTTCTTCTTTTGGACTCCCATTCTGTGTTACTGCTTATGGTGATTCTCCATTAACTTTTTGTCCCCCTGATATCTACCACAACTCTCTCCATTCCACAGGGCCATTAGCAGGTCTGAGAATTAGTGATGATAAAAATTGGTTCCAGGTGTGTTGGCTGAAAAAACACACATGCTGTTTGAAACTTTGGTGCCAGGAAAATAGATATGCAAGTTACCTGAATATGTGGAGCCTATAACAGTGCTTTTCCTCATAGAATTAAAGGTAAAGCTTTTTAGAGTCATCATTGTTATGCATCCTTATTATTAAAAGGGAACAGTGTTTGTGCTTCTGTTTATTCTAGCTGTTATTTTGAGACTGTACTTTGTCATATTCTCCCAAAACTTCTGCTTTTTATTTTTGCCACAGATGTCTTTCTAACATTTCCCCCCTATTCCCCTGATTTCAGGTTCCCAGAGTGTCTAATGACTCCCCTTGTGTTTCCCAGAAGCCAGAGCAGGTCTGTTCAAACTGGGTTCAGCACACCAGCTTGCACCTGGCCAAAGAGCCAGCAGCTCATATACCAAAACAGAAAGAATAGGTGAGAATAATGTACTGCAACCTTTGTTTGCCCTTGTGATGAATTATATACATTTTCACAATACTAACATGTTTCAGTTTTTTTCCTTCAGACGGTTGTAGTTATTGATGATTTTCTGAGAACAGTAAATTGGTAAGTTTTAGGCTCTCTTTTACAAAGGTACACTAAATCAACGCATGTGCTAACTGTTAACGCTTGCATAGGATAACATGCACGCATTAACATTTACCATGTGATTCAAGCGGTGCCGTTTAGGGTGCCGTTAGTGTGTGCTAAATGTTAAAGCTTGCATGTTATCATATGGATGCATTAGCAGTTAGCGCATGCACTGATTTAGCGCACCTTTGTAAAAGACAGCCTAAAACTCACCAATAAACTCTTAATTTGTCTCAATCCATCTTCCTTTTTCTACAGCTTGCCTTCTCCTACCAGGAGCAGAGTATGGGACCTTAACAATTCTACCACAGTAACAACTTGGACCTAGGAGTGGCTTACTCTGCATACCTGTCATCTATCTCATTGAACTTCAGTTGCCTGATATTACACTTGCATGCTGCTTTCCTAGACTGTGCAATAAAAATTTTAAACTATTTTTCACCTTGTGCTTATTTATATTGAGTAGCAGCTAGGCATTAGTGTTTCCTTAATAAGCACCACTACAGCTACTTTGTCACACTGACCTTTGTCTTATCTAGTGTTCCATAAGGCCCAGACTGCAAAGGAGAGAAGTGGGGGAGGCCCTTAGGGGGTGGCAAACAGGGTAACTGGCATGTCTCCTGCCTCACAGCCTGCAACCAGCATAATATTTGAGAAAATGAGATTATATGAGAGCTGGAGAGTTTGAAAAGGTGCAACAAGGTGCCTTAACTTGGTGAGCCAGAAATGGCTTCTTTCAGTCAGGGGAGAAGTTTCCTACCCTGACAGCTTAAGATATGCTTAACTGCAGCCATTACGGCATGCTTTCAGCGCTTTGCTACAGAAGCACGCCATAGCTACTGCTGTAACAATGCCTAAACAGAACAGCATAATCAAACCAGAATTGCCATGATTTTAAGGCTCATTGTGTAGCACAGTGGTTAGAATGAAGGTTGGTGTGTGAGCCTGGTCTGGGTTCGACTCCCTCATGTACTTCAGATGACACAATACTCATTTTAATAAAAATTACAAGCTACAGACCAATCAAATATAATTTTCATCTCAAACAGCACATTAGCAATAAATTCCAAAAGTGGAATTTGCAATTGATAGAAACAGCAGTATTTGACTCCATGTCACATTTATTCAAGCATACTTGGGATTCTGGCTTTTGGGACCATGAAAGCAGTGCTTTAAGCCATTGCGCTACCAGTGTTTTGTCTCAGCTAAATGTGATATGATAGCTAAGCAGATGATACCTTAACAGATCACTAAGCTATGATATGAGAAGGGAGTCAGAGAAACTGGACTGGAAGGTGGTGTAGCTCAATGAGTAAAAGCTCTGTGCTGATCTTACAGAGTTTGTGAGTTCAACTCCCAGCTGTCTTTTATTTGTGGCATTGTACCTTGCAGGTGCACTTTGATGATCTCACAATGAGGTCAGCATTGTGCAGCTGCACACCTCCCTTTGCAATGAACTAGAAGCTACATTCAGGCCTGTTACCAGTTTTATTCTGTTTTTAAGCTTTGCCAAACGAAGTTATGGGCTTTCTTTACTTTGGAAAAATGAGCTGATTGCAGCAATTAGTGAGAAAGAAAGTGTTATGTAGAGCAAGAAACCCTAAAGCTATTATTTTCATGTGCTGTAATTAGCTAATAACATTGCTTCTTTAGGCAGTTTTAAATTCAATATGCTTGTAAGGATGTGTTCTGTTTATGTGCTGGCTGAATCACAGAATAAAATCCGTGAACTGTATTTATTAGATCACTTTGAAAACATCCAAAATCTGCCTAAATCCTATTCAGAGAAACGTCTATCTAAAGCCCAAAGCTCAACGGATGACCTAGAGGGCTGCCTAAATAGCATCTTTTCTACTAACATCTTTCTGAAGTCTAAACCACATCTATCTAAAGTTCAAACAGCTATTCTTTACACTGCTTCAAGGAGCTCATTGTACAATTGTTATACAGCTTATTATGTAGCACAGAGCTTCAACTTACACCCTTCTACACTGATGTTCGCAGTTCAACTCCCAGTCAGTATCTCTCACTGAAAATGAAATATTATAAATATCCTTTTAAAGATGGCATACTGTGTTACTTTTTTCTGTTTTTATTATGTGAAAGCTTACAATCCTGATATAATGAAGAAATAGAATATGACAGGGCAATAAGATCCTGCTTGTGTTGTCTCCTGGCATCTATCCTAGCAGAATTAACTGCCTATACGGAACAGTTTAATAAAACCAGAACTGCTATTCTTGTATGGCTTGTTGTTTAGCACATCGGATTAGAATGAAGGTTAGCGTGTTAGCATGTCACATTTTTTCAAGATTCACTCTGATGTTCCCAGTTCAAGTTCCAATTAAAATAATCCTCTATAATAAAACCCTATGCACACATGCGCACTAAGGAGGCCATGTTCCCTGCCACCGTAGTGTCTGCTTCCATGGCCAAATTCAATTTTCAATGCATGTGGCGGCTCATGACGGCTTGCAGCGCGTGGACAGATTTGAGAGGCGGTGGCGGTTTGACTCCTGCGATGCCGCTGCCAGGACGCCTCTTCTCACCCCCAGACCAGCAAATGCAGCAGCAGCAGGGCATTTGCTAGGCCGGACCACTTTGATAATGCGAGGTGGGTCAGCCTATCAAAAAGCCTGAGGCTGCCCGGGCTACCAGATGCTGGATAGAGGGAGCAGGGAAGGAAGAAGGCCTACTGCTGGACAGGAGGGAGGTAAAAGGAAGGGAGAAGGCCTACTGCTGGACAGGGGGAGCAGGGAAGAGGTGCTGCTGGACAGGGGGAGGTTAAATGAAGGGAGAAGGGCTGCTGCTGGACAGGGGGAGCAGGGAAGAGGTGCTGCTAGACAAGGGAGAGGTTAAATGAAGGGAGAAGGGCTGCTGCTGGACAGGGGAAGCAGTGAAGGGGTGCTGCTGGACACAGGGGAGGTAAAAGGAAGAGAGAAGGGCTACTGCTGGACAGGGGGAGAAGGCAACGGGTGGACAGCCGAGGAAAGAGAGAGACAGAAAGAAAGACAGACAGCAGCTAAGGAGAGAGAGACAAAAAGAAAGAGAGACATATATTCTAGCATCCGTTAATGTAACGGGCTTAAAGACTAGTATATTATAAATATCCTCTTAAAGATTGTATACTGTGTTTATATTATGTTAAAGCTTACAATCCTGAAATAATAGAACAGAATCGGTAAAACACACATTTTTACATATAACTAAATACATTGTAGTGACGTCCACCTGGCATCTAGAAATGGGAAAAAAAAATTTTGCAGACGCGTATCTGATGCCTATCTTACATCTAAGTAATGCGGAGCACGACTTGTGCTCCAAGGACATCTAAACCAAGCCTAAAGTTTGCAGAATTGGGGCCTGAATGACCATAATCTAACTTAGATAGTACAACAACATGAATTAGCATATGTAATGATTTCTCATCCAAAAAATCTCAAATAGGCTCTAAGCTGTCTCAAAACCCCAAAGCCTTTAGCAATCACAGATCAAACCTATTCCTCAAAATTCAAACGATAATCGATTATAATCCCCAGATACTATAATTATTTAGAGAAGATCTAATTGTTCATTGAATGAGAGGGATGTGTCTATGATGACACCTAAGATCTTAGAGGAAAACTCAATCTGTAGAGATGTCCTTGATCCAGTTTTGGACCAAGCCATAGGAGTTTAGTTTTGGCTTCATTTAATTTCATTTGAACAGAAAATGACCAAGCCTGCAATTTCATTATACACTGAATTATGTTTGCAGAAAGATTTTAAAGATTCAAGTCTACCTCAAGGAGGATGAAAATATCATCTGCGTACGTATACAAGGATTTGAAAATTGATGAGTGAAGATATTTCACATAGATATTGAAAAGGATGGGAGGCAAAGGCGATCCCTATGGGACTCCACATGACGGCTTCCATGGAAATGACATTATACCATCCACATTAACAGTATAAGATCATAATTGTAGGAAATTAGAAAACCAGCTTAAGACTGCATGCTCTAGGCCTATCAAAAAGTCATGATGGACAACATCAAATGCCACGGACAAGTCAAATTGTTTGTAATAAAATGGCAAATTTGTTATTCAAATGTAGTTGCTGAACCTTTAGGAGAAATCAGCAAAGTTTCAGTACTGAAATTTGGCCTAAAACCATGCCGATACGGCAAAAGAACAGAAAATCTCACCAAATAAGTGGAGAGTTGACTGGAGATTATAGATTTCATCATTTTAGTTAACAGCGGTATATTTGTAATTGGCCAATAATTTAATAGGATAGTTGGATCTAGGTCAGCTTTTTATAGCTTTTATAGCTTACAGTAACAGCTATATGGCCCATATCATTAGAAACCCCCCCAACTCCTAGGCAGAATTTATAAGTTCAGTTATCCACGTAATAGCTTGGGCAGGAATTCTCTCATATAAATATGAGGGAATAGGATCCAAGATATATTTACATTTCCTCAAATTATAACATAATTGCAAGATCTGCGTCTCAGTTACAGGTTCAAAAGTAACCCAAATTGAGTGAAGCTTTCATTACACTCAGTACATGTAAATGGTTTGTGCCCTGTGTGGATCATTTGGTGTCTTTTTAGATGTGAAAGTCGAGCGAAACTTTTATTACACTCAGTACATGTAAATGGTTTGTGCCCTGTGTGGATCCTCTCATGATTTTTTAGATCTGAAAGTCAAGAAAAGCTTTTATTAAACTCAGTATATGTAAATAGTTTGTACCCTGTGTGGATCATTTGGTGGCTTTTTAGATGTGAAAGCCGAGTGAAGCTTTTATTACACTCAGTACATGTATATGGTTTGTGCCCTGTGTGGATCCTCTCATGAGTTTTTAGATCTGAAAGTCGAAAGAAGCTTTTATTACACTCAGTACATGTAAATGGTTTGTACCCTGTGTGAATCATTTGGTGGCGTTTTAGATGTGAAAGACAAGTGAATCTTTTATTACACTCAGTACATGTAAATGGTTTGCATCCTATGTGAATCATTTGGTGGCGTTTTAGATGTGAAAGACAAGTGAAGCTTTTATTACACTCAGTAAATGTAAATAATTTGTACCCTGTGTGGATCCTATCATGATTTTTTAGATCTGAAAGTCGAGCGAAGCTTTTATTAAACTCAGTACATGTATATTGTTTGTCTCCTGTGTGGATCATTTTGTGTCTTTTTAGATTTGAAAGCCGAGTGAAGCTTTTCTTACACTCAGTACATGTATATGGCTTGTCTCCTGTGTGGATCATTTTGTGTCTTTTTAGATGTGAAAGCCGGGTGAAGCTTTTCTTACACTCAGTACATGTATATGACTTGACTCCTGTGTGGATCATTTTGTGTCTTTTTAGATCTGACCGCTGAGTGAAGCTTTTATTACACTCAGTACATATATATTGTTTGCCTCCTGTGTGGATCATTTTGTGTCTTTTTAGATCTGACAGCTGAGTGAAGCTTTTATTACACTCAGTACATGTATGTTGCTTGTCTCCTGTGTGGATCATTTTGTGTCTTTTTAGATGTGAAACCTGAGTGAAGCTTTTATTACACTCAGTACATGTATATGGTTTGTGCCCTGTGTGTATCCTCTCATGAGTTTTTAGATCTGAAAGTCGAAAGAAGCTTTTATTACACTCAGTACATGTAAATGGTTTGTACCCTATATGAATCATTTGGTGGCTTTTTAGATGTGAAAGCTGAGTGAAGCTTTTATTACACTCAGTACATGTAAATAGTTTGTACCCTGTATGGATCACTTGGTGGCTTTTTAGATGTGAAAGCCGAATGTAGCTTTTATTACACTCAGTACATGGAAATGGTTTGTGCCCTGTGTGGATCATTTTGTGTCTTTTTAGATTTGAAAGCCGTGTGAAGCTTTTATTACACTCGATAGAGGTAGATGGTGTCACATTTTTATGATCTCTTTTGTGTAGCTGAAGTTCTTTTTTGTGGGTTTTTCCTTTCCTCTTACCATGGTGGAATTTAGAAGTCACTTTATCACTGTTTTTAATTTGGAAGGGTTCCTCCGCTAGGTGTCTCTGGTCCACAGGGATGTAACTCAGATCCCTGTCATTTCTCTCACACTTCCTGACTCCATCCCTTGAGACGTCTGTAGGGTCTCTCTGGTTCTTTGATTCCTGCTTATAATTCTTTGTGTTAATCTTCTCAGTTCCCTGGGAAATATTCTCACACACATTTTCTGACTGTGTTTGGATTTGTTCCTTTTCTACCGGATCTTCTCCTTTATTTTTTTCTCTCTTCCATTCGTGTTGTTCCATTTCTACCGGATCTTCTTGATTCTTTTCTCTCTTCCATTCGTGTTGGATCTGATGATCTGCTGGATATAAACAGAAGGTATTTCTTATGAGTTAGAAAACAGTAGTGGCTTCTATAGATTCCATCATTTTAGTTAACAGCAGTATATTTGTAATTGGCCAATAATTTAACAAGATAGTTGGATCTTGTTTAGCGCACGCGCTGCGCCATCCTCACTCCTAGGTGCTTAGGAATATTGAAAATGATGCAGATATTTCCAAATCAGATATTGGTTTTATTTTATCATAACAATGTTCAGGAGGCATCTGCATCAGGAGATTTCATATAAAGTCAGGCATGTCAATGTGCATCTCTCCTGACAAATGATTCTCAAAGAACTGCTCTCACAAGGTTCACTTTTATATTTTTGTAATGCTTAGTATGACATCACACCTGTCAACCAATCAGCCTACAGAGGCTGTCCTTAGGTTTTTTGAACAAAGAAAATTCCTTTTACATAGTTACAAGCTCAAAATCATATTTTTGTTTACATCAATTTCTGAATGCACAACACATTATAACACCAAATGAACACTTTGTCATTCTCAAAAAGTTTAAATCAAGGAGCCTTTCTGGGTTTGCAGAACCCATGCTTGAAAAACTAACAGCTTCAAGTTTCACTACCACATTTCTAAGTGGGCTACAAGTGCCCTCCCTTTACAAGTTTCCATGGCAGGCTAGCTGAAAGATCAGATAGGTGAAACTACAGATGTTCCTCTCAGGATTTCTCCTTAAAGTTTCTTGAATCTTATATATGTAAAACATTTGAAATTAAATACAAATCATTCTATCACACATCATTTTCACACCTAGGGATCCCTTCACTCACACCCACATGCAATACTCCTATTTCATTCCTGATCAATACTGCATTCAAAACCTATTCAAGAAAGATTTTTTTCTATATCCAGCATTGGAATGTCAGGACCATCTGTTAATACTTAAGCCATGAGGTCTCTCCTATTCCCCCTAGGCATAGCCGTCCTCACAAAGAACACTAGAATCACAGGCCTTTTTTAAACGGGAAAACTGCAGTATGTTTTACACCAGGGATGTCCAACCTTTTGTCTTTCCTGGGCCGCATTGGCAGAAAAAAATGTTTCTGGGGCCACGCAAACGCTGTGAGTGCCTCTCTCCCTCCCTCCCTCTCTCTCTCCCTGACAACAGTGTTTTCTTTGCCCTCCAGCCTCCTGTGTTGCAGCAGCTGTGACTACAACTTCACAATTCAAGTCTCCAGCATCATGACTCGCCTGCCTCCTACCATCTCGTGGGATCTTCAATCCTCCTGTGAGTGGCTCTCTCCCTCTCCCTCCCTCCCTCACCCTCCCTCTCTCTCTCTCTCCCTGACAACAGTGTTTTCTTTGCCCTCCAGCCTCCTGTGTTGCAGCAGCTGTGACTACAACTTCACAATTCAAGTCTCCAGCATCATGACTCACCTGCCTCCTACCGTCTCGTGGGATCTTCAATCCTCCTGTGAGTGGCTCTCTCCCTCTCCCTCCCTCCCTCTCTCTCTCTCCCTGACAAGTGTTTTCTTTGCCCTCCAGCCTCCTGTGTTGCAGCAGCTGTGACTACAACTTCACAATTCAAGTCTCCAGCATCATGACTCGCCTGCCTCCTACCATCTCGTGGGGATCTTCAATCCTCCTGTGAGTGGCTCTCTCCCTCTCCCTCCCTCCCTCACACTCCCTCTCTCTCTCTCTCCCTGACAACAGTGTTTTCTTTGCCTTCCAGCCTCCTGTGTTGCAGCAGCTGTGACTACAACTTCACAATTCAAGTCTCCAGCATCATGACTCGCCTGCCTCCTACCATCTCAGCTCCCATGTCTGGACTTGGCTTGCCAGCTCTCCTTTGATGATCAGAAAAATGTGACATCATATCTATACTTTTAAAAAGACATTTTAATGTACAGTTTATTGAAAAAAAAGCACAACTGCGTACAGGATAAATGCAAAACCTTATCAAACATAAGTGTTAATTTACATGGCTGTGTCAACTAGGTAGAATTTGTAACGCTACAAGATTGACAGCTTATCTTGTTTAGAGATGTTTTTAATAGAGTAGAACACTTATCATTCTTAATCCTTTAAGTATAAATTAGATGAAATGCATAGAGGTGATATGTTAACATCTTTCCTTTTGTGCACACACAATGTGATTGCTGTATAAGGTGTACACCTGGCGTAATTTTAGTCACCCATATCCCTGTATGCCTCTTGTAAGGAGTTGCGCATTTAGTTTGCTTTAAATCCAGAACTACTTACCATTAATAAAACAGGGGCACTGGTCTCCTGAAGTAATAGCATGTATTTAATACGTACTTCCTTTTTTTGTTTGTTTGTTTTTTCAATAATTTTATTGAATATTATAAGTAATATACAAAAAGCAGTTCAAATACATAAAAATTGAATAAAAAATAATGGTGTATAAACAAAAGAAACCATAATTGCATTCATTTGCATATAACAGATTAGTAAGAAGAATTCAGAGTATTTGAAACTGCTAAGAAAAGAAATAGAAAGGGTAGAGAAGCAGAGATAATGAAGTAAAAGAAAAAAGAGAGATAAAGAAAGAGAGAGAGATAGAGAGATAGAGAGAGAAAGAGAGAGAGGCAGAAGTGTCTACGAGGCAGAGTGAACATATGAATCTAAGAATGACCAAGGTGATTTATTTCGCACCAAATTTGTAGAGAAACGGGATATCATGTTCTTTTCATATGCATATGATTCGAATTTGTGGTACATGCTCAAAGAGTTCCACCAAAAGGTGTAGTCTAGTAGTGTGGATGACTTCCAATTTTTCAAAATGTGCATAAGAGCTGTCACAAACATGGTGTCAATGAGTTTAGGAGGACAGTTTGATAGTGCAAAACAAGGATGTTGAGAACGAAGGATTATAATGTCCATGGAAATATCTTCTGAACATTTGGTAATAGATTTTATCCCAGGACAAGCAGGCAGCATATTCTTGACTGATGGGTGACGGCACCGACGGAGCCCCGGTACGGACAATTTTAGAGTGATTGCACTCTAAGAACTTTAGAAAGTTCTAGCTAGGCCGCACCGCGCGTGCGCGAGTGCCTTCCCGCCCGACGAAGGCGCGCGGTCCCCAGTTTTCTTAATTCCGCGGAGCTAAGAAGACGCGTGTTTCCAACGGCTGTTGGAAAATTTTTTCTTATTCACTTGCCTTCCCGCTCGCGCGTATTTTTCTCTTCATATTTTCTTTTCTTTTCTTTCTTTCTTTATTTCGTTTGTGTAAAAAAAAAAAGATCGTTTTATTTTTCATTTTTTTCGATCTGCCCCGGCGGGGCCTGTTGGCACCATCGAAGCCTCGGGCTTCGATTTTGCTACAGCAGTTTTTCCATTCATGCCCCCGTCACCGGGTTTCAAAAAGTGTCAGCGGTGTGCACGCCCTATATCCCTCTCCGACCCGCACAAGTGGTGCCTTCAGTGTCTGGGTCCGGACCATAGGGCTGAAACCTGCACCCGCTGTAGTTCTTTACAAAAAAGAACGTTAAAAAATCGACAAATTCAACAGCAGATCCTTTTTGGTACCGCTATGGAAGTTACACCGGTATCGACGTTGACGATTTCTTCCAAATCGACACCGACTGTCTCGGCACCGCAAGATACATCGCCGGTGTCGACTCCTGTAGGTAAGCCGGCTAAGAAGCCTTCCCCTACTGTTCTAGGGCCGCCAGTCGAGCATGCAGTGAGCCAAGTCCTGCAGACTGAGCGCCGGCCCCGTAAGCGCTCCGCTCCCATTGAAGTCACTGCCTCGTCATCGGCTTCGACTTCACCCGAGCGTCGAGCGGCACCGAAGGTACCGAGCAAGAAAAAACCGGTACCGGTGCCATCGGGACCAACGTTGGATGAGCGCATTGCCTCTATCCTCCAGGTCCAACTTAAGGAGCAACTCCAACACTTGCTCCCGGCTCTGTTGACTCCGAATCTTCCAGTGTCGGTACCTAGTGAGCCTTCGGTGCCGACTGTCGATCAGCCTCTTTTATTGACATCGACTTTGTCGGCGCCGCACAAATCTCTGTCCATGCCTGTTCTGTCAGCGGAACCGAAGCGGCGTACTACTCCTACGATTTCTGACCCGGTACCGTTCTCTGAACCCCGTACCGTACTACACTCCCCGGGGACCGTTTCCACCCGTTCAGGGAAATCGGTACGCAAGACTAAGCATACTGAAACATCTACTCCACTTTCTCAGGGCCGTCTCCAATCGGTACGGGACCCTGACTTGTGGGACGGCTCTGATGATCCCCTCGGTACCGAGGAAGATTATTCATCTGATGAGGATGATCCATCGGTACAGGATCCTGCTGCTAAGCCAGAGCACTCCTCCTTCACCAAATTTTTAAAGGAGATGTCAGACACCCTTTTCTATTCCTTTAGAGTCTGACTCTAAAAAATCCAAGGCATTTCTGGATGCTTTGGATTTTGACCAACCTCCTAAAGAGTTTTTGAAGTTGCCCCTCCATGACATCTTGAGGGAAACTTTTTATAAGAATTTGGAAACTCCTTTGACGATCCCAGGAGCCCCAAGAAAACTGGAATCTCTTTATAAAGTGATTCCAATTCCAGGATTTGACAAACACCAACTTCCCCATGAATCTCTGCTGGTGGAGTCAACCCTGAAAAAATCTGCAGGAGCTAGTGTATACGCCTCTGTCCCTCCTGGCAGAGAAGGAAAGGCCATGGATAAATTTGGAAAACGCCTTTACCAAAATGCGATGTTGGCCAACCGTTCAGGTAATTACGCATTCCACTTCTCTTTTTACCTGAAGCATCTCATTCAACAGGTGACCTCTTTTCAAAAGTATATTCCGGACCGTAAACTTCCTGCTTTTCAGCAATGTACCTCTAGTCTTTTGCAACTCAGAAAGTTTATGGTCCGTTCAATTTATGATACTTTTGAACTGACATCAGGGGCTACTGCTATGTCTGTGGCAATGAGAAGGTTGGCATGGCTACGTGTCTCAGACCTGGATGTAAACCACCAGGACCGGCTTGCCAATGCGCCCTGCCTAGGGGATGAGCTATTTGGGGAGTCCATGGATACCACCACGCAAAAGCTCTCCGCCCATGAAACTAGGTGGGACACCTTGTTGAAAAACAAGAAGAAACCTCCTCCTCCTCGTCCATTCAGGCAACAATCTTCATATCAAAGGAGGTTTTCTGCTCGACCGGCTCAGCCTCATCCCCCTCAACCTCGCAGACAGCGTCAACAACAGCAACAGGCCCGTCAGCAACAACAACCTACTGTAAAGCCTGCTCCTCAACCTAAGCCGACACAGCCCTTTTGACTCTCTTCTCCAGGGCATTGCCAGTCTTCCTCCCTCCTGTCCTCTACCTCAGCCCATAGGAGGTCGACTCCATGTTTTTCTTTCTCGCTGGGAAGCAATCACCTCCGACCAGTGGGTACTTGCTATCATCGCCCACGGCTACTCCCTAAACTTTCAGACTCCTCCACCATTAAGTCTGCCAAAAGAGTCTGCTTCCAACAAGGCTCAGTCCCTCCTCCTCGCTCAGGAGGTTCAATCCCTCCTTCTTCTCAATGCCATCGAACCAGTTCCTCAGGACCAGCAAGGCCTGGGATTTTATTCCCGGTACTTTCTCGTACCCAAAAAGACCGGAGATCTCAGACCAATATTAGATCTCAGGGATCTCAACAAATGTCTGGTCAAGGAGAAGTTCAAGATGTTATCTCTTGCCACCCTATACCCTCTTCTCTCTCAGGAAGACTGGCTATGTTCCCTCGATCTCAAGGAGGCGTATACTCACATCCCAATTCATCTGACGTCCAGACAATATCTTCGCTTCCTTGTCAACCAACATCATTACCAATACAAGGTGTTACCCTTCGGCCTAGCCTCCTCTCCCAGGGTATTCACCAAATGTCTGATTGTGGTCGCAGCTTATCTCCGCTCCCACAACTTTCAAGTCTTCCCTTATCTGGACAACTGGCTCATCAAGGCTCATTCTCCTCTGGCCGTTCAGATTGCCACCAATCAGACCATTCACTTCCTTCGACTGTTGGGGTTCGGAATCAATCTACCCAAGTCGCACCTCATTCCAACTCAGCGACTTCAATTCATTGGAGCCATTCTGGATACTATTCGGATGAGGGCGTTTCTTCCTCCAAACCGCCTTCACACCATCCTTTATCTCTGTTAGCAGGTGTTCCAGCAAACTTCCATCTCTGCAAATCACATGATGGTGCTCTTGGGACACATGGCCTCCACAGTACATGTCACACCCTTCGCACGTCTCCACCTGCGTACTCCTCAATTGACCTTAGCGACCCAGTGGTCCCAAGCGACGGATCCTTGTTCACAACTCATATCTGTGACCTCGTCTCTTCGACAGTCGCTTCTTTGGTGGTTGACATCCTCAAATCTATCCAGAGGTCTGCTGTTCCATCTACCTCCTCATCAACTGGTCATCACCACGGATTCCTCCCCCTATGCATGGGGAGCTCACTTGAACGAGTTCCAAACTCAGGGGTTTTGGTCTACCCAGGAAAAGAAACACCACATCAATTTCCTGGAACTCAGAGCGATATTTTACGCCCTCAGAGCTTTTCAACATCTTCTTTTTCCTCATTTGCACAGAAAACCAAGTTGCAATGTACTACATCAACAAACAGGGAGGGACGGGATCCCGTCCCTTGTGTCAGGAAGCTCAAATGATTTGGACCTGGGCGACTGCTCGTCACCTATTCCTGAAGGCAGTCTACATCCAAGGGGAACAGAATTGCTTAGCAGACAATCTCAGCAGAATTCTTCAACCTCACGAATGGACTCTCGACCCCTCGACTCTCCAGTCCATTTTCTCTCAATGGGGCACACCTCAAGTGGATCTTTTTGCAGCTCCCCACAACCATCAACTGCCCCTGTTTTACTCCAGACTTTACTCTCCTCACCGTCTGGAACCCGATGCATTTCTCCTGGATTGGACCAATCTCTTCCTTTATGCATTCCCTCCTCTTCCGCTCATGCTGCGCACATTATTCAAGCTCAAGAGGGAACAAGCCACCATGATTCTCATCGCTCCACGGTGGCCCAGGCAGCATTGGTTCTCCCTTCTGCTTCAACTCAGTTCCAGGGAACCCATACCTCTTCCACTGTTTCCTTCACTACTTACACAGCATCAGCAAACTCTACTTCATCCCACCTGACAGCTTGGTATCTCTCGGGCTGACTTCGGCTCACGCTATCCTTTCTCAGCCTGTCCGTTCTATTATTGATGCCTCCAGGAAACCGTCTACTCTTCAATGTTACCAACAAAAGTGGTCTCGGTTTTCTTCCTGGTGCCTGTTACATCACCATAATCCCATGTCTACAGCAGTGGGACTGGTGTTGGACTATCTTTTGTCCTTATCTGACTCTGGTCTTAAATCCTCTTCGATAAGAGTTCACCTTAGTGCTATTGCAGCTTTTCATGAGCCGATTCATGGAAAACCCCTCTCAGCTCATCCCTTGGTTTCAAGGTTCATGAAGGGCCTTTTCAATGTGAAGCCACCTCTTAAGGCCCCTCCTGTTGTATGGGATCTTAATGTGGTTCTTTCTGCGTTAATGAAGCCTCCTTTCGAGCCTTTGGCCACAACGCATTTTAAATTTCTAACTTGGAAAGTGGTCTTTCTTATAGCTCTCACTTCTGCCAGGAGGGTCAGTGAGCTCCATGCACTGGTGGCTGATCCACCTTTCACTGTTTTTCACCATGATAAGGTCGTCCTCCGTACACATCCAAAATTCCTTCCTAAGGTGGTGTCTGAGTTTCATCTTAACCAATCCATCGTTCTACCTGTTTTTTTCCCAAAGCCTCATTCTAATCCAGGTGAACAGGCTTTGCATACCTTGGATTGTAAACGTGCTCTGGCTTACTATCTTGATCGCACCAAACCTCACAGATCATCTCCTCAACTGTTTTTGTCCTTTGATCCTAACAAGTTGGGTCATCCTGTATCTAAACGCACCCTGTCCAATTGGCTTGCTGCTTGCGTTTCATTCTGTTATGCTCAGTCGGGCCTGACACTGGAAGGTTCTGTCACGGGCCACAAGATTAGAGCTATGGCAGCGTCTGTAGCTTTCCTCCGTTCCACTTCCATTGAGGAAATCTGCAAGGCTGCTACTTGGTCCTCAGTTCATACTTTTACATCTCACTATTGTCTGGATGCATTCTCCAGACGGGATGGACACTTCGGCCAATCTGTTTTACAAAATTTGTTTTCCTAATGGCCAACCTTCCCTCCGTCCCTCTTCTTGTTAGCTTGGAGGTCACCCATCAGTCAAGAATATGCTGCCTGCTTGTCCTGGGATAAAGCACAGTTACTTACCGTAACAGGTGTTATCCAGGGACAGCAGGCAGATATTCTTGCGTCCCTCCCACCTCCCCGGGTTGGCTTCTTAGCTGGCTTATCCTAACTGGGGACCGCGCGCCTTCGTCGGGCGGGAAGGCACTTGCGCACGCGCGGTGCGGCCTAGCTAGAACTTTCTAAAGTTCTTAGAGTGCAATCACTCTAAAATTGTCCGTACCGGGGCTCCGTCGGTGCCGTCACCCATCAGTCAAGAAAATCTGCCTGCTGTCCCTGGATAACACCTGTTACGGTAAGTAACTGTGCTTTATGGTGTCCCAGATACGAATCCAAAAGGAATGAACCATAGTGCAGTGAAGAAGCATGTGATCCAGAGTTCCAGGCTCTTTCAAACAGTTCTAACAAGTAGGATCTTGTTTCAGTTTCGCTTTCCACATTCGAAATGGAGTCCATATTGCATTCCACATAACAAAGAACATTGATTGTGAAACTCTTGAGGATAATAGAGGACGATTTGTAGATGACCAGAAGAGTTCCCAGTCTATTTCAGAAAGTGTGGTCATTAGGATAGAACCCCAATGGTTCATGGATTGAGGTGTAAAGGTGAAGGTATGGTCTCTTAAAATACTATAAAAAAGAGATATCGCCTTACCTTTCAGTAAAGCTAAAGTAGACCAGTGACGAATAGTTTGTTGAGAGGTCATAAAGTCAGGGCGCATTTGAACATTAGATAGTATTCCAGTAAGCGTAAGCCATTGAGGATATATAGAGGATGGGAGTGAGTTTACAGAACAAAAAGTATCAAATGGGACAAATGAAGTGGAGGAGATCAATTGATGGACAAACCACACACCCGCCTGCTGCCACCTCTTCCATGAAAGAGATCTACCCTTATTTTGAATTTTAGAATTATTCCAAAGGGACATGAGTGGGCTTTCAGCAACAGAGATCTCAGCCGCTGCATCTAATAGTTGAAAAGCATGTTGCGTTGCACTTAGCAAAGAATACTTTCTCAAGTGTCTAGGTATCGACACTGTAAGGAAGCTGGAGATGTGTAGTGGTGCACATAAAAAGCATTCCATTTCAAACCATGCTGGTTGATCCTGTGGATAAGAATCAACAATCCAATGAGCTCCGTATTTGGCTAAGGATGCGATGTAATAATAATAAAAATCAGGTAAATTTAAACCACCTTTAATCTTAGAGGCCTTCAGCTTGGCGAGAGCAATACGAGGTTTTTTCTTGTTCCAAATAAATTCAGAAATTTTCATATTAAGCCAATGAAAGAGCGACTTATGGCAGAGAAGGGGAAGCATAGATAGAGTATAATTAATTTGTGGGGCTAAGGTCATTTTAATGGAGACTATTCTACCCCACCAGGACAAGTAAAGCGGGGACCAACGAGATGTAGTACTTAACACCAAGTTTTTGATTTTAGATATATTGAGATCCTGAGCAAGTAATGGGTCTTTATGTATTAAAATCCCCAAATATTTTACAGCTCCTTGTGACCATGGAAAAGGAAAATGAGCTAGATCTGAGGAGGAAATGTCTGATCCTGTGATTGGTCTAGCCATTGATGCCGAGAAGGCCTTTGACCGAGTGGAGTGGCCTTTCTTATTCCGAGTTCTGAAATGGTACAACTTTGGTTCTTTCTTTACAAACTGGATAGAAACATTATACAGACAACCCACGGCTCGTATTCTGATTAACAATTCTCTCTCTAATAGATTTTCCCTCCATAGAGGTACCCGTCAAGGCTGTCCCCTCTCACCACTATTATTTGATTTAGCTTTCGAACCTCTATTGTCAATTATCCGACAATGTTCCTTAATTAAAGGTGTTCCCATGTCCAGTAGAGATATTAAATTAGCAGCTTATGCTGACGATGTTCTTCTCTTTCTCAAGGATCCTCTTGTCTCTATACCTCATTTTATCCACATCGTCTCTCAATACTCTCAAATATCTGGATATTCTGTTAATTGGGAGAAATCAGAGATCTTTCCGTTAAATGATCACATTTCCTCCTCAGATCTTAATACGTACTTCCTGAGCGCAGTGTCAAGGCACTAGCATTGAACAGGTGCGCCAGTTTTCCCCAGGCCCTGTCCATGTTGATGGGGAACAGCAGTTTAGCATTAAGCGACATGTACTCAGTTAATCAGAGTACTTCACTCTTGGAGAATTTGGGCTTGTGCACACAAAATCCATAATAGGAAGCCATCTTCTCTGTGAATCTATGACATTTTTGCAAAGTACTCAGTTAATCTAAGTACCTCACCACCAACCACCCCTGTTTCAGCGACCGCTATTGTGGCTCACACTGCACACAGACACACACACTCTGACTGAATGAGAGCCAGAGTCAGTTTTCTCCACACTCTGTCCATTTTTCAAATGTTCCTGTGCTTGATGGGGAACAATACTTTAGCATTGAACAAGAAGTGCTAGATTTATGTATGTATCTCTATATATGATCTTTTAAAGTTCATGGCCTTTTACATCCTCCAGTTCAAACACTGAAGCTCAAGGCTTTTATAGCTAAAGCATACAGGAAACTTCCCTTTCTGTGAATTTAGGCTTTCGCACTGGAGTTTCATCCACTCCCTGTCAATTTCTACAATGTTCCTGTGCTTACCCTTGCAGTCATAATATCTCTGCTGACTAATAATTTTTTTAAGCATTAACAGTTCTTCATATACTTCTGACACAACATGCATTTATTTCTTCAGATGAGAGTGAGGATGTGGAACAATAATTGTCTTTTCAATTTACGATTGCTTTTAATGTTCAATTCTCCAATATTCCTGTGCTTGCCCTTGATGAGGAAAAATACTTTCTCATTGAAAGAAAAGTACTCTATATGTGTATATGTACTATACTTATGTATGTATATAATCTTTTACATTCTCCAGTTCAAACACTGAATCTCAAGCATACAGAATCCTTCTCTTTCTGTGAATTTAGGCTTTTGCCCTCATCATCATCCTATTTTTAGACCATGTAATTGTCTTTTCAATTTCAAACTTCTTATAATAATCTTTATCATTCAATGTTATTATTTGCTGTTCACATCATGTTTACTTGTGTTCAATAATACTTACTTTGCATTTAACTTTGCCCTGGGGGACCTATGTTATCCATTCTATATGTTCACTGTATTATGCTTTCCTCAATAACACAGTTACCCAGAAATAAAAACATTATAATGCAACTATTGATTCCAGAATTTATTTTACACTCACAAACTCCAATGACATTATGAACTTATAATGACTAAGGTTGCCATTTAACAAATTGGTTATTATTCTCTTTTAACATATTAACCCTTTCAGGACCAAGGGACATATTTGTCCCATAACTTTAAAATCCTATAAATTTTGATTGGGATAGTCTACAGTTCTAAATTTGATATGTACGGATTCCATATGATACTGCCTTTATGTAAACAAACTGGTTCCGACATTCATTCATTAGCGTCGTTGCCAGATTGACGAGAAGATTCACTTGCCACACTGTCCATAAGCCAGAAGTGTGATTTAAAAAAAAAAAAAAAAATAATGATATTTCACAAAAAAAATCAATTTTTTGGCATCTGCAAGCCCTTTTTACCATAAAAATGTCGTCAAAACCACAAAAATTGGCCTACGATCCTTATGGTCCTGAAAGGGTTAAGACACTTCATAAAATTAATAACTAGAAGGCTGCAAACAAATTGTGGACAGTTTTGTTTGGTTTTTATTCGGGGGGGGGGGGGGGTTCAGTGAAGCTTGTCTTTAATCTTTGGAATCTGTTGGACCTGAAGACAACTGAGCGTGAAGACGACAGAGCGTGAAGACACTTATTGTAAGTTTGAAAATGAATAACAATTTAAACAAAGAAAAAGAGATAATGACCTTCATAAACACTTTAAACATATATTCTGTCATGTAAAGATCATTAAGCAAATTCAGCTTTACAAAATTTTAACAATTCATACAACAAACATATCATGCAAAACAAACACAAATAAATGATTACTTAGAAATAATGAAACTTAGCATTTGACAGATGGATCAGATGAATAGACACTGCAGGCATCAGACTATGGGCATTTCATTATGACCCCATTGCAAACACCCACTATGCCCATTTACCTTCCACTATTACAGGTCTCACAGTCCCCAATGAATGTGTCTGGTAACGGGACAAAAACACCTGGGTCAAAAATTGAGAACTATCCCAAAATCTGCAGCCTGGAACTGGGTAACCTGGCCACCCTGTTACTTTGATTTATTAAACTCTTTTTCCAAATAGAGAATGACACAGGGACACAGGACCTAAATTTCCCCCATCCTGTCCCTGCGAGTTGTGTCGCTGTCCTTGTCCCTCTCCCATTCCTATCAGCTCTGCTTTAACGGTGCCAGGTCAAGAGCACGTCAGGACAAAGGCCGCGTGCAGACAACTGAGCGCAGTGCGGAGGCACGTGCCGAACAAAATTAATATTTTTAAGGTCTCCGACGGGGGTGTGGAGGGGGGGAAAACCCCCCACTTTACTTTATACAGATTGCGCCACGTTGTGAGGGCATTGTGGGGGGTTTGAGGGAATGTAACTCCACACATTTTACTGAAAACTTCACTTTTTCCCTAAAAAACAGGGAAACAGTTAAGTTTCCAATATAATGAGGGAGGTTACAAACCTCCAAACACCCCACAACGCCGCCGCAATCTGTATTAAGTAAACTGTGGGGGTCCTTTTTCTTCGGCGCATGCTTCAGTCTTGCGCTCAGTTGCTGGCGCTGAGTTGTCTTGCGCTCAGTTGTCTTGCGCTCTGTTGTCCTGCGCTCAGTTGCTGGCGCTGAGTTGTCTTGCGCTCAGTTGCTGGCGCTGAGTTGTCTTGAGCTGAGTTGTCTTGCGCTCAGTTGCTGTCGCTGAGTTGTCTTGCACTGAGTTGTCTTGCGCTGAGTAGTCTTGCGCTCAGTTGCTGGCGCTGAGTAGTCTTGCGCTCAGTTGCTGGCGCTGAGTAGTCTTGCGCTCAGTTGCTGGCGCTGAGTAGTCTTGCGCTCAGTTGCTGGCGCTGAGTTGTCTTGCGCTGAGTTGTCTTGCGCTGAGTTGCTGGCGCTGAGTTGTCTTGCGCTCAGTTGCTGGCGCTGAGTTGTCTTGCGCTGAGTTGCTGGCGCTGAGTTGTCTTGCGCTCAGTTGCTGGCGCTGAGTTGTCTTGCGCTGAGTTGTCTTGTGCTGAGTTGTCTTGCGCTCACTTGCTGGCGCTGAGTTGTCTTGCGCTCACTTGCTGGCGCTGAGTTGTCTTGCGCTCAGTTGCTGGCGCTGAGTTGTCTTGCGCTGAGTTGTCTTGCACTCACTTGCTGGCGCTGAGTTGTCTTGCGCCGAGTTGTCTTGCGCTGAGTTGTCTTGCGCTCAGTTGTCCCACTCGTGCACATTTCGGGAAATAATTTGCGCTCAATTGTCTTGCGCTCAAATGTCTTACGCTCGGTTGTCTTTGCGCTCACTTGTCTTAACGCTCAATTGTCTCGCGCTGAGTTGTCTGTGCGCGATTGTCTTGCGTGCAATTGTGTATGAACCGAAAATTTGCTTGTATTGAAAGTTCCTCATGGGCGGTAGGTTCAGCTGAATTCTGTTACGGATTCTTCTGGATGTGGACCAGGTCGCTGAGAATATCTGTATAAGGGGAGCAGCCGAGTTTCCATGCCATATGTTGTGTAGGACACATGATATTTTGAAGTTTATCCAGGATGATATTGGAAGCCAGTGTAGTTGTTTGAGGAAGGTCAAGATCGAATCATATTTCTTTAGGTTGAAAATCAGTCTTGGAGATGCTTCCTACGCCAAAGGAATTGTCCTGGAAAAAGTTGGTGTAGAGGCTAAACAGCCCAACTCTGCTATCAGGAAGTGTGTCGGAGTGCAGCTGATCAAGAACCGCAAGAAAATTACAGCTTTTGTTCCCAATGATGGTTGTTTGAACTTCATTGAAGAAGTTCTGGTTGCTGGTTTTGGCCGTGCCGGTCATGCAGTTGGTGACATTCCTGGTGTCCTGTTTAAAGTTGTGAAAGTGGCTAATGTTTCCGTGTTAGCCTTATACTAAGGCAAGAGAGACCAAGATCATAAATTAATTCTGATGCTAATAAAACTCTTCCTTTCATGAAAAAAAAATAAAATTAAAAATTAAGAAAATCAGTCTTACTGCTGTGTTCTGGATGAGTTGAAGTTTATTCATTAGTGTGGAGTTGACACCCGAGTAGACAGAATTGCAGTAGTCCAGTTGAGGCAGGACCATTATCTGGATGATCAGTGCAAAGTGATGTGGATGAAAGTTTGGCCTAGTGAGTCGTAGTTGCCTCATTGTGTAGATGGTCTTTTTCTGAAGATTAGAGATTTGTGGTTCCATCGTGAGGGTAACCAAAATAACAAATACAAAAAAGGTGTGTTAAAACTTGTCAAAAGCCAAAATCACCTTAGTGAAAAGCACCCAAAAAGTACAAAACTTGTTTAGTTCGTGTCATAACTGTAAATTTATAAATTTGTAGATTTAATCTATTTATTGTTAAATCTTTTCAGGCACTGTCTTGTGGCAAATCCCCTGACGAAGCCAGTATTGGTGAAACAGTGGCCCCGTCGGATACTTACTGCAGTGCTTCTCTCTCACAGATAAGTGCGGTTTATTTCATATGCACTACTGTGACAATGACTAATACAGACACGGTTAGAATTCTTAAAATTATTTAAAACTTTATAAAAAATTAAATTATTATATTTAAAAAAGTGAGTACAGAGAGTCACGTGATGTGCTGGACCGGGTAAGACGTGACTTACTCATGCTCTGGGGCCTCAAGTCTCTTCGTGAATAACTTCTTTACCTTTTCGGGTCCCACTTCTCCCCTGACCATCGGGGTGGTGTATGGACGGGTTTCTCCAGCGCGCTAGCCCTGTCATGAGCGCCAAGTCCGGCCGCGGTACTAAAGATCGGGAGACGAGGTCGGCGCGGCTGGATTCCAAGATGGCGGCGGCGGGAGACTTGGGTTCCGCGCTCCCCTTATCGGAGGCACATATTGCCGCTCTGTCAGCGTCGGTGGTGCGGGCGTTGGATTCCCGCTTCGACCAGCTCTCCTCCCAGCTCGCGTCGCTTGAGTCCCTCTTGGGGGAAACCACCAGACGCACAGGAGAGCTGGAACACAGAGTCTCGATGGTTGAAGACTCCCACGTGGCATCGGCGGTGGATGTGGCGTCCCTGAAGGCCCAGCTCCAGAAACAAGCAGACAAGCTGGAGGATCTCGAGAATCGCTCGAGAAGGGACAACCTCCGTTTGGTGGGTCTCCCAGAGACAGTTTCTGAATCTCGCCTATTAACTGTGCTGGAGTCGTGGCTCCAGTCTGCACTACCCCTTCCGGCTGGAGTGGGTCCTCTGCAGCTTGATAGAGCGCACCGCCTGGGCCGGCGCACCGATGACCGTGATCGCGCTAGGGTTACCATATTCAAGGTACATCACTCAGCGGTCAAAGCAGAGCTGATGAAACAGTACCGCCAACATCGGAATACCCTTCTTTATGAGGGGACTCCGGTGCGCCTCTTCCAAGACTACTCGCCAGCCCTGCAAGAGCGTCGTCGTCGCTTCTCTAGAGTGTGCTCGGAGCTGTTTGATCGAAAGCAGCGCTTCCAACTTCTGTATCCAGCACAGTTGAAGATTTGGACCTCTAAAGGGTGGGCAACCTATGCCTCGGCGGAGGCAGCTCAAGCCTACATTGATGCTTTGCCGGGAGAGTCTGGGCCTTCTTCCTCAGCCCCCTGAGCACTGGGCATGGCTGGAGCGTCCTGTTCCAGACTCATGGCTAATGGTGTTTCTGGCTTCTTGTTGGGGCTGGCCCTGCGGTGCTTTCTTGGTTTCCTGGCACCTCCTGTATTTGGCATATATTGACATGGGCTGGGTTTTCCACTGACTACTTATGAGGTTGTCCTAAGCCCCACAGTCCGTATGCCTGCACCATGATTTGGACTTCCTGACTCTTGTTTGTTACCCTCTGGTACTTGTGTTACATATTTGTGTCTCTTACTATTTGTATCTGCTGTTTTGATGTGAATGACTGCGGTTTAGTCAACTTTGTTGGATGTTTGTTCTGGGACGGGCTGCTTGGGGACGTTGGTTTGGGTGTCGGGTGTGACTCTGGTGTGAGGGTGACTTTGGCCCAGTGTGCTCTGCGCTTCATGGGGTCCCGACTGCCTTGCTTTGAGTATATTTTTTCAGACCCTCTGGGACTGGGTACCTGGGCTTTTCTTGTGTAGCTTCTATGGTGCCTGTCTCCCTTTTGTTTGTGTGCCTGTTGTCTCTTGATTGCTTGGTGAGTGGTTGTGGTGTTTGCGCTTGGGCTGGGGAGGTGGTGTGCATGAGCCCCATTGGGATAGTGCTGTTGTGGGGGGGGGGGGTGTTTGCTGTTTGCTTGCGTGGGACTTGCTTGTGGGTCTGGGGCCGGATTTTATAGCCTGGGTTTTGGTGCCTGTCAGCATTGCCTTGTGAGAATGGGAGGTTGGGTGGTTTGTTAGGTGAGTGTCTGGGGGGGCTGGGTTGCTTTCCATGGACTTCTGGGGCTGAGGAGTCCTGGGTCTTGTGTCTTTATGTTTCTTAGTTTCTTTTAGCTTTCAATCCCCGGTTTCGTGGTCTGTTGGATGACTGGCCTGGTTGTGGATGTAGTGGATTGACCTGGGGTGTGTGAGGTACGGGGACTGGGGGCCCCTGACACATCTTAACGTGGCTCTCTTTCCGTTTCTTTTATGGGACGGGATTGTTGTTGTTGGGGATCCTGGGTTGGGAGGGGTTTGGGTGTGGGTGGGGTGGATTTTGGGGGGTGGGGGGTCCTCCTTCAGTATGTTTGCCTCAATTTTGCTGTGCTCTATTGTACAACATTTGCTGCATTGTTCTCCTTAAGCGGTCGCTGCTACTCTGGGGGGGGCTGGGCCCTTGGGGTAGTTTTCTTTTGGATTCCTTTCTCTCCTCTCGCATCTTTTCTGACTTTCAGTTGTGAGTACCCCTTTTAGAATTACATCTTGGAATGTAGGGGGGATTACATCGTCTGTTAAGAGATCCAAAATAATTGCTGCTCTACAGCGCTATCGGTCCGATATTGCCTGTTTACAAGAAACCAGATTGACTGAAGCAGAACATCTTAAGTTGCGTCGTTCTTGGGTGGGGGAGGTGTATTTTGCTTCCTCTTCGGGCCGTCATGGGGGCATTGCTGTGTTGGTCCGCAAGTCTTCTCCCGTTGGTGTCCAGGTTTTGGATAAGGAGTCTGACGGTCGATCCCTGCTTTTACGCCTTACCTTGGGAGGGCGCTCCTATCTTTTGTTAGTGGTTTATGGCCCTAATTCTGGTGAATCAGCCTTCTTGCAGCGGTTGCTCCAAATTTGTTCTCGTTTTCCTGGTGATCCTCTATTTCTCCTGGGAGATTTTAACTTGGTCATGACTCCTGATCAGGATAAATCCAGATCTCCCGTTTCTTCTTTGGGTTCTAAGGGTCACCTTCTTTCGGACTTTTGTGACTCTCTTTCGGTTGTGGACCCTTGGCGCCTCCTGCACCCTGAAGTTCGCGACTACACTCATCTTTCTCGTGCCCATGATACTTGGTCTCGCTTGGATTATATCTTCTTGTCTTCCTCTATGTTTCCTTCCGTTCAATCGGCTGAGATTGGACCTCTGTCTATTTCGGATCACACCCCGATTTGGGTAGATGTTTTCTTGGATTCTTCGTACCTCCGAGCGTCCTGGCGGTTTCCCTTCTATCTTGCACAGGATACGGAATTTCGTACCTTTTTGCAGGCCCAATGGGATGACTATTCAACGAATAATGCTTCCCACATGGATGATCCTATTTTGTTTTGGGAGGCTGGGAAGACGGTGATTCGAGGTCATATCATTTCATTTCTGTGTGCTCGTAACAAGCATATTAACCAAGGGATCGTTACTCTCGAACGGGCCTTACGTTTGGCGAAGCGGTCCTTTTCTCTTCACCCTTCTCAGGAGACTCGAGACTGTTATCTGTCTACTCAGGTGGCCTTGAACTCACTTCTTCATTCTCGTTCCCAAAAATGCAAAGCCTTTTATCAACATCGTTTTCTTCGTTACGGGAACAAACCTGGACGCCTTATGGCTCGTTTGGTTAACGCTATGACTGGTAGGAAGCCGATTTTATCTTTGCGGACCCAGGGCGGTGGGGTGGTGTCTCAAACTTCTGAGATCTCCGGGGTTTTATTTGACTTTTTTTGTCGGTTATATGAAGCTCCGGATGATGCTTCTTTGGAGATGATGACGGACTATCTTCACTCTTCTGGGCTTCCTCGTTTGTCGGAGGCTGCGATTTCTTCTCTTAATAGTCCGTTCCGGGCGATTGAACTAGAGTCTGCCATTAAATCGCTCCACTCTGATCGGGCTCCGGGCCCAGATGGGTTCTCGGGTGACTTCTATCGGCTCCTTTCCCCTTCTCTTTATGGACCTTTGTTGGCGTATTTTAATGCAGCTACTGCCCGTGATTCTTTTCCGTGCCTTGCGAATGAGGCCCTTATTACTTTGCTCTTGAAGCCAGGTAAGGATGCTGATTTGCCGGGGTCTTATCGCCCCATTTCTTTCTTTAATAAATGTTGACCTCAAGCTCTTCGCACGCATGCTGGCTGATCGTCTTGCTCCTCATTTACCACAGCTTATACATGAGGATCAGGTTGGTTTTGTTCGGGGCTGCCAGTCTGTACACAATGTCTGCAAGGTACTTCTTGCTCTTGCTCAGTGCCATTCTCGCCAAATTCCGACGCTATTTGTTAGCCTGGATGCATCCAAGGCGTTTGATAGCATTCACTGGTCTTTTTTGTTTCGTACCTTGGAGTATGTGGGGCTCGGAGGGTTCTTTTTGGATGCCGTGAGTTCACTCTACTCTAATCCGCATGCTTCTTTGCTTGTCAACGGGACTCGCTCAGACTCTTTCCCTATTTTTCGTGGTACCCGGCAGGGTTGCCCTCTTTCCCCTCTTTTGTTCCTTCTTTCTTTGGAACCCTTGTTATGCACTCTTCGGGGGTTCGCGGAGGTCAGAGGTCTCTCGGTTGGCGACTTCGAACTTAAGACTCTGGCGTATGCAGATGATATGTTTTTAATTTTTACCCGCCCTGAAGACTCTCTCCCGGCAGCTCTGGATCTAATTTCTGAATTTGGGTTTTATTCGGGGCTGTCCCTTAATTTGGATAAATCCTTGGCCTTATCTTTTCCACCGGATTTACGAACTTCATGGAGGGGTGCTTTTCCTCTTCGTTGGGCTGATTCCGCTTTGCGGTACCTGGGGGTTCACATTCCGCTGGACTTATCTTATCTGTACAGGTTAAATGTGACGTCGCTGTTTAAGGCTTTACAAAATAAGTTACATCTTTGGGAATCTCTTCCTTTCTCGCTTCTGGGTCGAGTGCACTTGTATAACATGCTACTAGTTCCCTGTTGGCTTTATGTTTTTCAGGTCCTTCCCCTTTATTTGACTTTTTGTGACGAGGGCAGACTGGAGCGCCTGGTCCAGAAATTTCTTTGGGCTGGTAAGAGACCTCGTTTGTCTTATAAGCGGGCGGCGATTCCCTGGTATAGAGGGGGTTTGGGCTTATTGAATCTTCGCTATTTGACAATTGGTTGTGGCATGCGGCACATTAACGATCTCTTTAGGGGTACTTCAGCGTTCACTAATACTTCTCTAGAACTTACTTGTTTTCATTCTGCTCACTTTAGTGCCTATCTGCATTCTGTCCCTTCTATTGCACCTGAGTCTCTTTCTCTGAAAGTATTGCATCGACCCTTGCGGAAGGTTTGGCGTTGGGTCTGTAAATTTCACACTCTTTCTTCCTCTGTTTCTCCCTTTCTACCTCTTCGCTTTAATGGTTCTTTCCTGCCTGGGATTGATGGGCCGAGTTTTGCTCGGTGGGAAACGAAGGGCATTCATTATCTATTTCACTTGGTTACTGATGATGGTACCCCTAAATCTTTTGCTCAATTGCAAACAGAATTTGCTCTTCCCCCTTCTGACTTTTTTGCTTATATGCAAATCCACCATTACATTTCTTCCTTACCTTCTAGCTCCTTGCAGGTCTCCTGCCAAGAGTTGTTGTCCACGGCCTTTACCATTGGTTCACAGGAGCCGGTCCCCCTCAAGTTCCATCATCGCCACTTGAAGGATGAATGTTTTGAGTTGGGTTTGGGAAAGGGAGGTTCTTTGGGGGGATATTTCAAACTCTTTTGAGCTGGTTTTTGACCTTGTTGTGTCACTTTGTTGTTTTCTTGATTGCTCAATAAAATATATTTGACCATAAAAAAAAAGTGAGTACATCTCTTGTCACAAGCCGATGATTGAGATTTAAACCGGCTACATGTATTGAGCTGTTTATCGCCTTAACGTGAAGTCTCTGAGGCTTCTGACTAAACAGGTTTTGTATTTTTTGGGTGCCTTCCATCGTGAGGGTGTCATCCATTATACAGCCGAGGACTTTAGTGGATTTTTCCATTGTGAGGGTGGGGCCACACTGAAGGATGACGTTTGTCAAGATGCTTTGTTGCTTTGTGTGAAAGTATATGGCTTTGGTTTTAGTTTGTTGATGGTTGCCCAGGTTTGGACTTTTGCTATATTGTTTGAGATTATTTCGGAGATATTTGGATGGTTGCAGGTTATGGGAATGAGAAGAAGTATGTAATCAGCATAGGCTAGAATGGTTTCATCTTCCAGCTCGATGTTCCCTAGTGAGCTCATAAATATATTAAACAGGATTGGGGATAGTGAATATGTTAAATAGGACTGGGGATAGCAGAGATCCTTGTGAGACACCACAGAAAGCCTTCCAGGGGTTAGAGTATACTCCATCCTTTTTGACTACGTCCTCACGATTTTGTAGGACATCAGTGAACCATTTCTGAACCGTGCCTGTTAAACCGATTTTAGGAGCAGTTGATGGTCCACCGAGTCAAAGGCAGCAGAGATATCGAACTGAAGTAGTATTTCATCTTTACCAGTGTTCAGCAGTTGCTTGATTTTTGTGGTTAGCTGTGCTGTTTTCTAAATCCATATTGGGATGGATGAAGGCCGGAGTACTGCTCGATGTATGAGGTAAATTGTTTGCTAATGTGGGTCTCAAGGATTTTGGCGAGAACAGGAATACCAGCAATTGGTCTGTAGTTTGACGCTATGGAGAGATCTGCTTGAGCTGTTTTCGGTATGGGGGGGGGGGTTAAGGCTATTTTACCCATTTCTTTGGGTAGGTGATCCTGGCTCAGGGAGCTATTTAGGAGGTTTGTAAGCAAAGAGATGATTTGATGGGGAGCAGCAGTTAGGAGATATGCTGGGCATTTGTCTATGGGGCTGCTGCGTGGGGATAGTTTAGATATCAGGTTTTTAGTGTTAGTGAAGGTGGTCCCGATTTGGTCAGCTTTTATGGGTTCATAGCACTAGGTGGGGGGGGGGGGCGCTTGGTATTGTTGATTTTGCAACTTCTGATGGGACCAATTTGACTTTGTTGAGAAAGAAGTCTGCTAGGTCTTGTGCTGAGATTTTCTTGGTGCAGGTTGCCAAATCTTGACTTGGTGGCAATGTTAGTTGTATTAGGAGAAACAATTTCTTGCTGTCCATTGTTTTGCTTCCTAGTTTGCTGGCGTAATAGTTTCTCTTGATTTCAGATATGTTGTCCTTGTATTTATTTATTGCTGCTCTCCAACGTGCTCTGGCGTTTTCCTCAAATTTAATGGCTTCCTGCACATATCCCTCCTTATATAATGACTCACTTGTAAAAAGTGGATAAAACCAGCTGCTTCCAGACCATAATGTTCCCTCAATTTCCAAATTCCTTCAGAGTTCTCCGTTCTGTAGTCACTTGATCCCTTTGCTTCCCACCCGTGAAACTCCAGTGAAACATAATTTCAGGTACAAATTCTGGATTATGTCAAATGGCGATCAGCCCAAAATAGCAATTGTATCCCTCATGTTGTTCCAGATATCCAGTGTTAATTGGGTGATTGGGTTCCTACTTACACTCCTTTGTAGGGGGCCTAGCAGACCACAACCTATACTTTGTCCTAACATTTTCTACTAGAATTTGATCCAGAACTTTTTCTCACTTTCCATGTGATATGCTACAAATGTCAGGCGTATCGTTGCCCAGTTATGCCCCTTATGTGTGGGATAGAGAATGACATGGAGACAAATTCCTCATCTCCAACCTGTCCCCACAAATTCTGACCTCATCTGCACAAACATTGAACACTTATGATTTTAAAGTGTTTGAGGCTTCTGCAGATGAGGACAAAGGTTGCAGGGATGGAGAAAGATCCCAAGAGAACAGGGACAAATTTGTCTCCATGTCATTCTCTAGCACTGATGGACAGCAAGACCCTCGTGGTCTCATTTGTGTTCATCACACGAGTCAAACAATCAAAATTATTTTTATAACGATGGCCCACTGCTGCTAATAGATGAGGAGAAAAAAAGTGGAACAAGGCCCTGGACTTTCAGGAGTATAAAGTTTATTGGTGTTGCAAAACAAATTAAAAATACAATGTCATAAAATGTCAACACTTAGAAAACATAAAAATTGTAATGTCTATGAAGTGAACAGACCCTACACGTTCCGTGTTACGGCAATGAATTGCCTTCCTCAGGGGTCCTTAGCACAGTGGGGTAAAAATCAGGCAGCATCGTGCTGGAAAAAGTCTTTAAAAAGTTCCAAGCTACGGTGTTGGAACATTTTAAAGACTTTTTCTGGAACAAATAACACTGTCAGTGGAATTGCCCACCAGTACACCCCACGATGCTGCCTGATTTTTAACCCACTGTGCTAAGGACAATTTTTATGTTTTATGACTTTTGGCATCTGTCTGATTTTTATGACATTGTGTTTTTGTTTTGCAATACCAATAAATTTTGATATTTTATACTGTTGAAAGTCCAGGACCTGGTTCCACTTTTTCTCCTCATCCATTGACTTTTGTGGTACCAAGGTCCCTTGCTGTGGGTAGTAGGACCACCATTAGGGCTTAGACCACCCCACAGTGTGGCTTGTTTCTCATTCCACTGCTGCTAATAAACATATAAATGTATCCATTACCCAGTGAGAGCAGGATCTGATAGTTCTCCTCCATCACCTCCCTGTAGAGCTCCTTCTGCTCTTCATTTAAATACTCCCACTCCTCCTGGGAGAAAGAGATAGCGATGTCCTCAAACTTCACCTGCATCTGAAATGGAAACAAGGAACACACTCAGCCTCTTCCAGCACTTCCAGAAAGAGGCCTCCCAGGATTGATGCTCATGGGGTGGAGGGAAATGTGCTGGATGTACCTAATTTACATTCCCAGAATAGTTCTGTTTCAGAAGAGCTGCCAGTGCTGGGGCTCAGGGAGATGCTTTGTGGTGGATATATTTCATAGGCACATAAGACACAATCCCAGGGCAGAGTGAAGGGTTTCTGTGTTTATAGAATAAGCTTTGATCTCTCTCCTTCCCCTCAGGAGGGGCCCAAAGTGCCTTTCAACAAGACCCACCTGGGCAGAAGCTCCTGCAGCCATTTCCCAGGATCAGGCTTTGCCTCTCGCAGTGAGCGGGAACCGGAAGTTTCAGCTCAATTGGAGGAAGAAGAAAAGACTCGTTTCCTGTTGTTCACAGGGTGATGACATCACGAAAGGGGCGGTGCTTGAAGCCGAGGGGTTTCTTCTTGGCGCTACCCTTTTCAAGAGCTGATTGGTCAGAATGTTGCTGGGGGTGGAAGAGAAGTGGAAGGTTCCACCCTCTAGCTCTGAGAGGAGGATTTTCAGCTCCTGGCTCTCATTGGTCAGAATGGTTCAGGAAGGGAAATACAGTTAATGGCCTCCCCGTGGAGCTCCGCCCCTTTTGTGACGTTTTCCAATGTGGTGAGAAGCCTTGTTTAGGCCTGATAGAGTTGGGAGGCTGGTGACGTCACAAGGGAGAAGGGCGGAGCTTCACGCCGAGGGCTCTCCCCTTGTAATGCTGATTGGTCAGAATGGTCCCTTGGGCGGGAAGCGGAGTGGGAGGTTACGGCTCCTAGCACGAGAAGGCAGAAAGGCGGAGGAGTTTCAGCTCGTTGTTCAAAACGTCCGTGGGAGCGGGAAGAGGAGGGGGCGGAGCTTAGTTCTAGTTTAGGGTCTTTGGGGCCGGAAGTAAATCTTGTACTGGAGCCTCAAGTGCCCAGTTTCTTCCAACCTGGTCTAGAGGAAGAGCCCCAAATGTCCAAAGCCCAGAGGGAAATGGCTGCAGGAGCTTCTGCTCAGGTAGGTTCATAGACAATTGCGCGCGGACAACAGAGCGCCAGCAGGTGAGCGCGAGACAACTGAGCGAGCGACAACAGAGCAGCAGCAGATGAGGGCAAGACAACTGAGTGCCAGCAGGTAAGCACGAGACAACTGAGTGCCAGCAGGTAAGCACGAGACAACTGAGTGCCAGCAGGTAAGCACGAGACAACTGAGCGAGAGACAACTGAACGCCAGCAGGTGAGCACGAGACAACTGAGCGCCAGCAGGTGAGCACGAGACAACTGAGCGAGAGACAACTGAACGCCAGCAGGTGAGCACGAGACAACTGAGCGAGAGACAACTGAACGCCAGCAGGTGAGCACGAGACAACTGAGCGAGAGACAACTGAACGCCAGCAGGTGAGCACGAGACAACTGAGCGCCAGCAGGTGAGCACGAGACAACTGAGCGAGAGACAACTGAACGCCAGCAGGTGAGCACGAGACAACTGAGCGAGAGACAACTGAACGCCAGCAGGTGAGCACGAGACAACTGAGCGAGAGACAACTGAACGCCAGCAGGTGAGCACGAGACAACTGAGCGAGAGACAACTGAACGCCAGCAGGTGAGCACGAGACAACTGAGCGCCAGCAGGTGAGCACGAGACAACTGAGCGAGAGACAACTGAACGCCAGCAGGTGAGCACGAGACAACTGAGCGAGAGACAACTGAACGCCAGCAGGTGAGCACGAGACAACTGAGCGCCAGCAGGTGAGCACGAGACAACTGAGCGAGAGACAACTGAACGCCAGCAGGTGAGCACGAGACAACTGAGCGAGAGACAACTGAACGCCAGCAGGTGAGCGCGAGACAACTGAGCGAGCGACAACAGAGCAGCAGCAGATGAGGGCAAGACAACTGAGTGCCAGCAGGTGAGCGCAAGACAACTGAGCAAGAGACAACTGAGTGCCAGCAGGTAAGCACGAGACAACTGAGCGAGAGACAACTGAACGCCAGCAGGTGAGCACGAGACAACTGAGCGAGAGACAACTGAACGCCAGCAGGTGAGCGCGAGACAACTGAGCGAGAGACAACTGAACGCCAGCAGGTGAGCGCAAGACAACTGAGCGAGAGACAACTGAGCGAGAGACAACTGAACGCCAGCAGGTGAGCGCGAGACAACTGAGCGAGAGACAACTGAGCGCCAGCAGGTGAGCACGAGACAACTGAGCGAGAGACAACTGAACGCCAGCAGGTGAGCACGAGACAACTGAGCGAGAGACAACTGAACGCCAGCAGGTGAGCACGAGACAACTGAGCGAGAGACAACTGAACGCCAGCAGGTGAGCGCGAGACAACTGAGCGAGAGACAACTGAACGCCAGCAGGTGAGCGCGAGACAACTGAGCGAGAGACAACTGAACGCCAGCAGGTGAGCGCAAGACAACTGAGCGAGAGACAACTGAGCGAGAGACAACTGAACGCCAGCAGGTGAGCGCGAGACAACTGAGCGAGAGACAACTGAGCGCCAGCAGGTGAGCACGAGACAACTGAGCGAGAGACAACTGAACGCCAGCAGGTGAGCACGAGACAACTGAGCGAGAGACAACTGAACGCCAGCAGGTGAGCACGAGACAACTGAGCGAGAGACAACTGAACGCCAGCAGGTGAGCACGAGACAACTGAGCGAGAGACAACTGAACGCCAGCAGGTGAGCGCGAGACAACTGAGCGAGAGACAACTGAACGCCAGCAGGTGAGCGCAAGACAACTGAGCGAGAGACAACTGAGCGAGAGACAACTGAACGCCAGCAGGTGAGCGCGAGACAACTGAGCGCCAGCAGGTGAGCACGAGACAACTGAGCGAGAGACAACGGAACGCCAGCAGGTGAGCACGAGACAACTGAGCGAGAGACAACTGAACGCCAGCAGGTGAGCACGAGACAACTGAGCGAGAGACAACTGAACGCCAGCAGGTGAGCGCGAGACAACTGAGCGAGAGACAACTGAACGCCAGCAGGTGAGCGCAAGACAACTGAGCGAGAGACAACTGAACGCCAGCAGGTGAGCGCGAGACAACTGAGCGAGAGACAACTGAGCGCCAGCAGGTGAGCACGAGACAACTGAGCGAGAGACAACTGAACGCCAGCAGGTGAGCACGAGACAACTGAGCGAGAGACAACTGAACGCCAGCAGGTGAGCGCAAGACAACTGAGCAAGAGACAACTGAGTGCCAGCAGGTAAGCACGAGACAACTGAGCGAGAGACAACTGAACGCCAGCAGGTGAGCACGAGACAACTGAGCGCCAGCAGGTGAGCACGAGACAACTGAGCGAGAGACAACTGAACGCCAGCAGGTGAGCACGAGACAACTGAGCGAGAGACAACTGAACGCCAGCAGGTGAGCACGAGACAACTGAGCGCCAGCAGGTGAGCACGAGACAACTGAGCGAGAGACAACTGAACGCCAGCAGGTGAGCACGAGACAACTGAGCGAGAGACAACTGAACGCCAGCAGGTGAGCACGAGACAACTGAGCGAGAGACAACTGAACGCCAGCAGGTGAGCGCGAGACAACTGAGCGAGAGACAACTGAACGCCAGCAGGTGAGCGCAAGACAACTGAGCGAGAGACAACTGAACGCCAGCAGGTGAGCGCGAGACAACTGAGCGAGAGACAACTGAACGCCAGTAGGTGAGCGCGAGACAACTGAGCGAGAGACAACTGAACGCCAGCAGGTGAGCGCAAGACAACTGAGCAAGAGACAACTGAGTGCCAGCAGGTAAGCACGAGACAACTGAGCGAGAGACAACTGAACGCCAGCAGGTGAGCACGAGACAACTGAGCGCCAGCAGGTGAGCACGAGACAACTGAGCGAGAGACAACTGAACGCCAGCAGGTGAGCACGAGACAACTGAGCGAGAGACAACTGAACGCCAGCAGGTGAGCGCAAGACAACTGAGCGAGAGACAACTGAACGCCAGCAGGTGAGCGCGAGACAACTGACCGAGAGACAACTGAGCGCCGGCAGGTGAGCGCGAGACAACTGAGCGCCAGCAGGTGAGCGCGAGACAACTGAGCAAGCGACAACAGAGCGGCAGCAGATGAGGGCAAGACAACTGAGCAAGAGACAACTGAGCGCCGGCAGGTGATCAAGAGACAACTGAGCGAGAGACAACTGAGCGCCGGTAGGTGAGCGGGAGACAACTGAGCGAGAGACAAGTGAGCGCTAGCAGGTGAGCGAGAGACAAGTGAGCGCCAGCAGGTGAGCGAGAGACAACTGAGCACGAGACAACTGAGCGCCAGCAGGTGAGCGCGAGACAACTGAGCGTCAGACAACTGAACGCCAGCAGGTGAGCGCGAGACAACTGAGCGAGCGACAACAGAGCAGCAGCAGATGAGGGCAAGACAACTGAGTGCCAGCAGGTGAGCGCAAGACAACTGAGCAAGAGACAACTGAGTGCCAGCAGGTAAGCACGAGACAACTGAGCGAGAGACAACTGAACGCCAGCAGGTGAGCACGAGACAACTGAGCGAGAGACAACTGAACGCCAGCAGGTGAGCACGAGACAACTGAGCGAGAGACAACTGAACGCCAGCAGGTGAGCGCGAGACAACTGAGCGAGAGACAACTGAACGCCAGCAGGTGAGCGCGAGACAACTGACCGAGAGACAACTGAGCGCCGGCAGGTGAGCGCGAGACAACTGAGCGCCAGCAGGTGAGCGCGAGACAACTGAGCAAGCGACAACAGAGCGGCAGCAGATGAGGGCAAGACAACTGAGCAAGAGACAACTGAGCGCCGGCAGGTGATCACGAGACAACTGAGCGAGAGACAACTGAGCGCCGGTAGGTGAGCGGGAGACAACTGAGCGAGAGACAAGTGAGCGCTAGCAGGTGAGCGAGAGACAAGTGAGCGCCAGCAGGTGAGCGAGAGACAACTGAGCACGAGACAACTGAGCGCCAGCAGGTGAGCGCGAGACAACTGAGCGTCAGACAACTGAGCGCCAGCAGGTGAGCGCGAGACAACTGAGCGAGAGACATTCATTGGGGACTGTGAGACCTGTAATAGTGGAAGGTAAATGGGCATAGTGGGTGTTTGCAATGGGGTCATAATGAAATGCCCATAGTCTGATGCCTGCAGTGTCTATTCATCTGATCCATCTGTCAAATGCTAAGTTTCATTATTTCTAAGTAATCATTTATTTGTGTTTGTTTTGCATGATATGTTTGTTGTATGAATTATTAAAATTTTGTAAAGCTGAATTTGCTTAATGATCTTTACATGACAGAATATATGTTTAAAGTGTTTATGAAGGTCATTATCTCTTTTTCTTTGTTTAAATTGTTATTCATTTTCAAACTTACAATAAGTGTCTTCACGCTCTGTCGTCTTCACGCTCAGTTGTCTTCAGGTCCAACAGATTCCAAAGATTAAAGACAAGCTTCACTGAACCCCCCCCCCCCCCGAATAAAAACCAAACAAAACTGTCCACAATTTGTTTGCAGCCTTCTAGTTATTAATTGTATGAAGTGTCTTAATATGTTAAAAGAGAATAATAACCAATTTGTTAAAGGGCAACCTTAGTCATTATAAGTCATTATAAGTTCATAATGTCATTGGAGTTTGTGAGTGTAAAATAAATTCTGGAATCAATAGTTGCATTATAATGTTTTTATTTCTGGGTAACTGTGTTATTGAGGAAAGCATAATACAGTGAACATATAGAATGGGCAAAGTTAAATGCAAAGTAAGTATTATTGAACACAAGTAAACATGATGTGAACAGCAAATAATAACATTGAATGATAAAGATCATTATAAGAAGTTTGAAATTGAAAAGACAATTATATGGTCTAAAAATAGGATGCTGATGAGGGCGAAAGCCTAAATTCACAGAAAGAGAAGTATTCTGTATGCTTTAGGTATAAAATAGTTAAGCCTTGAGCTTCAGTGTTTGAACTGGAGGATGTAAAAGACTATGAACCATAAAAGATTATATACAGAGATACATACATAAATCTAGTCCATATATACATATTGAGTACTTCTTGATCAATGCTAAAGTATTGTTCCCCATCAAGCACAGGAACATTTGAAAAATGGACATAGTGTGGAGAAAACTGACTCTGGTTCTCATTCAGTCAGTGTGTGTGTGTCTGTGTGCAGTGTGAGCCACAATAGTGGTCGCTGAAACAAGGGTGGTTGATGGTGAGGTACTTAGATTAACTGAGTACTTTGCAAAAACATCATAGATTCACAGAGAAGATGGCTTCCTATCATGGATTTTGTGTGCACAAGCCCAAATTCTCCGAGCGTGAAGTACTCAGATTAACCGAGTACTTCTCGCTCAATGCAAAGCTGCTTTGCCCCATCAAGGGGAAACGTAGAAATATCGGACAAATGGACAGGGCCTGGGGGAAACTGGCGCACCTCTTCAATGCTAGTGCCTTGACACTGCGCTCAGGAAGTACGTATTAAATACATGCGCGGTTTATATATATATATATGTTTGTTGTGCTGAAGTATTTTGTTTAACAGAGTACTTCTCGTTCAATGAGAAAGTATTGTTCCCAAACCTCACGGTCATCTGAAGAAAGAAAAAGATAAAGGCATGTAGTGTCTGAAATATATGTATTGAATGAAGAACTGTTAATGCTAAAAAAAAAGTTATTCGTCAACAGAGATATTATGACTGCAAGGGCAAGCACAGGAATATTGTAGAAATGGAAATGTTCACCGCCAGTGCTTTGACCCCTTGCTCAATAAATACCGATTATATTTACATAGTAAAAAATATAGGAGTAGGAACACATACCACTCTCCACTGTGAGGTCTTTGAATTTTTTTATTATTGGTGATATTGTAGTGCATTTGAGGAGTGGGATTTTATACCTCCTGAAGAAGATTATTCTCATGCTATTACCTCAGGAGACCAGTGTCCCTGTTTTATTAATGGTAAGTAGTTCTGGGATTTAAAGCAAACTAGATGCGCATCTCCTTACAAGAGGCATACAGGGATATGGGTGACTAAAATTACGCCAGGTGTACACCTTATACAGCAATCACATTGTGTGTGCACGAAAGGAATGATGTTAACATATCACCTCTATACATTTCATCTAATTTATACTTAAATGATTAAGAACGATAAGTGTTCTACTCTATTAAAAAGATCTCTAAACAAGATAAGCTGTCAATCTTGTAGCTTTACAAATTCTACCTAGTTCTGTGCTGAGCTGCTGTCTCTGGGCATGACACAGCCATGTAAATTAACACTTATATTTGATAAGGTTTTGCATTTATCCTGTACGCAGTTGTGCCTTATTTTCAATAAACTGTATATTAAAATATCTTTTTAAAAGTATCATAGATGTGATGTCACATTTTTCTGATCATCGAAGGAGAGCTGGCAAGCCAAGTCCAGACATGGGAGCTGAGACGGTGGGATGCAGGCGAGTCCTCGTGCTGGAGACTTGATTGTTCATGGAACTAGTTAGTGGCGGCATCAATGCTGCAGCAACACAGGAGGCTGGAGGGCAAAGAAAACACTGTTGTCAGGGATAGGAAGCAACAGTCTGGGACCGAGAGGGAGGGAGAGAGAGAGCCACTCACAGGAGGATAGCAGATCCCATGAGACGGTAGGAGGCAGGCGAGTCATGATGCTGGAGACCTGAATTGTGAAGTTGTAGTCACAGCTGCTGCAACACAGGAGGCTGGAGGGGAAAGAAAACACTGTTGTGAGAGATAGGAAGCAACAGTCTGGGACCGGGAGGGAGAGAGGGAGAGAGCCACTCACAGGAGGATAGCAGATCACAAGAGACAGTAGGAGGCAGGCGAGTCATGATGCTGGAGACCTGAATTGTGAAGTTGTAGTCACAGCTGCTGCAACACAGGAGGCTGGAGGGGAAAGAAAACACTGTTGTGAGAGATAGGAAGCAACAGTCTGGGACCGGGAGAGAGAGAGAGAGCCACTCACAGGAGGATAGCAGATCCCATGAGACGGTAGGAGGCAGGCGAGTCATGATGCTGGAGACTGTAGGTGGAGTGAGGTGGGTAAGTGGGGAACGGATGTGGAGGGGGTGGGAGTGTGGAGGGGGGTGGATGAAGAGGGGAGGAAGAAGGGGTGGGAATTGTTTTTTAACTTTTTTTTTTTTTTCAAGGAGGGCTAAGGGCAGGAGGGGGAGGGAGTGTGGCAGGGGGAGGAAGAAGGGGTGGGAGGAGTGGTGACAAGAGGGTGAAGCTCCCTCGGTAACAGTGGGAGCCATTCACGGGGTGGGAGGGGCACCACAAAGTTTTGCTATCAAGATCCGTAGTGCCCCCGTCACGTCACGGATGGTTGTGACGGTCTCCTCCGCGAAGTCTTGGATGTCACATTCAAGATTTCCACCACCGTATGACTGTCCTCCGCTGTTACTGAACTGGGCGGAGGATCTGTGTTGGTGGCAGCGTGAGCCACAATAGTGGTCGCTGCAACAGGGGTGGTTGGTGGTGAGGGGTTGGTCCCACAATCTCGGGTGGAGCGGCGGAGGGGGGACAACGGGTGGGGCTTTGAATGGGGAGGGGGGATTGTGACATAGGCGGAGAGGAGGAGGGGGATGTCAATATATCTGCAATGAAAAAGAGCATTATAAGCAGTTGGAAATTGAAAAGACAATTACATAGTCAGCATCTCAATGGCCAAGAAGTTGGTCTTGGCAGATGAAGTGAACAGTGGCAGCATCTAAGAGACAAACTTGGTTCTTTTTGTTACAAAGGAAGGGAATAAACCTATGTATTTGATATATTAAGAAAATTCAAGTGATGTGTTTAATCTTAAATATTTTTATTAATTGTACACTTGATGTAAGTTTTAAAAATGAATAAAGAATTTGAAAATATACAATTACAGAATCAAAATATCGGAACACTTACCGGACTGGACAGAGAGGTCGCTGAATCTGTCCAGGATGGGGGTTGAGGGAGGACTCCTGGAGGTAAGTGGGAGGGTTGGGGGAGAGGTGATGACGGAGGGACAATTTTTGGGGAAAAGTTCTAAACAGAACCGGGGTTTAGGGTGTGGGAAGGAGGGGGAACTGGGCATTGGGAATGAAGGGGCAGGGCTAGGTTTGGGGCGTTTTCGGAGGGGGATCTTGGAAAAGGGTGGTCGAGGGCGTCAGTGAGGGGAAGTGGGACGGGACTGGGCGGAGGTGGAAGGGTTTTGGGAAGTGGGACGGGACTGGGCGGAGGTGGAAGGGGGTTGGGAAGTGGGGCGTCCGCATGGGATAAGGAAGAGGCGGTCAGGGATAGGGACATCTTCCTCTTCCTCCTCCTGATCCTCCTCCTCTTCTTCCTCCTCACTCTCATCTGAAGAAATAAATGCATGTAGTGTCAGAAGTATATGAAGAACTGTTAATGTTTAAAAAACATTATTAGTCAACAGAGATATTATGAATGCACACCTTACACCCAACCTATATTTTACTGGAATATACCTGGGGTGTTATCCAGATTACGCCTCACTGCGCGCACCCATGCAGGATGATGGAGCCTAAGCTCTCTAGCTTTTTTCTTCAATCCTCAACCTATTATTGTCACACCCCGGGTTCTTGCCGATGTTGCAAGCCCCAGGAAAATGACCAAAACTCCAGTCCCACGTGTCCCTTGTTACTAAGGGATCCTCCAGGTCTTACTTGTAGGCATGCATGCAAGGAATATAGGTTTCAGTCAGAATGTGAAAAATCAAAAATAGCTTTATTTCAGTAATGGTAACATAATTCAAAAACATTCAGGCATCAGCCTTGCAGTGCAGTATGCATTCACAGCACATGACATCAAACTCCTAAAGGTTCCAAAAACAAAACTCGAATAACACTGTAATTAACAACAGTCCCTGCTTCTGGGCTTGCAAGCTTATGGGTCTCAGTTCTCTTCACCAGAGCAACAGTGTTTTTAAATCAATATTCTTTTATCCAAACAGTTCATTTGTATGTTCCCAAAATCATTGATATATCACAAGTCTTCAATAGCACATGTACGTTTCCCTTCTCTGCAATAGTGCACTTGGGGATTAGCCACAGCTGAGAGAAAACAACGTGCTGGCTCAGCTTGGCAATCAGCCAGGAAATACAAACACTCATACCACGTTATATAATTCAGGGCTTCAAAGAAAACTTCTGCATTTTAAGCTTTCAGGGAGAGTTTTAAAACTGAAGTTTCTAAACTTTCAGATTCCCTAGCCGCACAGAGGAATGAACAGCATGAGAAAACATCCAGGTTTAAACTCACTATATTTCCATAGGCAATGGCTGAGTTTCAGTGCATGCTTGGCTTGCCTGGATGTCCATTGCTTCCTCCTCTGGCTGCTCCCAAGGCTCCCTGGTATGAGCTGCATCATCTGCCTCTAGCATGGGCCAGTCTGAGAGAGTCTGGCTCTCTCCAGCTTCATATCCTCCTGGGTATTCCTCTCCTGGGTGCCTCGTGAGTCTGGCTTCCCTTGGCTGCTTCCCCCCTTCTGTTCTCAGCAGGCTCATTATATCTGGTGGAAAACCACTCCCCTTCTGAGACTGTGGGGGAAGGGTTTTCCACCCACTGACTTGCTTCCTGTTTTCACAAACGGGATACTTTCTAGCCCTGGTTTTAACTGGCTGTTCAAATTTCCTGAGGGATTTAACAGTGTCAGGATGAGGTTTGCCTAGAGTGAAACTTTCACACTTATTCTGTCCTGTTTCTGTTATTTCCATTTCCCCGTCAGAGCTAGAGTCAGCTTGATTAATTAATTGGTCAGTCACCTGATCCGCTCTCCTGCACCTAGGTGGCTTGTGCACATTCCTGCTCACTGGGACAAAACCAGGAACGGATCCGGGTTTATTGTGGGTAAGACCCGAAATAGACCTGGGTTTGTCACATTATATAATGGAGAGACATGAGTGAGGCATGATATATATATGGGATATGTTAAACATCATATTAAAGCAAGGGTAGGCAACTCCAGTCCTCAAGCCCCGTATTCCAGTCCGGTTTTCAGGATTTCCCCAATGAATATGCATTGAAAGCAGTGCATGGAAATAAATTCCAAGCATATTCATTGTGGAAATTCAGAAAACACGACTGGAATACAGCTATCGCGTACCGGAGATGACTAACCCTGTATTTAACTCAAACAAGTAAAGGAGGGACACCATTATCAAGTGCGCAATTTTCCAGCGGATGGATGATGACGCAGTGCGCGATTTCATGACATGCGGACGAAATATGCAGACATTATTGGCTTCCGCGCAAAAAACATACATATATATAAAACATGTATTTAACAAGTACTTATGGAGCGCGGGCATTGAATAGGTGCGCAAGTTTCCCCACGCCCTGTCCATCTCTCCAATGTTGCATTTTTTCCCCTTGATGGGGAAAAGGAGTTTTGCGTTTAACGAGAAGTACTCAGCTAAACTCAGTACTTCTCGTTCTGAGAAGTTGGGCTTACGCCCTCGAAAACCTTGATAGGATGCCATCTTCTCAGTGAATCTATGATGTTGTTGCAAGGCTTATATACCAGCCACATGACAGATTGAGTGTGAATATCGTGAGAGTTCCACTGTCTGCGCTGCTATTGGTTATCTAAAACACATTACAGTGGTGCCTCGCATAACGGACGCCTCACACAGCGAACGCTGCGCACAACGAACTTCAGGTCTTGCTTCCCACAACGAACTTCGTTTCACACAACGAAGTCGCCCGAGCTGCATCGCTTAACTGCCCTCTCTCCGCCTGGCTCCCTGTGCAGTGGCGCTACATATTTTAAACCCCCCTGCCGCCGCTGCTGCATATTTTTAAGCCTCTGCCGCCACCGCATATTTTTAAACCTCCCCCCGCCGCCACATATTTTTTTTAAAAAGCCACCACTGCTGCAACTTTAATCTCACCCGCTCACTCGAACTGGTGGTCTAGCAAATTTCCCAGCCAGAAGCGCAGACAGAGATCAAGAGCAAGCCTTCTGTGCTACTGCCTGGGCCTGCGCTGATCTCTGAATGGCTGCAGTCAGCTCTCGCGGGACTCACAAGAACTAACTGCAGCCAGCTCTCGCGGGACTCACAAGAACTAACTGCAGCCATTCGGAGATCGGCATGGGCCCACACAGGTGTGCAGAGGAATTGCTCCTGATCTCTGCGCTTCTGGCCTGTACGCCACTGGCTGGGAAAGATGGGAGGAATTAAAAAAGGTACTGGGGAGTATGTGGGGGGTGATTATAATACACAGCAAGGATCAACAAAACCCCTGTCTCCCCTCCCCTTCACATATATCCCCTCTATATCATGCTAACAGAATACCACAGTCACACATAGCAGGAATAGGGTTAGGGTAGTGCAACTAGGGCAACTGTCCCCCCTGGTCAAAGAGAGCCGTAAGCCTCTGCCTGGACTTTGCAGTCCCCAGTTGTGTCTAACACCAGCTCTAACAAGATAAATTTATCTTTTTTTATGTCATCTTAGCATATTTTATGCTACAGAACGAATTATTTTTTTTAACATGTATTGTTATGGGAAAACACGTTTCACATAACGAACTTTTCGCATAACAAACTTGCTCCTGGAACGAATTAAGTTCGTTGTGTGAGGCACCACTGTATATGGTTAATCGTCAAACACAGATTTTATTACATTGTAGTGATGAAATGCGCATATTAATTGAGTATGTGTGAATTGTATAGTATTTGGTTTGGTAGTACTTTATTGAAACACAATTTGCGTTAGCATGGCGCACATATGCGTTGAAACGCGTGATGACATCAGCATGCGTCCATTAGTGCATAATGATGACGTGTGTCAGCATATTAAAGTTATCTTACTTTTGCGCCCAATTGACGGGTTCGTTTTCCAGCACGCTATTGACTGGTGTACATCCAATGAGCGCAAGTCAAAACCGCGCAGACTAATATTTACTGGGAACTCTGAATAAATGGAGACAGGTGTAAATGCGGGTGGGGGGCCCGACCTGCACATGCGCACATGCTGTTCAAAGTATGCATGCGCTGAACTATTGATCCTTATGATTCAAATGTGAGTGGCGCCGATATGAATGTTTAGCGTGCATGTGCAAAGGGTTTATCAAATACTGGCAATAATCTTTTATTTATTGTATACGCAAAATAAAAGAGCAGAACGGTTGCAAGTCATATGCGTGAGAGACTAACGCATTTGCGCATGCGCAGATATAACAATGTTTGAATATGGGTAACACATAAGAACCTTAAAATTATAATAATTTTTAAAAGATCTGGGAGTCATTAGCAAATTATTGTAATAACTAGTCTTTAAGCCCGTTACATTAATGGGTGCTAGAATATATGTCTGTCTGTCTTTCTTTCTTTCTTTCTGTCTCTCTCTCTCTCTCCCACTGTCTCTCTCTCTCTCTCTCTCTCCTTGGCTCCCTTTTTCTGTCTGTCTTTCTGTCCCTCTCCCTGCCCCTGTGTCTTTCTTCCTTTCTGTCTGTCTCCCTCCCTCCTGCTGTCTGTCTGTCATTCTTTGCCTCCATTTCCCTGTGCAGCAGCATTTCCACCCCACTTCCCTGTGGAGTAGCAACAGCAACAGCATTTCTCTCCCCCCCCCCCCCGACTTCCCTGTGCAGCAGCAGCGGTAAGAGAAGGGAAGGGGTGGGGGAAATGCTGCAACTGCTGCACAGGGACCTGGAGGGGAAGGTATTTGGCTTCCCCTCCAGGTCCCTGTGCAGCAGTTGCAGCATTTCTCCACCCCTTCCCTTCTCTTACCGCAATCTGGCCTGCTCCGTTTGTCCCCTCCACCGCATTGTGGCCTGCTGCGATCTGGCTGCTCCGTTCGGCTCCTCTCCCCTTCCCGTGGTCTAGCCTGCTCCATGCCCCCCTTCCCTTATAGCGTTCCCCACAGGCAGGCAGGCCCAGCTTCTTCCTTGCGGCTCAAGTCCTCTTCTTTGTCGGCCCCCCCTTCCCTTCATGTCTGTCTGTCTGGGTATTTTTTTTCTTTGTCTCTCTCTCCTTGCATGCTGCCTATCTGTCATTTTTTTCTGTCTATGAATCTTCCTGTGCCTCCTTCCTATGTCCTTAGTGCCCCTTCCTATGTCCATAGTGCCCCTTTCTATGTCCTTAGTGCCCCCAGTGCCTCCTTCCTCCCCCCTCCGATGCCAGCCTGCCTTCCATTGAAAACCCCCCACCCCCTCCGTTGCCTCCCATCCCCCTTCCATTGAAACCCCCCCATGCCAGCCTGCCTGCCTCCCTCCCATCCCCCTGAGAAGCATATTTCCATGAAAACCCCCTCCCCCCAATACTATCCTGCGTGCCTGCCTTCCATTGAACCCCCCACCCCCCCCCTCCAATGCCAGCCTGCCTACCTCCCATCGCTCTTCCAGCGAAACCCCCCTATGCCAGTCTGCCTGCCTGCCTCCCATCCCCCTGAGTAGCATGTTTCTATGGAAACCCCCCCCCCCCCGATGCCATCCTGGCTGTTTGCCTTCCATTGAACCCCCCACCCCCCTTCCGATGCCAGCCTGCCTGTCTCCCATTCCCCTTCCACTGAAACTCCCCCCCCCCCCCTCTGATGCCTGCCTGACTCCCTCCACCCGACCCTACCCGGCACAACTGAAACCCCCGTTGACCCTCCCACCGCTACAGGGCTGACAAACCCGGCAGGAGCAGAAGCGTCCCAGGCACACTAAACGCTGCTTCGGGTTTTCTACTGGCCTAATTTCCTCTGTCGTATGGGATGCATTTCTTTAACTGGTCTTTTTATAAATAATTGAATTGAAGTATCTGGACAAAAACCAATTACAGAGGGTGGGGTATATTTTCCAAACTTATATAGGTATCATCAAGCCTATATTTTACACCAAGGTGTGTCTTGGGTCATCTCTGAGCTCATTAAAAACACTCTAGTTTGGTTATATTTTGAATGGCGTCTCATGTTTCCTTTCAATATATGTGGCTAAATTGGGCATTTGGGGTAGGGTTACCAGTCTGAATACCAGGCAATTGATGTTTATAAAACTGTTTTCACCGTCAGTATTAAAGGTCTTTGAAGATATATGGTTTCTTTGTCTCTTCAACTCCTGATGTTGTGTCCACATTCATAGAATGTCTCGGTGGGATCTCTCTATCCCCATCCTGTCTCTGTGAGCTCTGTCCCTGCCCCATTCCTGTAAGCAATGTCCTCATCTGTGCAAGCCTCGAACACTTTAAAATCATAAGTGTTAGAGGCTCGTGCAGTTGAGGCAGAACTTGTAGGGAATGCGACAGGGACAAGGAAAGAACTCGTGAGGAAGGGATGAGAATCGGTGGGGTCGTTCTTTAATTCTCAGCTTGGACCTGATGTTAACTGAAAATTGAATCTAAGTCACTCTGCACTGCTAATCAGCCACCAGGTCAATTATACTGGCGCTGACAAAATGGCGCCGGTCACCTCCACAGCTGCGATTCAGCAAATAGCGCCGGAGGCGCTGACGGCCCTTACTCAAGCAGTAACAGTGGCAATGCAGCCCAGCATAGAAAAACTTTCTGAACAGCTCCAAAAGCTTGAAAATCTACTTATGGAGACTACTAGCCGCACCACAGTGCTGGAGACTCGGGATTCCAGCGTCGAGGATACATAGCAGGCACATGACACCACGTTACAGGAACTGCAGGCTCTGACTCAAAAACAAGCAGACAGACTGGATGATCTTGAAAATAGATCCAGAAGATCTAACTTACATTTTTTGGGGATTCCGGAAACAGTACCTGGTCCTAAGCTCCTGCAGGTGCTGGAGGCCTGGCTGACCAGTTCCTTTCCCTTGAAGGAGGGTCTGGGGCCTGTTCGACTGGAGAGAGCACACCGGCTAGGCCGAGAACAAGCAAGAGAGGCGAGGCCTCGCATGGTAATAGCCAAACTTTTAAACTATAACCATAAAGTGGAAATCTTGCGCAAATATAAACAACTTCGGGAGACTTTAGCATTTGAAGAGTCTATGGTGCGCATTTTCCAGGACTACTCTGTGGCCCTAACGGAGCGCAGGAAGCAATTCTACCCACTTTGCTCCTCTTTGGCTGAAAAAAAAATACGCTTTCTCTTTTTATATCCAGCCACTTTGAAAATTTACCATCAGTGACGCTGGCAGGTATTTGAGGCCGCGGCTGAGGCGGCCCTTTATGTGAACACTCAGGTGTTGCCCCAGTCGGACCTTACATGAAAGAGCACATGGTGTGCTTCCTTGTTTGTCACATGCTCCTGTGTGCCTCTGACATTGTGGATGCACCGGGATCTCCTGGTTTGGGGGAAGCCTGGATCTCAGATAATATGGCTGTTACTTGCTATTCTGGTTTAAGTTTGTTTACAATTTTGTGTTTTTTCCTGTTCTAGTTCAGAAATTGATATACTGTATATTTGAGCTCATCCTAACGTTCATTTGCTCTGCAGACTGCTCTTATGGCTATTGTATTTACTGTATGGGAACTCGGGGCCCGGAGTGGCATTGTTTTGTGATCTTTCACACCTTTGGGACCGCCTAGGGCGAACCTGAGGCTGTGACCACAACCATACAATTGGGGAGAAGGTTGGGAAGGGAGGGGTTGGGGTTCCAGTGCTGCTGGTATTGGGAAGGGTGGGATCAGACCCTGCTGCGAGACTCCTGCACCTGACATTTACCATGGTACTGGTGCTGCTCGGACAGGTCCTGAGCGTCATGTGGCTGCCCTGGGTATAGCTGGGAACCCGGGGTGGATTTTTTCCGCACTTAGCATTTTATATGTTTGTACTAGACCCTTTTGTACTTGTTGGCTAACACTTTGAGAATAGTATCCTGGAATGTTTCGGGCATTACCTCTCCCATAAAACGAACAAAAATTTTAACACAGCTCAAACGACATAAGGTCGACATAGCCTGTCTGCAAGAAACCCGACTTACAGACTTGGAACATCAGAACTTGAGGAGGTCCTGGGTAGCCGCAGTGCATGCAGCATCTTCAACTCATAAGCGGGCAGGGGTGGCGATACTGATTAGTAAGACATTGCCTTACACTGCGAAAGTAGTAGCCTCGGACCCACAGGGCCGCTACCTCTTGCTGCAGTTGTCAGTAGGCACATATTCCTTTTACTTGATGAATGTATATGCACCTAATACCTATGACCATTCCTTCTTTGAGGGTCTAACTGCCATGCTTCTTGGGCGGGTTACTGATCCGGTATACATTGCAGGGGATTTCAATCAGGTGTTTGACCTGACTTGTGATCGTTCTCAGCCGGGGCCTGGTGCGAGTATATCTCATACCAGAGGCCTGCCCTATCTTTGCGCCACTTTAGATCTGGTGGACCCGTGGAGAAATCTCCATACCACTGAACGGGATTACACACACCGCTCCAGAGCACATAACACACAATCTAGGATAGATTACATCCTTACCACGCGCAGAGCATTTCTAAACGTGGATGTAGCGGTAATAGGCCCGGCGGTGATTTCAGATCACGCGATGATCTGGCTAGATGTGAATGTGGGCTTCGGTTTACGCGGACCTGTACGTTGGCGCTTCCCTAGTTATCTATTTTCTGATGACCATTTCAAAACATACCTAACGACTAAATGGGGTGAATTCCTAGACTTTAATGGTCAGCATAGCAATGATCCGACACTGTTTTGGAGCACGGCTAAGGTGGTGCTCAGAGGAGATTGTATAGCTTATGTAATAGCACGTAATTGCCATTTGTCCCGGGGAATACTGCGGTTGGAAAAAGAACTAGCAAGCGCTAAGCGTCAGTATACTCTGTTCCCGACTCGCCACGCTAGGGAACACTTAGCTTCCATGGAAACGACCCTCAACTCCTATATACATGAGCGCACAGTGAAAATGCTCTTGTATCAAAAATTTTGCTACCATCGCTATGGAAATCGGGCAGGGAAGTTATTAGCCCGCTTGACTTCCCAGGTGCGGGGTCACCGTTATGTTCTGGGATTGAGGGATAGTACGGGCCAATTTCACCACACTACTGAACACATTGCACAACTTTTTCAGTCCCACTTCGGGAAGATATATGGGCGCCGGGACTCGGGAGCTGAACCCCTTATTAAGGACTATTTCACGGATTCCGGTTTACAGCCGCTCTCTGACTCAGATGTTAGGTTTCTTAATACACCCATCACCCCTAAAGAACTACATAAAGCTATCCACAATCAACAAAATTTTTCGGCTCCAGGGCCGGATGGTTTTACGGCAGAATTTTATAAACTGCTCTCAGGGCAGTTTAGTCCTTTTTTGAGGGACTATTACTCCCAGGTAATCCAGGATGAACATTTCCCTGGAGAAGCGAATGAAGCTTTAATCACGTTGATATTGAAGCCTGGCAAAGACAGTTCTGCTCCCGAGTCCTATCGCCCAATTTCTTTGCTGAATGTAGACATCAAAATTCTGTCCAAAATCTTAACTGATAGTTAGCGACCCTTCTCCCCAATGTGATTGCATCCACACAAGTCGGTTTTGTACAGGGTAGACAAGCAGTACACAACGTACGTAAAGCATTGATAGCCTTAGCGCACACGCAATTCCATCACACTCCTATGCTTCTACTCAGTTTGGAAGCGGCGCAGGCGTTCTACCAGGTCGATTGGACGTACCTCTTTGAAGTGTTAAATTGTATGGGGATATCTGGCTGGTTCACCTCGGCATTACGCACTTTATATTCCACTCCAACAGCAAGACTACTTGTCAATGACATTATTACTGACCCAATACCTATTGAGAGGGGAACTCGACAGGGCTGTCCCCTGTCACCCCTCTTATTTCTATTGTACCTCAAACCCTTTCTTCGCACAGTGTCTCAGGACTCCGACATAGTGGGTGTGGACTTCGGGACTCATTCACTCAAAGTGTTGGCCTTTGCAGATGACCTATTATTTTTGCTAACTGACCCTGCTCACTCTGTTCGATATTTATTGCAAGCGCTTGACGAATTCAAATTTTATTCGGGATTTACGTTGAACTACCAGAAATCTATGGCCCTAGCTAGCCCCCTGACACTACAACAGACCTGGAGCGGTCACTTCCCATTTACGTGGGCTCAGACTTCAATTCGCTATTTGGGGGTACAGATCCCCCGAGACCTTACGACCCTTTACTCCAGCAATATCACCCCATTGCTTCAAGACACCTCACAACATCTACAGAATTGGTCCACTTTTCCCTTATCGGTGGCGGGCCGGGTAGCCCTTTTTAATATGGTGCTCTTTCCCAAATGGTTATATCGCTTTTAGGTTTTACCTCTGCTGCTGTCCCATGCCCATAACATTCGTTTAATGAAAGAGCTACAGCGTTTTCTATGGGGTGGTAAGCGACCACGTATGCCCTTGCTACGGATGTGTCTTCCCAGGGATAGGGGGGGCTATGGTTTATTAAATGTACGTTGGTATGCTATGGCTTGTCAGATGAGACATATTAATGATTGGTTTAGAGGAACATCTGATTTTTCTGCTACACCACTGGAGTTATCTTTGCTGGCTCCGTTCCATGTGAGCTATTTTCTACATGTGGCGGATCTGAGGATGCATCCTTTGGAGTCTCACTACCCCATTTTTATGCCGGCCAGAAGGACATGGAGATGGGTCTGTAAAACAGCCAAATTGTCTTCTAGGGTGTCTTTATATTTGCCTATACAGGGCAATGGAGCTTTCCAGCCGGGCATGCAAAATGCCACCTTTCTTAGGTGGCAAGCACAAGGTCTACAATATCTTTTTCACCTGTTTTCGGAGGAGGGGAGCCTGGTCACATTTGCCGAGCTGCAACAAACTTTTGACCTACAGGCTAATGATCTCTTCGCCTATTACCAGATCCGTCACTATGTTCAGTCCCTCCCAGTGGCTGCTCTTACTGAAGTCTGCAGGGAGGCGCTTTTGGAACTCTTCAGCCTTTCAGCCCAACAGAGGATTCCTCTACGATTTCATATTGTGAGGATCTGGGATTGCCAACCAAGTACGAATCTGGATATATTAGCGACAGCATGGGCTGAGGACTTGCATTGCCAGTTGACTGCTCAACAGTTACAACGGGTCCTGAAGAACATTCAGAAGGTGTCACCCAATATTACTCACTGGGAAATGCAATTGAAAATTGTTCTTAGACTTTACATTCCACCGGAACGTGCAGCCCAGATGGGGATTACTGCGTCGCATTCTTGCCCGAAATGCAATCAGGCTCACGCATCTTTGAGTCACATGTTTTGGGCTTGCCCCGCAATCCAACAGTTTTGGAGACATCTTGGCCTATATACCACATCGCTTTGGGGAAGGCGATGGCTTCCGCAACCGAGGGCGTTATTTGGATTTTATAATATAGCCTCGCCCAAACCCAGGGGAATATCAGCATTTATCTCCAGAGCCCTTTTGATGGGAAAAAAAGCCATCCTCACCAACTGGCTCTCCCGTGATCCTCCGTCATATGCACAATGGAGATCCCTAATGATAGTGCACGCAACACTGGAGAGACGCATGGTGGGAGACTGACTCTTGGCCCGGGTCACAAATTTTGTCAGGTGTGGGAGCACTTCTGGCAGGACCTCACACCGCGTGCTCGCAGTAGACTTTTGAATCTTTAAGATTTTATTCCCACTTTCAGCTGTTGGACTGGCCATGGATTCTTGGGGAGGGGAGGGGAGGGGGGATGGGAGGGGAACTGATTATATTGTTGAAAATGTTATTTCCAGAATGGTACTACTGTTTGTATTTGCTTCTTACTGCTGTAATAATAAAAATCATTTAAACAAAAAAAAAACTAAAACTTTAATTTATCGACTGGGTCATCTTCCTATAATAAAGCTCAATTTGGTTTACAATAGATTAAAAAATTGAAGAAATAAACTTAGACTTACAATTTTGAGAATAACTAAGTTTGAAAGTTTTTGCGGAAGGACTGAAGTGAACCTAATTCTCTTCATCTTAGGGGAATGTCGTTCCATATTTCTATTAGTTTAAATGAATAGCATTTCCCTAATTTACCAATACCTTTAAGGGAGGGAAAAGACAATTTAAGTTTTTGCATAGTCCTAACCAGACCCAGGAGAGAGGAACAAGTAGAGAGCATATGCCAAATAGAATCTTAAAAGTTAAGCAGGCACATTTGAAGTGTATCCTGGAAAATATCGGAAGCCAATGAAGTTTAGCCAGCAGCGGGGACACATGCTCAAATTTACTCTTGCTAAAAATCAACCCAGGCTATTCTTGGTTACTCTTAGATAGATTGAATTACAATAATCTAACTGAGAAAGGATAATAGATTGAACTATGACAGAGAAATGCTGCTGCTGAAAACAGGACTTGACTTTCCTCAGCATCAGGTTGGGCGGACTAGATGGACCATTCGAGTCTTTATCTACCATCATCTACCAACGCCCCCCGCAATCTCTATACCAAACTTACTACTGGAAGCAACAGGAAACCTACATATCAATTACCACAGGAAGGAATCATAACAATCGGCAAACATGAATCTCCTTTTGATCCTATTGATCTATTTAATAAGCAATAACATTAAGGACGTTATCTCACTCCATCCAAAACTTCACTCTGTTCATTACCCTGACACACCCATTAGGCTTCTAATTAACCACAGGAAGAAAGAGTTAATCATATTAAAGTAATCGCAAGCAACGGTAGACAACATCGTACCCTCAAAAAAAGGACAAGGGAAGTAAAACCTATCAAAATCACCACACTCACCAGACCCACCACAACCACTTCTGTTCCCTGCGCTTACCTCAACACTAGATTGGTAAGGAACAAAGCTTTCTTAATCAAAGATTGAATCATCAGCAAGCAATTAGCCTGCCTCTTTCAAACGGAAACATGGCTATTGTCTGAAGAGGATCCAATATTAAATGACCTTATACCAGATAACTATAAAATTCACATGTTAAATGGCGAAGACAGGAGAGGGGGAGGATTGGCAGTCATCCTTAAGGAAGAACTCGAACTGGACTTAGTAGATTCCAAGATAACCAACCAGTTAGAAAAACTAGCCTGCAAAATTAGTAACAAGGATCTAGAAGAATCCCTCTCCTGCATTCTATTCTATGTCCCGCCAAAAAGCTGGTCAAAAGCCAGAGAGGACTTCTACGAATTTGTTCTACTTAATTAAATTACTCCATCTTACAATATTATAGCAGGAGATGTAAACCTACATTTAGAGATAGAGGACAATCCAGACGCGAAAGATTTTAAAAACTTCCTATCCTCACTCAATTACAACCTCCCTTTACCCACACAAACACACAAAAAAGGCCATCAGTTAGATTTGGTAGCTATGTCCACAAAGGAGATCCTAGATCCTTCTATTTCCTTATCCGACAGTATCTGGTGCCACGATATCTGGTCCAACCATTTCACCTACTACTTTAACTTAATCTGGAATTACCCAAAAGCAAAAACTCACCCAAAGATAAATAAATATCAACTCACAAGTGGCTATATCAATCCAGAGGAATACTGGGCACATTATGAATTAAGTGAGGAAATAGAAGGAGATGATTTTTGGGAACAGTGGACGAAAACAAGCACATCCATTTTAGATAAAATTGCCCCTAAACAAAACAGTAAAAACTGCTCAAATAAATATAATAAATTGTTCAACTCTGAACTATTAAAAATGAAACAATTAGTAAGACGACTAGAAAGGATCTGGAATAAAACGGGAGAAATATCAGACCAGAACAATTGGAGATCCAACATAAAGGACTACAAACAACTGATAAAAGAAAAACGAAAAGCATTCTACTCATCCAAAATTAATACATCCAATATGAGTTCGAAAGGAATCAACACTAAAGAACTGTTCAACTTGGTTACAAATTTTATTTGACACCACACGTCACAATCAATCCATGCACGATACGAAACTACCGTCAGCAAACGATCTAGCATAGCATTTTGACTCAAAAATTATAAACCTAAGGAACAACTGTCCGACAAACTACAAACACGCACATCAAATAGCCAACATACACGGAAACGAAATACCAGTGGATATGATTTGGAACTCCTTTCAGGATCTAAAATGGAATAATTTCATCAAACTCTACAACAAGTATACTAAATCACACTGCATTCTAGATCCCTGTCCCCCTGACATTATGAAAACTAACACTGTTAAAAAAAAAAATTAAATTGAATCAGGTTGGGCAGACTGGATGGACCATTCGGGTCTTTATCTGCCGTCATCTACTATGTTACTATCTGACCAATAATTTCAAAAATGGAAAATTCCTAACAAATAACGGTCACATTATAATCACCCCAATTCCAAAAAATCGTAAACAATTCCTAACATCAGTAACCAACTATAGACCGGTAGCATCCATTCCGTAACCAACTATAGACCGGTAGCATCCATTCCATTCTTCGCAAAAATAATGGAAGGTCTAGTACATAAGAAAGAAGCAACAGCAAAAGTGGAAATGTCCAATCAAGATGGTGCACAAAAAGTGTCTTTCAACTCATCTGATAAATCCAAATGTCTTTATTCATCCAAAATAACTCTTTCATCCAAAGTAGCTCATTGACTCGACATGATCATGTTTCGGCCACCCGGCCTGCATCAGGAGTCTTAGGAGTCTTTGGGTATCAATTGGATAAATATGCTCTAAAACACAACGATCAAACCGTTGCTCCAAATCGTGCAAGGCTGTGTTGGTTTGTAGCGTCACACGATTCGGAGCAACGGTTTGATCGTTGTGTTTTAGAGCATATTTATCCAATTGATACCCAAAGACTCCTAAGACTCCTGATGCAGGCCGGGTGGCCGAAACATGATCATGTCGAGTCAATGAGTTACTTTGGATGAAAGAGTTATTTTGGATGAATAAAGACATTTGGATTTATCAGATGAGTTGAAAGACACTTTTTGTGCACCATCTTGATTGGACATTTCCACTTTTGCTCTTGCTTGTTTGTTTTTTGTGGATTTGTTTCCCCTGTTTTAGTGTGGTAGGTCTAGTACATACCCAGTTGATGGACTACCTCGACCAGTTCTCTCTACTACATGAAACCCAATCTGGCTTCAGACCTCTGTTTAGCACCGAGACAGTAATCGCGGCGACCCTAGATTATTTACGCTCCTTATTCAGCAAGGGCCATAACGCCCTAATCATGCAATTTGACATGAGCTTGGCCTTTGACTTGGTGGATCATGAGAAATTGCTACAATGCTTAGACGCAATCAGCATCAGAGGAGAGGTATTTGACTAGTTCCGAGGATTCCTTATGTCCCGCACCTATCAAGTACGTTTCAATCACAACCTCTCTAAAACCTGGAGAAACCCATCTGGCGTTCCACAGGGGTCCCCATTATCCCCACTGCTCTTCAACGTCTACATGTCATCACTAGGCGTGCAGCTGGCCCAGCGGGGCATAAAATTATTCAGTTACGCAGATGACTTTACAATCATTATCCCGTTCATAACTTCTCCCTCTGAAACTACCCCCATGGCAACAGAAGCACTAAACCTGATGGAACAATGGACCACAGAATTCGGACTGAAGCTTAATTCAGAAAAAACTAAATTCTTCATAGCCTCGCCACATCCACCTGTCACTACAACTCCACTATGCATCAACAATCTCAGCTACCCTATTCAACCTACAATAAAGGTTCTGGGGGTAATACTGGACCAAGGCCTAACCATGAAAGACCAAGTGGACTCCCTAGTCAGAAAGGGTTTTTTTACTCTCTGGAAACTTAGGTCCATTAGAGCAGTGTTTTTCAACCGCTGTTCCGCGGCACACTAGTGTGCCGCGAGATGTTGCCTGGTGTGCCGCAGGGCCGCCGGGCCCGGAGCTTACAGGGGGCCCGAGGCAGGGGCGCCAGTAGCTCGCCAAGGCAAAGTGAGTCGATCACCCAGGACTCACTTTGTCTTGGCGATCTAATCCACAGTTCTTCAACCGCCGGTCCGCAGGAAATTTTTGCCGGTCCGCGCAGGACCGGCAAGATTGACTCATTTGAACTTCCTGCCGGTCCGCGCAGGACCGGCAAGATCAGCATCGGAAGCGTGCGCTGGGCCGGAGAGATCTTGGGGAGCCTCCGACAGTGGCTTTCTCCCCTCTCTGCAGCTCTCCTTTACTTCCCAGCGCAGCGATTCACGAAGGCAGCCTCGGGGCTTTTGCTGAGTCGCGGCTGCCTCTGATGATGCAACTTCCTCTTTCCTCAGAGGCGGCGCGACCCAACAAAGGACCCGAGGCTGCCTTCGTGAATCGCTGCGCTGGGAAGTAAGAAGAGCTGCTGGGAGGGGAGAAAACCACTATCAGTCTGGGAAGCTGCTGGGCAGGGGAAAAAAGGGACAGCTGCTACTGGAAAGGGAGAAGGAGAGATGCTTCTGGGAGGGGAGGAGGGAAAGGAATCTGGGAAGCTGCTGGGCCAGGAAAAAAAAGGGACAGCTGCTACTGGAGAGGGAGAAGAAGGAGAGATGCTTCTGGGAGGGGAGGAGGGAAAGGAATCTGGGAAGCTGCTGGGCAAGGAAAAAAAGGGACAGCTGCTACTGGATAAGGAGAAGAAGGAGAGATGCTTCTGGGAGGGGAGGAGGGAAAGGAATCTGGGAAGCTGCTGGGCTAGGAAAAAAAGGGACAGCTGCTACTGGAGAGGGAGAAGGAGACGGAGAGATGCTTCTGGGAGGGAAGGAGGGAAAGGAATCTGGGAAGCTGCTGGGCAAGATAAAAAAAGGGACAGCTGCTACTGGAGAGGGAGAAGAAGGAGAGATGCTTCTGGGAGGGGAGGAGGGAAAGGAATCTGGGAAGCTGCTGGGCAAGGAAAAAAAAGGGACAGCTGCTACTGGAGAGGGAGACGGAGAGATGCTGCTGGGAGGGGAGGAAGGGAAGAGAGTTACTGCTGGACAGGAGGCTGGGAGAAAGAAAGAAAGGGGGCAGGCAGGGAAACAGAAGGAAAGAAGAGAAACAGAAAAAAAGAAAGAAAGGTCAGGGAGAGAGGAAGAAAAAGTTGGGGGAGGGAATGAGGTGTGGAGGAGAGAAAGCATACAGGCTGATAGAAGGGAAGAAAGATTGGATGCACAGTCAGAAGAAGAAAGTGCAACCAGAAATCACCAGCCTGGCTGGGCGGAACTTCCTCTCCGATTGCAGAATTGACGTCAGGGAGAGCATGCGTCGGCTTTGGGGCCTGTTATCCATTGGTGGGTCCTGTTCCCCGATGGCAGCGGCAGTGGCAGTGGCTTGGGGAACGGCAGGGAGAAAGAAAGAAAGGGGGCAGGCAGGGAAACAGAAGGAAAGAAGAGAAACAGAAAAAAAGAAAGAAAGGTCAGGGAGAGAGGAAGAAAAAGTTGGGGGAGGGAATGAGGTGTGGAGGAGAGAAAGCATACAGGCTGATAGAAGGGAAGAAAGATTGGATGCACAGTCAGAAGAAGAAAGTGCAACCAGAAATCACCAGACAAGGTAGGAAAAATGATTTTATTTTAAATTTAGCAAAGTGGAGGCAGTATTACCACAGTTTTCAAAGGAATTTGCCCAAATAACTTAATAGTTAACTGGGTAAATTCCCAGAGATGAAAACTTCCCTTCACTTACTATGCACAGTTCTGAATTTATATCTGCTGTCTATATTTTACAATATGGTCACCTTTTACTAAACCGCAATAGTTGTTTTTAGCGCAGGGAGCCTATGAGCGTCAAGAGCAGTGCTGGGCATTCAGCGCAGCTCCCTGCGCTAAAAACTGCTATTGTGGTTTAATAAAAAGGATGGAGGGTATATTTGTCTATTTTTGTATGCTATAAAAACCAAATACAGAGAGAGACTGAGAGCTGTTGACGAAGAGCTACGTGTGTGTCTTTCTTCCATTCCAGCCAGAATATCAGCTTTGTGTTCAGCCAAACAGGCCCAGGTTTCGCACTGAATAAAGTATTTTATAATTTTTATAATTTTTATTTCATAATAAAGTAATTATAAAATACTTTCTTTGTGTTTATTTGATTCCTATTCAAGAGAATTACTTTATATATAGTCAATATAGGCAGAGAGTTAAATTTTTTAACATTTTCTAATGGTGGTGTGCCTCGTGATTTTTTTCATGAAACAAGTGTGCCTTTGCCCAAAAAAGGTTGAAAAACACTGCATTAGAGCATACTTCGACGCTACATCATTCAGACTTCTGGTACAATCCCTAATACTAAGCCATCTCAATTATTGTAATATTGCCCATCTGGCAATCTCCCAGAAGAACATGCAGAGACTGCAACTGGTACAGAATGTGGCAGTCAGGTTGATCTTTGGGTTGAAGAAGTCCGATCACATAACCCCTTTCTACCAACTCCTGCACTGGCTGCCAATGGAAGCACGTGCGAAATTCAAGCTGGGATGTTTCTGCTTCAAGGTACTATTTGGTCTAGCCCCTAAATATATAACTGACCTCTTCTCCTTCTCAACCAACAGACATAAGAGTACACACCTGAAGTTCATCTCCCCATCGGCTAGAGCAGTGATTCCCAACCCTGTCCTGGAGGAACACCAGGCCAATCGGGTTTTCAGGCTAGCTCTAATGAATATGCATGAGAGAGATTTGCATATGATGGAAGTGATAGGCATGCAAATTTGCTTCATGCATATTCATTAGGGCTAGCCTGAAAACCCAATTGGCCTGGTGTTCCTCCAGGACAGGGTTGGGAACCACTGGGCTAGAAGATGTAAATTTAAGAGACACCATCAACATCTTCTATCGTATCAAGCAGCCTTATGGGGCAAAGACCTGGAAAAACTAATAACACACGCAAATAGATATGGTGAATTTAGGAAACAACTAAAAACATACCTGTTCTTGAAGTACCTAGGTAACGAATCTGGAGAATTGCTCCCATCACAATCTCTCCCATAAATCTGATCCCTTAAAATGTTAGCCACTAATCTCTAACTATGTATGTTCCACTCAATTTGTAGCATCTTTCTAATCATTGTAAACCGCATAGAACTTAACGGTCCTGCGGTATATAAACTGTTATTATTATTATTATATGTGATGGCTGAAGAAACCTTTTTTTACTAGAGAGCTAATTTGTTTATGTTTATTAACAGCTAAAAACAGGATCACAGCAGTTACAATATAATTCATAACAATTTTGAAAAGAACTCCATTCATATAGAAAAGGAAATAGAGAAAAAAATATATACTTTTTTTAATACATGCTTCTCTCTAACCATCAGTTTATCCATAATAATAAAATTAATTTATAAAAATAATTAAATAAACAAATACATAAAGCAGTCCCAAATACATTCCCTCAATTTAAAAAGGCCAGTTGAGACGGGTCACGTGATGTAATGAGCGAGTGAGGACGTCTCCTCGTTCACTCCGGGGCAGCCTTGCCGATTTTTACACTTTGCCGACACCTCGCCGACCCTAACACCACGAGCGGCGTCGGGTACGATCCACCACTATATGGACTGTTACCTCACAAGATCCCAGGAGTTCATGCAGCAAAAATCCGCGAAGAAAGCCGGCCCATGTGCAAGACCGGTGGAGCCTAAGATGGCGGCGAGTCCCGCGGCGGCGGTCTCCAGCCTGACGGAGTCGGCTCTAAGTGACATTAAAATAGCGCTTTCTCAAGTTTTGGGGCCCCAAATGGAGGCGCTTACCACACGCATAGCGAACATAGAGACCTTGCTGGCTACTGCGGCGGCTCGTACAACTGAGCTGGAAGGAAGGGTGTCTGACCTGGAGGATTCCTCGACGGCGCGGGACGCGGCCCTTAGCACGCTGCAGGCACAGGTTAGAGCTCAGAATGATAAAATTGATGATCTGGAGAACAGATCTCGACGCTCTAACCTGCGTCTGATGGGCATCCCCGAGACGCTGTCGGAGAGAGCTTTACCTGAATTGTTGGAGACCTGGCTTCGGGACGAGTTTACTTTGCGACCTTCACTGGGGCCTTTGCGCATTGAACGGGCGCATCGGCTGGGCCCCCGACCTGGCCTAGACACGCGCCCACGTGTTGTGATCCTGAAATTATTAAATTTCCAACACAAAATTGAATTGCTGCGCCAGTACAGAGCCAAGAAAGATGACCTGAACTATGATGGGCAGCCAGTCCGTTTGAGCCAGGATTTCTCAGTAGCTTTGCAGGAACGGCGGAGACCGTACTACCCTTTATGTGCACGTCTGGCGGATCTGAAGCAACGCTTTCAGTTCAATTATCCAGCTACATTGAGGATTCAGTGCAACGGAGTCTGGAAAACTTTTCAGACCCCGGAGGAGGCGGATGTCTATATGAAGCAACTGGGCGCCCCAAAGCCGGGAGCGGATTGACCTGTGTTTGGAATACAGGCTGGGTAGGGTTGGTGACTGCATAAGACTTTGGTGCTTTTGCTGAATGCAGGGACTGTGTTTTTTTTCTTTACACTATGGTTATAGACAGATACTTGAAGGTCAGGGAGGCCCTGGGGGGTGACAAATTTGTGACTCTAGTTCCTCCGTATGGGGGTGCTGGGATTAGTTAAAGGGGTTGATGGGGTTGGGGATTTAGCGGGGGCAGCAGCGGTATGGTTTGGGGATGTCTGTATGTATATTGTTTTTTCTGTTTGCTTGAAGGGGTTCCAGCAGAGCGGGTGGTCTGAGTGGGAGTGGATTGTGTGGTCTTGGGGCGAGGCTGGGCGTCCTGGGACCCTTTACATTACCGGAAGTAACATCATGGACGGGAGGGACAGAGACCCTAAAGGGTGATCGTAAATTACGTATTCTCTCCTGGAATGTTTCAGGAATAACGTCTCCGGTAAAACGCACTAAAATACTTTCCCAATTGAAACATCACTTGGCTGATATAGCTTGCTTGCAGGAGACTAGGCTTACTGATAGTGAACACCGGAAACTTCAGAGAGGATGGGTTGGAGATTTACACTTTGCTTCTGCACCAGGGAGGAGAGCTGGGGTGGCCATATTGATTCGCAAGGGCTTTTTGGGTACAGTACAGGTATTGCGACGTGACCCTCAGGGTAGGTATCTATTGGTAAGGGTGGAGGGACCTGGTGGGATATTCAGACTATTGGTGGGATATGGTCCTAATAGCTATCAACATGCATTTTTCCAGAATCTGGTGAATATTTGTGTACAGGATCTGGGATGTCCCCTAATTTTGGTGGGTGATCTAAATCAGGTACATAATCCCGCTCTGGACCGCTCTGGGTCGACGAATATGACCAGAGTGAACCAAACGAAGGGCATTCCTTATTTGTGTAGAACCTTGGGGTTGGTAGACCCCTGGAGACTATTACATCCATCGGAAAGGGACTATACACACCAGTCTAGAGCACATGGTTCTTTTTCTAGACTAGACTACATTTTACTATCCGAGACTTTGTTTCCTAAGGTTTCGGAGGCCACGATAGGTCCTCTGGAGATATCAGATCACAATATGATCTGGATTGATGTGGCGCTGGGGGGTCACCGGGGTCCGGGGACTGGATGGCGATTTCCCGCCTATTTACACAAAGATGCTCATTTTCAGGACTTCTTAAAAGAAAAATGGGAGGATTACTGCACACACAATGCCCAACATGTTGACCAACCAACTTTGTTTTGGGATACAGCCAAGGCGGTATTACGCGGGGATATTATTGCTTATGTCACTGATAGATCCCGTAGAATAGCTCATCGCATAATATTTTTAGAACGACAAGTGACCAGATTGAAACAGAACTTGTTGCGTGATCCATCTGTGGTTAATACTGAGGCATACAGGGCGGTGTTGGTGGAGCTTAATTCCCTAATTCACGAACGCACCAAGAAACTTTTGTTTTACCGTAAATTTCACTTTCATAAATATGGTAACAAGGCGGGGAAATTGCTAGCGGCTATAACAAAAAGTTGGAAGGGGTCCAGATACATACCCATGATTCGGGAGAGCTCGGGGAGGTTTTTAACCTCGTCGGTGGATATTGCGACGGGTTTTCAGAAATATTTTGAGGCATTTTATGCATCCCCTGGCTTGTACACGGGTCCTGACGTACAGGACTATTTGATGGATGCGGGATTGCCTCGACTGACAGTGGCACAGATATCCAGATTAGACAAGCCGCTGCAGGTACAGGAGGTGACCATGGCAATTCAAAAGCTGAGATCTTGTACAGCACCGGGTCCGGATGGTTACTCACCCGAGTTTTATAAGATCTTATCCCCCTGTATAGGTAATTCTCTTTTGGATTATTACCTGGCTATACAGGAACAAGGGGTTTTCCCCCGTCATAGTAATGACGCCCTGATTACTTTGATTCCAAAACCATCAAAACCCCCAGACGACATAGAATCCTATCGACCGATCTCTCTCCTGAATGTTGATGTTAAGCTATTAGCTAGAGTCCTAGCTGATAGATTGGCCCTTATTTTGCCCTCCATAATAGTGCCTGAACAAGTGGGATTTGTCCGCAACAGGCATTCCACCATTAATGTCCGGCGCATACTTTTAGCACTTTCCCGTGCACAATTTGAACACCGCCCTGGACTGCTTGTCGGGTTAGATGCAGCAAAAGCCTTTGATAAAGTTAACTGGCACTACCTGTTTCAGGTCTTAAACTATATCGGGATCCCCGCGAGCTTCCTCTCCTCTGTGCAAGCACTTTACAATGGCCCGACGGCCTCGGTGTTGGTTAATGGAGTGAGATCTTCTCCCTTTGCCATTGGTAGGGGGACAAGACAGGGCTGCCCACTATCCCCCTTGCTTTTTCTGCTGTATTTAGACCCATTGCTGCGTACAAAAGGATGATATACTTTTGGGTTTACCTGAGGGCACGTCGCAACTACGGGTGCTGGCCTTTGCGGATGACCTTTTACTTGCTTTGGACAATCCACACAGATCACTACCAAGAGCATTAGAACTATTGGATGAGTTTCACATTTATTCTGGCCTAGAGCTGAATAAGCAAAAATCTTTAGCACTCCCCACTCTTCTAGAGGTGAGACACACTTGGCCGGGTGATTTTCCACTACAATGGGCATCTTCCTCATTGACATATTTGGGTGTAATTATCCCCCAAAATTTGAATAGACTTTATTCCGCAAATATAATACCCTTGCTTCATCGTACTGCTAGTACACTGCAGGGCTGGCGGACATTCCCTATTTCCCTGTCCGGCCGAATCGCTCTTTATAACATGATGGTAGTGCCTCAATGGACATATGTCTTACAAATGCTCCCTCTTATGTTAACCACATCTCACACTGCACTTCATAACTCCCATCTCTCTAAATATTTATGGCAGGGCAAGAGAGCGAGGATTTCTTTGGCTAAGTTAAGGCTTCCTGTAGATCGAGGGGGGCTGGGACTACTATGTGTATCTCGGTTTAACCTAGCCTGTCAATTGCGTCACATTCATGACTGGTTCTGTGATACTTCTGATTTTGCCTGTGATTGAACGATTTTCCTTTCAGCCATATCATTTTAGCTATCTTCTCCATGCTCCTCAGTTACCGGACTTACCCCAGCTGAAGTCCCATCCACTTTTGCCAGCGATGCGCACAGCCTGGAGGTTGCTGTGCAAGGGCTTACAGATTTCTCCACAACACACACCTTGCCTTCCATTAGTTGGAAATGGTGACTTCTTACCTGGCATGGATTCCGCAGTGTTCAGACGCTGGTCTCGTGAGGGCCTACAATACGTGTCACAGACTGTACAAGATAATGGTTTGCCGATCTCCTTCAGTGACCTACAAACACAGTTTCGGATATCATCTACGGACTGGTTCGCGTATCAACAGCTTAAACATTATTTACAATCCTTGACTCCGGTGAGGTTGCAGGAGGATGTGCAAGACAGATTACAGGAAGCACTTGCACTCACAGCTCCTGAGTCCATATCCCTCAGATTTTTCCATAAGTGGTTACAGAAACGGGCGGGTGAATTAGACTTTCTCGCTTTGGCTCGGAGGTGGTCTGCTGATCTCCAATTGCCCATTGCTGCGGATGTGATTCGCAGAGGCATTCGCTCGGGAAAGGCCACGACTGTGTCATCGATTGAGAGGGAACGAAATTACAAATTTATTCTGAGAGCTTTCTGTACGCCCAAGAGGGCACATGTGATTGGGATCAGTGCGGATCACTGTTGCCGGAAATGTGCTGGTCCTCTGGCATCGTTTGGACATATGTTTTGGTCTTGCCCCATGATATCTTCCTTTTGGATACAGTTAGTGTCATTGGTGGCACGACTTTGGCATTGCTCTTGGAGATTACACCCAGACTTTCTTTTCACGATGCAGATTCGATTTCATCCTCCTCGACCAGGTTGTGCAGCATTCTTAAGGAAAACTGTTTTGCTGGGACGGAAATGTATCTTGCTGCAATGGCTTTCACCTCAACCTCCGACCGTCCCTCAATGGAGAGCATTAATGTTACATCACATGTTACTAGAACGACGCGAGGTGATGGACCTGTCAACAAAAGCTGGACGTTTATACACTCAGTGCTGGTACCCTTTTAGCTTAACTTTTACACCTTATGTTCAAAACCAACTTTGGGGTACTTAATTGACTTCTTTTTTCCCCCCTTTTGCTTTATAATTCTTGATTTGTTACCGCTGCTGCCAGGGTGGGAGGGGGGGTTGGTTGGTTGGGCGGGTGGGGATTGGTTTTGTGTGCTATTTGAAAAACTGTGCCATGCTTTGTTCATTGCTATATTTCTGCTTTAATAAAAATGACTTAAACATAAAAAGGCCAGTTGAAAGAAATGTGCTTTCAAATGTATACGCTTCTTCCTTTCTCAATTCTATAGGCAAACTATTCCATAACCGAGGAACTAAACAGAAAAATACACAATCCCTAGTCGAGGCAAGATGGGCCTTCGAAATGTGAGGAACAACTACTCTATTATCATTCAGAGACCGTGCATAAAATAACACCAAATTAGAAAGATCGAATGGTTGTAACTCAAATAATGTTCTATGTGCCAACAGCAAGATCCTAAATTGCTTTGGTAACCAGTGGAATTTCACATAGAGAGGTGTAACGTGATTACGAATATGTGCCTGGCCTAACAACCGAATCTCAGCATCTTGTACTGATTGTAGGAGCTTTAATTGTCCTCTTCCTATACTAGCATTTACTAAATGACCATAATCTAACTTAGACAGTACAACAGCATGAATTAGCATATGTAATGATTTCTCACCCAAAAAATCTCAAATAGATCTAAGCTGTCTCAAAGCCCCAAAGCCTTTAGAAACCTGTTCCTCAAAATTCAAACGATAATCGATTATAATCCTCAGATACTATAATTATTTAGAGAAGATCTAATTGTTAATTGAATGAGAGGGATGAGTCTATGATGACACCTGAGATCTTAGAGGAAAACTCAATCTGTAGAGATGTCCCTGATCCAGTTTTGGACCAAGCCATAGGAGTTTAGTTTTGGCTTCATTTAATTTCATTTGAACAGAAAATGACCAATCCTGGAATTTCATTATACACTGAATTATGTTTGTGAAAGATTCAAGTCTACTTCAAGAAGGGTGAAAATATCAACTCCATAAGTACAGAGATTCGAACACTGATGGTTCAAGATATTTCGCATAGATATTGAAAAGGATGGGAGACAAAGACGATCCTTGTGGGACTCCACATGACGGCTTCCAGGGAAATGACGTACCATCTACGTTAATAGTATAAGATCGTAATTGTAGGAAATTAGAAAACCAGCTTAACACTGCATGCTCTAGGCCTATCAAGATGTCATGATGGACAACATCAAAAGCTACGGACAAGTCAAATTGTAATAAGATTGCAAATTTGTTATTCAAATGTAGTTGCTGAACCTTTAGGAGAAATCAGCAAAGTTTCAGTACTGAAATTTGGCCTAAAACCATGCCGATACGGCAAAAGAACAGAAAATCTCACCTAATAAGTGGAGAGTTGACTGGAGATTATAGATTCCATCATTTTAGTTAACAGCGGTATATTTGTAATTGGCCAATAATTTAACAAGATAGTTGGATCTAGGTCAGCTTTTTATAGCTTATAGTAATAACTATACGGGCCATATCAGTAGAAAACTCCCCAACTTCTAAGGCAGAATTTATAAGTTCAGTTAGCCACGCAATAGCTTGGGCAGGAATTCTCTTTTACAAATATGAGGGAATAGGATCCAAGATACACTTGCATTTCCTCAATTTATAACATAATTGCAAGATCTGTATCTTTTTATAATCAGTTACAGGTTCAAAAGTAACCCAAGCAAAGCTTTTATTACACTCAGTATATGCATATGGTTTGTCTCCCATGTGGACATTCTTATGAAACTTTAGATGTGACAGCCGAGCAAAACTTTTATTACATTCAGTACATGTAAATGGTTTGTACGCTGTGTGGATCATTTGATGGCTTTTTAGATGTGAAAGCCGAGTGAAGCTTTTATTACACTCAGTACATGTAAATGGTTTGTGCCCTGTGTGGATCCTCTCATGATTTTTTAGATCTGAAAGTCGAGTGAAGTTTTTATTACACAGTACATGTATATGATTTGTATCCTACATGGATCACTTGATGGCTTTTTAGAGCTGAAAGCCGAGTGAAACATTTCTTACACTCAGCACATGTAAATGGTTTCACTCCCATGTGGATATTTTTGTGAAATTTTAGATCTGAAATCCGAGCAAAGCTTTTATTTAACTCAGTACATGTACTGTATATGATTTGTGCCCTGTGTGGATCATTTGGTGGCTTTTTAGATGTGAAAGATGAGTGAAACTTTTATTACACTCAGTACATGTATATGGTTTGTGCCCTGTGAGAGTCCTTACATGAGTTTTTAGATCTGAAAGTTGAAAGAAGCTTTTATTATCCCAGGACAAGCAGGTAGCATATTCTCACATGTGGGTGACGTCATCTACGGAGCCCCGACGCGGACAGCTTTTTCAAGCAAACTTAATTGAAGATTCAAGTTTGCTGTGCTGTGCTGTACCACGCATGTGTGCCTTCCTGCTCCACTAGAGGGCGCATCCCCTCCTCGTGGTCTCCAGTTCTTTCATTTCCGCGGAGCCAAGAAGTCCTGTTTTTGGTCTCTGCCCGAAAGTGCCTTCTAGCACCACGGCTTTATTGTTTTTTTCAGTGAGTCGCTGTGCGCGTGTTTTTTCTCTTGCTCTTTTTCTCTTGTAGAGTAGTTCGCGGTTTTTTTGCAGCCCGGGGGCTCCCGGGTTGTCGGCTGCGTGGCCTTGTTGGCCGCGGCCCGTTTGCTTATGTCCCGGCCCTTGTCCAGGTTTAGAAAGTGCACCAGGTGCGATCGACTACTGTCGATCACCGACCCCCATCGGTGGTGCATTCTGTGTTTGGGGGCTGATCATCTGACAGATTCCTGCCCCCGGTGTGCTACTTTCCAGCATCGGGCTATTCGTCGTCGTCGGGCCCGCGTGGCGGACCTTTTTGTGATTGACCAGCCCTCGACCTCGACTTCGGCCCCGGCCTTGACCTCTGGGACCTTGGCCCCGCCTCGGATGGCCTCGGCTCCGAAGACCTCGGCCTCGTCGTCGAAGACCTCGGCTCTGGGTAAGTCCCCTCTTCCTCCAGCAGGTTCCACACCGGCGAAGAAGCCAGCCTCGGGGACGCCGACCGGGCAGGGTGGGAGTTCCCTGCCTGTAGCCCCGGCTAAGACCTCTAAGCCTTCAGGGCGTGCCTCCACCATGCGGGAATACTCCCTGTCGAGGTCGCCCTCGGTGGAGGGCACTACGGCCTTGGACATGCCCTCGATGCTGTCCATGCCTGTTTTTCAGGACATGCTCCGGGCGATGATCTCTTCGGAGCTGTCCGCGGCGCTGGCCCATCTCCATCCGGCCCCGACCTCGCGTGTGCCGGACCAGCCTGAGCCTTGCATCGAGGCGCCTGGGGGCAAGGTGCACTGATCCAGGCACCTCTCCTCCTCCTTGGAATCCTCGCCCCGGGCCTCGGGGCGGTCTTCGCCCTCGGGGCACCGAGGGGCGATGCGCCGGTCGAAACCCGCTGCGACCTCGGTCCGGAGGTTGGCTAAGCGCGCCCGGGGTTGCCCTCCGCGGCGGGGCCGTTCACCGACGAATCGCGCTGTGGGACCGCTGAGGGTCTCGGAGTTGTCTCTTACCAACCCTTAATTGTTGCTCACTCCCCCTCGGTCCAGGGCTCCGGGCCGGGGCTCTAGGCTTTCGCTGAGGGAGTCCGGGGACATGTCCCCGACCCGTCATCGGTCGGTGCCTTGTACTCCGGGGTCATCTCCGAGGGGCTCCTCGAGACGTCGTAGGTCCTCGACCCCGGCGCGCTCTTTGAGTGCTTCTTGGGGTTCGGAGCGTGGTGCAGAAAGGGAGCCTCAATATTCTCGGGAGGCTTCTCCCTCTTTTTCGGTGGCGGAGCAGTCCCGTTCGGCGACACCCCCCCGAGGGTAAGGGAGAAGCTCGTCCGTCCTTCACGAGGTTCGTACAAGACATGGGGCGGGCAATTAACCTGGATCTCCAGTCTGATTCCTGGTACACTAAGGAATATCTGGAGGAATTGGATATGCCGTCTCCGCCTCGGGAGTCACTTCAGCTTCCATTGAACCCGGTGCTCAAGCAGGCCTTCATTCGCAACCTGGAGACCCCGTATGCAGTCACTGCAGTTCCCTCGAAGATGGAGTCCAAATACCGGACGGTCCCCTGCCCGGGGTTCGAGCGTGCGCAACTTTCGCATCAGTCTTTACTCGTTGAGTCTTCGCTCAAAAAATCTCACCCGTCCCGGGTCTCGGTGGCGGTCCTGCCGGGTAGGGAGGGTAGGACTCTTGACAAATTTGGACTCAGGCTCTACCAAAATTCCATGATGGCTTCTAGGGTGTTGAACTATTCGTTCACTTTTACCTCTTATCTTAAACATCTGGTGCGGTCCTTGCCCGCGTTCCAGGCTGACTTGCCTCCCTCTCGCCAGGCTGCATTTGGGCTGCTGATTGAGGATATGTCCCAACTGCGTCTCCACCTGTTCCACGCAGCGTATGATGTTTTCAAACTTTCGTCCCGTGTCTCCACGTTTGAGGTGGCCATGTGCCGGCTAGCGTGGTTGCGGCTTGTCGACATGGATCCTAATCTCCAAGACCGCCTGGCCAACCTGCCCTGTGTGGGAAACGAGCTGTTTGACGACTCCATAGAGGCCACCACGAAGCGCCTTTCGGAGCATGAACGTTCTTTTGCTTCCTTGGTGAGACCAAAGGTGAAGCCGACCCCGTCGAGGCCCTATCGGGCCCCTCCCAGGCGGTATCCGCAGAAGACGACCCCGGCGTTCTCGCGTCCACCACCGAGACATCAGCAGGCGCACCCTTGGGCTTTGCCCAAATCTCAACCACCAGCCGCTGCCAAGCCTTCTCCGTCTTTTTGACGGCTCAGGCGGATGGGGGCGGGCCCCCTCTGCGCTGGTGTCAGGTCTCCTTCCCTTCGGGGACTGCCTCAGAGCGTTCTACCCTCGTTGGGCGACTATCACGTCGGACACATGGGTCTTGGGCATGACTGCCTCCGGATACTCTCTGAACTTCCGGGAGGTTCCTCCCGACAGTCCACCAAGCGGGTGTCCTTCCAATCGCAGTTGTCCCTCCTTCTTTCGGAAGCCCGGGCTCTTCTTCGCCTGCGGGCGGTGGAGGTAGTCCCACCTTGTCAACAGGAGCGAGGGTTTTACTCCCGCTACTTCTTAGTTCTGAAAAAGACAGGGAACCTGTGCCCGATCCTGGACTTGAGACGCCTCAACAAATTCCTTGTGCGGGAAAAGTTCCGGATGCTTTCCCTTCCGGTTCTTTATCCCTTGCTGGACGAGGGGGATTGGCTCTGCTCCCTCGAGGCCTACACACGTTCCGGTGCACCCCGCTTATCGCTGGTTCCTTCGGTTTCAGATGGGGGACCTACATCTGCAGTACAGGGTCCATCCCTTTGGACTGGCTTTGTCCCCGAGGGTGTTCACCCTAGTAGCGGCGGCCCTCCGGTCGTGGGGCCTGCAGGTGTTCCCCTACCTGGACGACTGGTTGATCAAAGCTCCGTCGAGGGAAGGGGTTATCTCAGCGACCCAAAAGACTATTACATTTCTTCAGAGTCTGGGGTTCGAGGTAAACTTCCCCAAGTCCCAGTTGTGCCCCTCACAATCCCTACAATTCATCAGGGCCGTGCTGGACACGGTTCGTCTGCGTTCGTTCCTCCCTCATCCTCAGCTGGCGGCGCTCGTCCATATGAGCAGGCAGGTTTCTCGGCTGCCCTCGGTCTCGGCGAAGCGCATTATGGTTCTGCTGGGCCACATGGCATCCACCGTCCATGTCACACCGTTTGCCTGGTTGCACCTGCAGATCCCTCAGTGGGCCTTGGCCTCTCAATGGCGTCCCGTCCCGGTGACTCCCTCTTTGAGATGCTCGCTCCGTTGGTGGACCAACTCTTCCAATCTTTCCAAGGGTTTGTTCTTTCTCGCCCCTCCACACCACAAGGTCCTCACCACGGACTCTTCGGAGTATGTTTGGGGGGCTCATCTGGACGGTCTGCGCACTCAGGGACTGTGGTCGCGAGAGGACCATCGTTGTCACATCAACGTGTTGGAGCTTCGAGCCATTTATTTGGCCGCTGTGGCTTTCTGCCATCTGCTTCAGAACAGTGTGGCTCTGGTCCGCACGGACAAACAGGTGGCGATGTATTATGTGAACAAACAGGGGGGCACAGGGTCCTGGTCCCTGTGTCGGGAGGCTCTTCGTCTTTGGGAGTGGGTGATTTCCCACAACATCTTTCTTCGTGCGGTTTATATTCAGGGGAAGCGGAACTGTCTGGCAGACAGGCTGAGCCGCCTTCTACAGCCGCACAAGTGGTCTCTTCATTCCCAGGTCTTGAAGCAGACCCCTCAGATAGATCTGTTCGCATCTCCCCTCAATCACAAACTGCCTCTCTTCTGCTCCCGGATGTACTCCTCGGATCGTCTCGAGGCCGATGCCTTCCTCCTCGCTTGGGAGGGGAAGTTCCTTTACACGTTTCCACCCTTTCCTCTGATCTTGCGGACGCTGATACATCTCAAGTCTACGCATGCCACTCTGATCCTGGTCGCTCCTCGGTGGCCTCGGCAGCCGTGGTTCTCCCTGCTTCTTCAACTCAGTGTCAGGGAGCCTCTGCTTCTGCCTGTTTTTCCCTCTCTGCTGTCTCAGAGTCGGGGTTCGCTGTTACATCCCAATCTGCAGTCTCTTCATCTGACGGCTTGGTACCTTTCCACCTGACTTCTCTTCAGTTATCTCAGTCGGTCAGGGAGGTTTTGGAAGCTTCTCGTAAGGTTTCGACTAGGCTCTGCTATTCTCAGAAGTGGACTCGTTTCTCTTCCTGGTGTTCTTCCTATCATCTAGAACCCTTGTCGGCGTCTGTGTCCTCGGTTCTGGAGTATTTGCTTCATTTGTCTCAGTCTGGCCTTAAGACAAATTCTATTCGGGTGCATCTTAGCGCAATCACTGCCTTTCATCAGCAGTTTGATAGGAAGTCCCTTTCTATCCATCCTTTGGTCTCTCGTTTCATGAGGGGTCTCTTGAATGTCCATCCTCCTATCAAACCTCCCCCGGTGGTTTGGGATCTCAATGTGGTTCTGGCTCAACTTATGAAACCTCCGTTTGAGCCTATGGATAAATCTCATCTGAAGTTCCTCACGTGGAAGGTGATCTTTTTGCTTGCGCTCACTTCTGCTCGAAGGGTTAGTGAGCTACAGGCTCTGGTGGCGGACCTGCCTTTTACTGTATTCCATCATGACAAGGTGGTTCTCCGCACTCACCCCAAGTTTTTGCCTAAGGTGGTGTCTGATTTCCATCTCAATCAGTCCATTGTTCTTCCAGTGTTTTTTTCCAAGCCCCATTCTCATCCTGGGGAGGTGGCGCTTCACACTCTTGACTGTAAGAGGGCGTTGTCTTTTTATCTTCAACGCACTCAGTCTTATCGGAAGGTTCCTCAATTGTTTTTGTCCTTTGATCCTAATCGGTTGGGACGTCCTGTTTCTAAGCGCACCTTGTCCAACTGGTTGGCGGCTTGTATCTCTTTTTGCTATGCTCAGGCTGGTCTCGCGCTGTATGGTCGGGTCATGGGGCATAAGGTCCGAGCGATGGCGGCTTCTGTCACTTTCCTCAGGTCAACGCCTATCGAGGAGATTTGCAAGGCTGCCACTTGGTCTTCGGTTCACACTTTCACCTCACACTACTGTCTGGATACTCTGTCCAGGAGCGACGGCCGGTTTGGCCAGTCGGTTTTGTGTAATCTGTTTTCTTGAGTTGCCAACTTCCCTCCATCCCTTTTTTGATTAGCTTGGAGGTCACCCACATGTGAGAATATGCTGCCTGCTTGTCCTGGGATAAAGCACAGTTACTTACCGTAACAGGTATGACAGAAGGCAGATATTCTCACAACCCTCCCGCCTCCCCGAGGTTGGCTTCTTAGCTGGTTATCTGAACTGGAGACCACGAGGAGGGGATGCGCCCTCTAGTGGAACAGGAAGGCACACATGCGTGGTGCAGCACAGCAAACATGAATCTTCAATCAAGTTTGCTTGAAAAAGCTGTCCGCGTCGGGGCTCCGTAGATGACGTCACCCACATGTGAGAATATCTGCCTGCTGTTCCTGGATAACACCTGTTACGGTAACTGTGCTTTACAGTCAGTACATGTATATGGCTTGTATCCTGCATGGATCATTTGGTGTCTTTTTAGATGGGAAACCTGAGTGAAGCTTTTATTACACTTAGTACATGTATATGGTTTGTGCCCTGTGTGGATCTTCTCATGAGTTTCTAGATCTGAAAGTCGAAAGAAGCTTTTATTACACTCAGTACATGTAAATGGTTTGTACCCTGTGTGGATCATTTGGTGGCTTTTTAGATGTGAAAGGTGAGTGAAGCTTTTATTACACTCAGTACATGTATATGGCTTGTATCCTGCGCGGATCATTTGGTGTCTTTTTAGATGGGACACCTGAGTGAATCTTTTATTACACTCAGTACATGTATATCAGGGATCTCAAAGTCCCTCCTTGAGGGCCGTAATCCAGTCGGGTTTTCAGGATTTCCCCAATGAATATGCATTGAAAGCAGTGCATGCACACAGATCTCATGCATATTCATTATGGAAATCCTGAAAACCCGACTGGATTGCGGTCCTCAAGGAGGGACTTTGAGACCCTTGATGTATATGGTTTGTGCCCTGTGTGGATCTTCTCATGAGTTTTTAGATCTGAAAGTCGAAAGAAGCTTTTATTACACTCAGTACATGTAAATGGTTTGTACCCTGTGTGGATCATTTGGTGGTTTTTTAGATGGGAAACCTGAGTGAAGCTTTTATTACACTCAGTACATGTATATGGTTTGTGCCCTGTGTGGGTCCTTACATGAGTTTTTAGATCTGAAAGTCGAAAAAAGCTTTTATTACACTCAGTACATGTAAATGGTTTGTACCCTGTGTGGATCATTTGGTGTCTTTTTAGATGGGAAACCTGAGTGAAGCTTTTATTACACTCAGTACATGTATATGGCTTGTGTCCTGTATGGATCTTCTCATGAGTTTTTAGATCTGAAAGTCGAAAGAAGCTTTTATTACACTTAGTACATGTATATGGTTTGTACCCTGTGTGGATCATTTGGTGGCTTTTTAGATGTGAAAGATGAGTGAAACTTATATTACATTCAGCACATGAAAATGGTTTGTACCCTGTGTGGATCATTTGGTGGTTTTTTAGATGTGAAAGCTGAGTGAAGCTTTTATTACACACAGTACATGTATGTGGTTTGTGCCCTGTGTGGATCTTCTCATGAGTTTTTAGATGTGAAAGTCGAAAGAAGCTTTTATTACACTCAGTACATGTATATGGTTTGTGCCCTGTGTGGATCCTTTCATGATTTTTTAGATCTGAAAGTCGAAAGAAGCTTTTATTACACTCAGTACATGTAAATGGTTTGTACCCTATGTGGATCATTTGGTGTCTTTTTAGATGGGAAACCTGAGTGAAGCTTTTATTACACTCAGTACATGTATATGGTTTGTGCCCTGTGTGGATCCTCTCATGAGTTTTTAGATGTGAAAGTCGAGTAAAGCTTTTATTACACTCAGTACATGTAAATGGTTTGTACCTTGTGTGGATCATTTGGTGGCTTTTTAGATGTGAAAGGTGATTGAAACTTATATTACACTCAGCACATGAAAATGGTTTGTACCCTGTGTGGATCATTTGGTGGCTTTTTAGATGTGAAAGTTGAGTGAATCTTTTATCACACTCGGTAGAGGTAGATGGTTTCACATTTTTATGATCCCTTTTGTGCAGCTGAAGTTCTTTTTTGTGGGTTTTTCCTTTCTTCTTACCATGGTGGAATTTAGAAGTCACTTTATCACTGTTTTTAATTTGGAAGGGTCCCTCCGCTAGGTGTCTCTGGTCCTCAGGGATGTAACTCGGATCCCTGTCATTTCTCTCACATTTACTGACTCCATCCCTTGAGACTTCTATAGGGTCTCTTTGTTTCTTTGATTCCTGCTTATAATTCTTTGTGTTAATCTTCTCAGTTCCCTGGGAATTATTCTCACAGACATTTTTCAACAGTGTTTGGATTTGTTCCATTTCAACTGGATCTTCTCCTTGATTCTTTTCTCTCTTCCATTCGTGTTGGATCTGATGATCTGCTGGAGAGAAACAGAAGGGATTTCTCATGAGTTAGAAAACAGCATGGTTTCTATAGATTCCATCATTTTAGTTAACAGCAGTATATTTGTAATTGGCCAATAATTTAACAAGATAGTTAGATCTAGGTCAGCTTTTTATAGCTTATAGTAAGAACTATATGGCCCATATCAGTAGAAAACCCCCAACGTCTATGGCAGAATTTATAAGTTCAGTTAGCAATGGCTTGGGCAGGAATTCTCTTATATAAATATAAGGGACTGGGATCTAATATACACTTGCATTTCCTCAATTTATAACATAATTGTAAGATCTGTGTCTCAGTTACAGATTGAAAAGTAACCCAAGTTGAGTGAAGCTTTTATTACACTCAGTACATACAAATGGTTTCTACAATGTGAGGTAAATAGGATTTACTATACTAACCTGCCTAAACATGCCCCCATTGGTTTTTAGTAAGTGCACAAACACGATAGCCAATTAAACATTTAAATTTATTAAGTTATTTCATAACAGAATAATCTCATAAGGCTCATAAACAATTATGATTTGTACAATGGAAATTCATCTCTTCGCAGCAGAGTAATGGCATCTTGCTGAAGGGAGGAATTCCTATTTGCCATAGCAATACTGTCACTTATATACATCATTTGCCCCTCCCTTCATATGATTTAAGGCATTTCATACATGGTAGGGGAGTGGCTTTCCCATAACAAAGACCTTCTTCGCTTTTATAGATAACAGGCTGAAAGAAAAGTTGTATAAGATATAACAGTTATATATCCTTACAGTAATTTACATAAAAGAAGATTATAATGTATACATTTTAATAAAACTTAGGTTGAAATTTACCAACGCAATACAACCCTTAAGGAAAGAATATATCTCTTAACCAGTATTCGTCTTATGTCTTAGAATGAATCAATGTAGCCCTCTGACTAACGAAGAACCAATAGTCTGGGCTTTTTCCTGTGTCAGACTATGTCTCGGTAAAACAAACACAAAATAGCCCAAAAGCACCCCCTTAATGAGAATCACTAATGCTCTCCTATACCGAGCCCAAGAAGCCCCCCTTCGCATCTAAGAAGGCCTCACAGACTTCAAGGTCAGGTAGGTCAAACTCCATATGTTGCTTCTGGATTGTCCAAAATCTAAATCTTTATAGTATTAGCTTTATATGCACATTTCATATTTAAATACACACACACATACATACATCTACAGTGCTCCCCTGAAATTCACGAGGATTCCGTTCCAGGAACCCCCGTAAATCTTGAAAAACCACAAATACAGTTTTTCATGGGGGAGCCGTAAGAGGGCAGCGGGAGAGCAGCCAGAGCGCCGCGAGTGTAGGAAATCACTCGTGGTTCGCTCCGACCACCTCTTCCCTAGCAACAGCAGCAGATGAATCCAGAGACCAATGGGATAGCCCACATCTACCAGCAGGCGGAGATAGAGAAACTGATTAACAGGTGGTCCTATTGGCTGGCACTCCTCCTGTTTATCCAGTATTCTCTATATCCCAGCAGGAAAAGATCGCTATTCAACTAGCTCCTGAATTCTGGCTGTGGCTGGAACTTTATTTTCTCCTGTTGAGGTTTCTCTTCAGTGAGACTGCCATTCTGTTTCTCCTGTTGAGGTTTCTCTTCAGTGAGCTGGCAATGCTATTTCTCCTGTTGAGATTTTCTCTTCAGTGAGACAGGGGTGTCCGGCTGAACTGTGCCGGCTTTAGGGGTTACACCTGGGCCCCCCCAGGTCCCTGCCTCACCCTCCCTCCAGTGATAGAGGGTCTGACTGGGTCTCAATATTTTTCTTCTTTCCCTTCTCTGTAAAAAAAAAAAAAAAAAAAAGAGACCACAGTTCCTCCATTCTGCCTGGTTACTGCTGATCAACCAGATTTAACTGGCTTCAACCGGCCCTAACAACAAGCTTGTGAGTATATCTGTTTGTACTTCAGGTTCTGTGTGGGAGTCTTAGTAATGTGGGTTCGGTCAACGAACGTTTAAGGCATGGATATTTTATTGAGGCTAAGTTTTATGACTAGAAATCCGTGGAGGGAGCCGGGACTTCCCGCCCTTTGCATGCACGCGCTTGGTTTCCTTGTTGGTTACAGCGCGGCAGTAGCGGTGCAATTTCTTGCTCGCACTTGTTCTCATTGTTGGGTTTCAGTGCAGCAATAGTAGTCCTGTTTATTCTGAGGCTCTCTTTCATCAGTGTTTGTCACGGCCATGTGCAGCTGATTGTGCAGGTGCCGGTTTATAGCAGCATGAGATGGGACATGTTTTTTTCCGGCGCTGTGGGCCGTTCTTCTGGTTGTTCCCCGAGTCTGATTTTATTTCTATGCAAGCCACGGCAGGGTAAATTTTGTGGGGCTTGAATCCGACTATGTTTCTAGGAACGTTGATGCAGCGGCCACATGTCAGTGAGAATCAGGCGTGCGCTTGGGTCTCCGGCGATGGCGGGAGAGCTGCAGCGTTCCGGTAGTTTATTTCCAGCTGACTTTGGTCAGGGTATGCCGGGGCTTCTCTCCTTTCCGGTTCAGACAAGTTGTATGTGTTTCACCAGCTTTGGGACAAGCTAGGGCAGATTTATATGTCTATGTCTGTATTCCTGCTGTACTCCCTTGATGGAAGCTGCTAGTTTAATCAGACTCTGGGGTTAGCATTCAAGGGGTTTACCAGAGAGACTCTGACCTGTGCTAGGTCACCCAGTCTCGGTTTGTCTCCGGACTGGGGCGACATACGGCAACTCACGGCACGGTGAGATCAGCAGTAAGATAGTGCCCTGTATTTCACACAGGTATCTCATTGTCTCTCTTGGGGTCCCTGCAGATTGAGCCTTTGTCTGTTGGTAACTGTCCTTATTTGGGCCTCTGTGCTGAGCTGCATGTGTCCAGTAGTGGCACAGGATATATATGCCTAAAGGTAGTACAAACAGTTTCCAAGTTCGGGCTGTCTCTATGGGCATAATGACACTGCGCATCTTCCTGCGGCCAGGACTCTCTTTCTCTATTTCTGAGAGGGCCTGGACTTCAGATTTCCATGCTTATCACGCTGGTTTCTCCTGTCACCATTTTCTCATGGCACATGCTAGATGCCTCCCCCCCCACCCCGACCAGACAGGAAGGACTGTACAGCCCCTTTTAACCAGGAGCCAGTTACCTATTCTATCAAACCTGCGGAGGATCACGCGCTATGTGGCTGTTAGCCTCATCCCTGAAGCTCTCATTAGCGATGTGAGCTTTGTCTGATACCTGTAAGGATGCTGTTGTTTTCCACAGGGCGGTAGATGCAACATCTTGATTGAGTCTAGTACATATTCACTTTAAAGGACATAAGTATTTCGCTCATGTTGCATGGGGTTAGTACTGTTTTCATGGTTCCAGTATATTCCTCTTTACATTGTGAAACTTGATTTTTCCTAGGAGAATCTTCTTGCAGATCCTACTGGCTCATCCTGCCATTCCCTGACCTTCTGCACTTCATTCTGAGGGGATCTTGATTCTTCCAATGACTCTTCAGGCTTTCTCATGAGGGAGAAGACGCTATAATGTCAGGTCAGGGGGCTGTGAAGATTTTTCAGGATGCTTGCATCTTTGCATCCTCCTCAGGTTTCCAGTTCGTTCTTGGAGTCTCTATGTTTTGTGTTTCCCTTTTCAGTGTTACTGGTCCTCAGGACAGTTCTTGTAGTTCTTCGGGAACTAAGGGATGTTGTTCCACTTACAGCATGGTGCCCGAGACGGGGGCATTGGGCAGGCTGGATCCCATTCTGCTGAATTCGTTTCTCGAGGTTACACATTTCTGCAAACAACCTGGGAGTATATTTACATTTTCTCTATGGACTCCGAATCGGCACTTGGTTTGCCTGCCTCTCTTGGAGCGGCGCTTTCGGTTTTGGCACATGCCATTTCGCCTACCCAAGGCTTCACGAACGTTTTAGGTGATGTGGGCGGTGGTACCGTTTTGGCGCTACCAGGCGATTCCTCTAATTTATTCTTGACTGCCTGCTTGATTCGGACGACTTCCAGTCGGGCCATTTGACTGACATGAAAAGGGTGGTATCTTTTCCTCAGTTCTTTACACGTGCATCTTCGAATTTGCACAGCGTTCTTTTCTCCTGTACTATTTATAGGTATATCGGGGTGATGTTTTTATTCATATAGGAGAGACATGTGTTTCTTTCCGGAGACTTGGGCGTGGGGTCTCGTTCTCAGATTGGTATTCTTCTTCGCTTACCATGACCAAGAGTATGGGATTCTGTACAGTTTCTGGGATCCATATTGCTGACTCCACTGGGGACTTCGACTTGCTTTCCCCTTCTTATGCTACAGCAGTCGCTTTTGTTCCGGTGGTTCCCGGTATCTCAGGGCTCCAATTATTTGGTATGCTCCTCCTGCATCGCTCTGTATGATTTGATGGCTCAGCGCAATTTCTCTTTTCAAGGCATGCCTCGGTCTTTGCTGGATTATCTCATGACCCCCGACCATCCTGGGCTGTCGGGTTGAGGGGCTTGGTGGCTTCCATCCTCAGCTCCGGGAGTCTGGTCTTCAGAGGCGACTCAGTACGTGTTCATTCTTGAGCAGGTCAGGCTACCTTTCTGGAGCTTCAGATCATTCTTCCGGAATGCCGCTGAAGGTCCTTTTGGTCAGTATTAGGATGGGGGTATTTCTCTACAGCTTGGGCAGTAGGTGTTGTACTCAGTTGGCAGGTGAAGTTGTTCTGCTTCAATGGGTGGACTCTCATCTTCGTCTTCTGTTGGCAGATCCTTTTATGGATCAGGATAAGAGTTCGGATAGACTTTCTCTCCGCGGAATCTGAGCATGGCCCATTTCTTGTATGTTACAGTGTACAGCGCTGTGTACGCTCTGGAAAGTGTGCATGTTAGTAATAGTGTAATCTTCTGCATCCTGGATATTGAGATTTGTGGCTCAGGCGTTCTAGCTCTTTTTATGGACGTGAGATCTCCTTGACCTAGACCTCATGGCCTCGTCTCTCAATTCTAAGCTTCCTAGCTTCTTTGGCGGGCCCAGGGAGTGGGAGTTAGAGGGGGTAGCTGCATGGCTCCTTTCTCGCTTCTGCCTTCTCTTTTTCAGTGTTTTCCGCTGGCTGATGATGGCTTGGATTTGCCATCTCGAGCTCACTTTCCGGGCACAGTATTTGTAGAATCTCTGGATTGGCTGCACCATCCTTACTTTGCGGATTTGATGAGTCTTTCGACTGCCGGACTAAGAAGTTTCCTGGTATCTCCGGCTTTGCTCGCCTAGGGTCCGATCAACATTGATATTTGTACTACTTTAGTATTACGACCTAGTTTTAAAAAAAAAAAATCTTGGCAGACGTGTAAGGGTTATGCGAAGCAGGTTGTTTCTTCTCTTATCCAGGTGCTACGGACGTCTTCTCCTGTGGCTTCTGCGTCCTTTTGGAGGTTTTTCCTTTCTTGGGTACTTCTTAACGTTTGAACCACTCCAGAGTTCCTTTTTGGCACAGGTGTATTGCCGAGGGCTTAGCGTTCAATTACCTTCAGCTTCTAGTGCCATTCTTGGCTTGTTACAAGGGCTAGGTATATTGCTCTTCGCTTATTTCTCAGCTTCATGTAGTTCAGTTCCTAAACAGAGTGCAGTATATTCATGCGCCTCTGAGAAAGCCCGGTTTGGAGTACAATCTTCACGTACTTCTTCTCAGTTTACCGAAGGCTTCATTTCATCCTTGTCTTTTGGGACTCTAAAGGGCTGTGACGTTGAACATGGGGTTTCTTGTGGCCATGGCTTCAGCTCTGCAGTTTTCTATGTTGCAGGCCTTGTTCAACGGAGATTCCTATTTATGATTTCCGAAATATGGGGTATCAGTTCGGATGGTACCACTATTTCTTTCTAGGGGGGTGTCATCCTTTCTTTTATGTCATGCTCGCTTTTCCTTCCTTCTTCCTGGGAGGAGAAATTGGGAGCAGTGCTTTTATTCACTGCATTTTTTGATACGTACGTAGCGTTCTCCGTGAGCTCGGTTTCTAACGACTTTTAGTTGTTTATATCTCCTTTTTGTATTCTTCAAGGGACGCCTCAAACGTATGGCGGCGTCCGAAGCCTCCATCGCTCGATGGGTCCAGGAGGACATTCTTTATGCTTGCTTGCTGGCAGGGAAGCGGTTGGCGAAAGAACTTCATGACCATTCCGCCGGAGCAATGGCTACTTCTTGGGCTCAGCCCAGAGGTTTTTTCCTTGGAGGAGATTTGTCTCGCGGCTAATTGGTCTTCCGAGAGTGCTTTCTCTCCGCATTTCTGCTTGGATGTGGGGGCGCATGCGGTAGGGGCATTTTGTACTTCGGTTGTTGCGGAGGCGGCGTTTGCTTCCCACCCAGATTGAGGATTGCTTTGCTACATCCCATTGGTCTCTGGATTCATCTGCTGCTGTTGCTAGGGAAGGAAAAATTATGTTCTTACCTGTTAATTTTCTTTCCCTTAGATGCAACAGATGAATCCAGAGCCCCATCCTTTCTGGATATTGTCTCTCGGTTTTTTCTTTTGCAACTTTCGCAGTTTGTTATTATGGCAGGTTGTTTTCTGTATTATTGCATTTTGAGATTTGTTATGGGAAAGAAGTTTTTTATATGCTATGCCTATTGATGGTTACGGATGCTTGGGCAAGGAGTTATACTGGATAAACAGGAGGAGTGCCAGCCAATAGGACCACCTGTTAATCAGTTTCTCTATCTCCGCCTGCTGGTAGATGTGGGCTATCCCATTGGTCTCTGGATTCATCTGCTGCGTCTAAGGGAAAGAAAATTAACAGGTAAGAACATAATTTTTCCTTCCTGCACGAAGTCGGACTTTATCCAATCAGGAGCTGCGAATGACTGGGACCGCGAACCACCGACCGCAAACAACCGGGGGAACACTGTATATGATAATTCTTATGAAAGTACATATCTTTAGATACAGGCTGTCTAGTTCAGGAATGTGAAACCCTCTATCTTCCTTACCACTACCAGTCTAAGAGCCATTTGGTATTAATTAAGCCATAAGGCTGCAGGCGGGAAACTTGGAGAAAGAGAAGGAAAACGAACACTTATAATTTAAATACCGCTACAAATATTTTCTACATTTAGTTTCCCTAAGTCCAGTTTAACCAGCAAATTACATCAATAGCATATTATTATGCCCTTCTCTCGATATAATTGCCTGATCGTTTGTTAATTATCCTGATATGGATTTATTATGTTCGCTTATAACACACTCTGTCCAGACTTAGAAAGTCTTTCACGCCCTGCTATTTGCTCTGCGGTGTTTCCGCCAGACAGCGCCTTGCTCAGAGGATCACTTTCTGTCTTTTCAGATGTGAAAGCTGAGTGAAGCTTTTATTATACTCAGTACATGTAAATGGTATGTGCCTTGGCTTGAGAATTGGTCAGTTTCCTATCTGCAAAGCATTTTTTCAAACATTTATCTCTAGACAGTGCTGGTTTGTGAGTTGTTCCTTGGAAATGGCAATGTGTAGAGTTAAGGGAGTCAATTCTCTCAAGGGTGCCAAAAGTCTGAGTGCTCTGACCGTAATCTATAGGTTTTGCGTGTCGGTATAGGAATCGCCTGTAGCCCACTCGCCCCTCATACTTACATGCAATAGCTCTTAGATGCTATTCTAAAAGATAGTGTCTAAATGCATTTATGAGCACTCCTGCCATGTCATCTCTGTTGTGGTACGTAACTGCTGTTTTAGCATGAAAGTTACAAGCCAAAGGGGGACTTAACATTTGCCACATCATATAGAATTAGAGGGAAGAGCTCTGAAGAATGAGAATATATTAAAATCTGTGCCTATTGGGGAATTTCATTTACAACCCCTGATCCAGAGTCCTATTGAAACATGGTCACCGTTGGGTCATATTTGTCTCTACTCTGACTTATAGATGGGAGAATAGCCTGTGAATGGAGTATGGACTAGAGAGTTGCACGGGGACAGAAATACCACTCATCCCCGCTAGGATCCTCTCCGTCCTCACCCGTCCCCGCCAGGATCCACTCCGTCCCCATCCAACCCCGCTAGGAATTACCTAAATCCCCGCCTGTCCCCATAACAAGCAGCAATTACTTCTGACAGGATCATCAATTCCACAGTTTCTTTTGAGTTTGCGCTGCTGTTTTCCTTGTGGAATCTCTTTGGTGGAACCCTTTTTTTGTTTTCTGTTCAAGTAATTAACTTATAAACCCCCACTTTTACTAAGGCTGACATGTCCATTATATTATATGGACGAACCCTTCTTCCAAAGCCTTCCATCCCCGTGGGAGTCCCGTTGGCTAGAGGGGGTCCCCATGGGAGTCCCGTGGGTTAGGGGGGATTCCCGCAAACCCCATTGCCGTGCAGACCTCTAGTATGGACACATATGACTGTTCTATATGGTTCAGGAAAAGCACACCTTAAAACTAAATCAAGATACAGAATAAAAAGGATGCACCACCCAGAAATCGAACTCAACCTCTCATATGTGGTGAGGATGCACAAAGAGTGTGTGGTGCAGTGGTTAAAGCTCAGCACCCTGGGGTTGTGGGTTCAAGCCCACACCACTCCTTGTGACCCTGGGCAAGTCACTTAATCCCCCCATTGCACCAGGTACATTAGATAGATTGTAAGCCCACCAGGACAGACAGGGAAAAGTGCTTGAGTACCTGAAGAAATTCATGTAAACCATTCTGAGATCCCTTGGAATACTTAAACTGATGAGGTAAACATTTTCTCGGTCCTCAAGCAACTCAATGTTCAATCATTCTAATACTTAACTTCTGAGAAGTCTGTCCCACATGACTAACATAATGTATTATCTTAGAGAGAGGAAAAGATAATGGTTTGTTTTCACCATTCCTAGATACAGCCAGAGCAGGATTAAAGGGAAGGCCAAGTAGGCACATGCCTCGGGCCCGAAGATTTCAGGGGGGCCCAGAATGCTGCCTGCTCAGGTGACGTCAGTCTATCTGCTTCTGTGTCCAGCTCCAGGTGTCCATGTTTTACCTCCTCCTGCCTTCTTCATTATTCAGTGCAGCCGAACTCGCAGTCTTCAAAAGGCCGTGGGCTACATGCTGCCCGCGGCTGACCCGGAAGCCATTCCTCTGATGATGGAATTTTGCGTTAGAAGGAAAGCTTCTGGGTCAGCTGTGGGCAGCATGTAGGAACCACTGTCCATGGTCTTTTGAAGACTGCAAATTCAGCTGCACTGAATAATGAAGGTGCTACTTGATCTTCTGGACCTGGGTCAAGAGTGTACACTCTCGCAGGAGAGAGACGTAGGAGGGCCGAAACAGGGAGGGGGCAGGGCCATGGAGGGGCAGGTTCAGGGAGCCCAGTGTACTTGGATGCCTAGGGCCCACTGAATACAGCGCATTACAGAGTAACATATAGTCCATTTCTTGACCCCTTTGTCCCGTCTTCCTTTTCCCATTAATTCTAATCTAATATTTGTGAGTCGCACAAACCTATACAAGCTCTAGGCGACTGAAGAGTAAAACAGGGAGGGAAGGGGGAAGAGGACATATAGGAGGAAAGGAAAAGGCAGATATTAATTAACTGTCAAAGAGGTAAGTTTTCAGTTTTTTTTCTGAAGAAAGAGTAGTTGGCCTCCTTTCTGATAGTTTCTGGGAATTCGTTCCAGGTTTTTACTCCCAGATAGGTTAGCATGGAGTTGAAAATTTGCTTGTATTGAAGGTTCCTTATGGGCGGTAGGTTCAGTTGAATTCTGTTACGGATTCTTCTGGATGTGGACTAGGTCGCTGAGAATATCTGTATAAGGGGAGCAGCCGAGTTTCCATACCATATGTTGTGTAGGACACATGATATTTTGAAGTTTATCCGGGATGATATTGGAAGCCAGTGTAATTGTTTGAGGAAGGTCAAGATTGAATCATATTTCTCTAGGTTGAAAAATCAGTTTTGGAGGTGCTTCCCACGCCAAAGGAATTGCCTTGGAAAAAGTTGGTGTAGAGACTAAACAGCTCAACTCTGCTATCACGAAGTGTGTCAGAGTGCAGCTGATCAAGAACGGCAAGAAAACTACACTTTTGTTCCCAATGATGGTTGTTTGAACTTCATTGATGAAGTTCTGGTTGCTGGGTGTGGCTGTGCCGGTTATGCAGTTGGTGACATTCCTGGTGTCCGGTTCAAAGTTGTGAAAGTGGCTGTTTCCCTGTTAGCCTTATACAAAGGCAAGAAAGAGAGACCAAGATCATAAACTAATTCTAATGCTAATAAAACGCTTCCTTTCATGAAAAAAAAAAAATTAAGAAAATCAGTCTTACTGATGTGTTCTGAATGAGATGAAGTTTGTTGATTAGTGTGGTGTTGATACCACAGACAGAATTGCAATAGTCCAGTTGAGGCAGGACCATCATCTGAACGATTAGTGCAAAGTAATGTGGATGAAAGTATGGTCTAGTGAGTTTTAGTTGTCTCATTGTGTAGATGGTCTTTTTCTGAAGATTTGAGATTTGTGGTTCCATAGTGAGGGTGTCATCAATTATACAACCGAGGACATTAGTGGATTTTTCCATTGTGAGGGTGGTGCCACACTGAAGGATGACGTTTGTCACAATGTTTTGTTGCTTTGTGTGAACGCATATGGCTTTGGTTTTAGTTTGTTGATGGTTGCCCAGGTTTGGACTAGAGAGTTGCGCGGGGACAGAAATCCCACCCGTCCCCGCCAAAGTCCCACCCATCCCCACCCGTCCCCGTGAGGAATCCCTCCGCCCCCACCCGTCCCCACGAGGAATCCCCTCCGTCCCCGCCCATCCCAATAAACTTCAGAAATAGTTATTTCATTTAATTATGCTACTGAATTAAAGGCTCTGGTAGAAACCCATTTACAAATAAGCAAAAAGACTTTATTAATTTGGAAATATTAATTGGGAAGAATACATACTTTGTAAACGGCTTTATACCAGAGCCTCTAATGTTTATAAATTTTTATCAACACAACTAATATACTACTTTATCCTGAAGCAAAACAAAAAAAAAGAAATAGAATTATTTTCCTACCTTTGTTGCCTGGTTTCTGCTTTCCTCATATTCTCATTAAATTCCTTCCATCCACTGTCTCTCTTCCCTCTGCGTCTTCCATTTGCTCTGTTACTGTGCCTCTCCCTTTCTCCCCCCTTCCAAATTGGTCTGGCACCCATCTTCTTGCCTCCGCTCCCACCATAGTCTGGCATCTCTGTCTTCTTCCCTGCCTGCGTCTTCTCCCCACTCTCTCTTCTCCATTACCTTTCAGCGTCCTTCTCCCCCCCCCGTCTTCCCCATGTCCTGTCAGCGTCCTTCTCCCCCTCTGTCTTCCCCATGGCCTTTCAGCGTCCTTCTCCCCCTCTGTCTTCCCCATGGCCTTTCAGCGTCCTTCTCCACCCACCCCCATCTTCCCCATGTCCTTTCAGCATCCTTCTCCACCCCTTTGTCTTCCACATGTGCTTTCAGTGTCCTTCTCCCCCCTCTGTCTTCCCCATGTCCTTTCAGCGTCCTTCTCCACCCCTTTGTCTTCCCCAGTGCTTTCAGCGTCCTTCTCCCACCTCAGTTTTACCCATTTCCCTTAAGCGTCTTTTCCTCTCCACTCCACCTTTCCTCCCTTTCTCTCTCCCTGCCTCCTTACCTTCGTGGTGCTTCCCCACCCGACCGACAACAGAACAGGCCCGGTCCGACAAACCTCCCTGCCCTTAACCACGAATCTAAATTACCTTCTTACAGCTGCTGTAAGAAGGTAATTTAGATTCGCGGCTACAGGGCAGGGAGATTTGTCGGACCGGGGCTGTTGTCGGTCGGTCGGGGAAGCGCCACAAAAGTAAGGGGACCTGGCCGGCTGTGCTACACCCGGGGCGGACCGCCCTCCTCCCTTGGTACGCCACTCGAGCCGCGAGGCTACTCTCCTTCTCCTCTGCCTGCAGCACAGAGAGCCAAACGGAAGTCTTCCTGACGTCAGCGCTGACGTTGGGAAGACTTCCGTTCGGCTCTGTGCTGCAAGCAGAGCAGGTAGGGAGAAGAGGAGCCGCGCGACTGAGTACATCCAGCCCCGCAGGAACCCCGCGACCCTCGGAGGCGTCCCCACGGGATCCCCGTGACCTAGGGGGCATCCCCATGGGATCCCCGTGACCTGAAGGGGGAACCTGCGGGTCCCGCAGGATTCTCGTCGTCCCCGTTCCTGTGCAGCTCTCTAGTTTGGACTTTTGCTTTATTGTTTGAGATTATTTCGGAGATGTTTGGATGGTTGCAGGTTATGGGAATGAGAAGAAGAATGTCATCAGCATAGGATAGAATGGTTTCATCTTCCAGCTTGATGTTCCCTATTGAGCTCATGAATATATTAAACAGGATTGGGGATAGCGGAGATCCTTGTGAGACATCACAGAAAGCCTTCCAGGGGCTAGAGTATACTCCATCCTTTTTGACCATGTCCTCACGATTTTGTAGGACATCAGTGAACCATTTCAGAACTGTCCCTGTTAAACCGATTTTAGGAGCAGTTGATGGTCCACCGAGTCAAAGGCAGCAGAGATATCGAACTGAAGTAGTATTTCTTCTTTACCAGTGCTCAGCAGTTGCTTGATTTTTGTAGTTAGCTGTGCTGTTTTCTAAATCCATATTGGGATGGATGAAGGCAGGAGTACTGCTCGATGTATGAGGTAAGTTGTTTGCTAATGTGGGTCTCAAGGATTTTGGTGAGAACCAGGAATACCAGCAATACCTACTATATGATGCCAAACTATGCAATATAGTAGGCAAGAGCACAACAGGGCCTGACAATAACTCAATGCCCAACAGTATGACGCACGACCTTCTCCTACTGGAGCATTGGTCCAGGACCTGGCAACTAAGTTTCAATGCCAAAAAATGCAAGGTCATGCACCTTGACAGCAAAAATCCATGCAAGACGTACACTCTTAATGGTGAGATCCTAGCGAGAACTATAGCAGAACGAGACTTAGGGGTGATCATCAGTGAGGACATGAAGACTGCTAATCAAGTGGAGAAAGCTTCATCTAAGGCCAGACAAATCATAGGTTGCATACGCAGAAGTTTCGTTAGCTGTAAGCCCGAAGTCAAATGCCATTATATAGGTCCATGGTGAGACCCCATCTGGAATACTGTGTACAATTCTGGAGGCCACATTACCGCAAAGATGTGCTGAGACTTGAGTCGGTCCAGTGAATGGCCACCCGGATGGTCTCAGGACTCAGGAATCTCTCGTATGAGGAACGGCTGAATAAATTGCAGTTCTACACACTAGAGGAACGTAGGGAGAGGGGAGACATGATCGAGACGTTCAAATACCTCACACACCGTATCGAGGTGGAGGAGGATATCTTCTTTTTCAAGGATCCCACGACAATACGAGGGCATCCGTGGAAAATCAGAGGAGGGAAATTGCATAGTGACACCAGGAAATACTTCTTCACCGAGAGGGTGGTTGATAGATGGAATGGTCTTCCAATACAGCTAATTGAGGCCAGCAGCGTGCCTGATTTTAAGATGAAATGGGATCAACACGTGGGATCTCTTCACAGAGATAAGGGAGGGTCATTGGGGTGGGCAGACTGGATGGGCCATGGCCCTTATCTGCCGTCACTTTCTATGTTTCTATTAGTCTATAGTTTGACGCTATGGAGAGATCTGCTTGAGCTGTTTTCGGTATGGGGGTTAAGGCTATTTTATCCATTTCTTTGGGTAGGTGACCCTGGCTCAGGGAGCTATTTAGGAGGTTTGTAAGCAAAGAGATGATTTGATGGGGAGCAGCAGTTAGGAGATATGCTGGGCATTTGTTTATGGGGCTGCTGCATGGGGATAGTTTAGATATCAGGTTTTTAGTGTTAGTGAAGGTGGTCCTGATTTGGTCAGCTTTTATGGGTTCATAGCACAAGGTGGGGGGGGGGGGGCGCTTGGTATTGTTGATTTTGCAACTTCTGATGGGACCAATTTGACTTTGTTGAGAAAGAAGTCTGCTAGGTCTTGTGCTGAGATTTTCTTGGTGCAGGTTGCCAAATCTTGATTTGGTGGCAATGTTAGAAGTACTAGGAGAAACAATTTCTTGCTCTCCACTGTTTTGCTTCCTAGTTTGCTGGCGTAATAGTTTCTCTTGATTTCAGATATGTTGTCCTTGTATTTATTTATTTCTGCCCTCCAATGTGCTCTGGTGTTTTCCTCAAATTTAATGGCTTCCTGCACATATCCCGCCTTATATAATGACTCACTTATAAAAAGTAGATAAAACCAGCTGCTTCCAGACCATAATGTTCCCTCAAGTTCCAAATTCCTTCAGAGTTCTCCGTTCTGTAGTCACTTGATCCCTTTGCGTCCCACTTGTGAAACTCCCTAAATATAATCCCAGGCACAAATTCTGGATTATGTCAAATGGCGATCAGCCCAAAATAGCAATTGTATCTCTCATGTTGTTCCAGATATCCAGTGTTAATTGGGTTCCTACTTACACTCCTTTGTAGGGGCCTAGCAGAGCACAACCTATACTTTGTCCTAACATTTTCTATTAGAATTTGATCCAGAACTTTTTCTCACTTTCTGTGTAATTTGCTACAAATGTCAGGCGTGTCGTTGCCCAGTTATAGCCCCTTATGTGTGGGATAGAGAATGACATGGAGACAAATTCCCCGTCCCCGCAGGATCTATCTCCATCCCCATCCTGTCCCCACAAATTCTGACCTCATCTGCACAAACCTTGAACACTTATGATTTTAAAGTGTTTGAGGCTTCTGCAGATGAGGACAGAGCTTGCAGGGATGGAGAAAGATCCCAAGAGAACAGGGACAAATTTGTCTCCATGTCATTCTCTAGCACTGATGGACAGCAAGACCCTCGTGGTCTCATTTGTGTTCATCACACGAGACAAACAATCAAAGTTATTTTTATAACGATGGCCCACTGCTGCTAATAGATGAGGAGAAAAAAGTGGAACCAGGCCCTGGACTTTCATGAGTATAAAATATTAAAATTTATTGGTGTTGCAAAACAAATTAAAAATACGTCATAAAAATTAGACAAATGCCAACAGTTAAAAAACATAAAAATTGTAATGTCTATGAAGTGAACACACCCTACACGATCCGTATTTCAGCAATGAATTGCCTTCCTCGGGGTCCTTAGCACAGTGGACTAAAAATCAGGCAGCATCGTGCCAGAAAAAGTCTTTAAAAAGATCCGAGCTACGGCGAGGGAACATTTTAAAGACTTTTTCTGGAACAACTAACGCTGTCAGTGGATTTGCAAACAGTACACCCCACGATGCAGCCTGATTTTTAGCCCACTGTGCTAAGGACAATACAATTTTTATGTTTTAGAACTTTTGGCATCTGTCTGAGTTTTATGACATTGTGTTTTTGTTTTGCAACACCAATAAATTTTGATATTTTATACTGCTGAAAGTCCAGGACCTGGTTCCACTTTTTCTCCTCATCCATTGACTTTTGTGGTACCAAGGTCCCTTGCTGTGGGTAGTAGGACCGCCATTAGGGCTTAGACCACCCCACAGTGTCGTTTGTTTCTCATTCCACTGCTGCTAATAAACATGCAAATTAATCCATTACCCAGTGAGAGCAGGATCTGATAGTTCTCCTCCATCACCTCCCTGTAGAGCTGCTTCTGCTCTTCATTTAAATACTCCCACTCCTCCTGGGAGAAAGAGATAGCGATGTCCTCAAACTTCACCTGCATCTGAAATAGAAACCAGAAACACACTCAGCCTCTTCTGTATAATTGACCTTCACATAACCCACAGTCCCAGGGTAGTTGTGTTTGAGAAGAGCTGCCAGTGCTGGGGCTGAGTGAGGCAGAGGGAGATGCTTTGGGGTGGATAGAGAGTATTTCAATCCCAGAGGAGGGTTCTGGGCACTGAAGGGTTTCTGGGTTGGTCTCTCTCCTTTCAACAAGACCCACCTGGGCAGAAGCTCCTGCAGCCATTTCCCAGGATCAGGCTTTGCCTCTTGCAGTGATCGGGAACCGGAAGTTTCGGCTCAATTGGAGGAAGAAGAAAAGACTCGTTTCCTGTTGTTCACAGGGTGATGACATCACGAAAGGGGCGGTGCTTGAAGCCGAGGGGTTTCTTCTTGGCTCTACCCCTTTCAAGAGCTGATTGGTCAGAATGATGTTGGGGGGGGGTGGAAGAGTAGTGGAAGGTTCCACCCACTAGCTCTGAGAGGAGGATTTTCAGCTCCTGGCACTCATTGGTCAGAATAGTGCAGGCGGAATTACAGTTAGTAGCCCCTCCGTGGAGCTCCGCCCCTTTTGTGACGTTTTTGTGAGAAGCCGTGTTTAGGCCTGACAGAGCTGGGAGGCTGGTGACGTCACAAAGGAGAAGGGCGGAGCTTCACGCCGAAGGCTCTGCCCCTTGTAATGCTGATTGGTCAGAATGGTCCCTTGGGCGGGAAGCAGAGTGGGAGGTTACGGCTCCTAGCACGAGAAGGCAGAAAGGAGGAGGAGTTTCAGCTCGTTTTTCAAAACGTCCGTGGGAGCGGGAAGAAGAGGGGGCGGAGCTTAGTTCTAGTTTAGGGTCTTTGGGGCCGGAAGTAAATCTTGTGCTGGAGCCTCAAGTGCCCAGTTTCTTCCAACCTGGTCTAGAGGAAGAGCCCCAAATGGCTGCAGGAGCTTCTGCTCAGGTAGGAGCTCCCCCTCCCCCCCTTTTCCTGGCAGGGGGAGGGGACTTGGAATGACACCAAGGGGGCAATGGAGGATTAAGGGACCACCAGGTCTACAATAATGGCTGAAGGGGCAAAGGGAGAAGAAAGAAAGAGAGAAGGGAAGAAGAAAAGAGAGGATGGAGGAATTTCTCAATGCTTTTGTCCTCCCTTCAAAGGGGCCACTCCTCACCTGCATTCTCCCTTCACTCTCAACCCAGTAGGTTATTACATTTGACTAGAGCAGTGTTTTTCAACCTTTTTTGGGCAAAGGCACACTTGTTTCATGAAAAAAATCACGAGGCACACCACCATTAGAAAATGTTAAAAATTTAACTCTGTGCCTATATTGACTATATATAAAGTAATTCTCTTGAATAGGAATCAAATAAACACAAATAAAGTATTTTATAATGCTGCCACCGCCATCAACACCGTTGGCGGCGGTGGCACTCAAATGGCTAAAGAGCCGCAGTTTGCCGGCCTAGGGACAACACTGGAGGGTGGCCAGCTGTGCACCCCCTTGGGACGTAAACCCGGGGTGGGGCAGACCGCCCCCCCCCCACCCTGGTATGCCACTATCTGTACCTCACTCCCTCCCTATGACCAAAAATTCTCCTTTCTTCTATTCCCTGTGTACACAACCATCTCTTTCCCTCCCTTCCTCTCTCCCATTTCTTCTGTGTCCAAAAACGCATTCCCTCCCCCACCTCAGCATCTCTTTCCCTCCCTTCCTCTCTCCCAAGTCCATTTCTTCTGTGTCCAAAAACGCATTCCCTCCCCCACCTCAGCATCTCTTTCCCTCCCTTCCTCTCTCCCAAGTCCATGCCTTCTGTGTCCAAAAACCCATTCCCTCCCCCACCTCAGCATCTCTTTCCCTCCCTTCCTCTCTCCCAAGTTCATGCCTTGTGTCCAAAACACACTCCCTCCCCCCTTTTGTGTTCCGTGTTTGCCTCCCAGCCCATCTTTGCAACTTTCTCAGCCAAACGAAGCTCAAGCCGCGAGGCTTGTCTTCTGCTTCCTGCCTGCCCTGCCGCGCACAAATAGCCGAACGGAAGTATTCTCAGACGTCAGCGCTGACGTCGGAGGGCAGGCTTTGCTTAAGCCCTCCCTCCGACGTCAGCGCTGACATCGGGGAACGCTTGCGATGTTAGCTGTTAGCTGCAGGGCAGGCAGGAACAGAAGACGAGCCTCGCGGCTCGAGATGTATTGAACTCCGCGGGTCCCCCGTCCAGCTCTCTCCTGTCCACGTGGGGCGGACCGCCCCTCTCCCTAGACTGGTGGTACTGCCCTGATGGCGGCCCTGACCGTACGGCACACCAGGCAACATCTCGCGGCACACTAGTGTGCCGCGGAACAGCGGTTGAAAAACACTGGACTAGAGAATGACACTGGGAAAAAATCTGTCCCCGTCACCGCCCCGTCCCCGGCCCACCATCCTCTGCACCGCCCCGTCACCGCCATTCCATTCACCGCCCCGTCACCGTCACTGCCATCCCTTTCACCGCCCCGTCACCGTCCCCGCAGCATCCATATAAGCCTTAGTACTCTAATATTTAGCGTATTCCATTCTTATAAATCAAAGTTCCTGCTGCTGAACTAGAGAAAGAGATGTTCAGCTGGCAGGGCTTTGTTTATAAATTTTTATTAACACAACTAATATACCACCATAATGTTTCCGACAGAGGACAAGTATGCAATAAATACATTTTGCTGTTTCAATGCCAGTGCTCAGCAGAACAACAGACAGCAATATGGACATTCACCTTATGTAGTACTTTTTTAATATATAAAAATAGGCAAAATTAGTTGCTGTTTTATCATTATATTTTCTTGCCATTATAGTATTCTTCATTGATCATTTTTCTTTTTAAATTCAAAACAAATTCAACCTATCTTGTGTCCCAGCATGAATTCATGTTTCACTCAATTGGCTGTTTCAAGGGAATTAACCCTCCAACTTCCATTTGCAAAAATACCCAATGTTGTTCCTTCTATGAGCAATATTTAAATTATGAGGAACAACATTGGGTATTTTTGCTGAATTGTGTGATACCATTTGGGCTGAACATGAAGATTGAAAATGCCTGGTTAGCCCTGGACAGATGATTTGAACAGCCAGGAGCCTGTCCTGGCCATTTAAATCATTTTGAATATCTAGTCCAATGATAACAGAATTAGGGTGATTATAGAAACATAGAACTTTGTTGATCACTAAAAACAGTGGAGACTAAGGGTCTATCAAGCTCAGCATCCTGTCTTTGACACTGGCCAGTCTTGGTCTTTGGAACTGCCCATTGTGTCAGAAGCAATAGGGATTAAGTGACTTGCCCAGGGTCACAAGGAGTGTAGTGTAGCTCTAACCACTGGATTTAGAAGTTGGCTTCTTTTGGGATCTTTAACTCATCATCGCTAGGACTCGAATCTGAGTCCGTGGCACCTAACATAGAATGCAATTAGTATGGCAAAGTAATGAAGAATGGTCCAGCAGCCCCCACCCTCCCTCCACCTCACCTTATATTCGTTCCGAGTTTGCCGGCTTCCTTTTTTCCTAGCCGCACGTGTTCAAAAATCCGTGCACGCGCGGCTGCGCGAGTCAATCAAACTTCTCCTCTCCTGCAACTTCCTGTTTCCGGTTGCGTCAGAGGAGAAGATTGATTGACTCGCGCAGCCGCGCGTGCACGGATTTTTGAACACGTGCGGCTCGGAAAAAAGGAAGCCGGAAAACTCGAAATTTAAGGTGAGGTGGAGGGAGGGAGCTGGCTAAATGCTACGGGCGGGCGGGCGGTGGCTGCGGGGACCGCGCGATCCTTGATACCTCACTGCGGAGACAAGACCATTCACCGCCCCGCGGGCGGTGAATGGCCTTGTCCCCGTCGCCGCAGCGACTGCTAGTTTTCTTCCCCGTTTTCGGCGGGTGACCCGCGGCTAAAATGCGGTGGCCGCGGGTAAACCGCCACCGTGTCATTCTCTACATTTGACTTCCTAAGTTCCACTATAGGTCACTTGACCTCCCCTTGCAGTTGCACACTAAGTAACATACAGGCACCAGGTCTACAATGATGGTGATGCAGAAGGCGCTGAGGGTGTTCCTGGTTTGCGTTTCAGATGCAGGTGACGTTTGAGGACGTGGCTGTCTCTTTCTCCCAGGAGGAGTGGGAATATTTAGATGAAGGGCAGAAGGAGCTTTACAGGGAGGTGATGAAGGAGAATTATGAGACTCTGATCTCCCTAGGTAAGGACTAAAATAGTCAACTAATAATGAGGAATTAGAGTACAGGTGAGTCATAATAACTATAGAGAGCAAAACAAATGACTTATCTGTACAGAGGGCTGTATATAAGTCCTTCCAAGTGGATGATGTCATCTGATGGAGCCCAGCATTGGATAAAGTTTACAAAGCCACAGAAGTTTCTAGAGCTTTCGTGAGCTGCAGACCTTGAATCTCTAATTCTTCCCATTCTGTGTCTTCACAGTTGAGCACCTCAGTCCTGTCTCCTGCTTAACAGAGAAGCAGCTCCCAAGGCAGGTGAGTGGGGCATGTGAGAAATTATATCCTGCTGAATAGGCAGAATACATGTTCCAGTGTAATAGGTGAGACATTCTAGACGTGGGTTGTATCCCAATGGCTGTGTGCCATATGTAGAAGGAATCCACTCTGTGATTTTGCTCCACTTCACTGTTCTCTAGTTCCACCTCTAGTTTTTTCCTTCTGCACGTGTGCCTGCAGGAGTGTGCTTGTCTTGCTCTCTCCTTTTTATTATTGTATTCTGTGTTTTTCTTGTCCCTTTTTCAGGATTTCTGATGCTTGAGCTTGCATAAAATGTTGGATATGGTAATAGGCCAAATAGTCCCCCTCTGGCAACCCATATTTCCTATGGATCATTTCAAACGATAATATCCCTGTTAGCCATAGTAAATCCCAGAATGTGAGCAACCCTTTCCGAGCCCAGCGACGGAAAATGGGATTATCCCGTCCCACTGGAAAAAGTGGCTCTACCTGTATTCCCGCCATAGAAGACACCACGGCCCCAGATGCCAGAGGAAAGGATTGTCGATACCCTGAATCCTAGTCCTCTGTGCCCAAAAACCCAAAGCCAATGCTTCAACAGTTCCGGACCCCCACTCTCCTGCTCCAGCTGTACCCCACTTTTAAAATCTCCAATGTTACAGTCCAATATCAGTCTAACCTGGGCAATCTGGAAATACCACCATAGATTCGGCACACCTCTACCTCTCAACTCTCTAGCTGCCCATATCTGTTTTTGAGACAATCGGGGAGGCCTACGCTGCCATATAAACCTCCTCAATTTCGCACTCATTCTCACTAAGTCGACAGGAAGCACAGGTACTGGCAAAGTTTGAAACAAGAAAAGCAACCGAGGAAGTATATTCATCTTAACTATAGAAATCCTACCCTACCAGGAAACCCATAATCCATGCCATCTCTGTAAATCACGTCGAATATTCCAATATAATGGAGGATTGTTCTTAGCAAAGATCTGAGATAGATCTCTAGGAATATATATACCCGAGTATTTAATCCCCTGTGACGCCCAGCGAAAAGCAAAACTCCACTGGAGCCCCACCACCTCTGAGTCAGTCAAAGTCAAATTCATAATTTCTGTATTCCATTAGCCACCCTTACCAACAAAGGCCCCAATTGATTAGAAAATTGTTTGTAATACATACCATTCAAACCTGGGGATTTTCCATTTTTCAACAACTTAATCACTCCTAGGACCTTAAAGAGAGTAATGGGTTCCTGTAAATACTCTCTATCGCTGTCAGACAATACCGGAATAGGTAATTTATCTAAAAACTGGGTTTGTTCCACCGAATCGACCTTTGCTGGAGTACCGCATAACCTAGTATAAAAACGCAAAAAAGCCTGACGAATCCGTTACCTGCAGCCCACCTTTGTCATTGCGCACTGTAGCAATAGTAGCCCGGGTCTGCTTAATCCTAATATATCTAGCCAAATAAGAACTAGCTTTATTGCTATGTTCATAAACCTGTAATTTAAAATGAGCTCGGATCCGCTCCGTCTCCTCCACTTGAAGTTGATACAGCTCATCTCTCGTTCTCTGCAATCTGGCCAAAAGCCTGGGGTCCAGGCTTGATTTACGAGTCATCTCCAGTTTTGGCAATTGTTCACGCAACTGAAGATGGCGTTGGGTTCGCTGGCGTTTATATCTAGCCCCCCACATGATGAGTTCCCCCCCAACACTACTTTCAAAGCATCCCATAGGGTGGCATCTGAAATCTCCCCATTATCATTCCAAACCAAGTATTCCTGTATAGTTTTTTCCACAGCTTCCAGTATTCAAAAGCGATTCGTTAAGCTTCCAATATCTTCTCCCCCCCGATCAATCAGTCCATGACAAGTTACCCAAACTGGAGCATGATCTGATATGTGCATTGCCTCAATTTCCACTCTTTTCAGCCCACCCCCCTGATTCCAATATATCCATATCCTGTCCAATCTAGTATAAATTTGCTGGGAGTGAGAGTAAAATGTATAGTTCCTCTGAGAACTATGGAGCAACCGCCAGCTATCTATCAATCCCAAGGCTGACATCAGAGCTCTCAAGGCCTTGCTATGACTCCGGTTAGCCTTTCTCCCCCCTCCCGAATGATCCAGAGAAGGATCAGGGGGAACATTAAAATCTCCCTCCAGATAGACTGCACCCTGTACAAAAGTACGTAACTCCTCCTGAAGGCCCCGATAGAAAGCCCCTTGAGCTGCATTGGGCCCATAAATATTAACAATAGAGATAGATCAACCCTGCAGGGTACCACGGACAGCGAGACATCTACCCAAGTTATCTCGGTACTCCTGCTCATTCTGCAAACCCAACCCTTTTCGAAACCAATATCGCCAACCCTCCAGCCCTTTTTGTGGCACCTGCACCTTGATGCGTCCGTATTAGATCAAACTGTGGGTTTTGAAGCAAACCCACATCCCTTGGTCTCAGATGTGTCTCTTGTAAGAGACTGATATCCCATTTCATACTCTGTAAATCCCGATAAACCATGCTCCTCTTGCCAGGACTAATTAGCCCATTAACATTCCAAGATCCAATGAGCACCTCTGGATCCTCAACCTGTGTTCCCCCAACCCATATCTCTGCTGCCTACCCAAAGAACCCCTTCCACCCCTCCTCTATCTCACCCCCCTCCAAGAAGCTGAACCCAAAAATTTCAAGTGAGCCAGGTTAAAATGAAGCCAAGTCGAAGAGGCTCAAACACATCAAAATTACCTTCCCTGTCATCATGCCACCTGTTCCATCCTCACGTCACACAACTTCACCATACCCCACACTCCCTGCTCAAACACCACCTAGACCCCCCCCTTCCTTCCCTCTCATTCCCACACCAGCAAAGAAACCAACACAAACAATACGGCCAGCACGAACCACTCTCAAATACCCCCTATACATTCAACCCAGAAACCCCACCTCCCCAAGCAATCTTCACCCCCAACAGCCACACAACCTCACACAACAGTTAAGAGGGATACAAACAAAACAAGGTAAAGAAGCTCTTCCCCAGGTCCACTGAGTAGAACCTAGAGAAGGACCTCATCACATACAGCTGAGTACAAAGAGACCTCAAAACAGTTCAAGTAACCAATGGAGGCTGACAGCCAGCACTCTCTATGACATCCCTCAAACTGATCCTTAAGAGCTGCTGCTGCTCTAGAGAAATCTACTAGCAATTAACTCATAGATGATCACATTTTCACTGATCCTTAAGAACGCTGCTCTGGAGAAATCTGCTAGTAATTAACCCATAGATGATCAAATTTTCCCTGATCCTTAAGAGCGCTGCTCTGGAGAAATCTACTAGCAATTAACTCATAGATGATCAAATTTTCACTGATCCTTAAGAGCGCTGCTCTGGAGAAATCTACTAGTAATTAACTCATAGATGATCAGACTTTCCCCAATCCTTAAGAGAGCTGTTCTGGAGAAATCTACTAGTAATTAATTAACTCATAGATGATCAAATTTTCCCTGATCCTTAAGAACGCTGCTCTGGAGTAATCTACTAGTAATTAATTAACTCATAGATGATCAAATTTTCCCCGATCCTTAAGAGCGTTGCCCTGGAGAAATCTACTAGTAATTAATTAACTCATAGATCATCAAATTTTCCCTGATCCTTAAGAACGCTGCTCTGGAGAAATCTACTAGTAATTAACCCATAGATGATGAAATTTTCACCGATCCTTAAGAGCGCTGCTCTGGAGAAATGTACTAGCAATTAACTCATAGATGATCAAATTTTCACTGATCCTTAAGAGCGTTGCTCTGGAGAAATCGACTAGTAATTAATTAACTCACAGATGATCAAATTTTCACCGATTCTTAAGAGCGCTGCTCTGGGGAAATCTACTAGCAATTAACTCACAGATGATCAAATTTTCCCTGATCTTTAAGAGCGCTGCTCTGGAGAAATCTACTAGTAATTAACTCATAGATGATCAGTTTTCACTGATCCTTAAGAGCGCTGCTCTGGAGAAATCTACTAGCAATTAACTCATAGATGATCAAATTTTCACTGATCCTTAAGAACGCTGCTCTGGAGAAATCTACTAGTAATTAACCCATAGATGATCAAATTTTCCCCTATCCTTAAGAGTGCTGCTCTGGAGAAATCTACTAGCAATTAACTCATAGATGATCAAATTTTCACTGATCCTTAAGAGCGCTGCTCTGGAGAAATCTACTAGTAATTAACTCATAGATGATCAGACTTTCCCCAATCCTTAAGAGAGCTGTTCTGGAGAAATCTACTAGTAATTAATTAACTCATAGATGATCAAATTTTCCCTGATCCTTAAGAACGCTGCTCTGGAGTAATCTACTAGTAATTAATTAACTCATAGATGATCAAATTTTCCCCGATCCTTAAGAGCATTGCCCTGGAGAAATCTACTAGTAATTAATTAACTCATAGATCATCAAATTTTCCCTGATCCTTAAGAACGCTGCTCTGGAGAAATCTACTAGTAATTAACCCATAGATGATGAAATTTTCACCGATCCTTAAGAGCGCTGCTCTGGAGAAATGTACTAGCAATTAACTCATAGATGATCAAATTTTCACTGATCCTTAAGAGCGTTGCTCTGGAGAAATCGACTAGTAATTAATTAACTCACAGATGATCAAATTTTCACCGATTCTTAAGAGCGCTGCTCTGGGGAAATCTACTAGCAATTAACTCACAGATGATCAAATTTTCCCTGATCTTTAAGAGCGCTGCTCTGGAGAAATCTACTAGCAATTAACTCACAGATGATCAAATTTTCCCTGATCCTTAAGAGCGCTGCTCTGGAGAAATCTACTAGCAATTAACTCATAGATGATCAAATTTTCACTGATCCTTAAGAACGCTGCTCTGGAGAAATCTACTAGTAATTAATTAACATACAGATGATCAAATTTTCACTGATCCTTAAGAGTGCTGCTCTGGAGAAATCTACTAGCAATTAACTCACAGATGATCAAATTTTCACTGATCCTTAAGAGTGCTGCTCTGGAGAAATCTACTAGCAATTAACTCACAGATGATCAAATTTTCACTGATCCTTAAGAGCGCTGCTCTGGAGAAATCTAGTAATTAACTCATAGATGATCAAATTTTCCCTGATCCTTAAGAACGCTGCTCTGGAGTAATCTACTAGTAATTTATTAACTCATAGATGATCAAATTTTCCCCGATCCTTAAGAGCGTTGCTCTGGAGAAATCTACTAGTAATTAATTAACTTATAGATGATCAAATTTTCTCTGATCCTTAAGAACGCTACTCTGGAGAAATCTACTAGTAATTAACTCGTAGATGATCAGATTTTCACTGATCCTTAAGAGCGCTGCTCTGGAGAAATCTACTAGTAATTAATTAACTCATAGATGATCAAATTTTCCCTGATCCTTAAGAGCGCTGCTCTGGAGAAATCTACTAGCAATTAACTCATAGATGATCAAATTTTCACTGATCCTTAAGAGCGTTGCTCTGGAGAAATCGACTAGTAATTAATTAACTCACAGATGATCAAATTTTCACCGATTCTTAAGAGCACTGCTCTGGGGAAATCTACTAGCAATTAACTCACAGATGATCAAATTTTCCCTGATCCTTAAGAGCGCTGCTCTGGAGAAATCTACTAGCAATTAACTCATAGATGATCAAATTTTCACTGATCCTTAAGAGCTCTGCTCTGGAGAAATCTACTAGGAATTAACTCATAGATGATCAAATTTTCACTGATCTTTAAGAACGCTGCTCTGGAGAAATCTACTAGTAATTAATTAACATACAGATGATCAAATTTCCACTGATCCTTAAGAGCGCTGCTCTGGAGAAATCTACTAGCAATTAACTCACAGATGATCAAATTTTCACTGATCCTTAAAAACGCTGCTCTGGAGAAATCTACTAGTAATTAACTCATAGATGATCAAATTTTCACTGATCGTTAAGAGTGCTGCTCTGGAGAAATCTACTAGCAATTAACTCACAGATGATCAAATTTTCACTGATCCTTAAAAACGCTGCTCTGGAGAAATCTACTAGCAATTAACTCATAGATGATCAAATTTTCACTGATCCTTAAGAGCGCTGCTCTGGAGAAATCTACTAGCAATTAACTCATGATCAAATTTTCACTGATCCTTAAGAACTCTGCTCTGGAGAAATCTACTAGTAATTAACTCACAGATGATCAAATTTTCACTGATTCTTAAGAGCGCTGCTCTGGAGAAATCTACTAGCAATTAACTCACATATCAAATTTTCACTGATCCTTAAGAACTCTGCTCTGGAGAAATCTACTAGTAATTAACTCACAGATGATCAAATTTTCACTGATTCTTAAGAGCGCTGCTCTGGAGAAATCTAGTAATTAACTCATAGATGATCAAATTTTCACTGATCCTTAAGAGCGCTGCTCTGGAGAAATCTACTAGCAATTAAATCAAAGATGATCAAATTTTCACGGATCCTTAAGAACGCTGCTCTGGAGAAATCTACTAGTAATTAACCCATAGATGATCAAATTTTCACCGACCCTTAAGAGTGCTGCTCTGGAGAAATCTACTAGCAATTAACTCACAGATGATCAAATTTTCACTGATCCTTAAGAGTGCTGCTCTGGAGAAATCTACTAGCAATTAACTCACAGATGATCAAATTTTCACTGATCCTTAAGAGCGCTGCTCTGGAGAAATCTACTAGTAATTAACTCATAGATGATCAGTTTTCACTGATCCTTAAGAGCGCTGCTCTGGAGAAATCTACTAGCAATTAACTCACAGATGATCAAATTTTCACTGATCCTTAAGAGTGCTGCTCTGGAGAAATCTACTAGCAATTAACTCACAGATGATCAAATTTTCACTGATCCTTAAGAGCGCTGCTCTGGAGAAATCTACTAGTAATTAACTCATAGATGATCAGTTTTCACTGATCCTTAAGAGCGCTGCTCTGGAGAAATCTACTAGCAATTAACTCATAGATGATCAAATTTTCACTGATCCTTAAGAGCTCTGCTCAGGAGAAAACTAGGAATTAACTCATAGATGATCAAATTTTCACTGATCCTTAAGAGCGCTGCTCTGGAGAAATCTACTAGCAATTAACTCATAGATGATCAAATTTTCACTGATCCTTAAGAGCGCTGCTCTGGAGAAATCTACTAGCAATTAACTCATAGATGATCAAATTTTCACTGATCCTTAAGAACGCTGCTCTGGAGAAATCTACTAGTAATTAATTAACATACAGATGATCAAATTTTCACTGATCCTTAAGAGTGCTGCTCTGGAGAAATCTACTAGCAATTAACTCACAGATGATCAAATTTTCACTGATCCTTAAGAGTGCTGCTCTGGAGAAATCTACTAGCAATTAACTCACAGATGATCAAATTTTCACTGATCCTTAAAAACGCTGCTCTGGAGAAATCTACTAGCAATTAACTCATAGATGATCAAATTTTTACTGATCCTTAAGAGCGCTGCTCTGGAGAAATCTACTAGCAATTAACTCAGATGATCAAATTTTCACTGATCCTTAAGAACTCTGCTCTGGAGAAATCTACTAGTAATTAACTCACAGATGATCAAATTTTCACTGATCTTTAAGAACGCTGCTCTGGAGAAATCTACTAGTAAATAACTCACAGATGATCAAATTTTCACTGATCCTTAAGAGCGCTGCTCTGGAGAAATCTAGTAATTAACTCATAGATGATCAAATTTTCCCTGATCCTTAAGAACGCTGCTCTGGAGTAATCTACTAGTAATTTATTAACTCATAGATGATCAAATTTTCCCCGATCCTTAAGAGCGTTGCTCTGGAGAAATCTACTAGTAATTAATTAACTTATAAATGATCAAATTTTCTCTGATCCTTAAGAACGCTACTCTGGAGAAATCTACTAGTAATTAACTCGTAGATGATCAGATTTTCACTTATCCTTAAGAGCGCTGCTCTGGAGAAATCTACTAGCAATTAACTCATATATGATCAAATTTTCACTGATCCTTAAGAACGCTGCTCTGGAGTAATCTACTAGTAATTAATTAACTCATAGATGATCAAATTTTCCCCGATCCTTAAGAGCATTGCCCTGGAGAAATCTACTAGTAATTAATTAACTCATAGATCATCAAATTTTCCCTGATCCTTAAGAACGCTGCTCTGGAGAAATCTACTAGTAATTAACCCATAGATGATGAAATTTTCACCGATCCTTAAGAGCGCTGCTCTGGAGAAATGTACTAGCAATTAACTCATAGATGATCAAATTTTCACTAATCCTTAAGAGCGTTGCTCTGGAGAAATCGACTAGTAATTAATTAACTCACAGATGATCAAATTTTCACCGATTCTTAAGAGCGCTGCTCTGGGGAAATCTACTAGCAATTAACTCACAGATGATCAAATTTTCCCTGATCTTTAAGAGCGCTGCTCTGGAGAAATCTACTAGCAATTAACTCACAGATGATCAAATTTTCCCTGATCCTTAAGAGCGCTGCTCTGGAGAAATCTACTAGCAATTAACTCATAGATGATCAAATTTTCACTGATCCTTAAGAACGCTGCTCTGGAGAAATCTACTAGTAATTAATTAACATACAGATGATCAAATTTTCACTGATCCTTAAGAGTGCTGCTCTGGAGAAATCTACTAGCAATTAACTCACAGATGATCAAATTTTCACTGATCCTTAAGAGTGCTGCTCTGGAGAAATCTACTAGCAATTAACTCACAGATGATCAAATTTTCACTGATCCTTAAGAGCGCTGCTCTGGAGAAATCTAGTAATTAACTCATAGATGATCAAATTTTCCCTGATCCTTAAGAACGCTGCTCTGGAGTAATCTACTAGTAATTTATTAACTCATAGATGATCAAATTTTCCCCGATCCTTAAGAGCGTTGCTCTGGAGAAATCTACTAGTAATTAATTAACTTATAGATGATCAAATTTTCTCTGATCCTTAAGAACGCTACTCTGGAGAAATCTACTAGTAATTAACTCGTAGATGATCAGATTTTCACTGATCCTTAAGAGCGCTGCTCTGGAGAAATCTACTAGTAATTAATTAACTCATAGATGATCAAATTTTCCCTGATCCTTAAGAGCGCTGCTCTGGAGAAATCTACTAGCAATTAACTCATAGATGATCAAATTTTCACTGATCCTTAAGAGCGTTGCTCTGGAGAAATCGACTAGTAATTAATTAACTCACAGATGATCAAATTTTCACCGATTCTTAAGAGCACTGCTCTGGGGAAATCTACTAGCAATTAACTCACAGATGATCAAATTTTCCCTGATCCTTAAGAGCGCTGCTCTGGAGAAATCTACTAGCAATTAACTCATAGATGATCAAATTTTCACTGATCCTTAAGAGCTCTGCTCTGGAGAAATCTACTAGGAATTAACTCATAGATGATCAAATTTTCACTGATCTTTAAGAACGCTGCTCTGGAGAAATCTACTAGTAATTAATTAACATACAGATGATCAAATTTCCACTGATCCTTAAGAGCGCTGCTCTGGAGAAATCTACTAGCAATTAACTCACAGATGATCAAATTTTCACTGATCCTTAAAAACGCTGCTCTGGAGAAATCTACTAGTAATTAACTCATAGATGATCAAATTTTCACTGATCGTTAAGAGTGCTGCTCTGGAGAAATCTACTAGCAATTAACTCACAGATGATCAAATTTTCACTGATCCTTAAAAACGCTGCTCTGGAGAAATCTACTAGCAATTAACTCATAGATGATCAAATTTTCACTGATCCTTAAGAGCGCTGCTCTGGAGAAATCTACTAGCAATTAACTCATGATCAAATTTTCACTGATCCTTAAGAACTCTGCTCTGGAGAAATCTACTAGTAATTAACTCACAGATGATCAAATTTTCACTGATTCTTAAGAGCGCTGCTCTGGAGAAATCTACTAGCAATTAACTCACATATCAAATTTTCACTGATCCTTAAGAACTCTGCTCTGGAGAAATCTACTAGTAATTAACTCACAGATGATCAAATTTTCACTGATTCTTAAGAGCGCTGCTCTGGAGAAATCTAGTAATTAACTCATAGATGATCAAATTTTCACTGATCCTTAAGAGCGCTGCTCTGGAGAAATCTACTAGCAATTAAATCAAAGATGATCAAATTTTCACGGATCCTTAAGAACGCTGCTCTGGAGAAATCTACTAGTAATTAACCCATAGATGATCAAATTTTCACCGACCCTTAAGAGTGCTGCTCTGGAGAAATCTACTAGCAATTAACTCACAGATGATCAAATTTTCACTGATCCTTAAGAGTGCTGCTCTGGAGAAATCTACTAGCAATTAACTCACAGATGATCAAATTTTCACTGATCCTTAAGAGCGCTGCTCTGGAGAAATCTACTAGTAATTAACTCATAGATGATCAGTTTTCACTGATCCTTAAGAGCGCTGCTCTGGAGAAATCTACTAGCAATTAACTCACAGATGATCAAATTTTCACTGATCCTTAAGAGTGCTGCTCTGGAGAAATCTACTAGCAATTAACTCACAGATGATCAAATTTTCACTGATCCTTAAGAGCGCTGCTCTGGAGAAATCTACTAGTAATTAACTCATAGATGATCAGTTTTCACTGATCCTTAAGAGCGCTGCTCTGGAGAAATCTACTAGCAATTAACTCATAGATGATCAAATTTTCACTGATCCTTAAGAGCTCTGCTCAGGAGAAAACTAGGAATTAACTCATAGATGATCAAATTTTCACTGATCCTTAAGAGCGCTGCTCTGGAGAAATCTACTAGCAATTAACTCATAGATGATCAAATTTTCACTGATCCTTAAGAGCGCTGCTCTGGAGAAATCTACTAGCAATTAACTCATAGATGATCAAATTTTCACTGATCCTTAAGAACGCTGCTCTGGAGAAATCTACTAGTAATTAATTAACATACAGATGATCAAATTTTCACTGATCCTTAAGAGTGCTGCTCTGGAGAAATCTACTAGCAATTAACTCACAGATGATCAAATTTTCACTGATCCTTAAGAGTGCTGCTCTGGAGAAATCTACTAGCAATTAACTCACAGATGATCAAATTTTCACTGATCCTTAAAAACGCTGCTCTGGAGAAATCTACTAGCAATTAACTCATAGATGATCAAATTTTTACTGATCCTTAAGAGCGCTGCTCTGGAGAAATCTACTAGCAATTAACTCAGATGATCAAATTTTCACTGATCCTTAAGAACTCTGCTCTGGAGAAATCTACTAGTAATTAACTCACAGATGATCAAATTTTCACTGATCTTTAAGAACGCTGCTCTGGAGAAATCTACTAGTAAATAACTCACAGATGATCAAATTTTCACTGATCCTTAAGAGCGCTGCTCTGGAGAAATCTAGTAATTAACTCATAGATGATCAAATTTTCCCTGATCCTTAAGAACGCTGCTCTGGAGTAATCTAGTAATTTATTAACTCATAGATGATCAAATTTTCCCCGATCCTTAAGAGCGTTGCTCTGGAGAAATCTACTAGTAATTAATTAACTTATAAATGATCAAATTTTCTCTGATCCTTAAGAACGCTACTCTGGAGAAATCTACTAGTAATTAACTCGTAGATGATCAGATTTTCACTGATCCTTAAGAGCACTGCTCTGGAGAAATCTACTAGTAATTAATTAACTCATAGATGATCAAATTTTCCCTGATCCTTAAGAGCGCTGCTCTGGAGAAATCTACTAGCAATTAACTCATAGATGATCAAATTTTCACTGATCTTTAAGAACGCTGCTCTGGAGAAATCTACTAGTAATTAATTAACATACAGATGATCAAATTTCCACTGATCCTTAAAAACGCTGCTCTGGAGAAATCTACTAGCAATTAACTCATAGATGATCAAATTTTCACTGATCCTTAAGAGCGCTGCTCTGGAGAAATCTACTAGCAATTAACTCATGATCAAATTTTCACTGATCCTTAAGAACTCTGCTCTGGAGAAATCTACTAGTAATTAACTCACAGATGATCAAATTTTCACTGATTCTTAAGAGCGCTGCTCTGGAGAAATCTACTAGCAATTAACTCACATATCAAATTTTCACTGATCTTTAAGAACACTGCTCTGGAGAAATCTACTAGTAATTAACTCACAGATGATCCAATTTTCACTGATTCTTAAGAGCGCTGCTCTGGAGAAATCTAGTAATTAACTCATAGATGATCAAATTTTCACTGATCCTTAAGAGCGCTGCTCTGGAGAAATCTACTAGCAATTAAATCAAAGATGATCAAATTTTCACAGATCCTTAAGAGCGCTGCTCTGGAGAAATCTACTAGCAATTAACTCATAGATGATCAAATTTTCACTGATCCTTAAGAGCGTTGCTCTGGAGAAATCGACTAGTAATTAATTAACTCACAGATGATCAAATTTTCACCGATTCTTAAGAGCACTGCTCTGGGAAAATCTACTAGCAATTAACTCACAGATGATCAAATTTTCCCTGATCCTTAAGAGCGCTGCTCTGGAGAAATCTACTAGCAATTAACTCATAGATGATCAAATTTTCACTGATCCTTAAGAGCTCTGCTCTGGAGAAATCTACTAGGAATTAACTCATAGATGATCAAATTTTCACTGATCTTTAAGAACGCTGCTCTGGAGAAATCTACTAGTAATTAATTAACATACAGCTGATCAAATTTCCACTGATCCTTAAGAGGGCTGCTCTGGAGAAATCTACTAGCAATTAACTCACAGATGATTAAATTTTCACTGATCCTTAAAAACGCTGCTCTGGAGAAATCTACTAGTAATTAACTAAGATGATCAAATTTTCACTGATCCTTTAGAGTGCTGCTCTCGAGAAATCTACTAGCAATTAACTCACAGATGATCAAATTTTCACTGATCCTTAAAAACGCTGCTCTGGAGAAATCTACTAGCAATTAACTCATAGATGATCAAATTTTCACTGATCCTTAAGAACTCTACTCTGGAGAAATCTAATAGTAATTAACTCACAGATGATCAAATTTTCACTGATTCTTAAGAGCGCTGCTCTGGAGAAATCTACTAGCAATTAACTCACATATCAAATTTTCACTGATCTTTAAGAACGCTGCTCTGGAGAAATCTACTAGTAATTAACTCACAGATGATCAAATTTTCACTGATTCTTAAGAGCGCTGCTCTGGAGAAATATAGTAATTAACTCATAGATGATCAAATTTTCACTGATCCTTAAGAGCGCTGCTCTGGAGAAATCTACTAGCAATTAAATCAAAGATGATCAAATTTTCACGGATCCTTAAGAACGCTGCTCTGGAGAAATCTACTAGTAATTAACCCATAGATGATCAAATTTTCACCGACCATTAAGAGTGCTGCTCTGGAGAAATCTACTAGCAATTAACTCACAGATGATCAAATTTTCACTGATCCTTAAGAGTGCTGCTCTGGAGAAATCTACTAGCAATTAACTCACAGATGATCAAATTTTCACTGATTCTTAAGAGCGCTGCTCTGGAGAAATCTACTAGTAATTAACTCATAGATGATCAGTTTTCACTGATCCTTAAGAGCGCTGCTCTGGAGAAATCTACTAGCAATTAACTCATAGATGATCAAATTTTCACTGATCCTTAAGAGCTCTGCTCTGGAGAAATCTAGGAATTAACTAATAGATGATCAAATTTTCACTGATCCTTAAGAGCGCTGCTCTGGAGAAATCTACTAGCAATTAACTCATAGATGATCAAATTTTCACTGATCCTTAAGAGCGCTGCTCTGGAGAAATCTACTAGCAATTAACTCATAGATGATCAAATTTTCACTGATCCTTAAGAACGCTGCTCTGGAGAAATCTACTAGTAATTAATTAACATACAGATGATCAAATTTTCACTGATCCTTAAGAGCGCTGCTCTGGAGAAATCTACTAGCAATTAACTCACAGATGATCAAATTTTCACTGATCCTTAAAAACGCTGCTCTGGAGAAATCTACTAGCAATTAACTCATAGATGATCAAATTTTCACAGTCCTTAAGAACGCTGCTCTGGAAAAATCTAGTAATTAATTAACATACAGATGATCAAATTTTCACTGATCCTTAAGAGTGCTGCTCTGGAGAAATCTACTAGCAATTAACTCACAGATGATCAAATTTTCACTGATCTTAAGAGTGCTGCTCTGGAGAAATCTACTAGCAATTAACTCACAGATGATCAAATTTTCACTGATCCTTAAAAACGCTGCTCTGGAGAAATCTACTAGCAATTAACTCATAGATGATCAAATTTTCACTGATCCTTAAGAGCGCTGCTCTGGAGAAATCTACTAGCAATTAACTCAGATGATCAAATTTTCACTGATCCTTAAGAACTCTGCTCTGGAGAAATCTACTAGTAATTAACTCACAGATGATCAAATTTTCACTGATCTTTAAGAACGCTGCTCTGGAGAAATCTACTAGTAATTAACTCACAGATGATCAAATTTTCACTGATCCTTAAGAGCGCTGCTCTGGAGAAATCTAGTAATTAACTCATAGATGATCAAATTTTCACTGATCTTTAAGAACGCTGCTCTGGAGAAATCTACTAGTAATTAATTAACATACAGCTGATCAAATTTCCACTGATCCTTAAGAGGGCTGCTCTGGAGAAATCTACTAGCAATTAACTCACAGATGATTAAATTTTCACTGATCCTTAAAAACGCTGCTCTGGAGAAATCTACTAGTAATTAACTAAGATGATCAAATTTTCACTGATCCTTTAGAGTGCTGCTCTCGAGAAATCTACTAGCAATTAACTCACAGATGATCAAATTTTCACTGATCCTTAAAAACGCTGCTCTGGAGAAATCTACTAGCAATTAACTCACAGATGATCAAATTTTCACTGATTCTTAAGAGCGCTGCTCTGGAGAAATCTACTAGCAATTAACTCACATATCAAATTTTCACTGATCTTTAAGAACGCTGCTCTGGAGAAATCTACTAGTAATTAACTCACAGATGATCAAATTTTCACTGATTCTTAAGAGCGCTGCTCTGGAGAAATATAGTAATTAACTCATAGATGATCAAATTTTCACTGATCCTTAAGAGCGCTGCTCTGGAGAAATCTACTAGCAATTAAATCAAAGATGATCAAATTTTCACGGATCCTTAAGAACGCTGCTCTGGAGAAATCTACTAGTAATTAACCCATAGATGATCAAATTTTCACCGACCATTAAGAGTGCTGCTCTGGAGAAATCTACTAGCAATTAACTCACAGATGATCAAATTTTCACTGATCCTTAAGAGTGCTGCTCTGGAGAAATCTACTAGCAATTAACTCACAGATGATCAAATTTTCACTGATTCTTAAGAGCGCTGCTCTGGAGAAATCTACTAGTAATTAACTCATAGATGATCAGTTTTCACTGATCCTTAAGAGCGCTGCTCTGGAGAAATCTACTAGCAATTAACTCATAGATGATCAAATTTTCACTGATCCTTAAGAGCTCTGCTCTGGAGAAATCTAGGAATTAACTAATAGATGATCAAATTTTCACTGATCCTTAAGAGCGCTGCTCTGGAGAAATCTACTAGCAATTAACTCATAGATGATCAAATTTTCACTGATCCTTAAGAGCGATGCTTTGGAGAAATCTACTAGCAATTAACTCATAGATGATCAAATTTTCACTGATCCTTAAGAACGCTGCTCTGGAGAAATCTACTAGTAATTAATTAACATACAGATGATCAAATTTTCACTGATCCTTAAGAGCGCTGCTCTGGAGAAATCTACTAGCAATTAACTCACAGATGATCAAATTTTCACTGATCCTTAAAAACGCTGCTCTGGAGAAATCTACTAGCAATTAACTCATAGATGATCAAATTTTCACAGTCCTTAAGAACGCTGCTCTGGAAAAATCTAGTAATTAATTAACATACAGATGATCAAATTTTCACTGATCCTGAAGAGTGCTGCTCTGGAGAAATCTACTAGCAATTAACTCACAGATGATCAAATTTTCACTGATCTTAAGAGTGCTGCTCTGGAGAAATCTACTAGCAATTAACTCACAGATGATCAAATTTTCACTGATCCTTAAAAACGCTGCTCTGGAGAAATCTACTAGCAATTAACTCAGATGATCAAATTTTCACTGATCCTTAAGAACTCTGCTCTGGAGAAATCTACTAGTAATTAACTTACAGATGATCAAATTTTCACTGATCTTTAAGAACGCTGCTCTGGAGAAATCTACTAGTAATTAACTCACAGATGATCAAATTTTCACTGATCCTTAAGAGCGCTGCTCTGGAGAAATCTAGTAATTAACTCATAGATGATCAAATTTTCACTGATCCTTAAGAGCGCTGCTCTGGAGAAATCTACTAGCAATTAAATCAAAGATGATCAAAATTTCACGGATCCTTAAGAACGCTGCTCTGGAGAAATCTACTAGTAATTAACCCATAGATGATCAAATTTTCACCGACCCTTAAGAGTGCTGCTCTGGAGAAATCTACTAGCAATTAACTCTTAGATGATTAAATTTTCACTGATCCTCAAGAGAGTTGTTCTGGAGAAATCTACTAGTAATTAACTCATAGATGATCAGACTTTCCCCAATCCTTAAGAGAGCTGTTCTGGAGAAATCTACTAGTAATTAATTAACTCATAGATGATCAAATTTTCCCTGATCCTTAAGAACGCTGCTCTGGAGTAATCTACTAGTAATTTATTAACTCATAGATGATCAAATTTTCCCCGATCCTTAAGAGCGTTGCTCTGGAGAAATCTACTAGTAATTAATTAACTTATAGATGATCAAATTTTCTCTGATCCTTAAGAGCGCTGCTCTGGAGAAATCTACTATTAATTAATTAACTCATAGATCATCAAATTTTCCCTGATCCTTAAGAACGCTGCTCTGGAGAAATCTACTAGTAATTAACCCATAGATGATGAAATTTTCACCGATCCTTAAGAGCGCTGCTCTGGAGAAATCTACTAGCAATTAACTCATAGATGATCAAATTTTCACTGATCCTTAAGAGCGTTGCTCTGGAGAAATCGAGTAGTAATTAATTAACTCACAGATGATCAAATTTTCACCGATTCTTAAGAGCGCTGCTCTGGGGAAATCTACTAGCAATTAACTCACAGATGATCAAATTTTCCCTGATCTTTAAGAGCGCTGCTCTGGAGAAATCTACTAGTAATTAACTCATAGATGATCAGTTTTCACTGATCCTTAAGAGCGCTGCTCTGGAGAAATCTACTAGCAATTAACTCATAGATGATCAAATTTTCACTGATCCTTAAGAGCGCTGCTCTGGAGAAATCTAGCAATTAACTCATAGATGATCAAATTTTCACTGATCCTTAAGAACGCTGCTCTGGAGAAATCTACTAGTAATTAATTAACATACCGATGATCAAATTTTCACTGATCCTTAAGAGCGCTGCTCTGGAGAAATCTACTAGCAATTAACTCACAGATGATCAAATTTTCACTGATCCTTAAAAACGCTGCTCTGGAGAAATCTACTAGCAATTAACTCATAGATGATCAAATTTTCACAGTCCTTAAGAACGCTGCTCTGGAGAAATCTACTAGTAATTAATTAACATACAGATGATCAAATTTTCACTGATCCTTAACAGTGCTGCTCTGGAGAAATCTACTAGCAATTAACTCACAGATGATCAAATTTTCACTGATCCTTAAAAACGCTGCTCTGGAGAAATCTACTAGCAATTAACTCATAGATGATCAAATTTTCACTGATCCTTAAGAGCGCTGCTCTGGAGAAATCTACTAGCAATTAACTCAGATGATCAAATTTTCACTGATCCTTAAGAACTCTGCTCTGGAGAAATCTACTAGTAATTAACCCATAGATGATGAAATTTTCACCGATCCTTAAGAGCGCTGCTCTGGAGAAATCTACTAGTAATTAATTAACTCATAGATCATCAAATTTTCCCTGATCCTTAAGAACGCTGCTCTGGAGAAATCTACTAGTAATTAACCCATAGATGATGAAATTTTCACCGATGCTTAAGATCGCTGCTCTGGAGAAATCTACTAGCAATTAACTCATAGATGATCAAATTTTCACTGATCCTTAAGAGCGTTGCTCTGGAGAAATCGACTAGTAATTAATTAACTCACAGATGATCAAATTTTCACCGATTCTTAAGAGCGCTGCTCTGGGGAAATCTACTAGCAATTAACTCACAGATGATCAAATTTTCCCTGATCTTTAAGAGCGCTGCTCTGGAGAAATCTACTAGTAATTAACTCATAGATGATCAGTTTTCATTGATCCTTAAGAGCGCTGCTCTGGAGAAATCTACTAGCAATTAACTCATAGATGATCAAATTTTCACTGATCCTTAAGAGCTCTGCTCTGGAGAAATCTAGGAATTAACTCATAGATGATCAAATTTTCACTGATCCTTAAGAGCGCTGCTCTGGAGAAATCTACTAGCAATTAACTCATAGATGATCAAATTTTCACTGATCCTTAAGAGCGTTGCTCTGGAGAAATCTACTAGCAATTAACTCATAGATGATCAAATTTTCACTGATCCTTAACGCTGCTCTGGAGAAATCTACTAGTAATTAATTAACATACAGATGATCAAATTTTCACTGATCCTTAAGAGCGCTGCTCTGGAGAAATCTACTAGCAATTAACTCACAGATGATCAAATTTTCACTGATCCTTAAGAACGCTGCTCTGGAGAAATCTACTAGTAATTAACCCATAGATGATCAAATTTTCACAGTCCTTAAGAACGCTGCTCTGGAGAAATCTACTAGCAATTAATTAACATACAGATGATCAAATTTTCACTGATCCTTAAGAGTGCTGCTCTGGAGAAATCTACTAGCAATTAACTCACAGATGATCAAATTTTCACTGATTCTTAAGAGCGCTGCTCTGGAGAAATCTACTAGTAATTAACTCATAGATGATCAGTTTTCACTGATCCTTAAGAGCGCTGCTCTGGAGAAATCTACTAGCAATTAACTCATAGATGATCAAATTTTCACTGATCCTTAAGAGCTCTGCTCTGGAGAAATCTAGGAATTAACTAATAGATGATCAAATTTTCACTGATCCTTAAGAGCGCTGCTCTGGAGAAATCTACTAGCAATTAACTCACAGATGATCAAATTTTCACTGATCCTTAAAAACGCTGCTCTGGAGAAATCTACTAGCAATTAACTCATAGATGATCAAATTTTCACAGTCCTTAAGAACGCTGCTCTGGAGAAATCTAGTAATTAATTAACATACAGATGATCAAATTTTCATTGATCCTTAAGAGTGCTGCTCTGGAGAAATCTACTAGCAATTAACTCACAGATGATCAAATTTTCACTGATCCTTAAAAACGCTGCTCTGGAGAAATCTACTAGCAATTAACTCATAGATGATCAAATTTTCACTGATCCTTAAGAGCGCTGCTCTGGAGAAATCTACTAGCAATTAACTCAGATGATCAAATTTTCACTGATCCTTAAGAACTCTGCTCTGGAGAAATCTACTAGTAATTAACTCACAGATGATCAAATTTTCACTGATCTTTAAGAACGCTGCTCTGGAGAAATCTACTAGTAATTAACTCACAGATGATCAAATTTTCACTGATCCTTAAGAGCGCTGCTCTGGAGAAATCTAGTAATTAACTCATAGATGATCAAATTTTCACTGATCCTTAAGAGCGCTGCTCTGGAGAAATCTACTAGCAATTAAATCAAAGATGATTAAATTTTCACTGATCCTCAAGAGAGTTGTTAGGGAGAAATCTACTAGTAATTAACTCATAGATGATCAGACTTTCCCCAATCCTTAAGAGAGCTGTTCTGGAGAAATCTACTAGTAATTAATTATCTCATAGATGATCAAATTTTCCCTGATCCTTAAGAACGCTGCTCTGGAGTAATCTACTAGTAATTTATTAACTCATAGATGATCAAATTTTCCCCGATCCTTAAGAGCTTTGCTCTGGAGAAATCTACTAGTAATTAATTAACTTATAGATGATCAAATTTTCTCTGATCCTTAAGAGCGCTGCTCTGGAGAAATCTACTAGCAATTAACTCATAGATGATCAAATTTTCACCGATTCTTAAGAGCGCTGCTCTGGGGAAATCTACTAGCAATTAACTCACAGATGATCAAATTTTCCCTGATCTTTAAGAGCGCTGCTCTGGAGAAATCTACTAGTAATTAACTCATAGATGATCAGTTTTCACTGATCCTTAAGAGCGCTGCTCTGGAGAAATCTACTAGCAATTAACTCATAGATGATCAAATTTTCACTGATCCTTAAGAGCTCTGCTCTGGAGAAATCTAGGAATTAACTCATAGATGATCAAATTTTCACTGATCCTTAAGAGCGCTGCTCTGGAGAAATCTACTAGCAATTAACTCATAGATGATCAAATTTTCACTGATCCTTAAGAGCGCTGCTCTGGAGAAATCTACTAGCAATTAACTCATAGATGATCAAATTTTCACTGATCCTTAAGAACGCTGCTCTGGAGAAATCTACTAGTAATTAATTAACATACAGATGATCAAATTTTCACTGATCCTTAAGAGCGCTGCTCTGGAGAAATCTACTAGCAATTAACTCACAGATGATCAAATTTTCACTGATCCTTAAAAACGCTGCTCTGGAGAAATCTACTAGCAATTAACTCATAGATGATCAAATTTTCACAGTCCTTAAGAACGCTGCTCTGGAGAAATCTACTAGTAATTAATTAACATACAGATGATCAAATTTTCACTGATCCTTAAGAGTGCTGCTCTGGAGAAATCTACTAGCAATTAACTCACAGATGATCAAATTTTCACTGATCCTTAACAGTGCTGCTCTGGAGAAATCTACTAGCAATTAACTCACAGATGATCAAATTTTCACTGATCCTTAAAAACGCTGCTCTGGAGAAATCTACTAGCAATTAACTCATAGATGATCAAATTTTCACTGATCCTTAAGAGCGCTGCTCTGATGAAATCTACTAGCAATTAACTCAGATGATCAAATTTTCACTGATCCTTAAGAACTCTGCTCTGGAGAAATCTACTAGTAATTAACCCATAGATGATGAAATTTTCACCGATCCTTAAGAGCGCTGCTCTGGAGAAATCTACTAGTAATTAATTAACTCATGGATCATCAAATTTTCCCTGATCCTTAAGAACGCTGCTCTGGAGAAATCTACTAGTAATTAACCCATAGATGATGAAATTTTCACCGATCCTTAAGATCGCTGCTCTGGAGAAATCTACTAGCAATTAACTCATAGATGATCAAATTTTCACTGATCCTTAAGAGCGTTGCTCTGGAGAAATCGACTAGTAATTAATTAACTCACAGATGATCAAATTTTCACCGATTCTTAAGAGCGCTGCTCTGGGGAAATCTACTAGCAATTAACTCACAGATGATCAAATTTTCCCTGATCTTTAAGAGCGCTGCTCTGGAGAAATCTACTAGTAATTAACTCATAGATGATCAGTTTTCACTGATCCTTAAGAGCGCTGCTCTGGAGAAATCTACTAGCAATTAACTCATAGATGATCAAATTTTCACTGATCCTTAAGAGTGCTGCTCTGGAGAAATCTACTAGCAATTAACTCACAGATGATCAAATTTTCACTGATCCTTAACAGTGCTGCTCTGGAGAAATCTACTAGCAATTAACTCACAGATGATCAAATTTTCACTGATCCTTAAAAACGCTGCTCTGGAGAAATCTACTAGCAATTAACTCATAGATGATCAAATTTTCACTGATCTTTAAGAGCGCTGCTTTGGAGAAATCTACTAGCAATTAACTCAGATGATCAAATTTTCACTGATCCTTAAGAACTCTGCTCTGGAGAAATCTACTAGTAATTAACTCACAGATGATCAAATTTTCACTGATCTTTAAGAACGCTGCTCTGGAGAAATCTACTAGTAATTAACTCACAGATGATCAAATTTTCACTGATCCTTAAGAGCGCTGCTCTGGAGAAATCTACTAGCAATTAACTCACAGATGATCAAATTTTCACTGATCCTTAAAAACGCTGCTCTGGAGAAATCTACTAGTAATTAACTCATAGATGATCAAATTTTCACTGATCCTTAAGAGTGCTGCTCTGGAGAAATCTACTAGCAATTAACTCACAGATGATCAAATTTTCACTGATCCTTAAAAACGCTGCTCTGGAGAAATCTATTAGCAATTAACTCATAGATGATCAAATTTTCACTGATCCTTAAGAGCGCTGCTCTGGAGAAATCTACTAGCAATTAACTCTTGATCAAATTTTCACTGATCCTTAAGAACTCTGCTCTGGAGAAATCTACTAGTAATTAACTCACAGATGATCAAATTTTCACTGATTCTTAAGAGCGCTGCTCTGGAGAAATCTACTAGCAATTAACTCATGATCAAATTTTCACTGATCCTTAAGAACTCTGCTCTGGAGAAATCTACTAGCAATTAACTCATAGATGATCAAATTTTCACTGATCCTTAAGAGCTCTGCTCTGGAGAAATCTAGGAATTAACTCATAGATGATCAAATTTTCACTGATCCTTAAGAGCGCTGCTCTGGAGAAATCTACTAGCAATTAACTCATAGATGATCAAATTTTCACTGATCCTTAAGAGCGCTGCTCTGGAGAAATCTACTAGCAATTAACTCATAGATGATCAAATTTTCACTGATCCTTAAGAACGCTGCTCTGGAGAAATCTACTAGTAATTAATTAACATACAGATGATCAAATTTTCACTGATCCTTAAGAGCGCTGCTCTGGAGAAATCTACTAGCAATTAACTCACAGATGATCAAATTTTCACAGTCCTTAAGAACGCTGCTCTGGAGAAATCTACTAGTAATTAATTAACATACAGATGATCAAATTTTCACTGATCCTTAAGAGTGCTGCTCTGGAGAAATCTACAAGCAATTAACTCACAGATGATCAAATTTTCACTGATCCTTAAAAACGCTGCTCTGGAGAAATCTACTAGCAATTAACTCACAGATGATCAAATTTTCACTGATCCTTAAGAGCGCTGCTCTGGAGAAATCTACTAGCAATTAACTCATGATCAAATTTTCACTGATCCTTAAGAACTCTGCTCTGGAGAAATCTACTAGCAATTAACTCGTAGATGATCAAATTTTCACTGATCCTTAAGAGCGCTGCTCTGGAGAAATCTACTTGCAATTAACTCACAGATGATCAAATTTTCACTGATCCTTAAAAACGCTGCTCTGGAGAAATCTACTAGTAATTAACTCATAGATGATCAAATTTTCACTGATCCTTAAGAGTGCTGCTCTGGAGAAATCTACTAGCAATTAACTCACAGATGATCAAATTTTCACTGATCCTTAAAAACGCTGCTCTGGAGAAATCTACTAGCAATTATCTCGTAGATGATCAAATTTTCACTGATCCTTAAGAGCGCTGCTCTGGAGAAATCTACTAGCAATTAACTCATGATCAAATTTTCACTGATCCTTAAGAACTCTGCTCTGGAGAAATCTACTAGTAATTAACTCACAGATGATCAAATTTTCACTGATCCTTAAGAGCGCTGCTCTGGAGAAATCTAGTAATTAACTCATAGATGATCAAATTTTCACTGATCCTTAAGAGCGCTGCTCTGGAGAAATCTACTAGCAATTAAATCAAAGATGATCAAATTTTCACGGATCCTTAAGAACGCTGCTCTGGAGAAATCTTCTAGTAATTAACCCATAGATGATCAAATTTTCACCGACCCTTAAGAGTGCTGCTCTGGAGAAATCTACTAGCAATTAACTCATAGATGATCAAATTTTCACTGATCCTTAAGAGAGCTGTTCTGGAGAAATCTACTAGTAATTAACTCATAGATGATCAGACTTTCCCCAATCCTTAAGAGAGCTGTTCTGGAGAAATCTACTAGTAATTAATTAACTCATAGATGATCAAATTTTCCCTGATCCTTAAGAACGCTGCTCTGGAGTAATCTACTAGTAATTTATTAACTCATAGATGATCAAATTTTCCCCGATCCTTAAGAGCGTTGCTCTGGAGAAATCACCGGAAGCCAGTGAAGTTTTGACAGAAGCGGGGAAACATGGTCAAATTTGCTTTTTGTGAAGATCAACCTAGCCGCAATGTTCTGGATCCACTGAAGTCTTTGAAGATTTTTCTTGGTTAGACTTAGATGGAATTACAATAGTCCAGTCTGGAAAGAATGATTGATTGTACAAGGACAGCAAAATGTTGTTGGCGGAAGCAGGATCTCACTTTCCTCAACATGTGAAGACTAAAAAACATTTTTTTACCAGAGAGTTGAGGTGATCATTAAAGGAAAGTGTAGAGTCAATAATGATGCCCAAAACTTTGCTTGAGAATTCGATCTGCAGTGTGGGACAGAAGGTAGTGAAATGAACGTGGGTAACTGATCTAATTTTGGGCCAAGCCAGAGTAATTTTGTTTTGGACTCATTCAGCTTCATTTCTACAGAGAAGGCCCAGGATTGGAGTTTTGTTATGCAAGCTGTTATATTTTCGGTGAGGTTCGAATCTATCTCAAGAAGGACAAGGATGTCATCTGCATATGTAAATAGAGTTTCAAAGGGAGATAGATGGAAGAATTTCAAAGAAGACATATACATGTTGAAAAGAATAGGGGACAGAGGTGATCCTTGGGGAACACCACATAGCGGACTCCAAGGAGAAGACATGGTTCCCTTCATGTTAACAGTGTATGAGCGGGATCGTAAAAATTTCGAGAACCAGTCTAAGACTGTAGAATCAATGCCTATCTCAGAAAGTTGGTAAATTAGGATATCGTTGGTGGACAACATCAAAGGCCGCAGGTGGATCGAATTGTAAGTTGTTGGATCTTTGAGATTAAAGAGGCCAGCAGGGATTCAGTGCTGAAATTGGGTTTAAAACCATATTGGCAAGGTAATAGAATGGAGAATCTCTCTAAGTAAGATGAGAGCTGAGTGGATATAATAGCCTCGAGCATTTTGGTCAGGAGAGGAATATTTGCTATAGGACGATAGCTGGAAGGGGAGGATGGGTCTAGATCAGCTTTTTTCAGAAGTGGGGTCAGGGCAATGTGTCCCATTTGTATGGAAAATTGGCCAGATAGTACGGCTGAGTTGATAAGTCTGGTGAGAGATGAAATAGCCTGCGCAGGAATTGCAGACTGCTGTAATTCCACTACTTTAAAGGTGAGACAGAGACAGGGAGAATGCTAGGGAGAACATTGGCTGTGTGATCTACCGGCGTTGCCTTTGCGATCGACCGGTAGATCGTGATCAATGTTTTGGGCACCCCTGCTCTAAGAAATCCCATGTGTGAGTTTTGTCGCTGTCCCTGCCCCATTCCTCTAAGCTCTACCTTAATTGCACAAGCCTCGAACACTTATTTTAAAGTGTTTCAGGCTTGTGCAGATGAGGACAGAGCTTGAAGGAACGGGGCAGGGGCAGGAAAAGTACATGACGGGATGGGAAAACGAGTCCCTGCGGCAATGGGGATAAATTTGTCCTCGTGCTATTCTTTATTTTATCCAGTCCGATTTTTGAATTTGCAAGCTAGTTCAGAGTACTATTTGTGGTCTCTGATTTTAACCAATGATATCAGTCTTAAATGTCCCAGTGATAAGGTTGTCAGACATCCAGAACCGGCATGAAAGCTCCCTTCTGGGATTGGCTAACTTCAGCTCTCATCATTAAGCCACTCCATTCAAACCATGGCTTCCTAGTGCCAATGCTCAGTAGCAAACCATTAATGCTGACACACCCATAGCCACAGTAGTAATCCGGCCCTGCTAGCATGGGCTGTAGATGGAATTACAGGTATATAATTAGTCTCCTCTATGGATCATTTGGTTAATTTTTAGAGTAAGGAGGAATCCCTTTGGACCCCGGATGCTGGGTGGGAAACCCTCACAAGTCAATTTATTCCTGTATCAATTTATGCTGTAAACTGGGACCAGATTCTCTTTTGCAGGCCGCAGCAAGCACTTCACTCACAATTTTTGCACGTTGAAAAACTTCAGACCACTCCAGTAGTTATGTAGGAACTGAACTTCATCTTTATTGTTCTTCTCTCCAACGGGAAAGAGGCATTTCTGAAACATGCAGTTGCTAACAAAAATTACAACCTATTTATTTATTCAAAGCTTCTATACCACTACTAATGACTGGGGAGTCAATTCAGAGCAGTTTACACAAGCTTCTGTAATGGTGTTACAATACAGGGTTAGCGTTTTCTGAGATGGTTTTCAATACAGACACATTCTTACCATAGTCAATCATATAAAATACTAGTATTTTGTACTATGTTTATACTAAATCCTACTTATTTACACTCAGGGGAGCTTGCTGGTATATGGTAATGTAGTCTGGCTGCTAGATATAGTGGTTCTGAGAGATGAATGATTTTGTGTGTCTGCAACAAGATCTTGAATTTCACCCTGCTTTCAATCGGGAGCCAGTGTAACTCTTTCAGTAACGAGTGGCACTCGTCTGCCTCAATTTTCCCAGCAGAAATCTTGCTGCTGCATTTTGTACTATTTGAATCTGCTTGATCATGTACTTTGGAATGCTCAGCAGGTTTGCGTTGCAGTAGTCAAAGATTGAACGTACCAAGGATATGATTACGTTGGACATTGCTTGATAGGCGAAGTAGGACTTATGTCCTCTAACCCAGTAGAGTTTGCCATAAGCATTTTTACATTTACAAAGTCTCTTTCAATGAGTAAAGCATTTGTACATCTCCTAATGTTAAGATCCTCCATGCTGGTAGGAATTTGATCTATTGGTGGAGATAGCCCAAAAGATGGTTCTCCTGCCCAAGGCAGTAGCTTAAGAAACCTCTGATGATATCATTCCTGGATTCCTTTGAATGCACCATTCAGAGCTTCCAGCTCTGCTTGGGGCTCATGCACTGTAAGTCTTCCAGAAGGTTCTGGAAACTCAAAGACTGAGCTTCCAACTGCCTTCTGCATGCTGTTTACTGTTTAACCACAATGCATATCAAATTTCACCTTTCATCTCTTTTACACAGGCAGCCCTGAGCTAGGGTTGCCAGATTCTCCCAATCGGAAAATCTGGACCCCCCTAGACCCACCCCAGGCGCACCCAGGAGACTATGTAATTACTCTAGTAAGCTCTTTTCCAGTAGATACCGTATTTTTCAGTCTATCAGATGCTCCTGACCATAAGACGCACCTGACCATAAGACGCACCTAGATGTAGAGAAGGAAAAAAAAAATTTGGTTCAGATTTTTTAAAAATTGCTTTTCCTCCTCTACATGTAGATGTGTCTGGTCCTGGGAAGCCCGCAGCCCAAAGTCCTCCGGTATCTTTTTTTAAACTGGTGGTGGTCCAGTGCGGTCTCCTTCTGAACGGCTGCCTTTCTCGCTGCAAAGCGGACCTTTGCGCTTCCTGCCTGGTCTTAAGCTTCACTTTCCCCCCTCTTCGAGAACAAACATCAGAGAAAATAATTTGGGATGTCCTCATTCAATGCTCCAACCTTTATCAGCAAAGCAAAAACTCTTACGAGCCATCGGAATGGACAAATAAATGCTGAACAGCATGCATGCAGCCCAATGGGTGGCCAGTCCAAACCACCACCTGATGAGCCCAACAGATAAAACTGAAATTCAGCTTATTGTTCCTTGTTAGCTATGCGTCTTTCAGGTCCTTCCTCTTTATTTGACTGTTCGGGATGAGTGACGGCTGGAGCGCTTGGTTCAGGGCTTTCTTTGGGCTGGGAAGCGGCCTCGCTTGCTTTACAAGCGGGCGGCGGCTCCATGGTACAAGGGTGGCTTGGGTTTGTTGAACCTTCGCTATCTGACTATTGGATGTGGCATGCGCCACATTAATGATCTTTTCAGGGGTACTTCAGCATTCACTAACACTGTTTTCGCTCTATTCACTTTAGTGCATTTCTTCATTCTCTTCATTCTCTTTTGCCCGAGTCTCTCTATGAAGGTGCTCCACCGTCCCTTATGGAAGGTTTGGCGCTGGGTCTGTAAATTTCACGCTTTATCTACTTCTATATCTCCTTTCCTGCCTCTTCGCTTTAATAGTTCCTTCCTACCCGGGATAGATGGGCCGAGTTTTGCTCGGTGGGAAACAAGGGACATTCACTATGTGTTTCAATTGGTTGATGATGATGGCAAACTCAAGTCTTTTGCACAGTTCCGCGACGAGTTTGATCTCCCCCTTAATGATTATTTTGCTTATATGCAACTTCACCATTACATTTTTTCTTTACCCGCTTGTTCTTTGCAAGCCTCTTGCCAAGAGATGCTGTCTACAGCTTTCACCATTGGTTCCCAACTTTCTGTTCCCCTCAAATTCCATCATCGCCATTTGAAGGATGAGTCCCCTTTGATCATTCTAAGTTACGTGATGCTTGGGCTTGTGACCTTGCAGTAGAATTGCCTACTGATGTGCTTTTGCAGGCTGTTCGTAGGTTGCCTGCCCTTCGGAAATATACCACCTTTTGGGAGCAACACTATAAGTTGGTTTTCCGATTGTATATTTCTCCTAAGAGGGCTTATTTATCCCGGCTTCACGAGACAGCTGCCTGTCGTCGTTGCCAGGCTCCGGAAGTGGGCTTGGGACACATGTTTTGGACTTGCCCTAATATTCAAGACTTTTGGAATGCTATTTTTGTTTTTGTGGAACGCATTTGGAGCATTACCATCTGTCGCTCTCCTTTGCTCTTATTTGGAGCAATTCCCCATTACTTCCCCTGTGCTCGGGGGGGGGGGGGGGCAGCTGCTTTTCTTAAGTGGACTGTCCTAGTTGCCCTGAAGTGTATTTTGTTGCAATGGCTTGAGGTTGATGCTTCGGATTACTCCCTTTCGCGCTGTCGAATGATTACCCTCTTGATTTGGGAAAGGAGAGATGTAACGGATTTTTCCTCTCTCTTAGGCAGCAGATTTCAGCGCACTTGGGAACCATTTTGGACTACCATAACTCCTTTGGCTCGTAGCCGTTTACTTAACTCTTGATTTTTGTTTTCTGTAGCTTCCTTTGGACCCTGATATGCCTGTTTCTTTAGGTTTTATTGCTACTGTTGTACTTGGAAGGAGGACCCTGGGGTGGGGGGGGGGAGTTGGGAGGGTTTGATTGGGGGTGGGGTGGGGCAGCTCGGGGGGAAGTGTTGTACAGGGTTTGGTTTTGTAATCTAAAATGTTGAGCTTGTTTGTGGTTCCTTTTGTTCCAGTGTTTGCTGTTTTTGCTGAGCTCAATAAAATATATTTGACCATAAAACTGAAATTCAAATGGCAAAAATCTTCCAACTAAATACACGCTCTCCGACGTAATTTCACAGATGCTGTGTCCCCTGTGTTAGTACATTTTACAAGTGTCTACCCTATCAGACTAATGTAACACATTCTTTGACACATGAGACACCAAACACATTATTTTTCTCATGTCTGTTATTTGAATTCACAGAACGGAGTCTCTAGCCCAGTCATGTGGGAGAGAGAATCCATTCTGGAAATACTTTTGGTCCCGCTGTTCAAGTCTCCCAGCCTGGCTTGAACAACATTTAAAGGGAAAAATGTTTGAGTACCTGAATAAACTCATGTAAACCGTTCTGAGCTCTGCTGGGAAAAAGGTATAGAAAATTGAATGTACACCAAATTAAACCATTAACCAGAGAGGTAAATTAGACGACCCTTCTAATGTCTGGGCTGAATCTGGGGACTCCAACTTCCTATATGCCAACAAAAATAGTACTGGACCAGTAAAAGAAAGAAAACAAAATTTTCCAATCAAATACATACAGTTGTCACCCTGTTTTAGGAGAGACACCAAGAAAGTTAAGGTAAATCCAGTACATTTGTCCCTGGAATAAAACCCAAAGCATAGAGAACATACGTTATTAAGATGGCAATACATTTCATCTTTCAATCCCTATTCACAAGTACAAATCTTGTTTTCCCACCCAGTACTCCGAAGATGTTTAACTAAGTGGCAGTGGGTTGCTATCCATTAGCAAATTAAGGATTAGGGTGGCAGCGTGTTGCCAACCACTACAAATGTAGAGGAAGGTGGCAGCTTTGTTGCTAGAGTTGAAAGTCTTTCCTTAATAAATTGCAGGGATAATACAAATTGAAACTGAGGGAAGTCAGAAAATGCTTTATATCACAAGAAGAAGAACTGACCTCACTTAAAAGCCTGTCTATGGAGAGTGATCAAAAGGTTTGTTAGTTGCTCAGAGGCGTGAAACTCTGCAAGGAAGGTTTGCACCTTCCTAGTGTTGATATAGAGTTTACTTTCCAGTCATTGCAGCTTTTTTTAAAACAATGATTACGCTCCAAGACAGGGTTAAAAAAGTAAATAAAGAAAGTGTCACAGTCCTTCACAAACACTTCTTATACTTCTTCTTCAAAATACACATCGCTCAAAATAAGTAGGTTGTAACACTATTACTTAGCTTTATAAAGGATTAGGGGTTTCAACGTGGCCCTGTTTCGTATCCTTCAGGAGACCCAATTTGTAATATGAATGAGAATCCTTAAGAGCTTAAATTGTTCTGAAGTGGTGATGTGTGAACACACCTAAAAAACAAGGGTGTAACAGAGCCGAGTGTGAGTAAAGATTCTGCTGCCCACGCTACGGCTAAATGTTTAAATAAATTTCGAAGGTCATGCTGTGGGAGAGAAGCATTGTAGAGTACTGTGGCCGGGCCCGTCCCCGAGTAGGTGGGAAACTCCGGCTCGGACCACAAGCAATAATTTTAAGGCGCCTTTTATATGGTGGTGAAAGGAAGACCCGGATACCGGATTCCTTGAAAAACAGTACCAGGTTTATTAGTGTCCCAAAGTACAAAGAAAAGAAAACAAAAACAAAAAGAAAACATTCACATTGGTTTGTTAGAGTCCTTTGGGTGCATCCTGCACGCTATTATATCACAGTCCAGGTGAGTCTTAGGGGTTTTACTGAGGAGCTGGATTGCCTCTCCTTATCAAAAGGAAAAATACTATAAAATCAAAATATTGCATCAGTTCAATGCCTTCCTTGGCTCGTATCCCCACTGGGATTTATTGATCTCTCTGGACCTCAACACCTTCTGGCTTTATAGCTGAGCACGGCCTGTGTCAAGCCTTTTCACCTCCTAGCTCTCTTTATCTTCAGACAAGCTTTTCTCACCTAATTAGCTCTGCCAGCAATGCTCTGGCTTCCGGGTGAAACAAAGAAATAATTGGAGAACGTTCTTCATGAGATTAGCTGAGGACTTTCACATACTGTATACCCCCAGGTCCATGTCCTCTTCACTTACATTATCACTCAGGACACTGCACATTTCCCATTCACCCTCATGGGAACTCGGGCTTAGCATTTCCTCATTTCTCCCAGGCTGTGCATCCCATCCCCCTCTCTGCAAGTCTGCCAAAATGCCTGCAGCCTTTCCCTGGGGATAATTTCCCAGCCCTTCTCTCTGGGTTTAAGCTGCCAGTCACTGTACCTCCCAAGTGCTGTACCATCTTTCCTTAGGTGCGGGCTTCCTGTCATACGGTCATGCTGGGGCTTAGGCACCCTCCGTGACCTGGAACCTCCTTGAGTGGTTTGGTTTCTCTCATCAGAGTCAGCTGTGTCCTCTCTTCCACCCCAACTGACTTTCCCTATAAGGCAAACTCCCGGGTCTGACTCCACCCCTCTCCAAATTGGTCTCAGGTTTCTCCCTGACTTGGGGAAAGGAGTGATAGGGGAAATTAGTGGTTTTCAGAGCCTTCCCCAACTGGCTCTTCAGCTCTGCTGGGACCTGCCTTGGCTGGCATTCTCTTGGTTAAGCCAGCTGTCCTGGCTCCAGGCCAGGTTTTACAGAGCCCTGTGCTGCATTCTGGGGAGTTTTAGCAGTAGTTTTCACTGTGACAGGAGCTTCCCTGTCATAGTATGTACCACTGCTGGAGACTGCTGCCGGTTTTCAACTGCCAGAAGGACGCCGCGGCTCCTTTTCCTTTTTAAAACTGAAGGGGGAGGGATATTACATATGCGTGCTAGACGCAAAGAACGTGGCTGGCGTTAGATGACATGTGTCTAATTAGACAAAATTTAATTGTATTGTTGCTAAACAAATGGATACAAACTCTCATTGTAAACATAGAAGCATAGAAGATGACAGCAGAAAAGGGCTACAGCCCATCAAGTCTGCCCACTCTGCTTACCCACCCCCTGTCTATACCCTAATGACCCAATTTCCTTATCTTGACCCTCGTAGGGATCCCACATGGGTATCCCATTTATTCTTAAAGTCTGGCACGCTGTCTGCCTCGATCACCTGCACTGGAAGCTTGTTCCAATGATCAACCACTCTCTCTGTGAAGAAATACTTTCTGGTGTCGCCATGAAATTTTCTGCCCCTGAGTTTGAGTGGGTGCCCTCTTGTGGCCAAGGGTCCCTTGAGAAAGAAAATATCATCTTCCACTTCGACACGTCCCGTGAGGTACTTAAATGTTTCGATCATGTCTCCCCTCTCCCTACGTTCCTCGAGAGTGTAGAGCTGCAATTTGTTCAGTCTCTCTTCGTACGAGAGATCCTTGAACCCCGAGATCATCCTGGTGGCCGTCCGCTGAACCGATTCAATTCTTCGCACATCTTTACTGTAATGTGGCCTCCAGAATTGCACACAGTATTCCAGATGAGGTCTCACCATGGCCCTGTACAACGGCATTATGACTTCAGGCTTTCGGCTGACGAAACTTCTATTGATACAACCCAATATCTACCTTGCCTTAGATGAAGCCTTCTCAAGTTTCAAGTTTGACCTTTATTTGATAAATCGCTTATAACAATATCTAAGCGATGTACAGTGTTAAAAACCATCAGAATGTGGTAATACATTTAATTTACAATAGTCATTCAAAAGACAGACAGAATTGGACGAACAGGAGGGGGTGGGAGGAAAGGGGAAAAGTTACAATGTTGTTCTTTGTTAGAAATTGACATCAAAGGGAAAGCACATTGGGTAATAATGATTACACTTGATTGGCAGTTGCAAGGTAAATGAATACAAGGTAGCAGTGTGCTGAAGTACTCTTAGTGTCAGAAGTAGACAAGTAAACTGGCCTTACTAAAAGAGGGTTACAAAAAGCTACAAAATAGCAATCCACTCCATCTCACTATTAAGTCCATGTGAATATAAAGTATTAAGAGTGAAAATCCATTTCTGCTCTTGTTTCCACAATATGTGGGCAACGTCTCCTCCTCTGGCGGTGGTAACTACATTAAGTATAGAAAAAGTGAGATCCGTTACTTCATGGTGATGTTCTTGCCAGTGTAGAACCAGGGGTGCCTCTGTAATGCCTGTACGAATCCTACTGATGTGTTCCCCTATGCGAATCTTACCCCACATAGAACAGATGGCACGGGCATTGAATTATATAAACTACTTGTTTAGAATCACAATCAGTGGCGGGGCATCAAATTTTACTGAGACCTTTAAGATATGTGGACATTTGTTGCAAAGTGACACTGTATTTACACACCTTATAGTGTCCACAAGGTGTGTGTTGCCCCGGAATTCGCACAGGGGGTTGTTTGATGAACTGAGAGTGTACCAGCTGTTGTTTAAGGTTGCGTTGTTTAGAAAATGCAAATCTAGGTACATGTTGAAATGCCTCATGATATTGCATGATCCCCCAATGTTGCTTGATAATTCGTTTGATGTCAAATGCCCGAACTGAGTAAGGGAGAACACATACTAAAGTATCCTCATCCTGTTTGGTCTCCTGAAGAAGGATACGAAACGGAGCCACGTTGAGACCCCTAATCCTTTACAAAGCTAAGTAATAGTGTTACAACCTACTTATTTTGAGCGATGTGTATTTTGAAGAAGAAGTATAAGAAGTGTTTGTGAAGGACTGTGACACTTTCTTTATTTACTTTTTTAACCCTGTCTTGGAGCGTGATCATTGTTTTAAAAAAAGCTGCAATGACTGGAAAGTAAACTCTATATCAACACTAGGAAGGTGCAAACCTTCCTTGCAGAGTTTCATGCCTCTGAGCAACTAACAAACCTTTTGATCACTCTCCATAGACAGGCTTTTAAGTGAGGTCAGTTCTTCTTCTTGTGAGAGTTGAAAGTCTAGCAGTCTTCAAATCCAAGCTAACTTTTTTGAAACTGCTTTCAACTCTTAACTCCCACCTAGACTCATTGTATCATTTACTCGACCAGAACCTCCCCACCCTGACATGTCCTGTCCAAATCAGATTGTAAGCTCTTCTGAGCAGGGACCCTATATTGTATGTTAAATGTACAGTACTGCGTACGCCTTTCAGCGCTAGAGAAATGATAAATAGTAAAATAAAAACAAACTTGAATTTATAGACTTGGTCTTCCTATAATAAAGCTCGATTCGGTTTACAATAAATTAAAAAACTGAAGAAATAAACTTAGACTTACAATTTTGAGAATAACCAAGTTTTAAAGTTTTTGCGGAAGAACTGAAGTGAACCTAATTCTCTTCATCTTAGGGGAATGTCGTTCCATATTTACCAATACCTTTAAGGAAGGGAAAAGACAATTTAAGTTTTTGCTAGTCCTAACCAGACCCAGGAGAGAGGAACAAGTAGAGAGAATATGCCAAATAGAAACTTAAAAGCTAAGCAGGCACATTTGAAGTGTATCCTGGAAAATATCGGAAGCCAATGAAGTTTAGCCAGCAGCGGGGACACATGCTCAAATTTACCCTTGCTAAAAATCAACCCAGGCTATTCTTGGTTACTCTTAGATAGATTGAATTACAAGAATCTAACTGAGAAAGGATAATAGATTGAACTAGGACAGAGAAATGCTGCTGCTGAAAACAGGTTGGGCAGACTAGATGGACCATTCGGGTCTTTATCTACATTTTTTTTACTAGAGAGCTAATTTGTTTATGTTTATTCAAAACTTTATATACCACATAACAGCCAAAAACAGGATCAAAGCGGTTTACAATATAATTCATAACAATTTTGAAAAGAACTCCATTCATTTAGAAAAGGAAAGAAAGAGAGAAAAAAATATATACTTTTTTAAAATACATGCTTCTCTCTAACCATCAGTTAAAATTAATTAATAAATTCACCCATTTATAAAAATAAGTAAATAAATAAATACAGACAGGAGTCCCAAATACATTCCCTCAATTTTCAAAGGCCAGTTGAAAGAAATGTGCTTTCAAATGTATACGCTTCTTCCTTTCTCAATTCTATAGGCAAACTATTCCATAACCGAGGACTAAACAGAAAAATGCACAATCCCTAGTCGAGGCAAGATGGGCCTTCGAAATGTGAGGAACAACTACTCTATTATCATTCAGAGATCGTGCATAAAATAACACCAAATTAGAAAGATCGAATGGTTGTAACTCAAATAATGTTCTATGTGCCAACAGCAAGATCCTAAATTGCTTTGGTAACCAGTGGAATTTCACATAGAGAGGTGTAACGTGATCACGAATATGTGCCTGGCCTAACAGCCGAATCGCAGCATCTTGTACTGATTGTAGGAGCTTTAATTGTCCTCTTCCTATACTGGCATTTACTAAATGAGCATAATCTTAGACAGTACAGCATGAATTAGCATATGTAATGATTTCTCACCCAAAAAATCTCAAATAGATCTAAGCTGTCTCAAAGCCCCAAAGCCTTTAGAAACCTGTTCCTCAAAATTCAAACGATAATCGATTATTATCCCCAGATACTATAATTATTTAGAGAAGATCTAATTGTTCATTGAATGAGAGGGATGAGTCTATGATGACGCCTGAGATCTTAGAGGAAAACTCAATCTGTAGAGATGTCCCTGATCCAGTTTTGGACCAAGCCATAGGAGTTTAGTTTTGGCTTCATTTAATTTCATTTGAACAGAAAATGACCAAGCCTGCAATTTCATTATACACTGAATTATGTATAAGATCGTAATTGTAGACAATTAGAAAACCAGCTTAAGACTGCATGCTATAGGCCTATCAAAAAGTCATGATAGACAACATCAAAAGCCGTGGACAAGTCGAATTGTTTGTATTAAGATGGCAAATTTGTTATTCAAATGTAGTTGCTGAACCTTTAGGAGAAATCGGCAAAGTTTCAGTAATGAAGTTTGGCCTGAAAACATGCCAATGCAGCAAAAGAACAGAAAATCTCACCTAATAAGTGGAGAGTTGACTGGAGATGATAGATTCCATCATTTTACTTAATAGCGGTATATTTGTAATTGGCTAATAATTTAACAAGATAGTTGGATCTAGGTCAGCTATTTATAGCTTTTATAGCTTATAGTAAGAACTATTTGGCCCATATCAGTAGAAAACCCCCAACTTCTAAGGCAGAATTTATAAGTTCAGTTAGCCACACAATAGCTTGGGCAGGAATTCTCTCATACAAATATGAGGGAATAGGATCCAAGATACACTTGCATTTCCTCAATTTATAACATAATTGCAAGATCTGTGTCTCAGTTACAGGTTCAAAAGCAACCCAAGCTGAGTGAAGCTTTTATTTCACTCAGTACATACAAATGGTTTCTACACTGTATGGATCACTTTGTGTCTTTTTAGACCTGAAAGTTGAGTGTAGCTTTTATCACATTCAGTACATGTATATGGTTTGTCTCCCATGTGGACATTCTTGTGAAACTTTAGATGCGAAAGCCGAGCAAAGCTTTTATTACACTCAGTACATGTAAATGGTTTGGACCCTGTGTGGATCATTTGGTGGCTTTTTAGATGTGAAAGCCGAGTGAAGCTTTTATTACACTCAGTACATGTAAATGGTTTGAACCCTGTGTGGATTATTTTGTGTCTTTTTAGATTTGAAAACCGAGTGAAGCTTTTATTACACAGATGACATGTATATGATTTGTATCCTGTATGGATCTCTTTGTGTCTTTTTAAAGTTGAAAGTTGAGTGAAGCTTTTATTACACTCAGTACATGTAAATGGTTTGTGACCTGTGTGGATCATGTCATGATTTTTTAGATCTGAAAGCCAAGTGAAGCTTTTATTACACTGAGCACATGTAAATGGTTTGTTGCCTGTGTGGATCACTTGGTGACTTTTTAGAGCTGAAAATTGAGTGAAGCTTTGATCACACTCAGTACATATATATGATTTGTACCTTGTGTGGATCATTTTGTGTCTTTTTAGAACTGAAAGTTGAGTGTAGCTTTTATCACACTCAGTACATGTATATGGTTTGTATCCCATGTGGATATTCTGGTGAAACTGTAGACGTGAAAGCCGAGCAAAGCTTTTATTACACTCTGTACATGTAAATGGTTTGTACCCTATGTGGATCATTTGGTGGCTTTGTAGATGTGAAAGCCGAGTGAAGCTTTTATTACACTCAGTACATGTAAATGGTTTGTACCCTGTGTGGATTACTTGGTGTCTTTTTAGATTTGAAAGCCAAGTGAAGCTTTTATTACACTCAGTACATGTAAATGGTTTGTACCCTGTGTGGATCCTCTCATGATTTTTTAGATCTGAAAGTCGAATGAAGCTTTTATTACACAGAGGACATGTATATGATTTGTATCCTGTATGGATCTCTTTGTGTCTTTTTAAAGTTGAAAGTTGAGTGAAGCTTTTATTACACTCAGTACATGTAAATGGTTTGTAGCTTGTGTGGATCACTTGGTGGCTTTTTAGATGTGAAAGCCGAGTGAAACATTTATTACACTCAGCACATGTAAATGGTTTGTATGCCATGTGGATATTCTTGTGTAATTTTAGATCTGAAAATTGAGTGAAGCTTTTATTACACTCAGTACATGTATATGGTTTGTACCCTGTGTGAATCATTTTGTGTCTTTTTAGATGTGAATGCCGAGCAAAGCTTTTATTACACTCAGTACATGTAAATGGTTTGTTCCCTGTGTGGATCATTTGGTGGCTTTTTAGATGTGAAAGCCGAGTGAAACTTTTATTACACTCAGTACATATAAATGGTTTGTACCCTGTGTGGATCATTTTGTGTCTTTTTAGATTTGAAAGCTGAGTGAAGCTTTTATTACACTCAGTACATGTAAATGGTTTGTTCCCTGTGTGGATCACTTGGTAGCTTTTTAGATTTGAAACCAGAGTGAAGTTTTTATTACACGTAGCAAAGGTAGATTGTTTCACATTTTTGTGATCCCTTTTGTGCAGTTGAAGTTCTTTTTTGTGGTTTTTTCCTTTCCTCGTACCATAGTGGAATTTAGAAGTCACTTTATCACTGTTTTTAAATTGGAAGGGTCCCACCGGTAGGCGTCTCTGGTCCTCAGGGATATAACCCAGATCCCTGTCATTTCTCTCACACTTGATGACTCCATCCCTTGAGACCTCTGTAGGGTCTCTCTGGTTCTTTGATTCCTGCTTATAATTCTTTGTGCTAATCTTCTCAGTTCCCTGGGAATTATTCTCACAGACATTTTTCAACAGTGTTTGGATTTGTTCCATTTCAACTGGATCTTCTCCTTGATTCTTTTCTCTCTTCCATTCGTGTTGGATCTGATGATATGCTGGAGAGAAACAGAAGATATTTCTCATGAGTTATAAAACAGTCGTGGCTTCTATAGATTCCATTATTTTAGTTAACAGCAGTATATTTGTAATTGGCCAATAATTTAACAAGATAGTTCGATCTAGGTCAGCTTTTTAAAGGTTTTTTTTTTTATCTTATAGTAAGAACTATTTGGCCCATATCAGTAGAAAACCCCCACCGTCTATGGCAGAATTTATAAGTTCAGTTAGCCATGGGCAGGAATTCTCTCATACAAATATGAGGGCATAGGATCCAAGATACACTTGCATTTCCTCAATTTATAACATAATTGCAAGATCTGTGTCTCAGTTACAGGTTCAAAAGCAACCCAAGCTGAGTGAAGCTTTTATTACACTCAGTGCATACAAATGGTTTCTACACTGTGTGGATCATTTTGTCTCTTTTTAGATGTGAAAGCTGAGTGAATCTTTTATTACACTCAGTACATGTAAATGGTTTCTACACTGTGTGGTAAATAGGATTTACTATACTGTCCTGCCTAAACATGCCCCCCATTGGTTTTTAGTAAGTGCACAAACACAATAGCCAATTAACATTTAAATTTATTAAGTTATTTCATTTATTAAGTTATTTCATAACAGAATAATCTTACAAGTCTCATAAATAATTATGATTTGTACAATGGATATTATCTCTTTACAGCAGAGTAATGCCATCTTGCTGAAGGGAGGAATTCCTATTTGCCATAGCAATACTGTCACTTATATACATAATTTGTCCCTCCCTTCAAATGATTGGCTAAAATATTTCTCCTACCATACAGGCATTTCATACATGGTAGGGGATATAACAGTTATATTTGTTTACAGTAATTTACATACAGCACAGTTACTTACCATAACAGGTGTGATCCAGGGACATCAGGCAGATATTCTCATTTATGGTTGACGTGACTGACGGAACCCCGGTACGGACCACTTTAAAAGTGCATCACCACTTTTAAGACTTTAGAAAGTTCGTGATAGCCTGAACTGCAGATGTGCGAGTACCTTCCTGCCCGACATAGGGTACACAGTCCCTCAGTTAAGATAAACCAGCTAAGAAGCCAACCACGGGGAGGTGGGTGATTTGCGAGAATATCTGCCTGCTGTCCCTGGATAAAACCTGTTACGGTAAGTATCTCAGGACAAGGAGGCAGCATATTCTCACATATGGATGACCTCCAAGCAAACAGAAATGGGATGAAACATAGAAACATAGAAAGATGACGGCAGAAAAGGGCTATAGCCCATCAAGTCTGCCCACTCTACTGACCCACCCCATTAAGTCTGAGTGCAAATGACCCAGTTCCTTTAACCCGACCTTCGTAGGGATCCCATGTAGATGTCCCATTTATTCTTAAAGTCAAGCATGCTGGTGGCCTCGACCACCTGCACTGGAAGGCCGTTCCAGTGATCCACCACTCTTTCCGAGAAGAAATACTTCCTGGTGTCCCCACCAAATTTCCCTCCTCTGAGTTTGAGTGGATGCCCTCTTGTGGCAGAGGGTCCTTTGAGAAAGAAGATGTCATCCTCCACCTCGATACGTCCCATGATGTATTTAAATGTCTCAATCAAGTCCCCCCTCTCCCTGCGCTCCTCTAGGGATGGTGGATGAGTTGGCCATTAGGAAAATAAATTTTGTAAAACAGATTAGCCGAAGTGCCCATCCCATCTGGAGACAGTAGTGAGAAGTGAAGGTCTGAATTGAAGACCAGGTGACAGCTTTACAGATTTCCTCAATGGGAGTAGATCTGAGGAAAGCAACAGAAGCTGCCATAGCTCTAATTTTGTGGGCTGTGACACGACTCTCCAATGCCAGGCCAGTCTGAGCATAACGAGATGCAGTTAACCAGCCAGTTGGAAATCTCTTGGAAACAGGATGCCCCAACTTGTTTGGATCCAACGAGATGAATAATTGAAGAGAAATTCAGTGAGGCTTTGTATGGTCAATGTAATAGGCCAAAGCCAGTTTACAGTTCAAAATATGTAGAGCGGTTTCTCTGGCATGAGAATGAGGCTTATGGATGAGCTTCCAGCGGAAGTGCATGGCAGATTAACGTATGAGCTATCCTGAGCTCCACGCTCCGTTAGGAGAAATTTGCATCCTACCCCACGGAAATGCGCTTGGAAACTATCGACGGGCGATTGGAGAAAGAGAGGAGGACCTGGTTTTGGTCCTTGCTGCGAGTGGTGCGCTGTGGTGTGCGAGTGGAGCGTTGGAGCTGGGGACACCCCCTTCCCATGGAGCTTGGCTGGACATCCTAACAGTGAGAGGGAGAGCTGGAGTGGAGATGCAGTTTGGCGCTTGGAGGCTTGGTCGGGAGAGATTTTGGCGCTGATCATCAGCCCTCTGGGAATAATTGAGCAATCGTCCTGGCAGTTATTATCTGGCTGTGACTGGCTGAGACCTCTGGAGGAGATGGTGAAAAGGAGGAATTTGATCCACGCTGCTGGGAACTAGCTCCTTTAGGGCTCCCTGGTGACCTGTATCCCTGCCTGTGCTGTATGTGTGGCGGCTTGGAGTGAGGGTGATTCATACCAGTGAATTTTGGCCCGGATCTCTGGCAGATTGTAGCCATGGATCTCTGACTGCACTCTGGAGGTCAGATTTAAGAGGAATATTTGTGGATGAGAATATAATATTGACACTGATAAAATTATATGGATACCAGCTTTTAAAAATGCTAGAATGGGTATGTGGCTGAGGACTTTTTTTACTTATGCCTATTATTAGAATTCCAATAGAAGTACCGAGGTGAAGCCTCATATATACTGGCTAGAACCAGAAGAACTTTACAGTCTGAGAGGCCTGAAGATATGAAATAGTGATATTAGGCTATGTTGAGTTGATAAAGAAATCAACTACTGAAATGTGTATGCCCTGAAAAAGAATTTTGATACAGGTATATTGAGAAATATTTGAACTATTTAATTATTTGGAATAAAAAAATCTTGGAAATATGGCTAATAAAAAAACTAGACCTGATCTTAAAAGTATTTGCCTACCGTGCAGAAGAATCAATGGAAATGCCAAATCCAAAACAAACTCCAACACAGGAGGAAGCTGACTCAAATATGATGGGTTACATAAAAAAATGGATGAAATGAATCAGAACCTTCAGGAATTTGAAGAACGAGTTATCTCACATGATCAAGAGATATCTGAAATTCAAAAACACTGTAAGCAAATAGACTCATCAATGGAGGAATTACTTCTCAAGGTTGAAGATGGAGAGAACATAATTTGAGATATCATGGAATTCCTGAATCAGAAGACCTTAAAGACTCAATTACTTTTATACAGTCTCTATGTCTAATCTAATCTAATCTAATCCTTAGGTTTGTATACCGCATCATCTCCACGTTCGTAGAGCTTGACGCGGTTTACAGTAGGAGAAATAGGAAGGAACTACAACAGAGGGTTAGAGGTAGAAGTGTGAAGAAAATTTAGAGGACTTGGGATGCCAAGATATAAGAGTTTCCTTGATTCCTAAGTTGGAGGGAGACTTACATTTTTTGAGAAAAGCCAGGTTTTCAGATGTTTGCGGAAAACTTGGAGAGAGCTCAAGTTCCAAAGAGGGGAGGTAAGGTTGTTCCAGAGCTCAGTGATTTTGAAGTGGAGGGAGGTCCCTAGCTTTCCTGTGTGGGAAATGCCTTTTAGCGAAGGGAAGGATAGTTTTAATTTGTGGGAGGATCTGGTGGTATTAGGGTTTGAGGAATTCCAAGAAAGAGGGATAAGTTCTTGCAAACAGAAAATCCAGAAGCAGACTTGCCAATTATAGAATTTGAACAGATACACCAAGCTCTGGGTCCATGTAAAGCAGAGAGGCCAAGAGATTTAATAGTGTGTTTTTTAAGATATCCACAGAAAGAGAGAGTGCTACAGGCAGCACAGAAAGTTGGCCATTTGATGTGGAATAATGCAAAAGTAGAACTATTTGCAGATATTTCCTCAGCAACTCTGAAACATCGATGGGACTACCATGAAGTTACCAGATGCCTGCAACAAAATTATATTTGCTATAAATGTCATTATCTATTCGGGATTTCTTTTACGCTGGAAAATAAACAATATAAAGTAACATCAGCATTGGAGGCTCAACAGCTACTTATACAGACTAAACTTTGGGCTAATGAGGAAGGAAAACAATAATTGGAACCAATGCAATTCTTCATCTACAGGATCATCAAACCAGAGATGGCATAGAGTGGATCACAAAAAGCGCCTACAGAGACAACCAGAATAAGAGGGATTGTACTAATAATGGGAAGCATTGATAGATTAATTAAAAAAAAGTGGGGTAGCTAATTAATAAAGGTATGGAGTTAATGGGATAGGATTAACTTTCTCTGACCCTGACATCTGGAAGTGGATATGGCCTCTGGCTTTCTTGACTGGAGACCTGATCTGGATCTAGAGATAGGGGACGGGAAGGATCTACATGGGTCGGGATGAGGGGGTAGGAGATAAAATGGTTATTTTAGAGGAGTTTAGATGGAATTAGGGGGAGGAGAGGGGTTGGGGTGATAAGGAGGCCTGGGGAAAAGATTGTAAGATCTGTAAGGTTAGGAAAGTTAAAGAGAATAACTTGAAAAGGTTATTGAAAGAATGAATGGAACCAAGATACGAATGGGAAGTTTAAATGTGAATGGATTTAATATGCCCCGCAAACGCCAACTGTTCTTAAATGAGATGAAAAGGTTGAATTATGATATTTGCTATGTACAAGAAAAGCATTTACAAAAAAATAGGAGAAAGGATGATTCATTTTAAAATTATCCGGGGTGAGTTTGGGCTTCTAATAAGAAGGAGAAAAAGAAAGCATAATAAGATCTCTGGTTCCTCTTCTTGATGAAAATTCTCTTAATATCATAATTCACTCCCTTATAATATCTAAAATCGATTATTGCAACTCATTGTATAAAGGGCTGTGCCAAAAAGATATTAGGCGCCTGCAACTCATACAAAATACAGCCATCAAAATCATCTCGGGTTCCAAAAAAATGTGATCATGTCGCCCCTTTGTTAAAGAAAGCCCATTGGTTTGCCAGTCCTGCATCTGATAACTTATAAAATTGCTCTTCTAACTTTTAAAACTTTACAGACTAATGCTCCTGTGTTTATAGTAAATTATTAATTCCTTACGACCCTCCTAGAACCTAAAGATCAGCTTCACAACATTCTCTTAATATCCCATCCTTAAAAATAATTGGCACCCATCGTAGTCTTATTTTCTCAGTTACAGCACCTTCAATTTGGAATGCTCTCCCTTTATACCTCAGAGCTGAAGAAAACTTGGATAAATTCAAAAGTAGTTTAAAGTGCTTTCTTTTTAAAGATGCCTACAATTGATTTATCACATACATATATTTATTTTATTAGTACCTGACCTGACACATTCCCCCTGTTGTTCTCATTTATGTGCTTTTTTAAAAATAAATTGTAGTTCCTCTCTTCTATCTTATTGTTTACAAATCGCAACTTCAACCTCGTATGTCAGTCTGGGAAAGTCTATGTCCATAATTGTTGTTTGTTCGCTATTTATACTAAAAAAAATTATTTTTAATGTACAACGCTTTGTATTCCAGGAGAAGCATTCCATCAAATTTTTAATAAACTATGAAACTATATAATAAAAAATCAAAGTCCTCACAAAGGCTGAATGGAAGTATGAGAAAGGGAGATGGATTATATGGGTGGGGGAACTGAATGCGGAAAAGGTGACTTTGGTGAACCTCTATGCTCCTAATACCAACCAAGGGAAATTTTTTGAAGAACTTTTGAGTATAATTCTGGAAAAACAAGAAGGATTATTACTGGTAGGAAGGGATTTTAATTTGGGCTTGGATCCTTGTTGGGACTCTACGAGTAATAAAGGTGAGAGAACTAAAAAAGATAGGAAACAACTAAAAAAATTACTGGAAGTATTGAATTTATTAGACAGATGGTGGAAGTTACATACATTAGGAAGAGATTATACTTATTACTCTTTCACACATAAAGTTTATTCCTGTATTGATATGATGTGTCTGGATAAAATTTTGGAAAGTAAATTAATAGATGCTAAAATAGAGACTAGTTGGGTGGATCATGCCCCGATATGGGTGGATCTAACATGGGGATATTCTAAGATAGGGATACGGTACTAGAAATTAAATGACACTTTATTAAAAGACCCCAAGATACTCCAGAAGATAGAACAGATTATTAGGAATTTTCTGGATAATAATAGTATCGATCATTATTCACCCATCACGATTTGGGAATCCTTAAAATCTGTTCTAAGAGGAGAGTTGATTTCTACAGCCTCCCATAAGAGAAAGACCCGGGAAAGGGAAGAAAAAAAATTGAGAGAAAAATTGATGAGCTTAGTAATACAACATAAGAAGGGGGAGGGTGGGAAGGGAAGCAGCTTAGAACTCAAAGAAAAGAGATCCGTATGGTTTTGGGAAAAAGGGAAGATGAAGCTATTCAATTTAATTTAAATCGCTTTAGACTTAAACATTATGAATCTGGGAATCTGGCAGGGAAACTATTAGCACAGCTGCAAAGTAATATAGTGAGTATACGATCTGATCATGGAGATCTCCTGACAAAAGAGAAGGATATTTCTGATAGGTTTCTGGAATTTTACAAGAAATTATATACATCAGAATATCAAGGAAAGGAGGCTTCTCTGTTACAATACTTGTCTCAATTAGATTAAAAAAAAAAAAACTCCAAGAATTAGAGACCCAAGGATTAGATGAAGATATAACAGAGGACGAGATGCAATGAGTAATACACCGTATTAAGTCAGGTAAATCTTCCAGGAATGGATGGATTTACGAAAAGTTTATATCTTTTGTAACCCCTCTCTTGGCAAGACTAGTTAATAATCTAAAGATAGAGAACAACTGCCATACTTCATGAGATTAGCGGACATTACAATTGTAACTAAATCAGGAAAAGATATAGACCTATTGCCTTACTGGGAATAGGTACAAAAATCATGGCTAGAGTTCTTGCCGACAGACTGTCACCGTATATTCATCCGGATCAAGTAGGTTTCATTAATGGGAGGCAGGCGGCTGATGAGATTTGGAAGGTTTTAGATATATACATCAGAATATCAAGGAAAGGAGGCTTCTCTGTTACAATACTTGTCTCAATTAGATTAAAAAAAAAAACAAACTCCAAGAATTAGAGACCCAAGGATTAGATGAAGATATAACAGAGGATGAGATGCAATGAGTAATACACCGTATTAAGTCAGGTAAATCTCCAGGAATGGATGGATTTACGAAAAGTTTATATCTTTTGTAACCCCTCTCTTGGCAAGACTAGTTAATAATCTAAAGATAGAGAACAACTGCCATACCTCATGAGATTAGCGGACATTACAATTGTAACTAAATCAGGAAAAGATATAGACCTATTGCCTTACTGGGAATAGGTACAAAAATCATGGCTAGAGTTCTTGCCGACAGACTGTCACCGTATATTCATCCGGATCAAGTAGGTTTCATTAATGGGAGGCAGGCGGTTGATGGGATTCGGAAGGTTTTAGATATGGTATGGAAGGCTAAAAGGGAAGGAACAGAATGGGTGGCAGTCTCGGTCAATGCTGAAAAAGCATTTGACCGAGTTGAATGGAGATTTATGGATGCAGTGTTGGGATGTATGGGTTTTAGGAAAAGGTTTAGGGATTGGATATTTACATTATACAACAGCCCATTAGCATGTATTAAAATGAATGGACTTTACTCCCCTACATTTGAACTACAAAGAGGGACAAGGAAGGGATGCCCATTGTCCCCCTTGATTTTTGCATTAATTATTGAATCTCTGGCACAGAGAATCAGACAATCCCAACAGATAAAAGGTCTGAGGGTGGTGGGTAAAGAACAAAAGCTGTCCTTGTTTGCAGATGATATATTGACTATTGTTGAGGCATCGGAGTCGACCTTAACTGCCCTTAAGGATATCATGGGTGAATATGGCCAATTATCAGGATTTAAAGCTAACCTTTCTAAGATGGAAGTGATGAACATATCAGCATCTATGGAGAGAATTAAGGAACTACAGAGATCAGTGCCTTTGAGATGGGTAAAGGGACCCATTCACTATTTAGGAATAATTCTGGAAGCAGATTGGACACTTTAGTTTCAGCAGAATTACATACCATTAGAATCGGATATTCAAAAAGATTTAGAAAGATGGAATAAGATGTTTAATTCATGGCTAGGACATATGGAGGTGGTAAAGATGATGATTCTTCCTAGGTTTCTCTATCTATTTCAAGTACTACTGATAGAAATTCCAAAATTGTATTTTCAAAAATGGAACACTATGATAATGAGATTTATCTGGGGAGGAAAGTGCCCAAGGGTTGGAAGATATGCAATGTTTAAGTCTAAGGCGGAAGGGGGACTAGGTTTATCTTCTTTGGAGAATTATTATAAAGCGGCTCAGTTGAGAGCAATAGTTGAATGGCATTCATACCCACTTAAATTATGGGAAAAGGTAGAACAAGAAATGCTAGAAGGGATAGAGGGTATTAGGGAATTAAAATATTTACCATGGGTGGGAGAAAAAGAGTTAACAAATATAAATAACCCTTTTAGTAGCTGTTCTATTGGAATATGGAAAAGTACGGAAAGAAAACTCTTGGGAAGGGAAAAAGTATTTATTTTTCTCCTATCTTATATGTGTGAGATTTTATAACAGGTAGGGAGGGGGCAATTTTTAAGAAATGGGAGGCAAAAGGTCTGTACCAAAGCAAGTAGAGTCTTAAGGAACCCCTCCAACTCAGCTGGGGTATTGTAGAAAGCTGTGGAGTTATTAAAGGTCACCCGGGCCCACGCAGGGTATAGCAGAGAGAATCGGATGCTACGCTTGAATAATTCACTGCAATGGGGTGCCATGGCACAATGCCTCGATAAGAAGTCCTGGAATATCAGCATTTTGTGACCCTCGAAGGTTAAGATCTCTTCCTCAGCGATAGTGGGCCAGCACGTGCTCCTTCAAGGCGTAATTAAGAAATCTGGCGATGACTGGCTGAGGCTGGGACTCCTCATCACAGCAGGTTCCCAATCGGTGAGCACATTCAATAGAGAAGGGCACCAAAGGGTCAGGCAGGGTGATGGCCTTAGGCAGCAAGTCCTCTAGCCACTGACGAAGATTGACGTCTCGAATGGAGTTGGGGATCCCCATAAATCGCAGATTATTGCGTCGGCCCCTATTCTCCTGATCCTCGAGGCATTCCGCCATAGCCCTGTTCGCCAATTCCAGCGTACGGAGGCATTCCTTGAAGTTAGCCGCGGTGTCCTCCTGATGGGCTATACGATCCTCGGCACGCTGTAGCCAACCAGCTTGGGAGTCTAGACTCTCTTTAATATCTTCCATGAAGGTATGTATGGTGGCGATCTTGTCTTCCATAACTAAAGTGAGCGATCGAGTAAGCTCCTGGACCGCCGCCGCCTCCAGTGTAAAGAGAGGCGCCTCGTGCTGCTCCACCATCTTGCCATCCGGTCCCCTAGGCATGTCCCTCGCGGTCCGAGTAGATTTTGCTGTCATCAACCCTTCCTGAATGGGTGTGAAGTGGTGGAACGGGTGCAGTGAAGGAAGAGCTATTGGGTCTGCAGGTGTTAGCGCAGTGCCGGTTGAGTTAAAGTAGGTTATTAGGGCAAGAAATGTCAGTGCGGCCCAGAGCTACACAGATTTTAAAGTGTTTGAGGCTTCTGCAGATGAGGACAGAGCTTGCAGGGATGGGACAGGGATGGAGAAAGATCCCAAGAGAACAGGGACAAATTTGTCTCCATGTCATTCTCTAGCACTGATGGACAGCAAGACCCTCATGGTCTCATTTGTGTTCATCACATGAGACAAACAATCAAAATTATTTTTATAACGATGGCCCACTGCTGCTAATAGAGGGGAAAAAAGTGGAACAAGGCCCTGGACTTTCAGGAGTATAAAATATCAAAGTTTATTGGTGTTGCAAAACAAATTAAAAACACAAAAGACAGATGCCAACAGCTAAAAAACATAAAAAATGTAATGTCTATGAAGTGAACAGACCCTACACGTTCCGTATTTCGACAATGAATTGCTTTCCTCAGGTGTCCTTAGCACAGTGGGCTAAAAATCAGGCAGCATCGTGCCGGAAAAAGTCTTTCAAAAGTTCCTAGCTACCTGAAACTTTTTAAAAACTTTTTTCAGCACAAATCACGCTGTCAGTGGATTCGCCCAACAGTACACCCCACGATGCTGCCTGACTTTTAGCCCACTGTGCTAAAGATTCTTGAGGAAGGCAATTCATTGCCGAAAAACAGACCATGTAGGGTCTGTTTACTTCATAGACATTACAATTTTTATATTTTATAACTGTTGGCATCTGTCTGATTTTTATGACATTGTGTTTTTAATTTGTTTTGCAACACCAATAAACTCTGATATTTTATACTCCTGAAAGTCCAGGACCTGGTTCCACTTTTTCTCGTCATCCATTGACTTTTGTGGTCCCTTGTTGTGGGTAGTAGGACCGTCATCAGGGCTTAGACCACCCCACAGTGTCATTTCTTTCTCATTCTGGAATCTGGATTTGGAATCATTTCAAAAATCCAGATTGGAACCAATTTCTCAAGCTTTACTCTAAATATGCAAAATCCAATTGCCTATTAGACAACTGCCCACTAACTATCATGAAATTAGCCCCCTTCCCATTCAAAGCTGAACTTTTCAACTGGGTTTCTTTATGTTTGTCCACTGGCTACTTTCTGGTGGAACCTGGCCACATCCTTGTGACTCCTATTATTAAAAACTCCAAGGAGCCAGTCTCTTTGGCTGCCAACTACAGACCCATTGCAAACTTACCACTTTTCCTTAAACTAATGGAAGGTCTAGTTAACATTGATCTCACAAAATATTTAGAGAAACATTCTACACAACTCTCAATCTGGTTTTCGCACAAATTACAGTACGGAAACAGTCTTAGCTTCGCTGACTGATTACCTCTTCCATTTGTTTTCCCTCGGAAAAAGCGCACTGGTCCTTCAGTTTGACTTGAGCAGTGCCTTTGACCTTGTTGACCATGACATTCTGCTTAAATGCCTCGATTCTATTGGCATTTCTGGACAGGTACTAAACTGGTTTACAGGCTTCTTAAAAAACCGGTTCACCAATCCTGGTGTAATCCCTGCGGAGCTCCACATGGCTCCCCTCTCCCCCCCTCCTCTATTCAACGTCTACATGGCATCATTGGGCCATATGTTATCTGACTTAAAATTGAAATCATACATATATGCAGACGACATTACAATTATCATTCCCATAACCTCACTGAAACAAGACAGAACAATTCACCTCATCTGATCTCACTAAAGTAGAACAATGGACTACACAATTCAAATTAAAACTGAACCCAGAAAAAAAACAAGATTTTCTTGGCAAGTCCTAACTACAACGAATACCTCTTTGAAATTAAACGGGTTAAATTATCCAATTAATTCTACTATCAAAATCCTTGGAGTCATCCTGGACCGATGCCTGACTTTTGAAGACCATACTAATTGTCAGGTAAAAAAATGCTTTTGCACCCTTTGGAAACTTCGTACCATCAAACACTATTTTGACTTCCTCTCTTTTCGACTGCTCGTTCAATCTCTAATCTTAAGCAATATTATATACTTGGGATCCTTTAGGAAAACCATCAAACAATTGAGAGTCATTCAGAATGCTGCGGTCCATCTCATTTATGGTCTCAAAAAGTCGGATCATGTAAGCCATATTACAGAAAACTACACTGGCTGCCGATGGAGGCAAGGGTCATCTTCAAGTCTGCCTGCCTCTGCGTCAAAACCATAAAAGGTTCATCCCCAATCTACCTGTCGCACCATTTTGAATTTCCAGGCACCACTTGCACATGTAATGCCTATCTGTTTGCCTTCCCATCCTTGAAGGGCTGTATCTACAAGAGATTCCTTGATAGATCACTGTCATTCGAAGCAGGCAAATGGAATAAATGTCTAACCCTCATCTCAAATTCACCTTTCTACCAAACCTTCAGGAAATCAATTAAAACCTATCTTTTTGATAAATTTCTCTGACTCCTTTCCTGCCTTGTTGTATCTCTGAAATGCTTCCGGATATACCTGACTACTCTTGGCTTGCTAATGTAATTTGAAAGTCTTTTTCTGTAACATCGCTGTCTGTGTACAGTCTCTTTCTCTGTAAACCGTTCTGAACTGCTTGTGGTATTGCGGTATACAAAAATAAAGTTATTATTATTCCACTGCTGCTAATAAACATGCAAATTTATCCATTACCCAGTGAGAGCAGGGTCTGATAGTTGTCCTTCATCACCTCCCTGTAGAGCTCCTTCTGCTCTTCATCTAAATACTCCCACTCCTCCTGGGAGAAAGAGACAGCGATGTCCTCAAATGTCACCTGCATCTGAAATAGAAACCAGAAACACACTCAGCTTCTTCCAGCACTTCCAGAAAGAGGCCTCCGATGGGATGGAGGGAAATGTACTGGATGTACCTAATTTACATTCCCAGGGTAGTTGTGTTTGAGAAGAGCTGCCAGTGCTGGGGCTGAGTGAGGCTGATGTTTCTGGGTTTAAATAGTTCACAGCCACCTAACACACAATCCCAGAGTATCTCTCAAGGGCAGATGTACAGAATTGACCTTCACATAACCCACAGTCCCAGGGTAGTTGTGTTTGAGAAGAGCTGCCAGTGCTGGGGCTGAGTGAGGCAGAGGGAGATGCTTTGGGGTGGATAGAGAGTATTTCAATCCCAGAGGAGGGTTCTGGGCACTGAAAGGTTTCTGAGTTGGTCTCTCTCCTTTCAACAAGACCCACCTGGGCAGAAGCACCTGCAGCCATTTCCCAGGATCACAAATGAAGGCGAGGCTCTTCCTCGGCCTCAGGCTTTGTCTCTTGCAGTGATCAGGAACCGGAAGTTTCAGCTCAATTGAAGGAAGAAGAAAAGACTCGTTTCCCGTTGGGCATAGGATGATGACATCACGAAAGGGGGCGGTGCTTGAAGCCGAGGGGTTTCTTCTTGGCTCTACCCCTTTCAAGAGCTGATTGGTCAGAATGTTGCTGGGGTTGGAAGGTTCCACCCACTAGCTCTGAGAGGACGATTTTCAGTTCCTGGCACTCATTGCTCAGAATGGTGCAGGAACGGAAATACAGTTAGTGGCCTCCCCTTAGAGCTCCGCCCCATTTGTGTCGTAATCGAATTTGGGGAGAAGCCGAGGAGTTTTGACCTGCCAGAGTTGGGAGAAGGCTGGGGACGTCACAAGGGAGAGGGCGGAGCTTCACGCCGAAGGCTCTGCCCCTTTTAGTACTGATTGGTCAGAATGGTCCCTGGGGCGGGAGTAGTGGAAGGGTCCACCCCCTGGAATGGAGACGGCAGAAAGGAGGAGGAGTTTCAGCTCATTGTTTAGAATTTCCCGGGAAAAAGTGACGGGCCGAACTTTCTGCTCAACAAAGGTTCCTTGTGGCCGTAAGTAAACGGAGTCGTCCATCTTGTGCTGGAGCCTCAGGTGGCCAGTTTCTTTCAGCTCTTCTCTCTCCTCCCAGCCCAGGGAAATGGCTGCAGGAGCTTCTGCTCAGGTAGGAGCTCCCCCTCCCCCACTTTTCCTGGCAGGGGGAGGGGCAAGATGGGGGGAGGGGACTTGGAATGCCACCAAGGGGGCAATGGAGGATTAAGGGACCACCAGGTCTACAATAATGGCTGAAGGGGAAAAGAGAGAAGGGAAGAAGAAAAGAGAGGATGGCTGAATTTGTCAATGCTTTTGTCCTCCCTTCAAAGGGGCCACTCCTCACCTGCATTCTCAACCCAGTAGGTTATTACATTTGACTTCCTAAGTTCCACTATAGGTCACTTGGCCTCCCCTTGCAGTTGCCCACTAAGTAACATACAGGCACCAGGTCTACAATAATGGCTGAAGGGGAAAAGAAGGAATCCTAGAAAAAGATGAGAAAAGGGAGAAGAAAGAGAAGAAGAAGAAAAGAGAGGATGGATGAATGAATAGAGCGGAGGATCCCTGGAATTTCTCAATGCTTTTGTCCTCCCTTCAAAGGGGCCACTCCTCACCTGCATTCTCCCTTCATTCTCAACCCAGTAGGTTATTACATTTGACTTCCTAAGTTCCACTATAGGTCACTTGGCCTCCCCTTGCAGTTGCACACTAAGTAACATACAGGCACCAGGTCTACAATGATGGTGATGCAGAAGGCGCTGAGGGTGTTCCTGGTTTGTCTTTCAGATGCAGCTGAAGTTTGAGGACGTGGCTGTCTCTTTCTCCCAGGAGGAGTGGGAATATTTAGATGAAGGGCAGAAGGAGCTTTACAGGGAGGTGATGAAGGAGAATTATGAGACTCTGATCTCCCTAGGTAAGGACTAAAATATTCAACTAATACGAGACATTTTTCTGCTCTTCCTTTGCTCCAGACTCTTCTAAGTGTGATCTGGATCTCTCCATACTAACCTCTATCTTAAGCTGACAGCGTGAGGGCTCATAAGATTATCGTGTGTGTCCTACAAGTTTTTTCTCTTTGAAATCAGAGACAGATTATTCTCTGTTTCTTGAAGAAGAGCTAAAATGCAGGGTCAGAGTAGCCCAAATGGTCAGAACCTGGCTGCAGAAGGTTACATTGTACCTGGAAGCAGTCTTTGCGACCAGGTCATCGATCTCTGCTCACCCTATAACATTGTCTGACACTGAACTGCTCCAAGAGCTGCAGAATTGTCTCCAGGATCACCATGTGATAAGAGGAATACGAAATATCCTCACCAACTTCTATTTCTGGATTGGTAGCATGGAATGTTGCTGGATTGGCCACCGTGAGAACGGGTTACTGAGCTTGTTGGACCATTGGTCTGACCCAATAAGGCTATTCTTATGTTCTTATTGTGTCCTCTCCCACAAGGACCAATCGTGGTTTCTCCTCTTTTGAACCTTTATCTTGCTTTTCTTCCACACATCTTGGAATGAAGCTTCTGTATGCTGATAATTTGGTTCCTGCATAAGAGCAGCTCTTTAGAGAATTTACAATATTCTCTAGAGAGAAACATCGAGATAATTATCTGGTCACCTGTGATAGGACCAAAATATAATATGGACCTAGAGAGCAGCATAATTAATGGCAGCATGGCCTGCTCTGAACAGCCAAAATGATGAACTCATCCAGTTTTGAATATCAGTCACTCACATATAGGAAGAAACTTCAAACAGTTTACTGTGTTTATAGCAACATGATGGCAGATAAAGGCCAAATGGCCCACCCAGTCTGCCCATTCACAGCATCCGCTATCTCTTCCTCTCCCACACTTTTGGTTTTGTTTGTTTGATTTATTCTGTCTGTTCTCTTGTGAACCACCAAGAACTTTGGATAGTGCAGTATAGAAACAAATAAATATCTGACTCTTCCTCTGGAATTGGCTGGTGTTGAGCCAGGTCTTTCCTTCTGTGAGGAGTCGTGGATTTGGCCTAAGACTCTCTGAGGAAAGGACCACCTTGAGCACAGCTGAGGTTCAGGAGATTTAATGAAGGCAACTTCTGCTTTCATTGTAGGCAAACAGATAACTTGGCTACAAAGCATATTTCTTAGAAAGAGAATAAATTTCCACCACTATGTCACTCAGACTGAAATTGGCATTAAGCAAAATAGATTCCTATTAGAGAATGACACGGTGACAAAATTCATCACCGTTTCCGTCCCCATGGATAACCGCGGGAAACCATCTTCATGTCATTCTTTAAGGAGAGAGGGAAGAATCAGAGTATAATTGGGCACAACCACTGACCCTCAATCTTTGCGTTGAAGAATGCTGGGGTAGAAGGACTGAGGTTGAAATAGACACTACAAAATTACATGGGATTATTTCCCACGGTTATCCACGGGGACGGGAACGGTGATGAATTTTGTCACCATGTCATTCTCTAATTCCTATCAAATCCCAGAGCCAAGAATAACTATAAGTGAATCACAGCTCTTATGGAGTTGAGTAGGCAGGAGTTGGTCATAGTTAGGCTCTCTCTACCTGCTTTTACATTTTTAAACATTTGTAGAGCAGGTTTTTAACTGACATCTTTTAAGAAATTTCAGGTTATTTGGGAGCCATTAACAAGATACTGTAAAGATTGAAATTACCACATAGAATAAACATTAATTTTTCCCTTTTGTTCATACACTTCCAGGGTGGGAGGGGTGGGTGGGAATATTTTATGATTTATTTTGCTTATGAATAACTGTTGGGTATAAGGGAGGGGGGATATTTGATGCGAGTTAGAATTGATGTTATATTAAGTAATGTTAAAGTAGAAATGATGGTATTATATGTTACACTTATTGTGAGTTTTAAAAATGAATAAAGATTAACAAACAAAAAAAAACCTGCCATCTTAAAGGAGCCTTTTTAAGCTCCAACCTTTTGGCTTCCCTGGGCCGCATTGGTCGAAAAAAATGTTTCTGGGGCTGCAGCAAGACAGAGGAGGGAGCCAGCAAGATGGTAAATACCCGTGGGCAGCAGAGGAAAACACTGCATCATCCTCGACCTGGGCCGCACAAAATACTTCATGGAGCCGCATGTTGGACACCCCTGCTCTAAGGGTTTGTCAAGCTGTATCTTCTGAACACTGCCTTGGGTGAATCTCTTCATAAAGGCAGTTAATACACCCCAATAAATAAATAAAATTCATCATAACTGATCCTTTGAACCTGCTGCATATTTTTCTTTGAACTATAACTGAGTTTTCATGTTTATTCCTGGAAACAGGCTCTGTAAGGATAAGTCCTGATCTGTTATCGTGGATTAAACAAGATGGAGAGCCAAATATCCAGGATCCCCAGGAGTCAGGAGAGAGAGAAGTTAGACGTTCAGACACGGGTGAGTAACAAATACTTTACAGATGATGTGGGGTTTAGTAATAATAACTCTATACAGAGTAAGAGGAGGTATTTCAGAGTATATGACTGTATATTATGTATGTTAATCTGTAACCTGTTGTGAGTTCATTGGGGATAGCAGGATAGAAAACGAAGAAGTAAATAGAGCTGGATAATTGTAATTTTATACAGAATACAGATGAGTAATAATAACTACTAGACAGAGTACAGCAGAAGAAAAGAAGTTACTTATCTGTATGGACAGCAGTGTATAAGCCTCTCGAGTGGGTGACGTCATCTGAGGCAGTCCAGCGTAGTGAAACGTTTGTAGAGCTTTCGTGAGCTGCAGACCTTGAATCTCTAATTCTTCCCATTCTGCGCTTAATAGAGAAGCAGCTCCCAAGGAAAGTGAGTGGAGATTGTGAGAAATTCTATTCTGAAGAATATATATTATCCCAGGACAAGCAGGTAGCATATTCTCAATAGTGGGTGACGTCACCGACAGAGCCCCGCAGCGGACAGCCTCGAAAGCAGAGGCGGAGAAAAATGCCTGTACCTTGGTGTGTTATACAGACCTCCAAGACAATCGGAGGACAAGAACGCAGAATTAATTGAAGACATTGAGAATATCACCTTACGGGGGGACATTGTTCTGCTAGGGGACTTCAACATGCCTGATGTAGACTGGAACACACTCTCAGCGACAACTTGTGGTAGCAGGAGGATATTGGGGAATACGACCCACTAGGGCCCAGGCCATCCTGGACCTGGTACTTATGAACGGGGAAAGCGTCTCGGAGGTCTCGGTGGAAGAAACGCTAGCCACCAGTGATCATAACATGGTATGGTTCAACCTTAAGCAGGGCTTCCCTAGATCACAAACAAAAACGAGGGTACTCAATTTCCGGGGCACTGACTTCGCACGCATGGGAAATTTCGTCCATCAGATGCTGCAGGTTCAAGAAGTAACTGATAATGTGGAAGCTATGTGGTCAACCCTGAAATCGACCCTACACGAGGCAACTATCCGCTACATAAAATCGGTAAATAAACAACAAAGAAAAAAGAAACCCCAATGGTTCACTGATGAGGTCTCGTACCTAGTCAAGGAGAAGAAAAGAGCATTTCTTTCATACAAACGCACCGGGGAAAAAGAAGCTAACATTGAATTCAGGACAAGGTCTGCAGCGGTCAAAACAGCAGTCTGGGAGGCCAAACTTCGAGTGGAAGAAACTCTAGCAAAGAACATTAAGAAAGGGGACAAATCCTTTTTCAGGTATATTAGTGACAGGAAAAAGAACACAAACGGGATAGTACGCCTTAGAACACCAGACGGGAATTATGTGGAAACAGATTCCAATAAAGCCAAACTACTGAATGATTACTTCTGCTCAGTCTTTACCTGTGAGGCACCAGGGCACGGGCCACAGCTGGAAGCAAAGCAAAGCAAGGAAGACCCATTTCAGAATTTTGAGTTCACACCAGCTGATGTTTACAGAGAACTGTCAAGACTCAAGGTGAACAAAGCCATGGGACTGGACAATTTGCACCCAAGAGTGCTCAGAGAGCTGTGCGATGTCCTGACGGAACCATTAGCCGTGCTCTTCAATCTCTCCCTAAGTACGGGGAGAGTCCCCCTGGACTGGAAAACAGCTAACGTCATTCCTCTGCACAAAAAGGGTTGCAAAGCAGAGGCTGCGAATTACAGACCAGTGAGTCTCACATCAATAGTGTGTAAACTCATGGAAACACTACTTAAAGGTAAATTAGACACGATTTTGGATGAGGGGAATCTAAGGGATCCCAGTCAACATGGATTCACTAAGGGTAGATCATGCCAATCCAACCTTATCAGCTTCTTTGATTGGGTAACAGGAAAGCTAGACTCGGGAGAGTCTCTGGACATAGTGTACTTGGATTTCAGTAAGGCTTTTGACAGCGTCCCACACCGTAGACTATTAAGCAAGATGAAATCGATGGGGTTAGGTGAGACACTAACTGCATGGGTCAATGATTGGCTGAGTGGAAGACTTCAGAGGGTGGTGGTCAACGGCACCCTCTCTGAGACATCGGAGGTGACTAGCGGAGTGCCACAGGGCTCAGTCCTGGGCCCGTTCCTTTTTAACATATTCATAAGGGACTTGACCCGAGGGCTTCAGGGTAAAGTAACACTATTCGCCGATGACGCCAAACTATGTAATATAGTAAGTGAAAGCAATCTGCAGGATAGTATGACGCAGGATCTGCTTACGTTGGAAAACTGGTCCTCGACATGGCAGCTGGGCTTCAACGCTAAGAAATGTAAGGTCATGCATCTCGGCAGCGGTAATCCATGCAAAACTTACATCTTAAATGGAGAAACACTAGCTACGACTTCAGAAGAACGAGACTTGGGAGTAATCATCAATGCAGACATGAAGGCTGCCAAACAAGTAGAGAAGGCCTCATCCAAGGCAAGGCAAATGATGGGTTGTATCAATAGAAGCTTCGTCAGCCGCAAACCTGAAGTCATAATGCCTCTGTACAGAACCATGGTGAGACCTCATCTGGAATACTGTGTGCAATTCTGGAGGCCACAATTACCGTAAAGACATGCTTAGAGTTGAGTCGGTTCAGCGGATGGCCACTAGGATGATCTCTGGGCTCAAGGGTCTCTCATATGAAGAAAGACTAAACAAATTGCAGCTCTACACTCTAGAGGAACGCAGGGAAAGGGGGGACATGATTGAGACATTTAAATACATCACAGGACATGTCGAAGGGGAAGACGACATCTTCTTTCTCACTGGACCCTCGGTCACAAGGGGACACCCATTCAAACTCAGAGGAGGGAAATTTAATGGTGACACCAGGAAGTATTTCTTCACAGAAAGAGTAGTAGATCACTGGAACAAGCTTCCAGTGCAGGTGATCAAAGCCACCAGCGTGCTTGACTTTAAGAATAAATGGGACATCCAGTGGGATCCTTACGAGGGTCGAGATAAGGAACTAGGACATTAGCACTCAGACTTAATGGGGTGGGTCAGTAGAGAGGGCAGACTTGATGGGCTATAGCCCTTTTCTGCCATCATCTTTCTATGTTTCTATGTTTCTATCTTTGTAAGAGCTTCCAAGCGCTGCACTGCGCATGCGCAAGTGCCTTCCCTCCCAAGTGAGGGCGCGTGTCTCCTGTGAGGAACCTCAGTTCAACATTTTCCGCAGAGCCGAGAAGTCCTCTTCACTTCAGCTCTGCAGCCTTCGTTGCCTTCTCTCACTGCGGCTTTCTTATTTTCTGATAGTCGCTGTGTTCGCATTCGTGTTCTCTCTTTTTTTATTTCAAATTATTTTTTTAAAAAAACAAAACTTTTCTTTTTTCACTTTTTTCCGGCCTCCGGCCTTTTGGCCTAGGCTTGGCCGCTTCCCTCATCCTTTATTTTTCTATGTCCCGGCCTCTTACCGGGTTCAAAAAGTGTAGCCAGTGTGGCAAGGCAATTTCAGTCACTGATCCTCATAGTTAGTGTATTGTTTGCTGCAGTTCCGAACATTGTCCCGATACTTGTTCGCGCTGTGCTACCCTTCAACCTCCAGCCCTTCGTCGATGCCGTGCCAAGCTTCTTCAGTTATTTGGCACTATGGAACCTTCTGCTGAGAAGGGCTCGACCTCGGCTTCGGGGACAGCCTCGACCAAGACCTCGACCTCGACACCAACATCTGCCTCCACTAAGGCCTCGACCTCAACTCCTCCGGTCTTGAAGGCCTCGACGGCGGTTCCTCAGAAGTCTTCCTCGATGGGTAAGTCTCTTGTCTCTCCTTCAGGTACTATTCCTAAGAAGCCTCCAGAGTCTCAGGCATCCCAGGCCATATCCATGGTCCTGCCAGCCTCTTCGAGACCTCCAGCTAAGCGTGCCTCCAAGCATCGGGAATACTCATCCTCGAGGTCGCCCTCCTTGGAGCGCACTGCTGCACCTTCGAGACCTGATCCCTTTGTCTCGGTGCCTATGTTCGAGGACATGTTAAAAGCCATTCTGACCACTCAGCTTTCCTCGGTCATGGCTCAGTTCCTCCCGGCCTCGACCCTGCTTCCTACGAGCCAGCCTGAGCGGCAGACTGAGACCCCGGTTGAAGCACCTCAAGACAAACCTCGGAAGTCTCGTCGCCTATGTTCGAGGACATGTTAAAAGCCATTCTGACCACTCAGCTTTCCTCATCATGGCTCAGTTCCTCCCTGCCTCGACCCTGTTTCCTACGAGCCAGCCTGAGCGGCAGTCTGAGACCCCGGTTGAAGCACCTCGAGGCAAACCTCAGAAGTCTCATCGCTTATCATCAAGTGACTCTTCACCTACTCCTCGGACACGGTCTCCCGAACCTCGATTGAGGCATCGCTCGAGGCATTCGATACATCTTGCTTCCAAGCTCAGTCAGGAGTCTTTCTGAAGCAAAAACCATCCCCTCCTTTGGATACTGAGTCTTCTATGCCTCGCTTATCAAAGGCTATCGAGACTTCTACTAAATCTAAACATAAGTCTCGCAAAGCTCTTACACCGGCTGCTTCTCCTCGAAGTCCATTGAGGTCGAAGACTCCTCCATCGAGGCCACCTCCGAGGGAGCCTTCTCCTGCCTCGACTCACTCTGTTCCTTGTACACCGGGGACTTCACCATCGAGACTTTTGAAGCGAAAACATTCTCTGACTCCTCCTGTCGCAGGTAGTGGAGCTTCTTCGTTCACTCTGCGCCTCGATTCTGAGCCTCTTTCTCAGTATTCCAGAGAGGCTTCTCCTTCCTATTTGGTGGTACCTCGGTCTCGCACTCCTTCTCCTGAAAGTGCCTTGACCTCAAAGTCTGCCTCTTAAGCCAGATTTGTTTTTGACATGGGGAAAGCTTTGCAGCTGGATCTCCATTCTGACTCCAAATACACTTTTGAACGCTCTTCCGGAGGCTGTTATAGAGGAAAACACCCTCCAGGGATTCAAGATAAAATTAGACGAGTGCCTGCTGAACCGGAATGTAGGCAGGTAGGGCTGGTCTCAGTTAGGGCACTTGTCTTCAACCTGGGGGCTGCCGTGGGAGCGGACTGCTGGGCACGATGGACCATTGGTCTGACCCAGCAGTGGCAAGTCTTATGTTCTTATCTATACCCTCCCAGCCATTGAAGCCCTCCCCAGCCCATCCTCAACCAAAAGGCCATATACAGACACATACTATGGTTCCTCTGTTTTGGCAGCAGGCTCATCGATCCCACCCTGACTACAGGAATAGAGCGGGATTGTACAAGAACGAAAGATTAGGTTCATACCTTTGCTAATCTTCTTTCTTGTAAATCCACACTCTTTTCCTGGAACTCGCCCTGGTAGTTGCTGATTTGCCAGTTGTCTGCCTTGATGAAGTATTGGTAAGCTGGACTTATGGTTTCTTGACCAGCCTTTCTAAGAATACCATCCAAATGTGTTATGCAATGTCAATTTGGGGTCCCTAGCTGGGGTGCCCCTTCTGTTAGTGCAGGCTGTGTCTACTTATAGCACAGTTTCTTCCAGGTTTATATAGTTTAATAACCTGTTTCAATTGTTTATTATTGTTATGACTTTCATGTTATGAGTAGATTAGACTTATTTGTCAGGTATTGTCCCTTGTGACAGGGAAAGCCCTGTAAGGTTAAAAAAAAACCCTTTCACAGCAAGAAACAGGTTAAATGTAGGGAAGAAACACAAGTTTCTGCAGCATCTAACCCTAAAGCCACCCCTAGAGCCCTGGAGGGGAGAAATCTTCTCTTAAACAGTAACTCCCAAACAAAAGTTCCCACTACAAAGACCTGTTTATCTTTTCCTAGACATATAGAAGCAGGGAAACAGAAAAGACTACAAATCCCAGCAGGCTACTGTCAGGCCAAATCAAATTCCAGGACTGGAGCAGTTCCTGCTACAAGCCCAAGTAGGACCGGTTCTAACCCGTTTAAAATGCTCCAGAGTGCTAGAGTAGCCAAGCTCAGAAACACGGCTGGGGCTAATCAGAACCGAGTTCCCAAAGAAAAGGGGTGGGGGGTCTCAACCTGGAGAGGCAACCACAAACTTTCAGAGCTTCCCAGGTCTCTGAAGAAGGCAGACCTCACCAGCTAAGGGCAAGAAAGCAACAGGCTGAACAGGTAGGAGCTCTCAAAGATGAGGCTTCAGAGATCTTTAATGATATTGATGTGAATGAAGCTGAAATGATAGAAGAATTAAGCTCTTGTGAAATAGCCCAGTGCAGAGAATATGAACTTGTGTTAAAGCCTGTTTGAAGGAGTGATTATTGCAGGATTATTGCAGTACAAGGAGTGCTGTTGCCTATATGTTTGAGAAGAAAATGACAGAGCTGTCCAATAAGTGTTTGGTTTTGGATAGCAATAGAGTAGAGGGCTGCCATACTGGCAGACATGCTGGCAGACTACCATATTTTTGGTGTTTTGTATTATTAAATTATATGAGGACGCACAACATATAATATGTTCATATAATGAGTCAAACCCAGCATGCACCCAAAAAGAGGACGAAAAAGCCTCAGACAAATGTAGCACTATAGAACTAAAAGGTACAAATCCAAACTGCTTTTGATACTTTCACTGGAAAAAAACTCCCTCAAAGAACAGCTCAGGTTTAGAAAAGGGCCAAGTCACCCGGAGGCACGTTCAAGGACTTAGCTGACAAAAGACGACTTGAACTCCAACGCTGTCACGACTTCTCCAATCTTCCCAACAAGCGACCTCGTTTCGCCAATGTTTGGCTCATCAGGGGAACAAAGCCTTGAAAACTGCAGCCACGCTGAGACCAGCAATGAAAAGCTACTCCCTGAATCATGCCTGCTGGAAGGGCAGTTTTTGCCAGACATAACTCTCTGAAGGCACAACTAGTTGGGATTTTTGGGCAGGGATCTGAAAATTCAGATCTGCAGGGAAAGGATTGGATCCCATGCCTTGGGGTGTTGGTTCTTGTGTTTCACCCCAAGGAATTGCCTCCAAGGCAGAGTGCTGATATAAAGCAGTAGTATTCGGCCATTATTTGAACTGTGTATTTTGAATTGGTGATCTGCAACCTAACGAGAAGATATTCTGATTTTTGCCTTGCCTGTGATTGATGCATGGAATTAAGTTTAACTGTTTGAGATTTGAACATAAAATTCACCGAGAAGCAAAATAAAAAGTTCAGTTGGACAGTTTGGTGGTTTAAACTTCTTTATTGTTTAATATCCCAGCTATCATGCTACTTCGGCTTCCGCTCGTCTGAGGTTGGTGTATCCCAGGCCCAGCCACTCACCTGCTCACCAGCTGTGCCTGGTCATACCCTGTATCCCTCCCTTTGGTCTATATCCTCTACAGCTGTCGCTGTCCGGTTTTGAACAAACTGGAGTCCTGAGGTAAGAGGGGAGGAGGGTCTGAACAAATAATGTAAATGAGGCTTCCTACATACAGTCTAACCCATTTGTCCAGGAAGAGAGTGTGGATTTACAAGAAAGAAGATTAGCAAAAGTAAGAAATTAATCTTTCGTTATTGAAGGCCGGTACTGGGCTTGGTCTGGGTCCCATATATGGCCTTTCAGTTGAGGATGGATTGGAACCTAAGCACAGAACTGGGCAGACCTCTAGGTCTCTGACCCTGAAATGTCTTAGAAAAGAGACAATTTTATGTATATCATGAACTTATGATGCGTGTACGGTTGGATAGACTATGGACCATTCAGTTTCTTTATCTGCTGTTATTTGCTGTTATCATACTATGTTACTACATGTTAACCATGAGCAGGCAAAGTCTCATTCCCTCCAGAGAGTTTGTCTCCAGTTCACCCCAGGAGCAAGACCCGATTCAATTTTATAATCACTCTTTGGCGAGTAAAGATTATATACTTGGTAGAGAATGACACAGTGGCAGTTACCCGCAGGTAGCAGCGGGTAGCTGCGGGTAACCCGCCGAAACAGTGGGGGGGGGGAAGTGCTCACTGCAGGCACAGGGACAAGGCCATCCAACGCCCCGTGGAGCAGTGAATGGCCTTGTCCCCGCAGTTAAGGGAAGGCGCGCGGTCACCAATTGCGCGCGGCCCCCTCCCTCCCTACAATCAAATCTATCTTCCTCCCTCCCCCTTACCTTCACGGCGCTTTCGTAAAAAACTTACTGAAGCCGGCGAAGCCTACCTGCCTTCCGGTTGCCAGCCTACCTTCTGGTTGCATTAGAGGAAAAGCTTCTGCCCACACACACGTGACTGCAGGCAGGCAGGCTTCGCCGGCTTCAGTAAGTTTTTTACGAAAGCGCCGTGAAGGTAAGGGGGTGAGAGGGAGATAGATTTGGCCATAGGGAGAGAGGGAGGGGGCCACGCGCAATCGGTGACCGCGCACCTTCCTTCCCATAAGTTCCAATTCTTTACTAACGCACTGTGAAGGTAAGGGGAAGGGAGGGAGATTCTTGGGCTGCTGAAGGGCAGTGAGGTGGCGAGAAGGAAGGGTGGATGCTACGGGGCGGTGAAGGGGACTGCGGGGACGGGGCGGTGAAGGGGACGGTGGTCCAGTGACGGGGACAGATTTTTTTTTCCCCGTGTCATTCTCTAATACTTGGGTCACGTGACTTGCACTGGGAGAAAGTCCTTTCAGCAGCATTCAAGACCGAAAAAGAGGAGCAGAGCAGCAATCGCTAGTAAATGGTCCATCCTACAAGCAGCAGTAGCAGCGCTGACCATCCCAGCACGATCCAGGCAGTGGTGGAGTCAGGTCAGACCCTGAAATGATGCGGATGTACAGTGGCGACATTCAGTGCTGTTAACCGCATAGCTAACTGGGCAAGTAAGACCAGTCCTGTGTCCAGTTAGCTATTTGGGAACCAGATTTTTAATGCCGGGGCCCAGATATGGCCCAGTGTTGACTGTCTGGGACTAATGTAGTTCTAAGTTATCAGCTGTATAGAAAATGTTAATTGCCCCCAGCTGAATATTGATCCGTAACAATTAACCCTTTCTTTGGCATTGTTGCTCTCGTTCAACATCAAGTTATGTAAAAAAAACTTTTTACCATCTGCTAATTAAAGGGTTAATACAAGCAGGAATAAAATTAATTACTTAAGAAAAGTTTTATCAAGGATTTTATATTGTATCTAAGAATGCACAAAATAATCCAAATGGGAGAGAAACATTCTACATTTTTATATTATGATACAAAACCTCTTTTTTTTTGTCATCAAACAGGTTTAAACTGTCTTCAGAGGATCCATGAGAGTGAGAGGCCATTCACATGTCCAGAATGTGGCAAAAGTTTTAATCACCAATCAAATTTAAGAAGCCATGAGAGAATTCATACTGGAAAGAGACTATATAACTGTTCAGAATGTGGTAAAAGATATAATCATCCCTCAGTTTTGAAAATGCACAAGAGGAGTCATACTGGAGAGAAACCATATACCTGTTCAGAATGTGGGAAAAGATTTAATCAGCAATCAAATTTAAACCTGCATAAAAGGATTCATACTGGAGAGAAACCATATACATGTCCAGAATGTGGTAAAACCTTTAATCAACAATCATATTTAATCCTACATAAACGGATTCATACTGGAGAGAGACCATATACCTGTTCAGAATGTGCTAAAAACTTTAGTCAGCAGTCAGCTTTAAAAATGCACAAAATGATTCATACAGGTGAGAAACCGTATAGATGTTCAGAATGTGGTAGAAGCTTTAATAGGCAATCACATTTAAATCTTCATCAGAAGATTCATACTGATGAGAAACCATATACATGTTCAGAATGTGGTAAAAGCTTTAAAAGGCAATCGTATTTAAATCTTCATCAGAAGATTCATACTGGTGAAAAACCATATAAATGTTCAGAATGTAGTAAAAGCTTTAATAGGCAATCACATTTAAATCTTCATCAGAGGATTCATACTGGTGAGAAACAGTATCCCTGTACAGAATGTGGTAAAAGATATAGTAATCCCTCAGCTTTAAAAACGCACAAGAGGATTCATACTGGAGAGAAACCATATACCTGTTCAGAATGTAGCAAAAGCTTTTATCACCAATCAAATTTAAGAAAACATGAGAGAATTCATACTGTAGAGAAACAGTATCCCTGTACAGAATGTGGTAAAATATATAGTCATCCCTCAGTTTTAAGAAGGCACAAGAGGATTCATACTGGGGAGAAACTATGTACATGTTCAGAATGTGGTAAAATATATAGTCATTCCTCAGCTTTAAAAAGGCACAAGAGGATTCATACTGCAGAGAAACCATACACATGTTCAGAATGTGGGAAAAGCTTTTATCAGCAATCAAATTTAAAGAAACATGGGAGGATTCATACTGAAAAGAAAATGTATCCCTGTACAGAATGTGGTAAAATATATAGTTATCCTTCAGCTTTAAAAATGCACAAGATGATTCATACTGGTGAGAAACCATATACATGTTCAGAATGTGGTAAAAGCTTTAATAGGCAATCGCATTTAAATCTTCATCAGAGGATTCATACTGGTGAGAAACCATATACATGTTCAGAATGTGGTAGAAGCTTTAATTGGCAATCGCATTTAAATCTTCATCAGAAGATTCATACTGGTGAGAAACCATATACCTGTTTAGAATGTGGTAAAAGATTTCATAACCAGTCATCTTTAAAAATACATGAGAGGATTCATACTGGCGAGAAAACATGTACATGCTCAGAATGTGGGAAAAGATATAGTAATCCCTCAGCTTTAAAAAAACACGAGAGGATTCATACTGGAGAGAAACCATATACATGTCTAGAATGTGGTAAAAGGTTTAATCAGAAATCTAATTTAAACTTGCACGAGATGATTCATACTGGAGAGAAACCATATACCTGTTCAGAATGTGGGAAAAGCTTTAGTCAGCAATCACATTTAAAACTGCATTACAGAATTCATACAGGAGAGAAACCATATACATTTACCGAATGTGGTAAAAGATATTAGCAATATTCCACTGATCCCAGGGCAAGCACTGACTTCACTTGTCTCTCTCTCAATAGTCTTCCTCTAAAAAATTGTCCAAACCTTTTTTTAAAACCAGCTATGTTAACTGCTCTTACCATAAACTCTGGCAATGCATTCCAGTGCTTAGCTATCTATATTTTCTAGGTGAAATAATATTTCCTCCTATTGGTTTTAAAAGTATATCCCTGTAACTCTTGAGTGTCCCGTAGTCTATGTAATTTTTGATGGAGTAAAAAATCAATTCACTTATACCTGTTCTACACTACTCAGGATTTTGTAGACTAAAATCATCTCCCCTCAGCCGTCTTTAGTCTTTCATCATGCGACAGGAGTTTCATCCCTTTTATCGTCTTGGTCGCTCTTCTTTGAACCTTTTCTAATTCCGTTATGAGCCTCATTTTCAAAAAAGAAAGATGTCCAAAAAATGGTGTAAAGTGGTATTTGGACGCATTACTCGCCATTTTCAATACTGACTTCCTAGATGTCTGGCTAGGTTATTCATCCGCTGTTCGTCCTAATGGTAAAGGGGCATATTAGAGGTGTGTTATGGGCAGGCTTAGCATTTGCACATCCTGCGCCGATAATCAAACATTTCACAAAACATCCAGGGCACCATTTAGATGTTCAGAGCTAGATCTACTTTTAAACAAATAAGGGCCAAAAAGGTACCCAACTTCTCCACATGATCACTAAAATCATGAAAGCATGAGCCTCTCCCCCACACATACATGACCCCTTCCCACCCTCCAAAGATATGACCGAAACAGTTCATATCTGTGTCTGATAGCTATAAATCTTACGGTCAGTATTGTTAGAGTCTCCGGAGTACCCTGGTGGGCAGTGCAGTGGACCCAGACCCATTTCTCACTCTAGAACATGTGTGGTAGAACATGCAAGTCCACCAAACCCTACTGTACTACCATATAAGTGACTCTTGCAAGCGTAAGGGCTATAGATATATACGCAGATTGTCACTTTCTGTAACCGGCAACTATAAAGTTACAGAAAAGCGGCACGCTGCATGTATATAGCCGGGCACTTCCTCATTTATCTTTCCTATCTCTTATTTTTCGTATGGTACAGTTTTAAAACAGGTTATGTTTCACATTTCATAGGTACTTGCCTTCAAAAGCACCGTCCCTCGCTCCTATTATTTAAAAGGTAGCGTCTTTTGCACTCATTGTTTGACAGTTGACTATTGTAAAACATGGTTCATTAAATCTCTAGGATTACTCACAAGGCTCTTTGCATGTAAACTGGTTCTTAAAGTATTCTCCGACCTCTTGTCAGATATTGCATGGTGTTTTTATTTCATTCATACGTCTCCTGTCGTTAGCCTCAAGGTTTTAGCATATGGCGTTTTTTGTTATTCGGTGCACAGCACATAAGGTAACTTCAAATTTTCTTTTGCTGCAGGTTTTATGTAAATGTCGTGCAATTAATCTATTTTTATCTTTTCTAATGTTAAAGAATGTCCTTAATGTTTATTTTATGTCGAATAGCAAAACAAGTTGACCCTGACGATTCCACAGAAGAGGGAGATCCAAGAAAAACAAAAGCCTCTGTGGAGAGTTGATGTTCAAGATGAGGACTTTATTAAAAGGTTCAACTTGGTAATCCACATGAAAACAAGGACCCAATCCTCTGAGAGATATGGACTCAGCACGATCGGTGTTTTGACAATGCTGTCTTCCTCAGGGGGTCCCAATGGGTTCTCTAAAAAGCGCGTGGATTAGGAACAAGTCCAAATAAACATAAAACCAACAATAGACCCAGCACAATCGGTGTTTTGACAATGTTGTCTTCCTCAGGGGGTCCCAATGGGTTCTATGAAAAATCGTGTGGATTAGGAACAAGTCCAAATAAACATAAAACCAACGATAGAAGTATGCCGTGAGATGATCTCATAACATAACAGCAAATTTCTAGACCACATAGCCATAAGTTCAATGCGGTTAACAAAAGATTATGCTATGGAAAAATAAGGAGAATGTTGTGAAAAAATGTGAGGGTATCTAATTGGTCAAAAATGTAGAAAAGAGAGAGGTTTTCAATAACTTTTTGAAATGTTCATGTGAAATAGATCTAAGTAGCAATAATCGAAAATCTTTATCATAATACGCTGCTTGATAAGAAAGAGTAGGCTCGTGATATTTCTTACTTTTACAGCCCTTTACTGATGGAAACATGAAAAAAGCATGTGATTTCCCGCTATTATGTGACACTATATCGAACCTGTCAACCTGGTATAAACATCCCAACTTATAGATCACCCGAGCCTCCACTGGAAGCCAGTGCAGCTCAAGGTAATAAGGTGTCAATATAATCATATTTCCTCAGGCCATAAATCAGTCTTACCGCCGTATTCTGAACCAAGGTCAATCTAGCCATGTTTTTCTTGTAGCGGGTACTTCTATTGTTGGTTTTACGTTTATTTGGACTTGTTCCTAATTCACGCACTTTTTCATAGAACCCATTGGGACCCCCTGAGGAAGACAACATTGTCAAAACACCAACCATGCTAGGTCCATATCTCTCAGAGGATTGGGTCCTTGTTTTCATGTGGATTACCAAGTTCAGCCTTTTAATAAAGTCCTCATCTTGAACATCAACTCTCCACAGAGGCCCTTTTTACTAAATCTCGCTAGCGGTTTTTATCGCCAGGAGCTGCGCTGAATGCTGTGCGCGGCTCCCGGTGCTCATAGGATTCCTGTGACGATGAGTGGGAAAGCCTCCCGGACCGATAAGGAAAAGACCACATGCTTCCAGAAACCGGACCCCAAGATGGCAGCCATGGAGCCAGGCCATGCACTTCAACTCACCGCTGAGCATATTGAAATGCTCTCAGCGTCAGTCGTGTGGGCTCTCGATGCTCGTTTTGACCAGTTGTCTGGGCAACTTACGTCACTGGAGAGCCACCTTGCTGACGCCACGAGGCGTACGGGAGATATGGAGAACCGGGTTTTGACGGTAGAGGACGCCCACACCTCAACAGCTGCGGATCTGACCACCCTCCGGGAGCAGGTGCAGTGCCAAGCGGAGAAAATTGATGATTTGGAAAACCGCTCCTGGAGGGACAACTTGAGGTTGGTGGGTCTCCTGGAAACAGTGTCTGACTCTAGCGTCCTTTCTAAGGTGGAGTCCTGGCTCCGAATGGAGCTCCCATTGCCTGCGGGTATGGGGCTGCTGAAATTGGAGTGCACGCATCGCCTGGGAAGAAGAAGAGAACAACAGCACGAGGGCCAGGGTGGTCATTTTGAAGATCCATAATTATGCCCACAAAGCAGAGCTGATGCGACAGTACAAGCAGAGGAGGAATACTTCGAGGTAAAATAACATTATTCGCCGATGACGCCAAACTAAGTAATGTAGTGGGCAAATGCACAACGGACGAAGATTCAATGCCCGACAACATGATGCACAACCTACTCCTACTGGAGCGCTGGTCTAGGACCTGGCAACTCAACTTCAATGCCAAAAAAATGCAAAGTTATGCACCTGGGCAGCCAAAATCCATGCAAGTCTTATACCCTTAATGGCGAGATCCTAGCAAAAACGGTAGCAGAATGAGACTTGGGGGTAATCGTCAGTGAGGACATGAAGACTGCCAATCAAGCTTCATCCAAGGCAAGACAAATCATGGGTTGCATACGAAGGGGTTTCGTCAGCCGTAAGGCAGAAGTCATTATGCCATTGTATAGATCCATGGTGAGGCCCCACCTGGAATACTGTGTGCAATTCTGGAGGCCGCATTATCGCAAGGATATGCTGAGACTGGAGTCGGTGCAGAGAATGGCCACCCGGATGGTCTCGGGACTCAAGGATCTCCCATACGAAGAACGGCTTGACAAATTACAGCTATACTCGCTCGAGGAGCGCAGAGAGAGGGGGGACATGATCGAGACGTTCAAGTATCTTATGGGCCGCATCGAGGCGGAGGAAGATATCTTCTTTTTCAAGGGTCCCACAACAACAAGAGGGCATCCGTGAAAAATCAGGGGCGGGAAACTACGAGGTGACACCAGGAAATTCTTTTTCACTGAAAGAGTGGTTGATCGCTGGAATAGTCTTCCACTGCAGGTGATTGAGGCCAGCAGCGTGCCTGATTTTAAGGCCAAATGGGATCGGCACATGGGATCTATTCACAGGGCAAAGGTAGGGGAGGGACATTAGGGTGGGCAGACTAGAAGGCCGTGGCCCTTATCTGCCGTCTATTTCTATGTTTCTATGTTACTTTGAGCTTCGAGGGTTATCCTGTCCGGCTGTTCCAGGACTACTCACCACCATCACTTCAGGAGCAGTGCCGGCTTTTTTTCCCCAGTGTGTTCAGCGCTGTACGCCCGCAAACATCACTTCATGTTGTTATACCCCACGTTGCTGAAGATCTGGACGGGCGCGGGGTGGAAGACCTTTGACACTGTAGCATCTGCTCAGGTCTACCTGGATGCTTTGTGGAGCCTGGTCCTTCGGCTTCACCCTGATTTGCCTGGTGCTGCTGGGATTTGGTTCTGGTTGATGACTACCTACTTCTTTCGGGACCATGCCTTCATTGACTGTTTGCGTGTTCTGGCTGTATTGTCCATTGCACCTACTGTCAATTGGAGGGGGGGTCCTTCCCTCCTGGGTTGGCCTGGTCTTTGAGGGGGTCTGGGGGTAGTGTGCTTTGAGGTGCGTGTGTTTTCTTGAGATAACTTCCGGATAGTATTGTAGGTTTGATTGTGCCCCTATATGAGTGTTCCATGTGGTTGTGTATGGGTTGGTGGGGCTACTGGTTTGGGTTTGTGTGGGGGGTGGATGGCAGCACTGGGGGGTTTGCTTCATGAAGTGCTTTCTTTGTATTTCTTTCTCTGCTTGCCTGTTGGCGAGAGTTGATCTGCTTTTTTCGCTTTCCTGTTCTTCCATTTCCACTATTACCTATTGTATACTGTGGAGTTTTTGGTGGGCTGCACCTGATGGTTTCCCACATACTCAGCCTTGGGGGGCTTTCTGCCCTTTTTTATTTGCCTTGTTCTCTTTCTGTGTGTATGGTTGGTGTGTTTGCGTTGTGTTGTCTACTGTGAGTCTTTGGGGTATGTTTGTTAGTGGCTTTTGAATGGGAGAGTGTTAAGGGGGGGGAGGGGTGCATAAGCTTGAGTGTTACTCTCTTGTGTGGTTATTCCTGAGGGACTTTTTTGGCTTCTAGCCTTCGATGGCTCTTGTTCCCATTGGCAGCCTTTTTGGGTCTCCTGTGTTGGCTGACATGACCCTTTTGGGGCTGGAACTGCAAAGCCGTTTCTTGGAGCCTTCTCATTGTACCTATTAGTGGGCCCTCGGTACCTTCTGGGGGACCCCTGTTCGTGAGAAAGTGGGAGGGTGCCTGTTGGGAGCTTGGTAGGCTTCTTGCAGTGTTTGGGGATTGTTGCTGCTCCTTCCTGATTCGTGCTGTGTGTATTTTTGGGGGGGGAGAAGCCGGGGGCCCTACTCACATTCTGGCGTGACTCCCTTGTTCCGGCCCATCTTGGTGGCGCGGAGCAAGCGCTGTATGTGGGGGGGGTTTGGGGGGTGGGGAAATGGGTGGGGGTGGGCAGTCCTCCTTCAGCTCTTGGGTTGGTCTTGTTGAGCTCTTGGCACTTCCCTTTAATTTTCTAGGCAATGGACTCTATCAAGTTGCTGTTACCCTAGGGGAAGCTAGGCTCCTGGGGTTTTTCCTTAAGTGTCTCTTCCGCACTCTGGTTTTCTTATACATCCTTGACTAACTGAAATGAGTACTCCTTTTCGGCTCACATCTTGGAATGTGGGGGGTATCACTTCTCCGGTCAAGCGGTCTAAAATTCTGTGGGCTTTCCAGCGCTACTGTTTGGATATTGCCTGTTTACAAGAGACCCGCTTAACGGATGCGGAGCATCTCAAGCTGCATCAGTCGTGGGTGGGGGAGGTTTATTTTGGTTTGAATGGAAGTCATGGTGGTATTGCAGTGTTGATCCGTAAGTCTTCCCCGCTTGGGGTTCATGTCCTCGATAAGGCTGTGTATGGCAGATGGCAGATACCTCTTTTTACGCTTGTCGTTAGGGGATCGGAGCTACTTGCTGCTGGCCCTAATTTGTCGGAATCCTCTTTTGCAGAAGTTGACCCAACTCTGCTTCTGCTTTTCTGGGGGCCCGCTTCTCCTAGTAGGTGACTTTAATTTGGTCCTGGACCCTTCTGACAAATATGGCCTCTTGTCCCCTTCCATGGGGGCCAGGGGGGCATTTACTTCAGGATTTTTGTGATACCCTTTTAGTGATTGACCCTTGGCGTCTCCTCCATCCTGAGGTCCGGGATTATACTCACCTCTCCAGAGCTCACAATACCTGGTCTCAGATCGATTTATGTCTTTTTGTCTCAAGAATTGTTTTCTTCTGTAGTGTCGGCGGAGATTGGACCTTTGAATATCTCGGATCATGCCCCGGTGTGGGTGGATATCCATTTGGATGTTGCCTATGCCCATTCTCCTTCTTGGCGCTTTCCCATTTACCTTATGCAAGATGTAGAATTTCGGACCTTCTTGCAGACCCAATGTGATGACTATTTAACCAATAATGCACAACATCAAGATGACCCTGCCTTGTTTTGGGAGATTGCCAAGACTGTACTTCAGGACCATGTAATTTCTTTTTTGTGTGCCCGGTGTAAACGTATCTATAGTGGCATTCTCAACTTGGAATGAACCTTACATACCACTAAGAGATCCTTTGCTCTACTCCTTTGGAGGACACTCGGGAACGCTATTTGTCTACCCAAGAGGCCCTTAATTCGCTTCTTCATTCTTGCTCTCAGAAATGGGCAGCCTATCATACCCATCGCTTTCAACACTTTGGTAACAAGCTGGGACATCTTATGGCCTGATTGGTTGCCACTGAGACTGGTAGGAGACCGATTTTGATGCTCCGGATCCTGGGGGTCGGAGAGTATCTTGTACAGCTGATGTTTCCGAAGTGCTCTATGATTTCTTTACCCAGTTATACGCGGCTCCTGCCGATGCCCCCCTGGATTTATTGGCAGATTATCTTCAGTCCTCAGGCTTCCCACGTCTCTCCAAGGATGCAGTGACCGCCCTCAACTGTCCCTTCAGAGCAGTGGAACTGCAATCTGCTATTAAGACTCTCTGATCTTGCAAAGCCCCGGGTCCAGATGGCTTTTCTGGGGAATTCTATCATATTCTTTCCCCCAGTTAATGCGGTCCCTTGCTAGCTTATTATAATATTGCCATCTCTCACAGCTCCTTTCCTCGCTGTGCCAATGAGGCTCTTATTACTTTATTATTGAAACCTGATAAGGAGGCCGATGACCTGGGCTCTTATCGTCTGATTTCTTTGATTAATGTAGACTTTAAGCTTCTTTCCTGTATGCTGGCTGACTGTCTCGCCCCTCATCTTCCCTCTGTCATCCATGAGGACCAGGTAGGTTTCGTTCGCAGTCATCAGTTGGTGTGCAATGTGCGGAAAGTTCTTTTTGCACTAGCCCATTGCCAACAACAACACATTCCAGCATTGTTTGTTAGCTTGGACGCTTCTAAGGCCTTTGATAGTGTACATTGGGCCTTTCTGTTTCGCACACTTGAGTACATTGGGCTTGTCTTACTGCGGTGTGCTCTTTATATTCTAACCCACAGGCGTCTTTGTTGGTTAATGGTACGCGTATGGATTCCTTTCTTATCTTCTGAGGTACTTGTCAGGGGTGCCCCCTCTTGACTCTCCTCTTTCTTCTCTCCTTGGAACCTTTGCTCTGTACTCTCCGTCTTTTTGAGGAAGTACGGGGTCTTCGTGTAGAAGATGAAACATAGAAACATAGAAGATGACGGCAGAAAAGGGCTACAGCCCATCAAGTCTGCCCACTCTGCTTGAAGACTTTAGCTTTTGCTGATGATATGTTCTTGATCTTCACTCGACCGGAGGCCTCTTTACCATCTGCATTAGATGTTATCTCTGAGTTCGAGTTTTACTCTGGCCTCTCTCTCAATCTGGATAAGTCGGTCGTCTTACCTTCCTGTCCTGAGGTGCGCACCACCTGGCAAGGTATGTTTCCCTTGAAATGGGCTGAGTCCTCGTTGAAATATTTAGGGATACTCATTCCACTTGTTTTATCTCGGTTGTATTTCTTGAATGTGGAGCCACTCTTCCAGGCTCTCATTAATAAACTGCAGTTGTGGGGAGGCCTTTCGTTCTCGCTTCTTGGTCGGGTGAGCCTATATAATATGCTTATTGTTCTGTGTTGGCTGTATGTTTTTCAGGTGTTCCCTCTCTATTTGTTCTCATGGGATGAACGACGATTAGAACGCTTGGTTCAGCGGTTTCTTTGGGCGGGTAGACGGCCTCGTCTCCCTTATCGCCTGGCGGCTGCTCCTTAGTATAACAGAGGCCTCAGGTTGTTGAATCTCCGTTTTTTGACTATTAGTTGTGGCATGCAGCACATTAATAATTTTTTTCGGGGTTCTTCTACTTTTACTAACACCTCTTTAGAACTTTCTTGTTTTACCACTACTCACTTGAGTGCGTATCTTCACTCTGTCCCTTCAACTCAGCCTAGGCTCCTTCCCTGCTCAATCTTACACCTTCCTCTAAGGCAGGTCTGGTGCTGGGTCTGCAAGTTTCACTTTGCCAGTCCTACTGTTTCCCCCTTTTTACCTATTCGCTTTAATGGTCATTTTCTTGCTGGGGTTGATGGGGCCAGTTTTGCTAGGTGGAAAGCAAAGGGGATTCATTACCTGTTTTAATTGGTGGAGGACGATGGAAGGATTAAATCTTTTGCCCAGTTGCGGGAGGACTTTGATTTTCCTCCTACTTATGTGTTTGCTTATATGCAGATTCATCATTATATTCATTCCCTTCCCTCTTGCCATTTAACGGCTTCTCGCCAGGAGCTGTTGTCCATGGCATTCACCATTGGCTCTCAACTCTCTGTACCTCTTAGATTCCACCATCGCCACTTGAAGGATGAGTCCCCTTTGCTTGACCATACTAGATTGCGAGATGCTTGGGCTCGTGATTTCAAGTTAAATTGCCTGATGAAGTAGTGATATTACGAGCAATCAGAAAGTTGTTTTGTCTTTTGTAAACATACTACTTTTTGGGAACAACATTTTAAGTTGGTCTTACTATTGTACATTTCTCATAAGAGGGCTTATCTTTCTGGGTTTCGAGCTTCGGCTGCCTGCCTTCGATATCAGGCACCTGAGGCTGGTTTGGGACATATGTTTTGGATCTGTCCTGCTATTCAGACTTATTGGGACTCCTTATTTCTTTCTGTGGAGCGCCTTTGGGACATTACTATCCAACATTCCCCACTTTTCTTATTTGGTGCATTGTTTCCCCCGCAGAAGGGGAGCTGCTACATTTCTCAAGTGGACAATCCTCTTTGCTCTGAAATGCATTCTGCTCAAATGGCTGGAGGTGGAGGATCCGTACTATTCCCTATGGAGCTGTTGTTTGATCACGCTCCTGATGTGGGAACACAGATGTCTTAGATTTTTCCTCTTTCCAGGGATGCTCTTTTCAACATATTTGGGAGCCTTTTTGGAACACTATGACCCCCCTGGCTCTCAGCCGCTTATTGAACTGTTGATGTGTGGTTTTTTGTGCCTTCATGTGTTCATTGCCTTTGTCAGAGTCTCTATCTATGCCTTCTCTTGTGGTTCACATTGTGGCCTGTAGCTTGAAGGAGGACGGGGGGGGGGGGATTTGGGAGGGTGAGCAGGGGGGGCTGCTGTGTTGATGATCTGTTTTCCAAATTATGAGCTTGTTTATTGCACTTTTATGCTGTATCTTTCTTTTTCTTTGCCAAGCTCAATAAATATATTTGATGATAAAATTAAATAGATAATTTAGTGAGAAGACTTCAGTGTGGATTGATGAGTCAAGCAAACATCAACAACGTCCAATCCTACAACCTGTGTGTGGGTACCAACCCAGCACATCACACCATCATAGAGTCTTCACGTGTGTGGTGAAAGTCAATTAAATAGTGCAAACACACTTTGTGATTAAATATCATATAAATGTGTTAAATATCATATAACAGTGTGTTTGCACTATTTATTTGACTTTCACCACATACATGAAGACTCTATGATAGTGTAGTGTGCTGGGTTGTTACCCGCGCACGGGTTATAGGATTGGACGTTGTTGACATTCGCTTGACTCATCAATCCACACTGTGGTTTTCCAACTAAATTATTAAATTATCAATTTAATTTTATATTCTTCACAGTCTATGCGCTCCACAGCTGCTAAACAGCGACACTCTAGAACTCCTATTGTTATTATCATAATATAATTTAAACATGATTGACTATCAATTTTTTCATTTTTTCAAAATCATAGCATTCAATATAGATTTGATGGTTTTACTCTTTGTAAGTCATCCTAAAACTTAGCACTAAGAATCAGTTAGTTCCATTAATGTTTTAGTAAACCTTTATTTAATATATCAATGGTATATAACTGGTCGTGTATTTTATATTTTTATCTTTTAAAATTGATATAATTTAGCACATCAATGATAATCATCTTTTTATGGATATTTAATTGGCCTATTATTTGAAAAGTCGGTATACCGTTTGTTTAATTATTTCACATTTGACCCCATCTTTCTCATTGACGTATTTGTATTTCTATGTCAAAAGGTTTTAGATCAGTGTTCTTCAACCTTTTTAATAATAATAATAATAATAACAGCTTATATACCGCAATACCGTGAAGTTCTATGCGGTTTACAAAGATTAAGCAAAGGTACAAATTGATTGACTTTAAGAGGGGAGGAAGAAAGAGGGTTAATAGGACAGGAAATCCATTTTTGAGGAGAGAGTGATCAATAAAACAAGTTAATCGCTATAGAGGGGAGAGAGAAGAGAGGATCAGTTGTCTAGATACTTTAGGAACAGGTGTGTTTTTAGACGTTTCCTAAATTCCTCATAAGTAGTGGGCGAAAGCAATTGTTCTAGGTCTTTACCCCATGGACCGGCAAACTACTAAGACTGAAATTTTTTAAAAACCATTTCCGCCCCGTCTCCGCGAGCTCGGTCCCCACAAACCATCTAATCCCATCCGCACAAGCCTTAGTTATGATTTTATTTTGAACCTATTTTATTAAAGTATAAAAAGAAACAATATTCTGTACAATTGTAATTTTATAAATACAAATATACAGAGCAAGGACCAACAAAACCCTTGTCTCCCCTCCCCTTCACATATATCCCCTCTACTATCAAGAAAACTGAACAAGCCAAATTATTACAGAATGCTACACAAAAATATCATGCTAACAGAATACTGCAGTCACACATGACAAGAATAGTGTTAGGGGAGTGCCCCCTGGTCAGAGAGAGCCCTAAGCCAGCTGGAAGCTAAAGAAGCACTGCCTGGGCTTTGCAGTTCCCACTTATGTCTCTAGCAGGATATATATTTCAAATCTGATATATTCTAATGACAAAATAGAAATAAAATTAATTTTTTCTACCTTTTGTCGTCTCTGGTTTCTGCTTTCATCTTCTTTTCACTCTCTTCCTTCCAGCATCTGCCCTGTCTCTTCAATCCAGTATCTGCCCGTTCCATCCACTGTCTGCTCTCTCCCCCTTCCATATGTATCTGACTTCTTTCTATGCCCCTCTCCCCTTTCTATCATTCATTCCAGCTTCACTGCTTTATTCATTTTTATCTCTCCTACACCAGATTTAGCATCTTTATCCCTCTCTCATTTCTTTGCTGACCCCCTGTCCAGCATCAATCTCTCTCTATTTTCTCATTCCTCTGTCTCTCCCCTTTCCCTCATCTGATCTCTCAATTCCACCCTGACCCCTTCCCCCTTCCCCTCCTGTAATCTCCCTGCCAACTGTTTCCTTCCTTTTTTCCTTCTCCCTTCCCATCCCTTTCCCTCCTCCCCTCCCAGCAGCATCTCTCCTACCTCCCTCCAGGTCCAGTATCAGCTCTCCCTTTACCCAGCAGTTTCCAAGCCTCCAACAGTGGCTTCCTCCCCTTCCAGCAGCAGTGATTCACTTAGGCAGCCTTGGGTCCGATGCCGTCCCTGAGGAAAGAGGAAGTTGCCAAAGTGAATCACTGCCCTGGCAAGTAGGAGAGCTGCTGGGGGGAGATAGCCACTGTCGAAGGTTCCCCATGATCTCGCTCCCACGCACCCCGCACATTCGTGCCCTCCCCAGCCGGCACAAACAGCGTTGCACCGCAGGCCCTACCACCCAGTCTCCATGAGTGGGTGGCAGGAAAACTCACTGCCCTGGCACGTAGGAGGCCAGGGCAGTGAGCTGGGAGGCCCCGCACTGCACCGCAGGCCCTGCCACCCAAAACGAGCCAGAGACCCCTACCCGCCGCCCTGCCATCACATCTCCATGAGTGGGTGGCAGGAAAGCTCAGGGCTGTCAACAACCTGATGGCAGCCAGCGAACACGGCATGACCCCGCAGCCGCATGGGCTCAACCTGCTGCACCTAGCGGCACCCTCTCAACTGCCAGGTGCCTGTGTGGGTGGACTCTCCTCCTTGTGCTACTACTTCTGAAAAAAATAGGCCTGTCATTTACTTCCTGGGTCAGAGCAACAGATACATAATCTACTGATTACTGTGAACAAGAGACACCCTGATTGTGAGTACTGGGGAGGGTTAGGTGGATGCACAAGCAAGCCATTGTGGAGGGAAAGCCCAGACGCTGCCGATTGCCCCAATCGACATGCTGGCCCTGCGCACCGCCTGGAGCCCAAGGCTGGGTGGAGCAGCAGCCTGCCGCCAGCACCACCGCAGTCGGGGTGCCCACTGCTATACACCCGGCAGGAAATTTAACCACGTCAATCTCGCTGACCCTGCGCCGACCGGCGGTTGAAGAACACTGTTTTAGATCATATGTGCCATTTTCATATATTGATTTTATTTCCTCTCATATTTATGTATTTACAAGTCATATTTATTCCATCTTGTTCCTTTTCTATTTTTGTATTTGCATTTCCATGTTAAAATTTTAGTTTATATTGTCAAATCATTTTTAATGTTATGTTGTTCCCTGAGGAAGGCGACGAAGTCACTGAAACTTGGATCCTAGCGGGACATTTGTTTTGCATGTCAAGGACTTGTTATTGAACTTTGGATAAACCATTAATAAAGTATCTATAACATCTGTAAAATCTCCTGTGCCTCTTCTTTTGTTCTCACGGAATGTATGCCATTGGGTCAGGAGCTGCACATGAAACTTACTATCCTTATAAAGATAACTAGGGAAGTGCCACCCACAAAGTGCACCCAAAGCTGGAGTCAACCACCACCCACTCATAATCAGAAATTTCAATAGGGCCAATCCGAGAGTCATAAAGCTCAGAGAAGAAAGAGCGTGAAAGTAAGATGAAAGTCAATACAGGACAGTGACCTTGTGCTCTAGAGACATGGGTAAAATCTTTCTCCAAAGGATGCAAGGCCCTCTAGACGTCCACCAGGTCCAATGATGCACAAAGTATAGAAACACCTGTTTGAGGTTTTTGAGATTCTCTTCCCACCCCCAAGAAGAATCGGCCACCTCCTTAAAGTCGCCGCCCAACACCAAAGCTATGTCCCCATAGACTAGCAAAAGATCAGCCAGCTTATGAAAAAAAACCCGCACCAAGATTGTTTGGGGCATAAATATTACACAGAATAAATGGTTTAGCGTTCAAACTTAACAGAAGCTTTGAGGTACCCACCAGCAGGATCTCCAAGAGTATCATGAACCTCCAATTGCAAATTTTTCCCCACCAATATAGTGACACCTGCCTTTTTTTCCTGAGCTAGGGAATTCAGGACCTCCCGTACCCATCAAGTGCGCAATTTGGCATGCTCCACTGCAGTCAAATCCGTCTCCTGCAAAAAAGCCATGTCGGCCTGATTCCGCTGGAGCTGCTGGATAATTTTCTGTCTCTTAATTGGCGAATGACTACTCCCCCACACACACATTCCAAGAAATCAGCTTAAGGGACTTAGAAATGAAACCAAATAAAGAACATAAGAGCAAAGAACCCATCCATTGCACAGAGGGGAGGCGTCCCACCCTGCTCCCCCCCCCCCCCCCGAGCGCCAGCAAAATGGAAACCAGCACAAGTAGCCCAACAAGACTCCCATTTCCTAACACCCCAGAGCACCTCACGAGTGCCACTTCTGTGGGAGCCTAGGGACCCCGCATTGAAAAAAGAAAAGCCACCCCAGTAAAAGAAAAGGTAACAGCCTGTAGAGGATAAACCCTGCACAGGCTAATGTGGGGGTATTAATTCCATACCCCCCCCCCCCCCAAGATGAGCAACAAAAGAAAGAGGGACAACGTAAGAACCTCTGGCCCAAAGTCCACACAGCTCCCTCCAGGGATTTGCCCTGGATGTTCAATAATCGGGCATCAGTCACCAAAAAGCACCACAGACGTAGTTGGAGCCCAATAAGGCGCGCATAAAAGAAAATGGAATCCACTCCCGCCTGCCATTAGGGCAATTGATAACCTACTGACCTTTCAGAAAGCAGTAAAGACGCTTCTTTTCATGGACCTGGTCAATTCTGGTCTCAAGCTTCGACGTACTTACCTCAGAACACCTATGCCTGCTAACCAGTTCTTCTACCGTTCACTGCAGATATATTAATACCCATTCATGACTCTATGGTTTCATTTGCTTAGATTCTGCAAAGCAGGTGTTTCTTAGTCATTATGTCAAATGCCGTCCTTGATCATAGCTTCCACCATCTTCCCTATAATTGAAGTCAGGCTCACCGGCCTGTAGTTCCCGGGGTCACCCCAAGAAGGGATCGAGGGGTGACCCCGGGAACTACAGGCCGGTGAGCCTGACTTCAATTATAGGGAAGATGGTGGAAGCTATGCGAGCACATCGAGAGGAATGGCCTACTGAGAACAAGCCAGCACGGATTCTGTAAGGGAAGGTCGTGCCTAACGAACCTTCTGTACTTCTTTGAGGGAATAAGCAGTCGGGTGGACAATGGGGAACCCATAGACATCATTTACCTCGATTTTCAAAAGGCTTTCGACAAGGTGCCACATGAAAGGCTGCTTAGGAAGCTGTGGAACCACGGGGTGGGAGGGGATGTGCACAGATGGATCAAGCACTGGTTGTCGGGTAGACTGCCACAGGGATCGGTGCTGGGGCCGTTACTCTTCAACATATTTATCAATGACCTGGAAAAGGAGGCAAAGTGCGAGGTTATAAAATTTGCAGACGATACCAAACTGTGCGGCAGAGTTAGGTCCAGGGAGGAGTGTGAGGACCTGCAAAGGGACCTGGACAAGCTGGAAGACTGGGCAAACAAATGGCAAATGCGCTTTAACGTGGAAAAATGCAAGGTCATGCATATAGGGAAAAAGAACCCGTTGTTCAACTACAAATTGGGGGGGGCATTGTTGGGAGACAGCAGACTTGAGAGAGACTTGGGTGTGCTGGTGGATGCATCACTGAAGCCATCTGCACAGTGCGCAGCAGCCTCGAAAAAAGCCAACAGGATGCTGGGCATAACAACCAGGACGCGGGAAGTCATCATGCTATTGTATCGAGCGATGGTGCGTCCACATCTGGAATACTGCGTTCAGTATTGGTCGCCGCACCTCAAGAAGGACATGGCGGTACTTGAGAGAGTCCAAAGGAGAGCAACGAAACTGGTAAAAGGGCTGGAACACTGCCCATACGCCGAGAGGTTGGATAGGCTGGGGCTCTTCTCTCTGGAAAAAAGGAGGCTCAGGGGAGATATGATAGAGACCTTCAAGATCATGAGGGGCATAGAGAGGGTGGATAGGGACAGATTCTTCAGACTGAAGGGGACAACAAGTACGAGGGGGCATTCGGAGAAACTGAAGGGAGATAGGTTCAAAACAAATGCAAGGAAGTTTTTTTTCACCCAAAGGGTCGTGGACACTTGGAATGCGCTACCGGAGGAAGTGATCAGGCAGAGTACGGTACAGGGATTCAAACAGGGATTGGACGGATTCCTGAGGGATAAAGGGATCGTGGGATACTGAGGGAGGAGCTGGGATGTAACACAAGTATAGAAAGCTAACCAGGTAATAAGTATAGAAACCCAACCAGGTCGTGCATGTGCAAGACCGGAGGGTTAGGACTTTGATGGGAAGATAGGACTTCAATGAGAAACCAAGGTGGCAAGGGAGTCCCTTCTGGTGATTCAGACAGGTCGTGACCTGTTTGGGCCGCCGCAGGAGCGGACTGCCGGGCAGGATGGACCTATGGTCTGACCCGGCAGAGGCACTGCTTATGTTCTTATGTAGTTGTAAGTTATGTAGTTGTAAATACATGTGTTTTGTGTTTTGATCCCGTAGCATGGTATTGACCAGGGGTCTCCAAAGTCCCTCCTTGAGGGCCGAATCCAGTCAGTTTTCAGGATTTCCCCAATGAATATGCATGAAATCTATGTGCATGCACTGCTTTCAATGCATATTCATTGGGGAAATCCTGAAAACCTGACTGGATTCAGCCCTCAAGGAGGGACTTTGGAGACCCCTGGTATTGACTCTGTAATGTACGTATCTCTGTTCCTGAAAACTTTGCGTATGCATCCTTGCAACCTGTTCTGGGCTTCTGGGGAGAATGGGCAATAAAAAATGAAAGATAAATAAATAAATGTCTGCAGGAAAGATCCAGGCAACAACAACAAACAGGAGGCCCACCGTCCCTTCCGGGAGCGAGCGAACACCGGAGCCCAGGAATGATGACGAGCAAAGAAAAATAAAAACGCCAATGTAGCACTCTGCAGGCAGGAGGAAGGTACACAACCCATACTTCTGGCCTATCTGGCCCGCAGATCCTAAGTTAAAACCATGCCGGACAAGCAGAGTTGGGATTTGGGCAGAGTTTGTAAAAAGGAGCTCACCACTGCTGCTGCATCCTCAAAATAATGCGCGGCCCCTCCGTGAAAGATTTTTAGATGAGCAGGGTGCAGGAGGCTAAAGCGCACTTTGTCTCAAAACATTTGCAAATACAAGGGTGAAAAAGCCCTCCTGGCTTGCTAAACTTTCGACGAGTAATCCTGGAAACAGAGCACAAGCCAATTCTTATACTGTAGAGAGTTTCCCGCTCAAAGCGCCCGACGTATGGCCATCTTATGTGCATAATTAAGGACTTTGAAGATTACAATCCTGGGACAGAGAAAAATATTTCAATTCGATTCACCCTGTTGAATCGATTTTTCAATTCGATTCACTTTCAATGACACAGCTTTATAAAGGCCCCCTTCCCCCGATTCTCAGCTTCCCCAGGCCTAGAGGGGGTTGGAAGACAGAGCTTTCTGGGCCCTGCAGTGGAAGGGGGGCTGGAAGGAGACAGAAATGTGTTGGACCTGGGATGTGTGGGGGTCTGGAGAGGGGCAGATATATGCTGGACCTGCTGTGAAGGTGAACATAAGAGGAGGGAGATTCTGGACACACAGAGGGATGTGCCAGACCATGAGAAGGGCTAGGTGAGAGAGAGGGAGAGATGGTCTACTTCAGTGGTCTCAAACTCAAACCCTTAGTGGGGCCACATTTTGGATTTGTAGGTACTTGGAGGGCCGCAGAAAAAATAGTTAATGTCTTATTAAAGAAATGACAACTTTGCAAGAGGTAAAACTCTTTATAGTTTATAAAGCTTTCCTTTAACAGTTAAAGGAAAGATTTATAAACTATAAAGAGTTTTACCTTATGCAAAATTGTCATTAACTATTTTTTCTGCGGCCCTTCAAGTACCCTATTTTTTCTGCAGCCCTCACATTTAAAGTTTAATATCTATCCTTTCTCAAAACTGACACATTTCAATCACTATATTGAAAATAAAATAATTTTCCCTACCTTTGTTGTCTGGTGACTTTATTTTTCTGTGCATTTAACTATGTTTCCAGGGCCTTCTTGTCTTTTGACTGGTTTTCTCTCCGTCTTCACTTTCTGCCTTGCATCCATCTTTGGCATTAACTTAATATTCAATTTTTCTGCTTTCTTTTCAAAATCTAAGTTTCCATGTCTTACCTTCCCTTCTTTCTCTCTCTTCTTCCGTCCCTATTTCTATGGTCTGACATCTCTTTCTTTCCTTTCTCTCCCTCCCTCCTTTCTTCCTTTCCCCTGGTCTGGCATTTGTCTCCTTCCCTCCCCCAACTTTTTATTTCTTTCACCCTGCTCCCTTCTTTCTTTCTCTCTCTCCATGCCCCCTTTCTTTCTATATGTCTGTCTTTCTCTCTCTCTCTCTCTCTCCGTGCCCCCTTTCTTTCTTTTTCTTTCTCCATGCCCGCCCTTTCTTTCTGTCTTTCTCTCTCCATGCCCCTTTCTGTCTGTGTCCCGTCTCCCTTCTTTCTTTCTGTCTCCCTGTCCCCCCCTTTCTTTCTTTATTTCTTCCTGCCCTCCCCCAAGCCACCACCATTGGGGAACAGACTGCCACCGCCGCAATCGGGGAACAGACCAGCGCCGAGGTCTTAGCTCTCCTTGCTTATCTTCCCCAGTGCGGGGCCAACCAATTCTCGCCACCCGATGTCAATTCTAACGTCAGGGAGGAAGTTCCAGGCCAGCCAATCGCTGCCTGGATGGCCTGGAACTTCCTCTCTGACGTTAGAATTGACGTCAGGTGGCGAGAATTGGTCGGCTCCGAGCTGGGGAAGATAAGCAGGGAGAGCTAAGACCTCGGCACTGGCCTGTTCCCCGATTGCGGTGGCTTGGGGGAGGGCAGTGAGAAGGGAAGGGAAGCAGATTTGGGACCCCTGCTTTAGGCGAGCCGCGAGCCATTTGCCAACATTCCCTCCAGAGAGACTTCTGCAAGTCCAATTACAGCAGTCGCAGTCTGTATGCGATTGTCTCTCCACAATCGGAAAGCTTGTGAAGTGGAGAGGACAGATTGCGGGCCACAAAATAGTCCCTGGGGGGCCGCGTGTTTGAGACCGCTGGTCTATTTGGAGTGTGGGAAGAAGGGAAGGGGAGAGCAGGGCACATCCAAGAAATTCTAGGTATAGATAGGGTTACCAGATGTTCTGGGGCAAATTGGGCATGTCCTCTTTTTTTAGAGGTCTGTCTGGGTGCCCAGGGGGGATTTCCAAAACCCTGCAGTTTGTCCAGGTTTTGGAAGGCCCCAAGCTCTGGGAAAAAAAGAGATTAAGTTCCTGTAGGGGTGTGACTGAGGGTGGAGTGGGGCAGGGCGTAGGGTTACCAGATTTTCCTGAAGGAAAATCCGGACTCATGGCCACGCCTCTGGGCCCACCCTGTTCCGCCCATTCCATCTGTGCCATGTCCTGTTCGGCACCCAGCCCCACCCCCAGTTGGGATCTACACATGCACGGATGCGATGCAATGATGTCACATCTGCGTATGTGCAGATGGCCTTTCCCGACACGATTTTGACAGCAAGCTTTTCAAAACCCAAAGTGCTAGGTTTTGAAAAGCCGTCCGGACCCCTGGACATGTCCTCAATGAGGAGGACATTTCTGGGGAATCTGGACGTCTGATAACCCTAATAGGGCGGCGCCACATGTCCTCTTTTACAGATGAAATCTGGTTACCCTGCCCAGAGCTGCCCTAAAGGGGGGCATTACATCAGGCACTAGTGACCTGAATTGGCCACCATGAAGACAGTCTGACTCAGGAAGGCTATTTTTATGTTCTTATGTAATGTAGAGCCTTTTTTGAAAGGTGTGCAGGAATGAACCACAGTGGAGGCAGCACCCATTTTGCAAATATACAATATATAAATGTTGTCTGCCCTTTAGAAACCTACAAGCCTGTGTTTTCCCAAGTAATCCCTGAGCCCAGTATCCTTTCTGTGAAGAAGGAAAAAAAAGCTTTGAGAAATTAAAAGGGTGACCTCCCCTAATCCCACCTTTATATAACCTAGATGTTAACCTGATGTTGAGCTCAGGGGAACCTAATTCTGCATTTCTGGTCTGAGAAGGTGGGTGAACAAAGCCCCAAACTGCCCTCAGAAGGAATCCAGGGCAGGAGACTGGCTGAGGGGAGACAGTGCTGCCCACTTCCGGCCACTCTGCTACCTGCAGCCATCCTCCTATTCCCATGGCTCTTCCCTCCCTTCCAGCATGAGCTCCTCCTCTTCCCGCCTCCAGCAACATTCTGACCATTGAGAAGCAGCCAATCAGGGATAGAGGGCAGACTTCTTCCCGCCCCAGGGACCATTCTGACCAATCAGCACTAAAAGGGAGGGAAGACTGTGCGTCTCTCAGCCTCTTTCGTGACGTCATCGTTCTGCGCCCAACAGGTGGCTTCGCGTTTTCTTCTTTATTTGTTCCTTTCGTTTGCAGCCGGAAATCTCCAGCTCCAAATCTCAGTTTCTGCCCTTTTCTCCCTTCCTCCAGCGCTGCAAGAGAAATCCTGGGCCAGGCAAAGAGCCTCTAGTTCAGGAAAATGCCTGCAAGAGCTTCTGCGCACTTAGGAGACTGTCCCTAACTTTCTCATCTGCCCCCCCCCCCCCTCCAGCAGTCCTGGGGCTGGAGCCTGGCACTTTGGGACTTTTGTGAGAGATCTGAGGTCCCCTTTGTCCCAGGTGCTTTGTCTTTGCTCTGCTTCTCTTCTGAGACTCTGGATTTTATACACACACAAATCTCTCTGTTGATCAGTCGACTTAAAGAGCAATCATTTAATTAGCAGGAAAAAAAAAAGAAACTTCCTTAAGATTAAAAACAAACTCATGTTCAAGGCAAATGAAAGTAAACATAGCAAAACTTATCTGTGCGCAAGGTGTTAGAAAGCTTCAAAACAAGACTCTTGTCCCTCCAACAGTGGCCAACATTTTGCTATTACCACTACTATTTATTATTTCTATAGCACTGAAAGGCGTACACAGCGCTGTACATTTTAACATACAATGGACAGTCCCTGCTCAGAAGAGCTTACAATCTAATTTAGACAGGACATTTCAGGGTTGGGATGATTATAGTGGGTATAGGTATCTGACAGCAGTGAAGGGGAGTTGAAGAGTTGAAAGTAGTTTCAAAAAAGTGGGCCTTTAGCTTGGATTTGAACACTGCTAGGGATGGAGCATGATGTGATAAGGCAACCTGTTCCAGGCATACGGCACTGCAAAAAAGAAGGGACAGAGTCTGGAGTTGGCAGTGGAAGAGAAGGGTACAGATAAGAGGGGCTTGCCCGATGAGCGGAGATCATGGGGGGGGGGAGCATAGGGGGAGATGAACGAGGGACTTCAGAGCGAATGCACTTGTAGGTCAGTAAGAGGAGTTTAAACTGTATTTGGAAATGGATGGGGAGACAATGAAGCGACTTGAGCAGAGGGGTAATATAAAAATAGCAGCTCTCACAGAATATGAGTCACGCAGCAGCATTTTGAATGGATTGAGGTGAGACAGGTATGTGGGAGGCCCGAGAGAAGTACGTTGCAGTAGTCTAAACATGAGGTGAAGAGAACGTGGACAAGGGTTTTGGTCATATGTTCAGAGAGAAGAGGATGGATTTTGGTAATGTTATAGAGGAGGAAGTGACAGGTTTTGGCAGTCTGTTGGATCTGAGCAGAGAAGGAGAGAGAGGCATCAAAGATCACTCCAAGGTTGCAAGCTGACAAGACAGGGAGGAGGATAGTGTTATCCACAGAGATAGAGGGGGGAGGTGGGTTTGGGGGGGAAGATAAGGAGTTAAGTTTTAGCCATATTCAGTTTGAGATGGCGGCAAGACATCCAAGCTGCAATGTCTGACAGGCAGGCTGAAATTCGGGCCTGAACTCCCGCAGAGATATCCGGCGTGGAGAAATGGATCATCAGCATACACAAGAGAAGCACACACCTGATCTTCGTTTCCCCCCTAGTTAGAGGATGTAAGCTCAAAAGACACCACCAATACCTTTTATCCAACCAAGCAGCACTAGAACAATTGCTCACGCTTTCCACTTATGGGGAATTTAGGACACGCCTAAAAACATCTGTTCCTGACGTATCTAAACAACTGACCCGTACAATTCTTTCTCTTCAATATCAGTTACCTTGAACTGTTAACTCAATCTTTCTCCTCTGTTAAGTTCATTCAACCTGTATCATCTTTTAATCTTTGTATACCGCATAGAACTTCACGGTCCTGTGGTATATAAGCTGTTATTATTATTCTTCATAGAGGTCATATTGAAAACCATGATAGGAGATCAGCGTACCAAGAGAGAGGGTATATAGGGAAAAGAGGAGAGGGCCCAGGACAGAGCCTTGGGGTACGCCAATAGACAGCAGTGGAGGAGGATCCACCATAACATATGCTGAAGATACAATGAGAGAGATAGGAAGAAAACCAGGAGAGAGTAGAACCCCAGAATCCCAGTGAGGATAACATGTTGAGAAGGAGGCAGTGATCCACAGTGTCAAAGGCAGCAGACAGATTGAGAAGAATGAGGATAGATGAGTCCATTGGATTTGGCTAGGAACAGGTCATTAGAGACTTTAGCAAGGGCAGTTTCTGTAGAGTGGAGAGGGCGAAAGCCCGATTGAAGCGAATCAAGAATATTATGAGAAGAAAGGAAGTCCAGGCAACGGCGGTGAACAGCACGTTTGAGTAGTTTGGATAGGAAGGGGAGGAGGGAGATAGGGTGGTAGTTGGAGGGGGATGTAGGCTTTTTAAGGAGGGGAGTAACTATAGCATTTGAAGACATCAGGAACCATAGCAGTGGGGAGCGAAAGGTTGAGTATGTGACAAATGGGAGCAATTACAGTGGGAGCGATGGATCCGAGTAAGCAGGTAGGAATCGGATCAGAGGAACAGGTGGTGGGTTTGGAGGAGGAGAGAAGGTGAGCAGTTTCCTTTTCCGTGACTTCAGAAAAGGAAGAAAGGGTCGTAAGGGTTGTTTAAGGGAGGTCGAGAGAGTGGACAGTCGGAAGGGGTGGCGGGGGAGGTGACATTGTTGTGAATTCAAGATGGATTTTGTGAATCTTGTCGTGGAAGAACTCTGCCATCGTCTGGGGAGAGCAAAAGAGATAGGAGGTGGGGTACTTTGAGTAGAGAGTCGAGAGTGTGAAGAGATGGTGAGGGTTGGCACTAAGAGAGTTAGTCAAATGGTTGTAGTAGTCCTGTTTGACAAACAAAAGGGTAGACTGGAAGGACATCAGCATGAATTTGAAATGAACGAAGTCAGCAAGTGTGCGGGATTTAAGCAGCACTAGGATTTGATCTCACAACCTCTGGGTATAGTGGCAGCAGCTCAACCAGTGAGCCACAGCCCTCTTGCAAATATCCCCTCCACTGAGAAAACTGAACAAGCCAAATTACTACAGAATGCTACATAGAAAAATCATATATAATTTTATTTATTTTCAGATGGATCTTCAGCAGAATTTTCTAAGGGCTCAATATTTTAGTCCCATAGAGAAACAAGCACGCACATCGTCACAAGGTCTGTCAGCATTTTTTATTCGTTTGTAGCAGTGCTGTTATTTTGTGAACTTATTCAAACTCTTCATTCTTCTTAAAAAGTATATTACTTATAAAAATAAAGATCTCAGGATAACTTAGCTTATTAGCTGTTTTCGAATGTCATTGATGTCAGGAGGGGACCAGTCACTCTGACATGTTTCACCCCAAAGGCTTCTTCAAGGAAGTCCCCCCTTTCCGACTCCATTGTTGAAGAGGAAGTGGCAGTATACTGTTTAATTCAACATTGGCTATAACATAGAAAAATCATGGCAGGAACAGTGTTAGGGGAGTGCATTAGGGCAACTGCCTCCAGGAAGCTGAAGAAGGCACAGCCTTACACCAATATGTCTTTCGTACTCTTTTCTCCCTCCCTTTGCTGGGTTCAGTATTTTACTTCCTTTATCCCCTTGGTTCAGCATCTTCTCTTTCTCTTCCCTTCTCTCTCCTCCTTCCTGCAGGTCCAACATCTCCCTACCCTCCAACTCTAGTCATTCCCCAACATGAGTCCAGCCCCTATCTCCCTTCCATTCAGCCCTCCAGACCAGTTCCAGCTCCCATCTGCCTTCCACTCAATCCTCCAGACCAGGTCCAGCTCTAGATCCCATCTGCCTTCCAGTCAGCGGCGTAGTAAGGGGAGGGAGCAGTCTACCCTGGGCATTGTCTTGGTGGGGGCACCAGCACCCATCCTCCTCTCTGCCCTCCCCGCTCCTTCCCTGCTGTATGCGCCAACCTGCTACTCGTGCCAGCATTGGCTCTTCCTCTGACATAACTTCCAGGTCCTGCGCCAAGGAAGTGATGTTGGAGGGCCAATACGGGCAAGTTCATGATGCTGCTTGTGCTGGAATAAGTTAGAGGTAGAGGGGAAGGGAAGGGGGGGGGTCTCCTCTCACCATCGCTAGGCCACTGCTCCAGCACCTATCTGCCTTCCATTCAGCCCCCAGACCAATCCATAGCAGCAGATTCCCCCCATGAGTCCTGTAGCCCCCCCAAGCAGCACAATCCTTCCCAAGTTCAGCAGCCCCCCACCCCATTCGAGTATATATTGAAATATTCTTCCTAAGCCTCCCTCTCGGCCCATGCCTGTTTTACCTTTAGGTTCAGCCGCCATGGAGAACAAACTTCAAAGGCCTACACTGAGGCCTTCCATCTGCCGAGTCCCTCCCTGATATAGCTTCTGGTTTGGACTGTATGGACACTAAAGTGACAAACTGGATTAAAAGCTAGCGTGGAGATGAACAACTGCAAAGCAACCTCCCTTCTTGACCTACAGAGCCCAGTAAGTTGTATATCGTTCAGAATCCAAACTTGATTATCCTGGATTGCTTCTGGGAAATAATGATCAAGATTAAGAATTCCCTAACTCAGAAACTTGATAGTTTATCAACACAACTCAATGAATACACAGGTAGACTTACTAATTCAGAACAGAAAGTTTGCCCTATGGAGACTAAGCTTGAGATATTGGAAGTGGATGTTAACAAATCCTTGGAAATTGAGATACTGATGATTAAAGGGAATGAACTGAATAAGAAAATTGAGAACGGAAGACTGTATCGTATTCATTTTCCTAACGTCCCTTCAGTAGCTCCCTTAATCACAATTAAACACAATGGGGCTCATTTTCAAAGCAAAGTACCATAGTAACCTATACAGTAGTAACCTATGGAACTTTGTGTGTCTAATTGCTTTGAAAATATGGCTCTGTCTCTCTGAAATAGTGAAAGATCCTGAAGATCAGATCCACCAGTGTCGAGCATTTATTATGTTCCATCCATTGTAAAAGAAAGAGTCTACATAGTAACATAGTAGATGACGGCAGATAAAGACCCAAATGGTCCATCCAGTCTGCCCAACCTGATTCAATTTAAATTTTTTCTTCTTAGCTATTTCTGGGCAAGAATCCAAAGCTCTACCTGGTACTGTGCTTGGGTTCCAACTGCCAAAATCTCTGTCAAAACTCACTCCAGCCCATCTATACCCTTCCAGCCATTGAAGCCCTCCCCAGCCCATCATCCCCCAAACGGCCATATACAGACACAGATCGTGCAAGTCTGCCCAGTATTGGCCTTAGTTCAATATTTACAATTATTTTCTGATTCTAGATCCTCTGTGTTCATTCCATGCTTCTTTGAACTCAGTCACAGTTTACTCTCCACCACCTCTCTCGGGAGCGCATTCCATGCATCCACCACCCTCTCCGTAAAGTAGAATTTCCTAACAATGCTTTTGAATCTACCACATCTCAACCTCAAATTATGTCCTCTGGTTTTACCATTTTCCTTTCTCCGGAAAATATTTTGTTCTACATTAATACCCTTCAAGTATTTGAACGTCTGAATCATATCTCCCCTGTCCCTTCTTTCTTCTAGGGTATACATATTCAGGGCTTCCAGTCTCTTCTTATACGTCTTCTGGCACAAGCCTCCTATCATTTTTGTTGCCCTCCTCTGGACTGCTTCAAGTCTTCTTACGTCCTTCGCCAGATACGGTCTCCAAAATTGAACACAATACTCCAAGTGGGGCCTCACCTGTTCAGGGGAATCAACACTTACTTACTTCTACTGGCTACGCCTCCCTTTATACAGCCCAGCATCCTTCTGGCAGCAGCCACCGCCTTGTCACACTGTTTTTCGCCTTTATATCTTCGGACACTATCACCCCAAGGTCCCTCTCCCTGTCTGTGCATATCAGCCTCTCATCTCCCAGCATATACAGTTCCTTCTGATTATTAATCCCCAAATGCATTACTCTGTATTTCTTTGCATTGAATTTTAGTTGCCAGACCATTCCTCTAACTTTTGCAGATCCTTTTTCATATTTTCCGCTCCCTCTTCGGTGCCTACTCTGTTACAAATCTTGATATCATCCGCAAAAAGTCAAACTTTTCCTTCTAACCCTTAAGCAATGTCACTCACAAACATATTGAACAGGATCAGCCCAAGCACTGAACCCTGAGGGACTCCACTACTCACCTTTCCTTCCTCCGAGCGACTTCCATTAACCACCATCCTCTGGCATCTGTCCGACAGCCAGTTTCTAACCCAGTTCACCACTGTGGGTCCTAACTTCAGCCCTTTCAAGTTTGTTCAAGAGCCTCCTATAAATTACATCTAGCATATATCTTCGATCCAGCTCTCCGGTCACGCAATCAAAAAATTCAATCAGGTTCATTTGGCACGATTTACCTTTTGTAAAGCCATGTTGCATCGGATCCTGTAACCCATTAGATTCAAGGAAGTACACTATCCTTTCTTTCAGCAACGCTTCCATTATTTTTCCAACAACCAAAGTAAGTTTCCAGCTTCATCCCTGTGACCACTTTTGTGAATAGGGACCACATCTGCTCTCCTCTAATACCCAGGAACCACTTCCGTCTCCAGAGATTTGTTGAATAAGTCTTTAATAGGGCCTGTCAGAATCTCTCTGAGCTCCCTCAGTATCCTGGATGGATCCTGTCTGGTCCCATCGCTTTGTCTGGTTGCAGAGTTGAATGCATCCTTTGATGTGCTGAATTTGAATTTGTCTTTAGAAGCTGACGCAAAGGGCTGTTTTTACAAAGCCGTACTAGTGATTCTAGTACAGCAAACGTGATGAAGCCTATTCCGTCACTATGGGCTTCATTCCACGCCAGAATCACTAGTGTAGCTTTGTAAAAGGAGCCCCTGAGGGAGTAAAAACTGCAACTTGAATTCTTAATCTTGTATTAGAGCCCGACCAGGACAGGGTTCTTAGATTATATTTTCTTCATGGAGATAATTTCTCTGATCTAAAGAACATAAGAACATAAGAATTGCCATCTCCGGATCAGACCCATGGTCCATCGAGTCCGGCGATCCGCACACGCGGAGGCCCAGTCAGGTATACACCTGATTGTTCTAATCACCCATATCCCTCTATGCCTCTCATAAGGAGATGTGCATCTAATTTGCCTTTGAATCCTAGCACAGTGGATTCCTTAATAACCTCCTGTGGAAGAGCATTCCATGCGTCCACCACTCGCTGCGTAAAGCAGAACTTCCTGACATTTGTCCTGGACTTGTCACCCCTTAGCTTCAAACCATGTCCTCTTGTCCGTGTCACATTGGACAATGTAAATAATTTGTTTTTCTGCTCTATTTTATCGATGTCTTTCAGTATTTTGAACGTCTCTATCATGTCCCCTCGCAGCCTCCTCTTCTCAAGGGAGAACAATCCTAGTTTCTTGAGTCGTTCCTCATATTCCAATTTCTCCATACCTCTTATTAGTTTCGTTGCTCGTCTCTGCACCCTCTCCAGCAGTTTTATATCCTTCTTTAGGTTGGGAGACCAATGTTGTACACAGTATTCCAAGTGTGGTCTGACCATTGCTCTATAAAGCGGCATTATGACTTTCTCCGATCTACTTGTGATTCCTTTCTTTATCATGCCCAACATTCTGTTTGCTTTCTTTGCCGCTGCCGCACATTGTGCCGACGGCTTCAGGGTCCTATCTATCAGTACACCCAGGTCCTTTTCTTGTTCGCTCTTACCCAGAGTTGCTCCTGACATTCTATACTCGTGTTCCTTATTCTTACTACCTCAATGCATTACTTTGCATTTCTCCACGTTGAACTTCATCTGCCATTGCTCTGCCCATTTCTCTAGCTGATACAAGTCGCTCTGGAGTTCCTCGCTATCTTCCTGCGATCTGATTTCCCGGCATAGCTTTGTGTCGTCTGCAAACTTAATGATCTCACTGGATATTCCGCCTTCCAGGTCATTGATATATATATTAAATAGAATCGGCCCAAGTACCGAGCCCTGGGGCACACCACTAGTCACTTTCTCCCAGTCTGAGAACTTCCCATTTATGCCCACTCTCTGCTTCCTGTTTTCCAGCCATTTGCCTATCCACCTTTGTATATCTCCCTCTATTCCATGGCTTTGTAGTTTCCTGAGAAGTCTTTCATGCGGAACTTTGTCGAATGCTTTCTGGAAGTCCAAATAAATTATGTCCACCGGCATTCCACTATCAATTTGCTTGTTCACGGTCTCAAAAAATTAAAGCAAATTCGTTAAACATGATTTCCCTTTCCTGAACCCATGTTGACTGGGTTTCAGCAAGTCGTGTGTATCTAAGTGCCGGACTATGCTATCCTTGATCAGTGCTTCAACCATCTTTCCAGGGACAGACGTAAGGCTCACTGGTCTGTAGTTGCCCGGTTCTCCTCTCGATCCTTTCTTGAAAATTGGCGTGACATTCGCTATCTTCCAGTCATCTGGTATCTGTCCAGTTCTGATTGTCAGATTGGTGAGTTTTTGCAATAACTCTCCGATTTCAATCTTCAATTCTTTTAAGACTCTCGGATGAATTCCATCCGGTCCAGGGGATTTGTCACTTTTAAGTTTGTCGATCTGGTAGTATATCTGGTCCAACTCCACTTCAACTGTGGTGAGGCTGTCTTCTATTACTCCATTAAACACTTTCATTGCCTCTGGTATTTTTGCAGTATCCTCCTCCGTAAAGACAGACGCAAAGAAGGAATTTAGTTTGTCCGCAATTTGTTTATCTTCCTTAATGTACCCTTTTCTTCCCTGGTCGTCCAGGGGTCCCACCGCCTCTTTTGCGGGTTTTTTCCCTTTCACGTATCTAAAGAAGGGCTTGAAGTTCTTGGCCTCTTGCGCTATTTTTTCTTCATAGTCCTTTTTGGCATCCCTCACCGCCTTGTGACATTTCTTCTGTTCGTCTTTATGTTTTTTCCATGCTTCGGTCGTTTTGATGTGTTTCCATTTTTTGAAAGAGTCCTTCTTTTCTTTTATGGCTTCCTTCACCTGTCTGTTAAGCCATGCCGGTTCTCCCTTACCTTTTGTTCTCCCTTCCTTGGAGATCCTCGGAATGTGTAGGTTTTGTGCTTCTGTGATAGTACTTTTCAGTAGGGACCATGCCTGGTCTACTGTTTCAATTTTATCCACCTTTTTCTTGAGTCGTTGTTTCACCATGGCTCTCATGCGATCGTATTTGCCCTTTTTAAAGTTAAAGGTTTTGGTTAAGGTTTTGGCACTTTTTCTATTCCCGATGTCAAGCTTAAAGATGATCACATTGTGATCGCTCGTCCCCAGCGGTACCGTAACTTCTACTTCTTTTGTCGGTCCCGTGAGGCCATTTAGCACCAAGTCCAGGGTGACGTTGCCTCTTGTCGGCTCTTTCACCATTTGTTCCAGGAAGCAATCCCCTAGCGCCTCCAGGAACTTGGCCTCCTTGCCGCAGTTGGAGGTTCCTAGTTTCCAGTCTATCCTCGGGAAATTGAAGTCTCCCAATATTATTACATTGCCCGTCTTGCATTCTCGTTTGATTTCCTCTATCATTTCTAAGTCAGATTACCTTCGAAAGCTCTAATTAGCCCAACTTTCAAATATACAATTCACAAAGACTAAAGAAAAGGAATCATAGGAAACAGCATAGGGAAGGAAGTGATACAATCTCCATTACAAAGTCTTCCTTTCTAGTCCATAAAATGAGAGAATTTGCTTATTTTTACCAATATTTCTAAGGAAATACAAAATGGATCCAAAAAAATGCAATACTTTAATGGGGCATTCTAATAAAATCCTGAACAGTCAACACATTTTTTAATTATATCCTGTGTATTCTCAGGTGCATTCAGAAACTGTAATTGAATAGGATCCCAAAATATATCCTCAGTATCCTTCAACTTTATCATGCACTTACAAGGAAATTACAAGAAAAAGATGCCTGTAGGGCAGACATGGGCAACTCCGGTCCTCGAGGGCCGGAATCCAATCGGGTTTTCGAGAGTTCTTGCCTTTTTACCTTTTGTTCCTGTTTGTCTTTGTTTTTAAAAATGTCTTCAAAAGTTATTGTTACATTTTGGTGACGCAATGTCAGCTTAAACGTGTATTTTAGCTAAAGTATGTTTTAATGAATTTGTACACCGCCTAGAAGGCTGATTGGGTGGTATAAGAAATTTTAAAGAAACTTGAAAATTGAAAGTAGCGCATGCAATAAATCTCATGCATATTCATTGGGGAAATCCTGAAAACCCGATTGGATTCCGGCCCTCGAGGACCGGAGTTGCCCATGGCTGCTCTAGGGTTACTACTCTCAATTTCAATTTCAAAAATTATTTTCTTCTTAAGTTGAAATCGTTTTTATTCATTTCAAATAAACAGAGCATCATGAATACAGTCGCAGGATAACAACACTATTACATCCCATCCATCCCTTTCTCCCTCCCATCAACCCTATAAAGAAAGAATGGCTCTCGATATCATACAAGAGTAAGTCGCCCAACAGTGGTACATTCAAAAGAGATACAACGAAAAGCATTGTGTTAGGCCTCACCGACTACGACTAGCAACATCTCCACCCACCCCCTGATAAACTGTGAAGCCACCAAACCTGACAACCTCACCCAGCAACCAACAGCCCACCCTCACCACCCCACCATCCCTCCCTTTCTCCCCCCAATCCCCCCGACCCGTCCACCCTCCCTGAATCGTCCAAAACCTTACTCCATTTTCCTGATTACAGATGCAAGCTATTCAAGACAAATCTGTGTGCCCTTGCCGGGAGCTGCTGAATCGTTTTTGTTTATAGGTGGGGGAGGTCACTCTAGCCTCCAAAAGCATTAAAGCATGAAACACTGCTTTCCAATGTCAAAAAGAAGGAAGGGCCTCTTCTAATCAATGCTGGAAAATACCCCACAATAAAGGCCTTGTGAAGCAGCCCTCTACACCCCTTCCGATGACTCCCCCTCCCATTGAAGAAACAACACCATCTGAGGGGATGGGGCCATCATCCGATGTAGACCAGCCCCCCAAAAAGCACAAATATCACCCCAGAAGATCTGGAATTTCTTTTCTTCTTGAGTAGCCCTAGAGACATCTGGAAATACTTGCACAGGTTCACCACAAAATTTTGACATCCCATTTTTAAAATAAGTTGTCAATATTAATGTTTTATCTATTTCACTCATGCAGGTTAATAATAAAGATCTAGATTGAATCACATCCTGACTATCCTCCAAAAACCCTGTTAAATCTAATTCAACTGGTGCAAGCTGGTCTATTCATTGAGCTGATTCAATTTTTTTCTTCTGGGGAATATAATAATAATTGACAATAGGAAAATTCTCCGCATTGAGCAATCCCAAAACCTCCTTGAAAAATTTATGTAACAAATCTGAAATTTTTTGATCTATGTACATTTTCCAAAGCTTCTTAGAATATTATGCAGGAATCTTTCACTGCTGAAGTAGATACCTATTGCAGGGTTACAATTTGTTGCTCCATTAAATTTAAATGTTTATCTAGAGGCTGTAAATTGGTATCGACATTTTCTAGTTTCTGAACTACCGCTTGAGAAAAATCAGAGGATTGTTTCACAGTTGACTTTAGAAGACCTGCTCTAGATATTAATATCCACAAATCTTTTAAGGTAACATCTTGTGTTCTCTCTAAGGGTGATGGCTCTTCAATGGCCTCAGAAAAATTTAACGGCTTTGGTATAGGAAAAAATGTCAATTTAGTAAAGCCATTAGAAGAGCCAGCAACCCCAGGAGAGAGAGTGGGATCCACTTGGGGCCCAGTGTCACTCAGTTCCAGTGGAAGGGGAGAAGTCATCGAGGGGGCTTAAAGAGGCTCCAGATAAAGACTCTAAGGTCAACTTATCATCAGTAATCATATTTGCTGGCTTAAAATGCCTATCTATAGGGCCTGGAATAGCAGGAGTAGAGCTTTTCGGCTTCACCTTCCTTTTACCCATGACAGGAAAAATATTTATCTTTACCAACTAAGTAATAAATACAAATTTTAAGATAAGCTGCTCATCAGCTCCTCATGGCTCCAAGGGGCGTTACCTGTCCCTTAGGTATGCCCCTTTAGCCACGCCCTGTGGCCACACATTGCTGGTGCGGCGTCCCTTTTGTGTCAGAGATGGATCCAGATGACGTCAGCCGTCCATCTCTACTGCCTGCAGGAAAGTTCAAGGCACCAAAAGTAGGGAAAATGGGCACATAAAAAGCACCAGAAAAGTGCTCAATTCCACCCCTCAGGTAGGCAAGTTCTCCCAGGGTTCTTTTTGTTTTATGTCTTTTTATTTCAACATCTTTTTTTGAACAATAAAATTAGGATCCCTGTCAGGATCTGCACCCAGTGTCCCCTCCCCGACGCCCTCCCCTGCCAGGCTCTGCACTCAGCCTCCTTCACTACTTGCCTGGTTCTGCACCCTGCCCTGCAAAGCTCTGAACCCAGTCCCCTTCCTTCCTTGCCCTACTAGGCTATGGAGCCAGCCCCCCTCCCAGCTGGGCTCTGAACCTAGCCTCCCTCACTATTTGCCAGGCTCTGCACAATGTCCAACCTTCCTGTCCTCTATCCTCTTCCTCCTTTGGTGGTGTAGTGTTAGGCCGGGACAGGAGGGATCCCTCCTATTTCCCATCCCAGCCGATAGTAACAATTTTTTTACCACCCTCCCCCCACGTACCTTTTCTCACATCTTTGGTGGTCCAGCGGTATATGAGCAGGAGCGAACTTTCTACATTCCTGCCCTGCACCCCTTCTTCCGATCTTGCAGCTAGCAGCCAGCGGCTGAGTAGTGGTGCTGGCTAGCTGGTATGGGCCGCTGTAATGGATAGTGTGCAAGACATGTTTGTGGAGTATGCTGTAGATTTTTCTACATATGAGATGCCTTTTTTTCATGTGATTCTGGGTAAATCTAGTTAGATGCATATATGATAGTTAAGGCCATGCCCAATAGAAACTTATGAAAAGTTGGTGCATAAATACACCAATAAAAAACTGAATATGGATTGTGGCAAAGGCCAGAAAAATGACATTAGAGATAGAGAATGACACGGTGGCGGTTTACCCGCAGCCACCGCATTTTAGCCGCGGGTCACCCGCCGAAAACGGGGAAGAAAACTAGCAGTCGCTGCGGCGACTGGGACAAGGCCATTCACCGCCCGCGGGGCGGTGAATGGTCTTGTCTCCGCAGTGAGGTATCAAGGATCGCGCGGTCCCCGCAGCCACCGCCCGCCTGTAGCATTTAGCCAGCTCCCTCTCTCCACCTCACCTTAAATTTTGAGTTTTCCGGCTTCCTTTTTTCCGAGCCGCACGTGTTCAAAAATCCATGCACGCACGGCTGCACGAGTCAATCAATCTTCTCCTCTGACGCAACCGGAAACAGGAAGTTGCAGGAGAGGAGAAGTTTGATTGACTCGCGCAGCCGCGCGTGCACGGATTTTTGAACACGTGCGGCTCGGAAAAAAGGAAGCCGGAAAACTCGAAATTTAAGGTGAGGTGGAGGGAGGGAGCTGGCTAAATGCACGGCTTTTTGAACACGTGCGGCTAGGGAAAAAGGAAGCCGGCAAACTCGGAACGAATATAAGGTGAGGTGGAGGGAGGGTGGGGGCTGCTGGACCATTCTTCATTACTTTGCCATACTAATTCCATTCTATGTTAGGTGCCACGGACTCAGATTCGAGTCCTAGCGATGATGAGTTAAAGATCCCAAAAGAAGCCAACTTCTAAATCCAGTGGTTAGAGCTACACTACACTCCTTGTGACCCTGGGCAAGTCACTTAATCCCTATTGCTTCTGACACAATGGGCAGTTCCAAAGACCAAGACTGGCCAGTGTCAAAGACAGGATGCTGAGCTTGATAGACCCTTAGTCTCCACTGTTTTTAGTGATCAACAAAGTTCTATGTTTCTATAATCACCCTAATTCTGTTATCATTGGACTAGATATTCAAAATGATTTAAATGGCCAGGACAGGCTCCTGGCTGTTCAAATCATCTGTCCAGGGCTAACCAGGCATTTTCAATCTTCATGTTCAGCCCAAATGGTGTCACACAATTCAGCAAAAATACCCAATGTTGTTCCTCATAATTTAAATATTGCTCATAGAAGGAACAACATTGGGTATTTTTGCAAATGGAAGTTGGAGGGTTAATTCCCTTGAAACAGCCAATTGAGTGAAACATGAATTCATGCTGGGACACAAGATAGGTTGAATTTGTTTTGAATTTAAAAAGAAAAATGATCAATGAAGAATACTATAATGGCAAGAAAATATAATGATAAAACAGCAACTAATTTTGCCTATTTTTATATATTAAAAAAGTACTACATAAGGTGAATATCCATATTGCTGTCTGTTGTTCTGCTGAGCACTGGCATTGAAACAGCAAAATGCATTTATTGCATACTTGTCCTCTGTCGGAAACATTATGGTGGTATATTAGTTGTGTTAATAAAAATTTATAAACAAAGCCCTGCCAGCTGAACATCTCTTTCTCTAGTTCAGCAGCAGGAACTTTGATTTATAAGAATGGAATACGCTAAATATTAGAGTACTAAGGCTTATATGGATGCTGCGGGGACGGTGATGGGGCGGTGAATGGGATGGCAGTGGCGGTGACGGGGCGGTGAAAGGGATGGCAGTGACGGTGATGGGGCGGTGAATGGAATGGCGGTGACGGGGCGGTGCAGAGGATGGTGGGCCGGGGACAGGGCGGTGACGGGGACAGATTTTTTCCCCGTGTCATTCTCTAATTAGAGAATAACAGGAAAACACTAGGGTTGACTAGGAGGAAAAAAGTATATGTACTTGGTATTAAGCCAGATCATAGAGGAAATCAGGTAGATATACATAACACACTTATAGTGGTATTAATCTGACTCCATTTTGCCATCTTTCTTTCTTTGTCTAAAATACTGAAGTTTTCCCGCTTAAAAAAGGCCTGGGTTTCTAGTGTTCTTTGGATTGTCATGAAACCAGATGGTCCTGGCATTCCAATGCTGGCTATAGAAGAAAAAAAGACATATCAAATATGAAGGAAATATGTTGTGGTTTATGAATGTTTGGGGGCCCCGAATGCATGTGAGAATGTGTTTGATTATGTGTATGAATGTATGTTTAAACAAGAGAATTGGTTTTGAAAACAATATTTTTATATATTTTAAACCTGAAGAAATCATGAGAGGCAGCATCTGCAGTTTGACCTCTCTGACCTTTAAGCTAGGCAATTCTCTCTACTCTGTGACATTTCAGGAGGCCTGTTGGCTGTTTCAGGGCTCCTTTAAGCCCATATTAGGAAATTCTCAGTAAGGGGGGTCTGGGTTTTTCTTTTCTTGTGTGTGTCAGTGAAATTTGAAGCTGTCAGATTTCTCCAAATCAACAGTTCCTGATAAGAGAGCTGGGTTTGGATTCAAACTTTTCCTCTAATGTGTTATACATTCAGAAATTGCTGTGTATAATTTGTAAAACTTTTCTTTGAGCTGGTAAGTATGTTAAAAGGAATTTTCTTTGTTCATACCTAAGGACGGCCTCTCTGTTGGCCAATTGGTTGACAGGTGTGATGTCATACTAGGCATTGCAAAAGTATATAAGTGAACCTGATGGCAGGGGTTTCCCTGAGACCATGTATTGCTTCAGGAGAGGTGCAATTTTCACACCTGACGGGTCTCCTTGCACAAATTGCCTTTTGAAAGTTGATCATGTTAAAGCTAAAAAAAAAAAAAAAACCGATTGGAAAAGATTTGTGCAATTGTCATTATTCCTGAACACCTAAGAGCACGGTTGGTGCAGTGCACTGCACAGATGGCAAGCCAGCCAGGAATCTTTTGCGCTCTCGGTGTTCATACGCTTAAACTTCTTGTGGAAAGAATTTTTTCAGTTAAGAACAAAAGGTGTTCAGTCCGCTATCCAGAAAGACGGACAAGTTATCCCATGGAAGCAGATAGAATTTCTGAAATCATAAGTAGCATGTGTGTTTTATTGGCATGATAATAGTGAAACGATAGAAAAAAGAGAAACAGAAAAAAATAATAAACAATAAATATACTAGGGTATTGATGTGTAAATATGTCTCTAGAGTTTAAATATGTAATTAGTGGGGTTTTAAGGTGATAATATGTAAAATATGTATGTTAATGTGAGGAAAAGGAAAGAAAAACTGGGGTTTCTGTAGCACACCAGCCACAGATTTTAAAACTTTTCTCTGCTATGAGCCAGGCTGCTTGTCTGTGGAAAAAAAAGCCATCTGGCCCCCCTTTTTCAATTGAAAAAAAAGTTTCCCACTCTCCAGATTTTCCCTTTGTCTCCAGAATGGGTGTGCCTCCTTCTCCCCTCTATGCCTTCCACAGTGACTATCATGTGGGCTGGAGGGCGGACTGTTTGGAAGCCCCCCTCCTTCCTCTAGAAGGAAGAGGGGAGAAACCCAGAATCAAGATGGTGTCGAGGTCGGACTGAGTGGGCTGCAGAGAGTTTGGGAGAAATTTTCTACTGTTTATTTATCGCTGAATGCACGACTTTAACCTGAATGGGGAAGAGGAAGGGAGCCGTTCATCCTATCCCTCCGGCGCCCGGGACCCCGCAGTGCACGATACAGCCAACGATTTTACAGGCTTTTTCCCGCTCAGCCGCCGAGAACCCATCCACTTCAGAGGTGAGCCAGGAGTTCTTTGACGAATTCAGCGCAGGAGCTGCCCGAGCATTCTTGAGCCTGGAGCAGAGGTCTATTCCACCCCAACCCGGAAGTGTTTTAGTTCAGGGAGCTGCAAGAGTTCAGCTGCCCGATGCGGGAGGAATGGACTCAAGCAGAGGAGGGACTCCAGCACCGGAGCTTCGGCAGTACAGTGTTGGAGATGTTGACCATCTAACCCCTGGCACTAATGGAGATGAGGTGAGAGGAGCTTCTGGAGGTAATAAAATCAGTTTTGGGGAGTTGAAAAGACCTGAGACAATTGATATGGAAGCGCTTTGGCAGGCCATATCTATCATGGATGCCAACCTAAAATTGAGTCTTTCAACAATTAAAACTGATTATGGGACTATCTACTCCAAGGTGGAGTAACAGGGGGTGTGACTAACTAATTTGACTGAGAAATTGGAGAAACAAGAAGAAAGTTTGAAGGAAGCAAAGATTGTTCAATTGGAAATGGTAAAGGAAAGATCATTTATTTCTCGCAAGTTGGAAAACTTTGAACATTCACTTAGGAGGAATAATTTCAGATTCTTGAATTTCCCTAAATGTCCTGTCATCTTCTCAGTGGAGATGGCGAGAAAATACTTCCGAGAAGTCCTAGCTATTCCATTGGAAAATTTACCTCCAATTGTTAGAGCTTATTACTTGGACATTAAGAAACCTCAAGGGGAATCTACCCATAAAGGAAAATCTAAAGATAATGTTGATTTGTCTTCATTTCTGGAAAGCTCTCTTGAGGTGGTGACAAATAGTATCACTCTCTTATTGACTCTAGCCTTGGAAAGCGATAGAAAATATGTTCTAAGTCTATATTTCCGTCATTTAAATGATATGTTTTTGGACTCAAATGTTAGAATTTTTCCGGACTTAGCTTTAAAAACCCAGAGGCGTAGAAAGGAGTTCTTGGCTTTGCAGCCAAGAGCCCTAGCCTTTGGTGCTACTTTTTTGCTTAAGTTTCCAGCAAAATGTTTCATTTCCTATCAAAATTAAAATTTTCTTTTTTTTTTTGAGCCCAAACAGCTATTAGATTTTATAGGGCCAAAAGAAGGTTGGTTTCTTAGCCCATGGATGAACGACCTGTCTACCGGCTGTGGGGGGGAGAGGGGGGGGGCTACACGTTGCCGATACTCTATATCAGTATAATTTGTGTAATTAATTGAATTTATTTTCTCTCTTGATTCTAAATTGGTAGACTGAATAGTTGATTGAACTTTCTAGTATAAATGTAAAAATTTTCATGTATCTTTTTTGGATATTCTGATCTCTTTTCAAGATTGTAATTCTTGATGTTGAAATGAAAAAGGATTAAAAAAAAGAAGGAAGAGGGGAGGGGGGAATGGAGAAGCATGGAGTTCCTTTGTCTTGGGTTCCAAGACTTTTCAGCACAGATATCGTGGTTAAATTATGTCTTATATACTAGCCAGTTGAGGAATTTTAAAGTGTAATAGCTTGCAATTAACGAAAAGGACCCAGAGGGGAGTACACAGCATAACCTCTCTGGTTAAACTTTTTACTGGCAGCAGTGAGAAAAGTATGTAGGACAAGTAGAGTTTTGCATGGTTAAGAAACGCATGCTGTGTTAAAACAAAGGATTGCATTGTGAGTCTCGGAGCAAGTCTATATGCATATTAAAAGGTTTTATTGAGAACTTGTAGCTTAGCAAGGCATGAAAACTTCATGTATGTGGTTTAAATTTATTTCCGATGAGCAGGAAAAAGAAACGTAGTCTGAACATGTTGATTTATTTTTAAAAGTTAAAAGAGGGGACAAACACTCTGAATAAACTTTTACTTTTGTACACTGAAGTCAGCATGTTGAACTATCGATGGTTTTGCATAGCTAAAACACCCATGCTGTGTTCAGACAATAGAGATAAGGGCGTTAAGATAAATAACAGTTTAAGGAGATGAGATTGGTGGTTTAATTTGTTAAGTAAGCAAGGAACAAGAGTTTGATATTAATTAAGGTGAATTTTTGCGAACAGCTAGACAGTTGACACTGAATTGTTGGATTGTAACTGGGCAGATGTATTGTGGGTTGTTTAAAGCAGGAAATAGTGGCATGTATAGGGATGGAAAACAGCACACACACACACAGGATACGAGTCGGGCGGAAGCGTTGCCGTGGCAAGCTCTGAACCCCTTTTATTATGCTTCTATGCTAATGACATCATAGTAACTCCCCCGTGTACATCTCTAATGATTGCTGGATACATACAGTGGCGTACCTAGGGTATGTGGCACCCGGGGCCCATCATTTTTTGATACCCCCCATCTATATGAAAAATATGATTTTTAGTAACAATCTACATATCGCACAAGAGTGTTGGGGACAGCATTCGGGCCAGCGGCAGGAGATAGGCAGAGCTGTGCCTAGCGAACCCAAGCACGTGGCAGCTTAGAGGAACAGCAGGAGAGAGTAAGAGTGAAGCGGAGGAGGCAGAGGGAGAGAGAAAGAGAAGCAGAAAGCGGAGCAGTAAGCAGGGATCCATCAGAGTTGCGGGGAAGAAGCAAGAGTTAACTCCGCCCACCCCCTGACATCACCAGCCGAACTCACCATATAAGGGGAGCAGCCAACGGTGCGCAGCCGTTTGGCGTGTGGCGAAGGCGAGCGGCAAAGGCGCTCGCCTTAGCGAGAGCGCCTTTGCGAAGGGCCTCAAGAAGGGCATCAAGAAAGGGCTATCAACTCTAGCCGGTCTCTCAACTTATAAAACTAGCTAACTAATCAATTGACTTCAGTCTTTCTTCAACCTCCTACCAAGTCTTTAACTCTCAAACTTACAACTTTCTATCTAACCAACAAGCTACTAAAACCTTTCTCACTAAACAGGCAGACCTCACCAATCACTCTATTCCCAAACCACTTTAACAGGCAGACACGCTATCCTCTAACTTTTAATCAGCCTGACCTCTCAAGCACACTAACAAACAGACAACCTTAACTGACAATTAACTAACTGTTAACTAACTACTCTATCCCTCAGACCAAGAACTAACTAACTACCTCTATCCCTCAACACTTACTGACCAACACCTAACAGCCCCCACCCTAACAAATATATTAAAAAAAAAATATATATATATATATATAATCACAATAATAATAAACCTTTTTAAATGGCAGGTAGGACTAGAAGCAGCAAGACTTCAATCAAAACGGGCAGTTCAGTCACCGAGAGTACCTAGGGGATGGCTATGGTCCGAGTACAGATGGAAGGGGAACCAGGACGGAGGGCAGAGGTCTCTGTACAGACCGAGGCCATCCCCTCAAAGATGTCTACAGTCTTAACGCAGATGGAAGTAATGGATCAGCTGGACGAAAGCATTTTGCTAGAGCTGAGGAGCCTGAGAGAGGAGGTTCAGCGCTTAAGGAGCATCCGAGATGATGAGACCTTCATCGATGGAGTCATCCAGGAGCTGTCTCAGATCGCTGAACAGGAACCTGACGAGACCACCCTGGGAACACCCAAAGCATCCAAACCTGAAAACTTGAGACAAACCGCCGGAATGCAGGAAGTGGCTGGAGACGCTGACACCAGGCAGCTGGTGACTTCCTCCACAGGAAAACGCAGAGGACCTAACTCTGTCTCTTTTTCTCACATACAGGCCAGCTCTACATCGACACCACAAATCGCCCTGAGGAACAGATATCAGCTGCTACAGGAAGGTCCTGAGAACGAGGTACAAGAAGTTGTTCAGCAGACGGTTCCAGCTCCAGAATCAACAGTACGGCCCACCCCTAAGACGCGCAGAGTGGTGATCATCGGGGATTCGCTGCTGAGGGGCACCGAGGGACCAATTTGCAGATCAGATCTACAATCAAGAGAGGTCTGCTGTTTGCCAGGGGCCAGGATCCGGGATGTAACCGCTTGCCTTGACAGACTCATCAAGCCCCGAGACCACTTCCCCATGATTCTAATCCACGTTGGAACCAACGACACCGCCAGGAGCACCCCGGACAGCATACCTGAAGACTTCAGGGCCCTGGGTGAGAAGCTGAGGAGGATGGATGCGCAGGTGGTCTTCTCCTCGATCCTCCCAGTGAGGGGCAAGGGCAGAGCCAGAGAGGATCGAATACAGACGGCGAACGACTGGCTGCGAGGATGGTGCAAGGAGATGAACTTCGGGTTCCTGCACCATGGAGAAGCTTTGCAAGGGCTACAGGGACACGACGGGCTACACCTGACCAGAAGAGGGAAGAATGTCCTTGGACACTGTCTAGCCCGCCTACTTCACAGGGCTTTAAACTAGGTAAGTCGGGGGAGGGTACGGGAACAAACAACATACCTGGCAAACTAAACTGCCAATACTTTTTTGAGGCTGAGGTAAGTAGTCACCGAAATTCTGGGTCTGGGTCAGGGGCGAGTACACACACTTTCGAGTCGGGGGTAGGTTCACATCATAATCATGGGTCACATTGTAATTCTGGGTCTATGGGGAGTACACATTGTAGTTCTGGGTCTAGGGAGAGCACAAATAATGCTAAAGGTGTTCAAGTAGCTCAAGCGGGAATATCCCGACTGAGATGTAACAAAAATACAACATGGAGGGCTATGTACGTCAACATACACAGTTTGGGAAACAAGATCCTGGAATTGGAAACAGAAATAAGGAATGCTGACCTGGATGTGGTGGCGATATCCGAGACCTGGCTCACAGACTCCCACGGGTGGGACATGGTCATACCGGGTTACAACTTGCTTCGCCGGGACAGGGAGGGCAGAATGGGAGGAGGTGTAGCATTATATACTAAAGATGACATTAAGGTCACAAGAATCACAGATGTCCAGTACACTGGGGAATCCCTTTGGGTTAATATGGCCAGAGGGAAGGACAAATGCCTGTATCTTGGCGTAATTTACAGACCCCCAAGACAACAGGATGACCTGGATATGGAAATTATCCCCGTCAACATGGATTTACTAAGGGGAGATCATGCCAATCCAACCTGATCAGCTTCGACTGGGTGACGGGGAAGCTGGATGTTGGGGAATCCCTGGACATCGTGTACCTGGACTTTAGCAAAGCATTCGATAGCATACCACACCGTAGGTTGCTGAGCAAGATGAGTTCTATAGGATTAGGTGACACATTGACGAAATGGGTTGGGAACTGGCTTGGAGGTAGGCTTTACAGGGTAGTGGTGAACGGCACCCCCTCCAAAATGACAGAGGTGATCAGTGGAGTGCCACAGGGCTCGGTCTTGGGCCCGATCCTATTCAACATCTTTATAAGAGACTTGGCAGAAGGGCTTCGAGGTATAATAACATTATTCGCCGATGACGCCAAACTAAGTAATGTAGTGGGCAAATGCACAACGGACGAAGATTCAATGTATGACAACATGATGCACGACCTGCTCCTACTGGAGCGCTGGTCTAGGAACTGGCAACTCAGCTTCAATGCCAAAAAAGGCAAAGTTATGCTCCTGGACAGCCATAATCCATGCAAGACTTATACCCTTAATGGCGAGATCCTAACAAGAACGGTAGCAGAACGAGACTTAGGGGTGATCGTCAGTGAGGACATGAAGGCTGCCAATCAAGTGGAGCATGCTTCATCCAAGGCAAGACAAATCATAGGTTGCATACGCAGGGGTTTCGTCAGCCGTAAGCTGGAAGTCATTATGCCATTGTATAGATCCATGGTAAGGCCCCACCTGGAATACTGTGTGCAATTTTGGAGGCCGCATTATCGCAAAGATGTGCTGAGACTGAAGTCGGTTCAGAGAATGGCCACCCGGATGGTCTCGGGACTCAAGGATCTCACGTACGAAGAACGGCTAGACAAATTACAGCTATACTCGCTCGAGGAGCGCAGAGAGAGGGAGGACATGATCGAGACGTTCAAGTATCTCACGGACCGCATCGAGGCAGAGGAAGATATCTTCTTTTTCAAGGGTCCCACGGCAACAAGAGGGCATCCGTGGAAAATCAGGGGCAGGAAACTACGAGGTGACACCAGGAAATTCTTTTTCACTGAAAGGGTGGTTGATCGCTGGAATACTCTTCCACTGCAGGTGATTGAGGCCAGCAGCGTGCCTGATTTTAAGGCCAAATGGGATCGACACATGGGATCTATTCACAGGGCAAAGGTAGGGGAGGGTCATTAGGGTGGGCAGACTGGATGGGCCGTGGCCCTTATCTGCCGTCTATTTCTATTTCTATTTACCTAGGAAAAGGCAGCATCTTAAACACTGCAGTGAGCACTAGAACACCAATACCGTATTTTCACGCATATAACGCGCGCGTTATACGCGTTTTTACCTACCGCGCATACCCCTCGCGCGTTATATGCGTGAGCGCGGTATACAAAAGTTTTAAAACATAGTTCCCACCCCGCCCGACTCACCCCCCCAGCAGGACCGCTCGCACCCCCACCCCGAACGACCGCTCGCACGCGCTCCCACCCGCACCCGCGATCGGAGCAAGAGGGAGCCCAAGCCCTCTTGCCCGGCCGACTCCCCGACGTCCGATACATCCCCCACCCCGGCAGGACCACTCGCACCCCCACCCCGAAGGACCGCCGACTTCCCGACAATATCGGGCCAGAAGGGAGCCCAAACCCTCCTGGCCAGACCGCTCGCACCCCCACCCCGAACGACCGCTCGCACGCGCTCCCACCCGCACCCGCATCCACGATCGGAGCAAGAGGGAGCCCAAGCCCTCTTGCCCGGCCGACTCCCCCGACGTCCGATACATCCCCCCCCCCCCGGCAGGACCACTCGCACCCCCACCCCGAAGGACCGCCGACTTCCCGACAATATCGGGCCAGAAGGGAGCCCAAACCCTCCTGGCCACGGCGACCCCCTAACCCCACCCCGCACTACATTACGGGCAGGAGGGATCCCAGGCCCTCCTGCCCTCGACGCAAACCCCCCTCCCTCCAACGACCGCCCCCCCCCAAGAACCTCCGACCGCCCCCCCAGCCGACCCGCGACCCCCCTGGCGACCCCCACGACCCCCCCACCCCCCTTCCCCGTACCTTTGGTAGTTGGGCCAGAAGGGAGCCCAAACCCTCCTGGCCACGGCGACCCCCTAACCCCACCCCGCACTACATTACGGGCAGGAGGGATCCCAGGCCCCCCTGCCCTCGACGCAAACCCCCCCCCCCCCCAACGACCGCCCCCCCCAAAGAACCTCCGACCGCCCCCCAGCCGACCCGCGATCCCCCTGGCGACCCCCACGACCCCCCCACCCCCCTTCCCCGTACCTTTGGTAGTTGGCCGGACAGACGGGAGCCAAACCCGCCTGTCCGGCAGGCAGCCAACGAAGGAATGAGGCCGGATTGGCCCATCCATCCTAAAGCTCCGCCTACTGGTGGGGCCTAAGGCGCGTGGGCCAATCAGAATAGGCCCTGGAGCCTTAGGTCCCACCTGGGGGCGCGGCCTGAGGCACATGGGCCCAACCCGACCATGTGCCTCAGGCCGCGCCCCCAGGTGGGACCTAAGGCTCCAGGGCCTATTCTGATTGGCCCACGCGCCTTAGGCCCCACCAGTAGGCGGAGCTTTAGGATGGATGGGCCAATCCGGCCTCATTCCTTCGTTGGCTGCCTGCCGGACAGGCGGGTTTGGCTCCCGTCTGTCCGGCCAACTACCAAAGGTACGGGGAAGGGGGGGTGGGGGGTCGTGGGGGTCGCCAGGGGGGTCGCGGGTCGGCTGGGGGGGCGGTCGGAGGTTCTTGGGGGGGCGGTCGTTGGGGGGGAGGGGGGTTTGCGTCGAGGGCAGGAGGGCCTGGGATCCCTCCTGCCCGTAATGTAGTGCGGGGTGGGGTTAGGGGGTCGCCGTGGCCAGGAGGGTTTGGGCTCCCTTCTGGCCCAACTACCAAAGGTACGGGGAAGGGGGGTGGGGGGGTCGCCAGGGGGGTCGCGGGTCGGCTGGGGGGCGGTCGGAGGTTCTTGGGGGGGGGCGGTCGTTGGGGGGAGGGGGGTTTGCGTCGAGGGCAGGAGGGCCTGGGATCCCTCCTGCCCGTAATGTAGTGCGGGGTGGGGTTAGGGGGTCGCCGTGGCCAGGAGGATTTGGGCTCCCTCCTGGCCCGATATTGTTGGGGAGTCGGCGGTCCTTCGGGGGGGAGGGATGTATCGGACGTCGGGGGGGCATCAGGCTTTCAGGATGGGGACAGACCTTCAAGGGGGGACAGTGCACGGAAGTCAGGGGGGGTGAATGGAGAGTCGGGACAGCGCACGGAAAGTCAGGGCGGGCGAAAGGAGCGTCGGGCAGCATGCGCGGTATACCCGTGAGCGCGGTATACCAAAGTTTTTGTACATATCATCGTGATTTCTGCGCGCTATACCCGTGTGCGCGTTTTATACGGGTGCGCGTTATTTGCGTGAAAATACGGTACATACATTGTAAAACTAAACAAGCCAGATCCCGCACAGTCAATTGATCCTGTAGTCAATGCCAACTGAAAACTATGTTCTTTTCATACACACAGAACAGAGATACACTCTCGCCTAATATGGAATAATCACAAACTAAAAATAAAAATATGTAGACAAAAGTTAAACTGAACTGCCAAGAAACCAGACCCTGGATACAATGCAACACCACAAAAACAGTAACACATGTCCTCTAATACAGTGCAAAATATAAAGACAGTAGATGTAAATTTGAAAAAACTAATACATAACAATCACCACTTTACAAATTAACAAATAAAAATAAAACAAATAATGAGAAATAAAAAAATACCATTTTATTGGACTAATCCCCGTAAGCTCGGTCCCCATCCCCGCAAACCACCTGATTCCATCCACACAAGCCTTGAATTGTTTATATTAAAGTATAAAAAGAAACAATATTCTGTACAATTGTCAATTTATAAATCAGCGTCTTCTCCCCACTCTCTCTTCCCCATTTCCCTTCAGCGTCCTCAGCCCACTCTCTCTCCACTTTCCTTCAGCGCACACACATAAAAACAAGCAACTAATTTTATATCATTTTCATTCTATTCATTCATAGAAATTAAAGTCTAAATAATGCCAGTCACATAATAAAACATGATTTTACAAAAATAATTCCCTGCACAATCAAGCCTGCAAGGATTACTAGATGTCTTTCAGCAGCTCCCCTCCCTCCCTCCCCCTTACCTTCATGGCCAAGTCAAAATGATCTACCAACAATAAAATTTAAAAAACACAAAGCACACTGTACTCAGAGAAAATGTTAATTATCATTTATATTCCGTGGGTTTTCAAAGAGGTTAAGGCAGATGACTTTATGCAATGTCACCTCAGTAACAACTATACAAAAATAGACAAATATACCCCCTCCCTTTTTACTAAACCGTGATAGCGTTTTTTAGTGCAGGGAGCGGCGCTGAATGCCCCACGCTGCTCTCGACGCTCATAAGCTCCCTGCGCTAAAAATTGCTATTGCAGTTTAGTAAAAGGGCCCATAGTGCAAAATATAGACAGCATATATAAATTCTCAAAATGGACACATTTTGATCACTACATTGAACATAAAATCATTTTTCCTACTTTTGTTTGGTAATTTCATCAGTCTCTGGTTGCACTTTATTCTTCTGACTGTGCATCCAATATTTCTTCCCTTCTTTCAACCTCCTGTATGCTTCCTCTCCTCCAGACCTCATTCCCTCCCCCAACTTTTTCTTTGTTTCATCCTGTCCCCTTCTTTCTTTCTCTCTCCATGCCCCCTTTCTTTCTGTATGTCTGTCTTTCTCTCTCTCCGTGCCCCATTTCTTTCTTTCACCCTGCCCCCTTCTTTCTCTTTCCATGCCCCCTTTCTTTCTGTATGTCTGTCTTTCTCTCTCTCTCCTTGCCCCATTTCTTTTTCTTTCACCCTGCCCTCTTCTTTCTCTCTCCATGCCCCCTTTCTTTCTCTATGTCTGTCTTTCTCTTTCTCTCCCCATGCCCCATTTTTTTTCTTTCTTTCACCCTGCCCCCTTTCTTTTTGGCTCCCTGTCCCCCCTCCCTTTCTTTCTTTCTTCCTTCCTTCCTGTCCTCCCCATGCCACCACTATTGGGAAACATACTGCTGCCACCACCGCTGGGGAAAGGCTGCCACTGGCCATCGGAAACAGGCCAGCGCCGAATTCGCCCTACTTCTTTTCCCGCGGGCCAACCAACTCTGGCTGCCCGACGTCAATTCTGATGTCGGAGAGGACGTTACGGGCCAGCCAGGCAGCGATTGGCTGGCCCAGAACGTCCTCTCCGACATCAGAATTGACGTCGGACGGCTAGAGTTGGTCGGCTCGCGGGGAAGAGAAGCAGGGAGGGAGAACTCGGCCCCGGCTTCTTTCTGATGACAGCAATGGGCAGCCTCTTCCCCAGTGAGTGGCCAGTTGTGCAACCCCTTGGGCCGTGCACCCAGGGCGGACCGTCCACCCCGTCCCCCCCCCCTTGGTACGCCACTGCTCCCACCATCCCATTCTGGTTATGAATCCTCTTGTGCAGTTTTAAATGTAATTTGTGATTAAAGGTTCCATCAATTTCTGAGCAGATATATGGCTTTTCTCCTGTACGTATTCTCTTGTGCCTCGTTAAAGCCAATTCCACATAAAATCTTTTAACACATTCTGGACAAGAATATGGTTTCTCTTGGGGGTAATTACTCCACATATGAATCTTCTTGTGCTGTTTTAAATTTGATTGGTTTGCCACATTCTGGGCATGTAAATGCCTCTCACTCTCAAGGATCATCTGAAGTTATTTTAAACCTGATTGATGATAAAAGGTATTATAATATAAAGATGACAATTTCTCTCTCACCTGGATTATTTTTGTGTATTCGTTAGTAATCACAGTTTTTATACATATCTCCCATCAATCTAAACCGCCATCTAATGAGTTCCCAATCAATTCCTTTGGGAACAGAATCTCTTTATCCAACCAAAATAAACACCCCTACTGTCCATATCATCAACATTAATTAATCAACAGCATGCAAACATCAAAACAATAAATACACCTCCGCTTACAGGCATATGATGCTACTCTCCATCCGAAGAAACTTGACTCAGCTCATGAAACATCTTTTGTAATCTAGAATATATGGTAATTCTTTATTATCCACCAGTTGTAAATTGACTCAGTTGCCATGTAACATCTCCTGTGATATTGAATGTACTATAATTCTTCTATATAAACTGTAATTAACTCTTCTCCTGTAATGTAATTCTACTGGAAATACCCAGATATCTTCTTTATTGTAATCCGTGGCTATGTTACATCTGCTGCGATATGTATTGTAACTCTTCACTGTTACTTGTAATCTACTCTTTTCCTGTAATGTAATTCTACTGGAAATGCCCAGATATCATCTTTATTGTAATCCGCCTAGAACCGCAAGGCACAGGCGGAATAGAAATCCCTAATGTAATGTAATGTAATGTAATGTAATGTAATAATTAGTAGTTTTCTAATTTGTACTAATTGATGAATTGTAATAGGTCAATATTCAGCCGGGGACAGAGAGTATTGTCTAAAATCTATTTCTATGAGGCTTCACATCTAAGAAAGTCAAAAATACCAAAGCTATATAAAAATGCAGGAAATGCCAATATTTTCTCTCAGAAATGTCTGCTTGATAGTTGCTCCTTCCGCCATTCCTGGACATTCATATACAAGTTCTTTCTGTACCTCTCATATGAATTTTCTTGTATCTCTTTAAATGTGATTTCCATTTAAGTTTTTATCACATTCTCACCAGTATATGCTTTCTCCATAATATGAATCCTCTCGTTCTCTATTAAATTTTTTTTTTTTTTTTTTATAATTCTTTATTTATTAGATTATTCATTACAATATCTTTGTAACAAACATGCATGAATGAACACAAAGTAAAAAATACAATGTAAATTCCCAACGGGAATTAACATAATAATAAGGAAACTAATTCAACCATGTCCTAGTCCACATTAAAACTGATCGCCAGTGCAAATAAAACATCAAAAGAAATATTTCTATCTACTCTCTAGGAACAGGCAAATGGCTATTTATATATTGAACATCATCCTCCAAAAATATACTAAATATAAGAAATTAAACTTTCAACAAAGGTTTCTCTTTAATAAAATCTTCCACCTGGGCTGGATCAAAAAACACATATTTCTCATTTCCATATGATATTAGGCATTTGCATGGAAATTTTAAGAAGAAAGTAGCTCCAACTGCCAAAACCTTTTGCTTTAGCTGGAGGAACTGTTTCCTCTTAAATTGGGTCTGTCTAGAGACATCTGGAAAAATAACCACCCGTTGACCACAAAACATCTCTTGTTTTTTCAGGAAATATAATTTCAAAATATCTTGTTTCTCAAGTTCTGTCTTGAAGGTCACGAGAAGAGTTGCTCGTTTTTCAATTATGTCTTTAGATGACTCCAAAAACTGTGACACATTCAAACTCTCAGGTGTTACTATTCTATCCATTCCACCTTCCTCTACCTTTTCTTTGGAATCTCTTGAAATGTAGTATAGATTATCGACCTCAAAGGTCTCCACTTTACTATAATGTAATATCTCCCTCAAATACATTTTCAAGAGTTCCATTGAAGAAAGGTAGTGTGTGGTAGGAAAATTTAACAAACGAAGGTTCTTAACTCTAATAGCATTTTCCATTTTTTCTAATTTAGCATGTAGCATCATACTATCCTTTATATTAGAAACAGCACTAGCTTGTAAATTACCCACTGCCTGATCTAACTTTTCAACCTTTACAGCTGTTTCTCCAATTTTATCATTTTGTTCTTTAATTTTCACAGTTACATCAGATGAAAATTGACATAAATTCAAAACGGTTTTTTGTAAAGATGACTCTATTCTATTAATACTAAGCCAAACATCATTAAGAGTGATCACTTTATCCCTGGGAAGAACATCCGAGCTTTGCCCAGTACTCATCTGCACTGGGGTTAGTTCTTTAGCCTGCCCCAGGGACTGTCCTGAAACCTCCAGACCAGATAAAGACAATGATTGAAGGGAAGAAGAAATCGTTCTCTATTAAATTTAACTGCCAAGTAAAGCTTTTACCATATTCTGAACAGGTATATGGTTTCTCCACAGTATGAATCCTCTTGTGCATTTTTAAAGTTGTCTGCCGACTAAAACTTCTACCACATTCTGAACACTTATACGGTTTCTCCGCAGTATGAATCCTCTTGTGCATTTTTAAAGTTGAATGCTGTTTAAAGCTTCTACCACATTCTAGACAGGTATACGGTTTCTCCGCAGTATGAATCCTCTTGTGCATTTTTAAATTTGACTGCCAATTAAAGCTCCTACCACATTCTGAACAGGTATATGGTTTCTCCTCAGTATGAATCCTCTTGTGCCTTTTTAAAGTTGTCTGCCGATTAAAACTTCTACCACATTCTGAACAGGTATATGGTTTTTCAGCAGTATGAATCTTCTTGTGCCTTTTTAAAGTTGTCTGCCGATTAAAACTTCTACCACATTCTGAACAGGTATATGGTTTTTCAGCAGTATGAATCTTCTTGTGCATTTTTAAAGTTGACTGCCGATTAAAGCTTCTACCACATTCTGGACAGGTATATGGTTTTTCTCCAGTATGAATCCTCTTGTGCATTTTTAAAGCTGAAAGATCATTATACGTTTTACCACATTCTAAACAAGTATATGGTTTCTCTCCAGTATGAATCCTCTGGTGCATTTTTAAAATTGACTGCTGCTTAAAGTTTCTACCACACTCTGAACAGGTATATGGTTTCTCCACAATATGTATCATCTCATGCTGATTTAAATGTGATTGACGTTTAAAACTTCTACTACATTTTGAACAGCTATATGGTTTCTCTCCAGTATGAATCCTCTCGTGCATTTTTAAATTTGACTGCTGACTAAAACTTTTTCCACATTCTGAACAGCTAAATGGTTTTTCTCCAGTATGCATCCTCTTGTGCATTTTTAAAGCTGAGGGTTTAGTATATATTTTACCACATTCTGGACAGGTATATGGTTTCTCTCCAGTATGAATCTTCTCGTGTATTTTTAATGTTGTGCGATAATGAAACATTTTGCCACATTCTGAACAGATATATGGTTTTTCTCCAGTATGAATCCTCACGTGTTTTCTTAAACCTGATTGCCGTGTAAAGCTCTTCCCACATTCTGGACAGGTATATGGTTTCTCTCCAGTATGAATCTTCTCGTGTATTTTTAATGTTGTGCGATAATGAAACATTTTGCCACATTCTGAACAGATATATGGTTTTTCTCCAATATGAATCCTCTTGTGTTTTCTTAAATCTGATTGCCGTGTAAAGCTCTTCCCACATTCTGAACAGGCATATGGTTTCTCTCCAGTATGAATCCTCTCATGCCGATTTAAATGTGATTGCCAATTAAAGCTTTTACCACATTCTGGACAGGTATATGGTTTCTCTCCAGTATGAATCTTCTCATGTTTTCTTAAATCTGATTGCCAAGCAAAGTTTTTCCCACAATCTGAACAGGTATATGGTTTCTCTCCAGTATGAATCCTCTCGTGTTTTCTTACATCTGATTCCCATGCAAAGATTTTCCCACATTCTAAACAGGCATATGGTTTCTCTCCAGTATGAATCCTCTTGTGCCGATTTAAATGTGATTGCCAATTAAAGCTTTTACCACATTCTGGACAGGTATATGGTTTCTCTCCAGTATGAATCCTCTCGTGTTTTCTTAAATCTGATTGCCGTGTAAAGCTTTTCCCACATTCTGAACAGGTATATGGTTTCTCTACAGTATGAATCCTCTCGTGCCGATTTAAATGTGATTGCCAATTAAAGGTTTTCCCACATTCTAGACAGGTATATGGTTTCTTTCCAGTATGAATCCTCTCGTGTTTTCTTAAATCTGATTGGTGATTAAAACTTTTGCCACATTCTGGACATGTAAATTGGAGCTCAGTCTCATGGATCCTCTGAAGACAGTTTAACCCTGTTTGATGATAAAAAAAAAAAAAAAAAAGTTTTATAATATAAAGATGTAGAATGTTTCTCTCCCATTTGGATTATTTTGTGCATTCTTAGATATAATATAAAATCTTTGATAAAGCTTTTCTTAAGTGTAATTAATTTTATTCCTGCTTGTATTAACCTTTTTAAATTTTAAAAAGCAATACAATAAACAATACAGATCAGCATAGAAACAGGAGCATAAACTCACCCAATTCATTAAGTTCTTCAGTACAAGACAGCAGTTCTTCAGTACAAGACACAATTATTTAAAACCAGAGGACTATCAGCCCCCCCCCCCCCCCCGACCGTAGACAAGGTAGGCATGAAAAAAATCTTAGCATGACTCAGAAGAACGTTCCATCCATTTTAGATAAGGGTCCCAAACTTCCTAAGGAAGAGTGATGTCAACTTAAGACATGCAAAAAATAAAATGCAGTTTACAGAGGAATTGTCGCCTAATCGGGGGATGAATCTGGCCGTAAATATATGAAAAGCAAGCTTAGGAAATTTAAGTGATATATGTAAGAGAGCACTCCCTGGAGACTATGCAAAATTTCAGAAAGTAGTTCAAAAACCATATCCCAGAAGGGGATGAGACTCTGCTTGTATTAACCCTTTCATTGGCAGATGGTGAAAAGATGTTTTTAAGTACCTTTGATGTTGAACAAGAGCAACAAAGCCAAATAAAGGGTTAATTGTGGAATTGTTTGGGGTAACTATTCAGCCGAGGGCAGTGAGTTTTTTCTATAAAGCTGATAACTTAGAACTACATTAGTTCCAGATAGTCAATACTGAGCCATATCCGGGCGACGCCTGGAAGTTGTGTGGATACAGCTGGAATTCAGTGCAGTGTCCACATGGCTAACTGGTCACAGGACTGGGATTTAAGTGGTGTTACTTGCCCAGTTAGCTATGTGGGTAGCGCTACTGTATATCATCATAATTTCAGGGTCTGACCTGACTCCACCACTGCCTGGATCGTGCTGGGATGGTCAGCGCTGCTACTGCTGCTTGTATGATGGACCATTTACTTGTGACTGCTGCTCTGCTCCTGTTTTTCAGTCTTGAATGTTGCCGAATAAACTTTCCCTAGTGTGGGTGACGTGACCCAAACATGTCATCGCTACTCGCTAAAGAGTGATTATAAAATCAAATTGGATCTTGCTTCTTGGGGTGAACTCTCGGGAGGGATTGGGGCTTTTCCTGTGTTGCTGGCTGTTGTTTTCCTTGTGCTCCTCTACAACACACAATCTCAGGCCATGACTTCTATCTCCTGTGGTCTTCTAAGCGGACCTTATTAAAGATCTAATAAGAGCTCCAACATTTAGATGACTTATGCCTCACGGAGACTTGGCTGCATCTGGGAGAGGAGACACATTTACTACAATGCTGCCCCTCAAGAGAGGGACTGGCATCTGAATGGCATAAGGTCTCCCAAACCACTGCAGATATGATCACTAGATTCCCGTCTCTTATTATTCTAGGTGACTTTAATATTCATGTGGACACAGCATCACACCCGAAGACTTCCAACTTCCTCACATTCTTGTCTGACATAGGTTTAAAACAAAATTTACGCTTTTTTCAACGTAACAGGTGAGTCACACCATAGATTTAGTGATCTCCCCTAGATGATCAAATTTTCACTGATCCTTAAGAGCGCTGCTCTGGAGAAATCTACTAGTAATTAACTCACAGATGATCATATATACCGAACATACATAAAAACAGATAGACCACCAAACGAATGGTTTGACTCAGAATTACTAACCACCAAACAAGAACTAAGAAAACTCGAGAGAATCTGGCAAAAAACAAACAGAGAAACAGACAAGACAAACTGGAAACAAAAATTGAAAATATACAAAAATCTGATCAAAGAAAAACGCACAAAGCACTATGCGCATATAATAGGTACTACAAAAATAAACAGTAAAGAATTGTTCAAACTAGTAAAAACGTTAACAGCTACAACACAAATCCTGAAAAAGGACGAGTGCACCCCATCTGCCCAAACCCTAGCCAACTTTTTAAAAAATAAAATCACAGACCTAAGAGCAACCCTACACACACCCACAATAAACACAATTCACTATCTCGAACACTATGACCAAGACTCCAGAACAAACATGAACTGGGACCACTTCGAGTTCCCAGACTGGCACCAGTTCCTAAAATTATTCAACAAATACACCAAATCAAACTGTCTACTTGATGCATGTCCCCCCAAAATCATGACAGTTGCCCCACTAGACTTCAAAAAGGAACTATTCACATGGCTAACAACCGCCCTTATAAACGGAACATTAAACAAGAACATGGGACACATACTGATCACCCCTATCCCCAAATACCAGAACACCTCTACAGCGCTGACATCCAACTACAGACCCATAGCAAGTATTCCCCTTTTCACAAAGATACAGGAAGGTTTGGTCAACCTACAACTAGTAAACTACCTAGACAAATTTAACATCCTTAATGAACACCAATCATGATTCAGAAAAGGATACAACACAGAAGCCGTCATAGCCTCCATACTAAACCACCTTTATAATCTTTTTAGCAAAGGTAAAAGCGCACTGATCCTACAACTAGACCTCAGCAGTGCCTTCGACCTGGTAGACCATGAGATCATGCTACTGTGCTTTGATGCAATGGGAATTTCGGGAAACGTAAAGAAATGGTTCCAATAATTCCTAAAAAACAGATCCTACCGAGTAACCAGCAATGGACATCACTCCAACCCATGGAATAACCCATCGGGCGTGTCCCAAGGCTCCCCCCTATCGCCCACTCTGTTCAACATCTACATCGCATCCTTAGGTCACCTTCTACAAAAACTAAACTTAAAGCACTACATATACGCAGATGACATATCCATTCTAATCCTCTTAAACGACATCACAAATGAAATTGTAGACAACCTCTCAAACATAATGACAGAAATCGAAAAATGGACCACCAATTTCAAACTGAAACTAAACGCAGAGAAAACAAAAGTCTTTCTGGCAAGCCCTAATGACAAAATTACGAGAACATCGATAAAAATAAACAATCACGAATACCCAATATCCAAAACCATAAAAATACTTGGTATCACTCTAGATACACACCTAACCATGACTGACCACACAAACTTACTGGTGAAAAAATGTTTTTACACGCTATGGAAACTAAGGACCATAAAAAAATACTTCGATCCAACATCCTTCAGGTTGCTGGTGCAATCGCTGATCCTATCCCTCCTTGACTACTGTAAAATCATCTACCTGGGTATTCCAAAAAAAACAGTAAAAAATTTGAGATTAGTACAAAACACCGCTGTTCGCCTAATCTTCGGACTGAGAAAAAAAAAACCACATCAGCCCCTACTACAAAAAACTGCACTGGTTGCCAATGGAGGCGCGGATACTATTCAAATTCGCATGTATCTGTTTCATACAAGTCTGGGGACTAGCACCTTCCTACCTGCAAACTCACTTCGTTCTGCACAACCCCACATGAACTACCAGAAACAAAAACATCTTTGCCTAACCAAAGATCTCAGGCTGCAGATACAAATCCTTCCTGGATAGAACCTTCATGTTCCAAGTGAATAGACAACAAGTCTGGTTGCGAAACTGCATAAATCAACCCAAACTGACTTTCAATGCATTCCGAAAAGCAATAAAACCGCCCTATTCGACAAATTCATTGACTAAAACAGACCACCCTCAGACTAAAACAAACCCCCCGTAAACGCTATTCAATCTCCCAGGAAGCTCCAATTTTCATGTATTCTTTACCCATGGAACTTAAATTAGTATGTAACTTGTTTATGTAACTTTTCTATTTTAGGCTCCTTATCATTCGCTGACTGTCCAGTCTTCTTACAATGTGAACCACCTAGAAGTCGCCTGACTGTGGCGGTATAGAAAAATAAAGTTATTATTATTATTATACAAATTTTTCCTGATCCTTAAGAACGCTGCTCTGGAGAAATCTAATATAATAAAACGCTAGGCCGCGCCGGTTTTCCGTGAGCTGTAGCGACACATAGGAAGTGCGCATGCGCGGCTTACGCTCTGTCCTGCTCCCTGTTGAAAGACGCAGCGTCTCCATTACACTAACTTTGCCGTCGCCGCCTCTCCGCTCTCTCTCTCTTCCTCCCCCCCTCCCCCGAGGCGGATGGCCAGCGGCTTACGCGCATGCGCTGGCTTGGCGCACCAGAGGGCAAGATGAAGGGGGTGTGGAGCAGCGCTGGCGGCGGCAGTGTCCAGTAGGGAACACGTCCACGAGTCCCCCCTCCCGCATCAACTGCTGCTGCTCCTGTTTGAAGCGGCCTGCTGAGGTTTGCGGCCGGCTGTAGCGAACCTTGCAGGCCGCTCTCCACATGGAGCACGTTCCCTCTGACGTGATTGCGTCATAGGGAACATGCTACCATATGGAGAGCGGCCTGCGAGGTTCACTACAGCCGTTCGTGAACCTAAGCAGGCCGCTTTGAACAGGAGCGGCAGCGGCGGAAGCAACCATGGGTGGATGGAGGGAGGGGAAGAACGGGAGGGGAAGCGAAAAAGAAGGGCTATGGAGCAGGCAGGAAAGAGGGCTGCTTTGGGGGGAGGGGTGTGCTGGGGCCAGACAGCAATCGGGGGGAGGAACAGATGGGGGGCCATGAAGCAGGCAGGCATTGCACAACAGGGGGAAAGGGGGCTGCTTTGGGGGAAGAGTTGTGCTGGGGGCAGACAGCAATCAGGGGGAGGGAAGAACAGAAGGGGGGCCACGAAGCAGGCAGGCATTGCATAACAGGGGGAGAGGTGAAAAGGGGCTGCTTTGGCAAGCAGGGGGGGCCAGGGAGACAGACAGAAAGAAAAACGCACAGACGGGACCTGGGAGAGACACAGACACAAAGAATGACAGACAGACAGCGTCCAGGGAGAGAGACAAATAAAAAAAACAACACACCATACATACAGACATCTACTCTAGCACCCGTTAATGTAACGGGCTTAAAGACTAGTCTACTAATAATTAACTCATAGATCAAATTTTCTCTGATCCTTAAGAACGCTGCTCTGGAGAAATCTACTAGTAATTAACTCATAGATGATCAAATTTTCACTGATCCTTAAGAGCGCTGCTCTGGAGAAATCTACTAGCAATTAACTCATAGATGATCAAATTTTCACTGATCCTTAAGAGCGTTGCTCTGGAGAAATCTACTAGCAATTAACTCATAGATGATCAAATTTTCACTGATCCTTAAGAAAGCTGCTCTGGAGAAATCTACTAGCAATTAACTCATAGATGATCAAATTTTCACTGATCCTTAAGAACGCTGCTCTGGAGAAATCTACTAGCAATTAACTCATAGATGATCAAATTTTCACTGATCCTTAAGAGTGCTGCTCTGGAGAAATCTACTAGTAATTAACTCATAGATGATCAAATTTTCAATGATCCTTAAGAACGCTGCTCTGGAGAAATCTACTAGCAATTAACTCATAGATGATCAAATTTTCACTGATCCTTAGGAACACTGCTCTGGAGAAATCTACTAGCAATTAACTCATAGATGATCAAATTTTCACTGATCCTTAAGAGTGCTGCTCTGGAGAAATCTACTAGTAATTAACTCATAGATGATCAAATTTTCACTGATCCTTAAGAACGCTGCTCTGGAGAAATCTACTAGCAATTAACTCATAGATGATCAAATTTTCACTGATTCTTAACAACGCTGCTCTGGAGAAATCTACTAGCAATTAACTCACAGATGATCAAATTTTCACTGATCCTTAAGAGCGTTGCTCTGGAGAAATCTACTAGCAATTAACTCACATATGATCAAATTTTCACTGATCCTTAAGACCGCTGCTCTGGAGAAATCTACTAGTAATTAACTCACAGATGATCAAATTTTCACTGATCCTTAAGAGCGCTGCTCTGGAGAAATCTACTAGTAATTAACTCATAAATGATCAAATTTTCACTGATCCTTAAGAGCGCTGCTCTGGAGAAATCTACTAGCAATTAACTCACAGATGATCAAATTTTCACTTATGCTTAAGAGAGCTGCTCTGGAGAAATCTACTAGTTGTTAATTAATTCATAGATGATCAAATTTCCCTGATCCTTAACAGCGCTGCTCTGGAAAAATCTACTAGCAATTAACTCATAGATTATCAAATTTTCACTGATCTTTAAGAACGCTGCTCTGGAGAAATCTACTAGTAATTAACTCATAAATGATCAAATTTTCACTGATCCTTAAGAGCGCTGCTCTGGAGAAATCTACTAGCAATTAACTCACAGATGATCAAATTTTCACTTATGCTTAAGAGAGCTGCTCTGGAGAAATCTACTAGTTATTAATTAATTCATAGATGATCAAATTTTCACTTATGCTTAAGAGAGCTGCTCTGGAGAAATCTACTAGTTATTAATTAATTCATAGATGATCAAATTTCCCTGATCCTTAAGAGCGCTGCTCTGGAGAAATCTATTAGCAATTAACTCACATATGATCAAATTTTCACTGATCCTTAAGAGCGCTGCTCTGGAGAAATCTACTAGCAATTAACTCATAGATGATCAAATTTTCACTGATCCTTAGGAACGCTGCTCTGGAGAAATCTACTAGCAATTAACTCATAGATGATCAAATTTTCACTGATCCTTAACAACGCTGCTCTGGAGAAATCTACTAGCAATTAACTCATAGATGATCAAATTTTCACTGATCCTTAAGAGCTCTGCTCTGGAGAAATCTACTAGTAATTAACTCATAGATGATCAAATTTTCATTGATCCTTAGGAACGCTGCTCTGGAGAAATCTACTAGCAATTAACTCATAGATGATCAAATTTTCACTGATCCTTAGGAACGCTGCTCTGGAGAAATCTACTAGCAATTAACTCATAGATGATCAAATTTTCACTGATCCTTAAGAACGCTGCTCTGGAGAAATCTACTAGTAATTAACTCACATATGATCAAATTTTCACTGATCCTTAAGAACGCTGCTCTGGAGAAATCTACTAGTAATTAACTCACTTATGATCAAATTTTCACTGATCCTTAAGAGCGTTGCTCTGGAGAAATCTACTAGCAATTAACTCACAGATGATCAAATTTTCACTGTTCCTTAAGAGCGCTGCTCTAGAAAAATCTACTAGCAATTAACTCATAGATGATCAAATTTTCACTTATGCTTAAGAGAACTGCTCTGGAGAAATCTACTAGTTATTAATTAATTCATAGATGATCAAATTTCCCTGATCCTTAAGAGCGCTGCTCTGGAGAAATCTATTAGCAATTAACTCACATATGATCAAATTTTCACTGATCCTTAAAAGCGTTGCTCTGGAGAAATCTACTAGCAATTAACTCACAGATGATCAAATTTTCACTGATCCTTAAGAGCGTTGCTCTGGAGAAATCTACTAGCAATTAACTCACAGATGATCAAATTTTCACTGATCCTTAAGAGCGTTGCTCTGGAGAAATCTACTAGCAATTAACTCACATATGATCAAATTTTCACTGATCCTTAAGACCGCTGCTCTGGAGAAATCTACTAGTAATTAACTCACAGATGATCAAATTTTCACTGATCCTTAAGAGCGCTGCTCTGGAGAAATCTACTAGTAATTAACTCATAAATGATCAAATTTTCACTGATCCTTAAGAGCGCTGCTCTGGAGAAATCTACTAGCAATTAACTCACAGATGATCAAATTTTCACTTATGCTTAAGAGAGCTGCTCTGGAGAAATCTACTAGTTGTTAATTAATTCATAGATGATCAAATTTCCCTGATCCTTAACAGCGCTGCTCTGGAAAAATCTACTAGCAATTAACTCATAGATGATCAAATTTTCACTGATCTTTAAGAACGCTGCTCTGGAGAAATCTACTAGTAATTAACTCATAAATGATCAAATTTTCACTGATCCTTAAGAGCGCTGCTCTGGAGAAATCTACTAGCAATTAACTCACAGATGATCAAATTTTCACTTATGCTTAAGAGAGCTGCTCTGGAGAAATCTACTAGTTATTAATTAATTCATAGATGATCAAATTTCCTTGATCCTTAACAGCGCTGCTCTGGAAAAATCTACTAGCAATTAACTCATAGATGATCAAATTTTCACCGATCTTTGGATGGAGGTCTCGTAGAGGCTGGCACGACTGCACTCGTTGCCTGGACTGCCTGAGACTCAGCTGAAGGCTTCTTAGGTAGTGCACCCGGAGGAGGAAAAGGAAACTTACCCGAGGATGGAACATTAAGGGTCACAGCAGACGTGAGGTCGAGGTGTTGTCCGCAGGTTGCTCCATGGCGCTGAAGAAACAGAGAATCTTGGCACGCCACCTGCGAAGAACCCGCGTTTGAAGGGTGGCACAGCGAGGGCAAGACTCCGTAGGGTGGTCGGGGCCCAAGCACTGAATGCACCAGCGATGAGGATTGGTCAGAGAGATGGCCCAACCACACTGGCTACACTTCTTAAACCCGGTGACAGCCCGGGACATAAAGGACGAATACAGCCACAGCCAAACGAGGGCTGTCGGCTAGGCCCAGACCAGGAACTGCCGGGCTGGAGCGACGGAAGAAAAATAAAACTTCTTTTTTTTTTTTTTTGAAGACGTGCCGCACAGCGACTAACAAAGAAAAAATAAAAGAAAGCCGCGGTGCAAGAAGGCACTAATCAGGGACGCAGAGCTAGGAACCAGGGCTTCTGGCTCCGTGGAAAACTAAGAACTGAGGCCACGCTGAGGAGACACACGTCCTGACTCAAGCGGGAAGGCACTCGCGCATGCGCGGTGCGGAATTCACAAACTTTGAAGATCTTCAAGCAAGAATGAAAAGGGATGGCAATGACATGGGAAAAGCCCAGGACATGTCCCACGTCATTAAACTAAAGCAAGCAGAAAAAAGACACTTGGTGTCTTTTGACTTCCCAGTAATATTGTGTCCTCTTTGCAAATCCTGCACACGTGTGACCTACTGGAGCACCATCAGAAACCAGGCCCATTTTTTCATAAGAGTGTGCCACATTTCCAAATAGTTCACACTCTTGGTGATATTGCTCCTGAAACAAAAATGAAGAGGTGCTAAAAGACGAATGTTTGGGCTGTCGCTGTCCATCCCTAGGAATTCATACTTTGATACAGTCAATACATGTGAAAGGTTTCCCTTCTGCATGCGTTTTCTGCTGTATTTCAGCTTCACCTTTTGTTTGGAACCTTTTCTACACCAACAACACAAAAAGGGTCTCACCCTGGGGTGGATTCTCTTGGGCAATAAGAAATGATATATTTTACCAAGGCTTTTTCCAACGGTGTCTTGCAGAATGGATTTCTTCCCTTTCTTCTTTCCCTGATGGAGCTGAAATGCCATTTGGTCGCTGTTTTTATTTCGCAAGGGTCTCTCCTCTCTCGGGTGTCTCTGGAGCTCAGGAATGTTTGTGAGTTCCCTGTCACTTTTCTCATCCTCAGTGACTGCATCCAGGGAGTGTCTTGCAGGGTCTCTCTTGTTCTTTTTCAATTCTGCCTTTTGGTTGCTGTTTTTACTTTGTAAAGGTCTCTCTTTTCTCCGGTGTCTCTGGAGCTCAGGGATGTTTGTGAGTTCCCTGTCACTTTTCTCACCCTCAGTGACTGCATCCAGGGAGTTTCTTGCAGGGTCTCTCGGCTTCTTCTCCGATTCCCGTTGATAATTCCTTGTGTTTTGACTCTCATTCCTCTGGGAAATATTCTCACTGACATTTCCTGATTGTCTTGGGATGAGTTCAATTTCTAGAAGCCAGTTTTCTTGATTCTCCTCCATCTTCATCTCCTGCATTGCCTCAGTATCTGCTGGATAGAAATAAAAGACGGTAATCGCGCATTAATAACTATGGACCACTACTAACAATAAAGAAACAAAGTTTTCTTTTCTGGGCTCACACGACTACATGGGATTTCTCATGTTTAGGAAATTCTGTGATAAGTCTTCAAACCTCCTCTCTCTATTTTTTTTTTAATTAGGTTATGAAATTAATTTTCCAAATTAGCAATAAACCCAAAGGGAAAAATAACAATTAAAGAAAGGTATAACAGGGTATATACCAGCTGTGGTGGGTAGGACAGAATTGCAAGAGTGTTATTTTCATACTATGTTGCCGACTTATGTCCCTCAAAACCAAGCCTATTACATGGAAGTGTCGACACACAGCTTTGTATAAAATGTCATTCTGCAGTGAAGTCTTATGTGCATAGTCTGTGGGTGTCTTCAACTATTCAAGGTTTTTGGAGAGATGTAGCTTCCTTCTATCTCTGAGCCTAGTATGCTATTCTGCCATTTCTCTCATTTGCATTTGTATCCAGCTCGGGAAAAATTGTTTTTGAGCAAGTATTACGTTGAGGGGAAGACATGTATTTGGAATCATTGGTTGTCTGAGCTGCCTCCTTTCGTATGGTATTGGAGAAACAAGCTCCATGCTTTGATAAGATGGGAGGCGAGAGCTGCTTCTGGCTCCCAAATAAGGCGTAAGGCTTTCCTTCAAGTGTGGACTCCCTATCTGAATATTCTGGCTCCGAGAGGTCGCAGTCAGGTCTTGAATAACTTGTAATTAGGGTTCTTGGGTTTAGTCTATGGGTTACTATACCTTTTTTTTTCTGTTTCGGAACAGGGAGGGCTGAGGCTTGGGAAGGGAGGGTGTGGGGGGACCGAGGTGAAGTGTGGTAATACAGGGGTTGACTGCTTGGGACCATGGTGGGCATGCTCTATTACTGCAAAATTATTGTTCATGTACGGATGTTTGTACTTCTCATTGGTTTCAAAGAAATAAAGGTATAACAGCAGAAAATGTAGCCCACAAAGACATCCAAACAGGAACTCGGCCACCCACAACTACAGCCAAAGTCTTGTTCCCGCCTACAACCACCTCTGATCACATGTTTCCTCTCTCACGGAAAATTCTAGACCTGCCTAGGATCCAAAAATACATAACCTTTGAAAGCAAGTCCAATAGTTACAAGAGAACTCCAAAAAGAAGATGCTCCCAAAGAAAGAGCAAGAAAAGATTTAAACCTAAGCATGTTTGGTTTTTTTAAATCATTTTCTAATATTTATTTATTAATTATATTTGATATATTGCCCTTCCATTAGGGACCAAATGGCACAGTTTACAATAATAATTTACTACAATGTAATCATTAACACAAAAGACGAAACAATGACGACACAGGAACCAGTAGGGTTGATCTCATAGCTACAGTATGTATAAAAGTCTACCATATCAGAACCCCCCAAATGCTAAAGAATAAATGTGAGTTCAATCTAGATGGCATTCTAACCGTAAATGCGGGGGCAGAGAATTCCACATGGCTGGAGACCTATAAAGGAAGCTGATTCTCTTGTAGGATCCAGAACCATCTCATCCTGTGTCTAAGATCTTAAAGTGGGATGGTAAGGGATCCCAAGTACTTGAAAAAACCTCAGTAAAAGCCTGTGTGTGTAAGAACCAACATCTTTTAAACATGGCTTGATAAAAATATGGTAACCAACGAGCTTCCTTCAGGAGTGGAGAAACAGGGCAAAGTCTCCCAGACCCTACAAAAGTCTTAATAGCTGTATTTGAATGTTTTGGAGGCGGTTAATAGTATATTTGGATAGCTCAACAAAGAAGAAGCTTCAATAATCAAGTCAATTCAAGACAAGACCATGAACCAACTTGTATAACGAAGACTTGTCAAGGGCCATAATTCCCCAAAATACCTCTGAACTATTGATTACTCCTGGTCGAATTTTGCACAAAACATTTCAAAATTCTGCAAGTTTGACAACATTTAACCATATTTTTACTAATTATTATCCAGAATTTCAGTACAATTCTGTATTTTTATTAAATTCTACTAGAGAAAACAAGGGTTCTTCAAGTTTTTCTCGCTTAGTGACTTTCTTCTAGAAGCCCACCTTTGTAAAAGCCCAACTTAGTGAAGTTTGGTTGATTTGTTTTCATAGTACTTCACTTTGCCTTTATATTGTCAAAAAACATATCTGAAAGCAGACAAATTTCAATAAATTCAGAATAAAAACAAACTTTTTTCTATCTTTTATTGTCTGAGCAGTTTATTTTTTCATTCATTAGGCTCCAGATCCAGAGTCCCTTTACTGCTTTTCTTCTTTCATAACTGTCTTCCTAGGATCGTCTGTCCATTTCACATTTTGTCCCTATGTGTCCTGTCCAGCATCTGTCCCTCCTGTTTCTGTCCTGAGCTTCTTCCCTCTGTGTCCCTCTCCATTCCCCTGCATCCATCATCCCTCTGTCAGATTCACCCCTTTTCAAGCAATGTCCCTGTGTCTAGCAGTCCTTCTATGCCCCTATCTCAACGCTCTCCCCATCAAGCTTTCTTCTCCATGTCTGTCCCTCTTTGTGCCCAGCATTGCTTCAAAGTCCCTGTCTCTATGCTCAATCCCCATCTAGGATCTCTTCTCTATGTTTCTGTGCCTATCGTTGTGCAGGATCTTCCAACTCTCAGCCAGCCTCTCTCCCCTCATCCCTCTCCCTCCCCCCCTATCCCATATCAAGCTAGAATCTCTCTCTCTCTCTCTCTACCCCCTCAACACCTACAGCCAGCATCTTATGCTATCTCCCCCTATCCCCCAGTACTTCTCTCCCTAGCCATCATCTCTTCCACTCCTGCCCCTCCCCCAACATCTCTCATTCTCTCCCATTGTCCACTACCTCAGGGACGCAGATTCCACTCAATAGCAGCCTGCTGCTGGCTCTGCAGACTTTCCGCTACTGCGGTCCTCCCAAAGAAAGTTAATTTAGGATCTAACGTAATTCCTAAAATCTTTATGGTCAGAGTATGTTGCAATAACTGAGGTGTAGCATCAGGGAGACATAATTGAACAGTTATCCAAATGGCTTTGGATTTCGTAGGGTTCAGATTCAGACGGTGACTCTCAAGCCAATCAGCAACTCTCTGTAAACCAAGCAGGAATCTGGAACAATACTCTAATTGACTTACTCCTTAACCATCTGTCATACCAATCATTCAGAAGATCACTGAAACCCCATTTATTGGACAAATTTGTTTAACTTCCTTAATCGTTTTTCCTCTACATCTTCCGGCATGCTCCTGTTGTATATAACTAATTTACACCCCTGTCTGTTTCTTCCTATTTCATACTCATGATGTAACTTAGCTGCATTCATGCACTCTCTCTTGTTGTAAACCGTCTTGAACTGAAAGGTATGACGGGATAGAAATAAAGCTATTATTATTATTATTAAATGATGACAAGTCTGGATGTATACTAACTGAATATCAACCACAAAGAAGTGCGCTGAGATGCCAAGTTCTTGGGTGAGAAGAGCTAGAGGGCTTAGGAAAAGATTAAATAGCAGAGGAGACCGATGCTGAACCCTGGGTCCCTCTAGCTGAAAAGCAGAGACCCTGTAGCTAGGGATTCCCACTTAGCAGCAGAAATCCTGGAAAAGGAACAAAAAAAAAAACCACCAAATAATAAAACGGAGAGAGCAAAACAAGCACACTCCTGCAGGCACAAGTGCAAAAGGAAAAACTAGAGATGGAGCTAGAGAACACAGTGAAGTAGAGCAAAATCACAGAGTGGATTCCTTCAACATATGGCACACGGCCATTGGGATACAACCCACATGTCTAGAATGTCTCACCTATTACACTGGAACATGTATTCTGCCTGTTCAGCAGGTTATCATTTCTCACAAGCCCAACTCACCTGCCTTGGGAGCTGCTTCTCTGTTAAGCAAAAGACAGGACTGAGGTGCTCAACCGTGAATGGGAAGAATTAAGAGATTCAAGGTCTCCAGCTCATGGAAGCTCTAGAAACTTCTGTGGCTTTGTAAACTTTATCCAATGCTGGGCTCCATCAGTTGATATCATCCACTTGTGAAGACTTAGATACTGCGCTCCGTACAGATAAGTCATTTGTTTTAATATCTATAGTTATTATTACTCTGCTGTATTCTAAGACCTCCTTATACTGTAGAGTAGTTATTGCTCACCAGTACACTGAAATGCCTCCTCTTACTCTGTATAGTAGTTATTACTATAGCCCATAACATTCTGTAGAGTATCTGTTACTCACCCGTGTCTGAATGTCTAACTTCTCTCTCTCCCGACTCCTGGGGATCCTGGATATAGTTTATAGTTTATTCAATTTTTGATTAAACGCTTTTTCGTTTCTTCAAAGCGTTGTACAGAATAAAAATAACTTTACAGAAAAAAGTAATAAAACATTTAATACAAACTTTTTAAGATCAACATGGCTGACGTATTAGGTAATTATAGACAGACATGCAATAGACACGATTGGTAAAGGGGGTAAGAAATACAATTGATAAAATAAAAATAAGCAACATTTAAGGTAAACACGAAAGGAATTAGGGGGAGGGTTATAAGTTAAAAACAAATATTAATTATTTAATCTCTAAAATGTGTCTCTCCCTCTTGTTTAATCCACGATAACAGATCAGGACTTATCCTTACAGAACCTGTTTCCAGGAATAAACATGAAAACTCAGTTATACTTCCCTTTTATTCAAAAACAAATATGCAGCAGGAGTTCAAAGGATCAGGTATGATGAATTTTATTGATTTATTGGGATGTATTAACTGCCTTTATGAAGAGATTCACCCAAGGCAGTGTACAGCAGATTACAACTTGACAAACCGTTAGAGCTTCAAATGGCCCCTTTAAGAAGCCAGTTAAAACCCTGCTTTACAAATTTAAAAACCCTGTATAATCAGGGAGAGAGAGTTTAACTTATTTATTTAAAATACTTAGATCCTGCATATCCAATATTCTATGCGGGTTATAAAACAAGACTCATAACCAGTTTATACACAGACATGACTTAACATTCTAAAACTAACCTAACACCAGAGAACAAATGATTAAAACACAAAAATTTGAAAACAAACTAAACGATTCTTCTATATGTTAACATACTATAAAATAATAAAATAGATTCCATCACAAGTTCTCAAAAGCCTGTTGAAAGAAAAAAGCGAAAAAGTCGAAATCTGAGGCATGACCAGCTCCTGCCTACTCACCTCCCTAAGAGCTATCTACAAAAGAATGGGTTAAGCTGGGATTCACTAATATTTATTCCTGGCTCTGGGGTTACATAGGGATCTCTTTTGCTTTATGGTGATACTATTCTTGAGCGACAGCCAAGTTATCTGTTTGCCTACAGTGAAAGCAGAAGTTGCCTTCGTTAAATCTCCTGAACCTCAGCTGTGCTCAAGGTGGTTCTTTCCTCAGAGAGTCTTAGGCCAAATCCACGACTCCTCACAGAAGGAAAGACCTGGCTCAACACCAGCCAATTCCAGGGGAAGGGTCAGATATTTATTTGTTTCTATACTGCACTATCCAAAGTTCTTGGTGGTTCACAAGAGAACAGACAGAATAAATCAAACAAACAAAAACAAAAGTGTGGGAGAGGAAGAGATAGCGGATGCTGTGAATGGGCAGACTGGGTGGGCCATTTGGCCTTTATCTGCCATCATGTTGCTATAAACACAGTAAACTGAAGTTTCTTCCTGTATGTGAGTGACTGATATTCAAAACTGGATGAGTTCATCATTTTGGCTGTTCAGAGCAGGCCATGCTGCCATTAATTATGCTGCTCTCTAGGTCCATATTATATTTTGGTCCTATCACAGGTGACCAGATAATTATCTCGATGTTTCTCTCTGAGAATATTGTAAATTCTCTAAAGAGCTGCTCTTATGCAGGAACCAAATTCTCAGCATACAGAAGTTTCATTCCAAGATGTGTGGAAGAAAAGCAAGATAAAGGTTCAAAAGAGGAGAAACCACGATTGGTCCTTGTGGGAGAGGACACAAGGATAGCCTTATTGGGTCAGACCAATGGTCCAACAAGCTCAGTAACCCGTTCTCACGGTGGCCAATCCAGCAACATTCCATGCTACCGATCCAGAAATAGAAGTTGGTGAGGATATTTCGTATTCCTCTTATCACATGGTGATCCTGGAGACAATTCTGCAGCTCTTGGAGCAGTTCAGTGTCAGACAATGTTATAGGGTGAGCAGAGATCGATGACCTGGTCGCAAAGACTGCTTCCAGGTACAATGTAACCTTCTGCAGCCAGGTTCTGACCATTTGGGCTACTCTGACCCTGCATTTTAGCTCTTCTTCAAGAAACAGAGAATAATCTGTCTCTGATTTGAAAGGGAAAAAACTTGCAGGACACACAAGATGGTCTTATGGTCCCTCACGCTGTCAGATTAAGATAGAGATTAGTACAGAGAGATCCTGATCACACTTGGAAGTTTCTGGAGCAAAGGAAGTGCAGAAAAATGTCTCCTTACCTAGGGAGATCAGAGTCTCATAATTCTCCTTCATCACCTCCCTGTAAAGCTCCTTCTGCCCTTCATCTAAATATTCCCACTCCTCCTGGGAGAAAGAGACAGCCACGTCCTCAAACTTCAACTGCATCTGAAACACAAACCAGGAACACCCTCAGCGCCTTCTGCATCACCATCATTGTAGACCTGGTGCCTGTATGTTACTTAGTGTGCAACTGCAAGGGGAGGCCAAGTGACCTATAGTGGAACTTAGGAAGTCAAATGTAATAACCTACTGCCTTGAGAATGCAGGTGAGGAGTGGCCCCTTTGAAGGGAGGACAAAAGCATTGACAAATTCCTCCATCCTCTCTTTCTTTCTTCTCCCTTTTCCCCTTCAGCCATTATTGTAGACCTGGTGGTCCCTTAATCCTCCATTGCCCCCTTGGTGGCATTCCAAGTCCCCTCCCCCCATCTTGCCCCTCCCCCTGCCAGGAAAAGGGGGGGAGGGGGAGCTCCTACCTGAGCAGAAGCTCCTGCAGCTATTTCCCTCTGGGCTTTGGACATTTGGGGCTGAAAGGAGAGAGCAAAGCAGAGGCTGAAAGAAACTGGGCACTTGAGGCTCCAGCACAAGATTTACTTCCGGCCCCAAAGACCCTAAACTAGAACTAAGCTCCGCCCCCTCCTCTTCCCGCTCCCAAGGACGTTTTGAACAACGAGCTGAAACTCCTCCTCCTTTCTGCCTTCTCGTGCTAGGAGCCGTAACCTCTCACTCCGCTTCCCGCCCAAGGGACCATTCTGACCAATCAGCATTACAAGGGGCAGAGCCTTCGGCGTGAAGCTCCGCCCTTCTCCTTTGTGACGTCACCAGCCTCCCAACTCTGTCAGGCCTAAACACGGCTTCTCACAAAAACGTCACAAAAGGGGCGGAGCTCCACGGAGGGGCTACTAACTGTAATTCCGCCTGCACTATTCTGACCAATGAGTGCCAGGAGCTGAAAATCCTCCTCTCAGAGCTAGTGGGTGGAACCTTCCACTTCTCTTCCACTCCCAGCAACATTCTGACCAATCAGCTCTTGAAAGGGGTAGAGCCAAGAAGAAACCCCTCGGCTTCAAGCACCGCCCCTTTCGTGATGTCATCACCCTGTGAACAACAGGAAACGAGTCTTTTCTTCTTCCTCCAATTGAGCCGAAACTTCCGGTTCCCGATCACTGCAAGAGGCAAAGCCTGATCCTGGGAAATGGCTGCAGGAGCTTCTGCCCAGGTGGGTCTTGTTGAAAGGAGAGAGACCAACCCAGAAACCCTTCAGTGCCCAGAACCCTCCTCTGGGATTGAAATACTCTCTATCCACCCCAAAGCATCTCCCTCTGCCTCACTCAGCCCCAGCACTGGCAGCTCTTCTCAAACAGAACTACCCTGGGATTGTGGGTTATGTGAAGGTCAATTCTGTACATCTGCCCTTGAGAGATACTCTGGGATTGTGTGTTAGGTGGCTGTGAACTATTTAAACCCAGAAACATCAGCCTCACTCAGCCCCAGCACTGGCAGCTCTTCTCAAACACAACTACCCTGGGACTGTGGGTTATGTGAAGGTCAATTCTGTACATCTGCCCTTGAGAGATACTCTGGGATTGTGTGTTAGGTGGCTGTGAACTATTTAAACCCAGAAACATCAGCCTCACTCAGCCCCAGCACTGGCAGCTCTTCTCAAACACAACTACCCTGGGACTGTGGGTTATGTGAAGGTCAATTCTGTACATCTGCCCTTGAGAGATACTCTGGGATTGTGTGTTAGGTGGCTGTGAACTATTTAAACCCAGAAACATCAGCCTCACTCAGCCCCAGCACTGGCAGCTCTTCTCAAACACAACTACCCTGGGACTGTGGGTTATGTGAATGTAAATTATACAAAAGAGGCTGAGTGTGTTTCTGGTTTCTATTTCAGATGCCTGTAAAGTTCGAGGACATCGCTATCTCTTTCTCCCAGGAGGAGTGGGAGTATTTAGATGAAGAGCAGAAGCAGCTCTACAGGGAGGTGATGAAGGACAACTATCAAACCCTGCTCTCACTGGGTAACGGATTAATTTACATGTTTATTAGCAGCAGTGGAATGAGATACAAACGACACTGTGAGGTGGTCTAAGGCCTAATGGTGGTCCTACTACCCACAGCAAGGGACCTTGGTACCACAAAAGTCAATGGATGAGGAGAAAAAGTGGAACCAGATCCTGGACTTTAAGCAGTATAAAATATCAAAGTTTATTGGTGTTGCAAAACAAAAACACAATGTCATGAAAATCAGACAGATGCCAAAAGTTATAAAATATAAAAATTGTCCTTAGCACAGTGGGTTAAAAATCAGGCAGCATTGTGGGGTGTACTGTTGGGCAAATCCACTGACAGTGTTAGTTGTTCCAGAAAAAGTCTTTAAAATGTTCCCTCGCCGTAGCTCGAATCTTTTTAAAGACTTTTTCCGGCACGATTCTACCTGATTTTTAGCCCACTGTGCTAAGGACCCCTGAGGAGGGCAATTCATTGCCGAAATACAGAACGTGTAGGGTCTGTTCATTTCATAGACATTACAATTTTTATGTTTTTTAACTGTTGCCATTTGTCTGATTTTTATGACATTGTGTTTTTAATTTGTTTTGCAACACCAATAAACTTTGATATTTTATACTCCTGAAAGTCCAGAGCCTGGTTCCACTTTATTCACCTCTATTAGCAGCAGTGAGTTATCGTTATAAAAATAATTTTGATTGTCTCGTGTCATGAACACAAATGAGACCATGAGGGTCTTGCTGTCCATCAGTACTAGAGAATGACATGGAGACAAATTTGTAACATAGTAACATAGTAGATGACGGCATATAAAGACCTGAATGGTCCATCCAGTCTGCCCAGCCTGATTCAATTTAAATTTTTTTAAAAAATTTTTTCTTCTTAGCTATTTCTGGGCAAGAATCCAAAGCTTGGGTTCCAACTGCCGAAATCTCTGTTAAGACTTACTCCAGCCCATCTACACCCTCCCAGCCATTGAAGCCCTCCCCAGCCCAATCTCCACCAAACGGCCATATACAGACACAGACCGTGCAAGTCTGCCCAGTACTGGCCTTAGTTCAATATTGAATATTATTTTCTGATTCTAAATCCTCTGTGTTCATCCCATGCTTCTTTGAACTCAGTCACAGTTTTACTCTCCACCACCTCTCTCGGGAGCGCATTCCAGGCATCCACCACCCTCTCCGTAAAGTAGAATTTCCTACCATTGCCGTTGAATTTCCTACCCCTAAACTTCAAATTATGTCCTCTGGTTTTACCATTTTCCTTTCTCTGGAAAAGATTATGTTCTACGTTAATACCCTTCAAGTATTTGAACATCTGAATCATATCTCCCCTGTCTCTCCTTTCTTCTAGGGTATACATATTCAGGACTTCCAGTCTATCCTCATATGTCTTCTGGCGCAAGCCTCCTATCATTTTCGTCGCCCTCCTCTGTACCGCTTCAAGTCTTCTTACGTCCTTCGCCAGATACGGTCTCCAAAACTGAACACAATACTCCAAGTGGGGGCCTTACCAATGACCTGTACAGGGGCATCAACACCTTCTTCCTTCTACTGACTACGCCTCTCTTTATACAGCCAGCATCCTTCTGGCAGCAGCCACTGCCTTATCACACTGTTTTTTCACCTTTAGATCTTCGGACACTATCACCCCAAGGTCCCTCTCCCCGTCCGTGCATATAAGCTTCTCTCCATCCAGCACGTACAGTTCCTTCCGATTATTAATCCCCAAATGCATTACTCTGCATTTCTTTGCATTGAATTTTAGTTGCCAGGCATTAGACCATTCCTCTAACTTTTGCAGATCCTTTTTCATATTTTCCACTCCCTCTTTGATCTCTACTCTGTTACAAATCTTGGTATCATCTGCAAAAAGGCACACTTTTCCTTCTAACCCTTCAGCAATGTCACTCACAAACATATTGAACAGGATTGGCCCCAGCACCGAACCCTGAGGGACTCCACTAGTCACCTTTCCTTCCTCCGAGCGACTTCCATTAACCACCACCCTCTGGCGTCTGTCCGACAGCCAGTTTCTAGCCCAGTTCACCACTTTGGGTTCTAACTTCAGCCCTTCAAGTTTGTTCAACAGCCTCCTATGAGGAGCTGTATCAAAGGCTTTTGCTGAAATCCAAGTAAATTACATCTAGCATATGTCCTCGATCCAGCTCTCTGGTCACCCAATCAAAAAATTCAATCAGGTTCGTTTGGCACGATTTACCTTTTGTAAAGCCATGTTGCCTCGGATCCTGTAACCCATTAGATTCAAGGAAATACACTATCCTTTCTTTCAGCAACACTTCCATTATTTTTCCAACAACTGAAGTGAGGCTCACCGGCCTGTAGTTTCCTGCTTCATCCCTGTGACCACTTTTATGAATAGGGACCACATCCGCTCTCCTCCAATCCCCAGGAATCACTCCCGTCTCCAGAGATTTGTTGAACAACTCTTTAATAGGACTCGCCAGAAACTCTCTGAGCTCCCTTAGTATCCTGGGATGGATCCCATCTGGTCCCATCGCTTTGTCCACTTTCAGTTTTTCAAGTTGCTCATAAACACTCTCCTCCATGAACGGTGCAGAATCTACTCCATTTTCTGGTGTAACTTTGCCAGACAATCTCGGTCCTTCTCCAGGATTTTCTTCTGTGAACACAGAACAGAAGTATTTGTTTAGAACATTTGCTTTTTCTTCATCTCTCTCCACATATCAGTTCCCAGCATCTTTTAGTTTAGCAATTCCATTTTTCATCTTCCTCCTTTCACTAATATATCTGAAAAAATTTTTGTCTCCCTTTTTTACATTTTTAGCCATTTGTTCTTCCGCCTGTGCTTTCGCCAAACGTATCTCTCTCTTGGCTTCTTTCAGTTTCACCCTGTAGTCCTTTCTGCTCCCCTCTTCTTGGGTTTTTTTTATATTTCACGAACGCCAACTCTTTTGCCTTTATTTTCTCAGCCATAGGTTGGAGAACCATATCGGCTTCCTTTTTCTCTTGTTTTTATTGATTTTCTTCACATAAAGGTCCGTAGCCATTTTTATCGCTCCTTTCAGCTTAGACCACTGTCTTTCCACTTCTCTTATGTCCTCCTCTTATGTCCTTTTATCCCAGGACAAGCAGGCAGCATATTCTTTACGCATGGGTGACGTCACCGACGGAGCCCTCTGTACGGACCTTTTTACTAGAAAGTTCTAGTTGGCCGCACCGCGCGTGCGCGAGTGCCTTCCCGCCCGACGGAGGAGTGCGTGGTCCCCAGTTTCTTCGTTTCCGCGGAGCGAAGAAGACGTGTGTTTTTCAACGTCGTTGAAAACTTCCTTTTGCCTTCCCGCTCGCGTTATTTTTTCGGTTTTTTCACCTTCGGGTGCTTTTTTCTTTCAATTTACAAAAAAAAAAAAAAATATTTTCTTTTTGCTTTATTTCGTTCCTGCCCCGGCGGGGCCTGTTGTCACGATCCAGGCCTCGGGGTTTGATTTTGCGGAGGCCGTGTTCCCATTCATGCCCCCGCAGCCCGGTTTTAAGAAGTGCCAGCGGTGTGCACGCCCGATCTCCCTCACTGACCCACACAATTGGTGCTTGCAGTGCTTGGGACCGGAGCATCGGGCGGACTCCTGCACCCGCTGTGCCACTCTTAAAAAACGCACTTTGAAGAATCGTCAAATCCAACAAAATCTACTTTTCGGCACCGGCCCGACTATGGATTCGACCTCTTCATCTGCGGCACCGTCGAAATCAGCACCGACCACTTCGACGCCGCCTGAGACGACATCGGCGCCTCCGGCGCCAGGTAAGCCGGCTAAGAAGCCTTCCACCCTTGAGCGCCCTCCCACCTCGGGGACGACACCAGTCCTCTCGGCTCCACGCCGAGCCAAGAAACGCTCCACTCCGATATCGGTGAGTGCCTCGTCATCGGCCTCCTCATCGCCGGAGTGTAGAGCGGCACCCATGGAACCAAAGAAGAAAAAAGTGGTTCCGGTGCCTCCCCTGGATGACCGCATTGCGGCCATCCTCCAGGACAAGTTGCAGGAACAACTCCACCAGCAACTTAAGCAGCTCTTACCCTCTATCTTGGCACCGCTGCTCTCGGTACCAGACCGGCCCGAGCCCCACACCGTCCAACCGGTATCCACTCCATCGGTACCTATGGACTCCTCCATGCCCATTCTCTCGGCACCACATCTCCATTCCCATGCCGAGACTATCGCCTTGACGACGGCCGATCCTCCTCGGGACCGAGCAGGGCACCGGTCTTCCCACGACCCTGACCGGCACCGTTCTTCCCGGGACCGAGACGGACACAGGTCTTCATCACCCGGTAACGTCTCGGTACGCTCAGGTAAGTCTTTGTCTAAGACTCACCATACCGAGCCTTCCACTCCGGTCTCTCGACACGCACACACCGATGTCAGAGACCCGGACCTATGGGAAGAATCCCCTCCCGGTACCGAGGAGGATGCATCGTCGTCGGACGAAGAGCCTTCGGCACCCGATACCACTTCTAAACCTGAACAATCTTTCTTCTCTAAATTCCTCAGGGAGTTGTCAGGGGCCTTGTCTTTGCCACTGGAATCTGACTCTAAGAAGTCACAAGCTTTCCTGGAGGCATTGGATTTCGATCAACCTCCCAAAGAGTTCCTGAAGTTACCCGTGCACGATATCCTACGGGAAACTTTTTATAAAAATTGGGAGAACCCGCTGACTGTCCCTGGGGCCCCCCGTAAATTGGACAGCCTCTATAGGGTCATACCAATCCCAGGATTTGATAAACCCCAACTGCCCCATGAATCTCTCCTGGTAGAGTCCACCTTAAAAAAGACTCAGGGCTCCAGTGTTTACGCCTCCACCCCTCCTGGCAGAGAGGGCAAAACTATGGACAAGTTTGGCAAGCGGCTCTACCAGAATGCCATGCTTGCCAACAGGGCAAACAACTACTCCTTCCATTTTTCATTCTACCTGAAACATCTGGTAATGCAACTCTCCACCATGCAAAAGTACATGCCGGAGCACAAGGTTCCACTTTTCCAGCAGCACATCTCCAGCCTGCTTCAACTGAGAAAATTTATGGTGCGCTCTATCTATGACTCTTTTGAGCTCACCTCCCGTGCATCTGCCATCGCTGTGGCTATGCGCCGCCTGGCCTGGCTCAGGGTCTCTGATCTGGACGTCAACCATCAAGACCGACTAGCCAACGCCCCATGTCTGGGAGACGAATTATTCGGAGAGTCCCTGGATACCACCACACAGAAACTCTCCGCCCATGAGACCAGATGGGATACTCTCATTAAACCAAAGAAAAAGGCTCCTCCTGCTCGTCCTTACAGACCGCAGACTTCATATCAACGCAGGTTCTCTGCCAGGCCGCTCAACCCACCTTCACAGCAACCTAGGCGGGCCCGCCAACACCAACACACTCAGGCTCGTGCCCAGTCTAATCAACCTGCCAAGCCTCTTCCTCCTGCCAAACCTTCTCAGCCCTTTTGACTCCTCTCTCCAGGGCTTAGCCAGTCTTCCACCCTCATTGCCTCTTCCTCAGCCAATCGGAGGCAGGCTTCACATCTTCATCAGCCGTTGGGAGGTCATCACATCGGACCAGTGGGTCCTCAACATCATCCGCCACGGCTACTCCCTCAACTTCCAGACTCTTCCACCAGACAATCCTCCCGTAGAGTCTGCTTCTCTTTCAACTCAAACCCCCCTCCTCCTGAGGGAGGTCCAATCCCTCCTTCTCCTCAATGCCATCGAAGAAGTGCCTCTGGAACAAAGAGGCCGGGGATTCTACTCCCGTTACTTTCTGGTTCCAAAGAAGACAGGAGACCTACGTCCCATTCTCGATCTCAGGGACCTCAACAAGTGTCTAGTCAAGGAGAAGTTCAGAATGCTCTCCCTTGCCACGCTTTACCCTCATCTCTCTCAGAACGACTGGCTATGTTCCCTGGACCTCAAGGAGGCCTACACTCACATACCAATCAATCCAACCTCACGTCGCTACCTACGATTCCAGGTGCACCATCGCCATTATCAGTACAAAGTGCTACCTTTTGGTCTCGCTTCATCACCCAGGGTGTTCACCAAATGCCTCATTGTGGCGGCGGCCTTCCTCAGGTCTCACAACCTCCAGGTGTTTCCCTACTTGGACGATTGGTTGGTGAAAGCACCTACGTCTCCGCTTGTGCTACAAGCCACCCATCATACCATCTCTCTCCTCCATCTGCTGGGGTTCGAGATCAACTACCCCAAGTCGCATCTGCTTCCCACACAGCGCCTTCAGTTCATTGGAGCAGTTCTCGACACCACACTAATGAGGGCGTTTCTCCCCTTCGACCGACAGCGGACTCTTCTCCGCCTGTGTCGTCAGGTGCTCCTTCATCACTCCATTTCTGCCAGACAGATGATGGTCCTCCTGGGACACATGGCCTCGACGGTGCATGTGCTTCCCCTGGCACGACTCCACCTCAGGACACCTCAATGGACTCTGGCCAACCAGTGGTCACAGACCTCGAATCTTCTTTCTCATCCCATCTCTGTGACATCGTCTCTTCAGCGATCTCTACAATGGTGGTTGAACTCATCAAATCTTTCCAGGGGCCTTCTTTTTCATCTGCCCCCGCATTCCATGATCATCACCACGGATGCCTCCCCTTATGCATGGGGAGCTCACCTGGGAGACCTACGCACCCAAGGTCTTTGGACCCCACAGGAGCGTCGACATCACATCAATTTCCTAGAACTACGAGCCATGTTCTACGCTCTCAAGGCCTTCCAGCACCTTCTTTGTCCTCAGGTTCTGCTCCTGTGCACGGACAACCAAGTCGCCATGTACTACATAAACAAACAGGGCGGCACAGGATCTCGCCTCCTTTGTCAGGAGGCTCTTCGCATTTGGACCTGGGCCACGGCCCGCAGTCTCTTCCTCAAGGCGGTCTATATCCAGGGCGAACAGAACTCCCTGGCCGACAATCTCAGTCGCATCCTGCAACCTCACGAGTGGACTTTGGATCCTCCCACGCTCCTCTCCATTTTTGCTCGCTGGGGCACTCCGCAAGTGGACCTATTTGCAGCCCCTCACAACCATCAGCTGCCCCAGTTCTGCTCCAGACTCTTCTCTCCTCACCGTCTGGCCCCGGATGCATTCCTTCTCGATTGGACGGATCGGTTCCTCTATGCCTTTCCTCCTCTACCTCTGATGTTGCGGACTTTATCCAAACTCCGCAGGGACGGAGCCACCATGATCCTCATAGCTCCCCGGTGGCCTCGTCAACACTGGTTCTCCCTCCTGCTTCAGCTCAGCTCCAGGGAGCCCATTCCTCTACCTCTGTTTCCTACTCTACTTACACAGCAGCATCAGTCTCTACTACATCCCAATCTGTCTTCGCTCCACCTGACAGCTTGGTTTCTCTTGGGCTGACCTCTCCAGGAAATCTATCTCAGCCTGTCCGTCTCATTTTGGACGCCTCCAGGAAACCGGCCACCCTCCAATGTTACCATCAGAAGTGGACCAGGTTCTCCTCTTGGTGCCTCCGTCATCATCACAATCCCACCTCTTTAGCGGTGGAAACTGTTCTGGACTACTTGCTCTCCCTGTCCAACGCAGGCCTCAAGTCTACCTCAATCAGAGTCCATCTCAGCGCCATCACGGCATTTCATGAGCCTGTTCTAGGAAAACCCCTCACGGCTCACCCTCTGGTTTCCCGATTCATGAGGGGCCTCTTCAACATCAAACCACCTCTGAAGCCTCCCCCGGTCGTCTGGGACCTGAATGTGGTTTTGTCTGCCCTCATGAAACCTCCTTTTGAGCCACTTGCCACAACTTCGCTCAAATTTCTGACATGGAAGGTGCTTTTCCTCATTGCCATCACCTCTGCCAGGAGGGTTAGTGAGCTTCATGCACTGGTTGCCGATCCACCGTTCACTATTTTTCACCAAGACAAGGTGGTTCTGCGCACCCATCCAAAGTTCCTCCCCAAGGTGGTCTCAGCTTTTCACCTCAACCAGTCCATTGTGTTGCCTGTTTTCTTCCCGAAACCCCATTCACATCCCGGGGAACAGGCATTGCACAGTCTTGACTGCAAGCGTGCCCTGGCTTACTATCTTGATCGTACAAGGGCTCACCGCTTGTCCCCTCAGCTCTTCCTGACCTTCGACCCGAATCGTTTGGGTCGACCGGTCTCTAAACGAACGCTATCCAACTGGCTTGCAGCTTGCATCGCGTTCTGTTATGCTCGGGCCGGTCTGTCACTGGACGGTGCTGTCACGGCCCACAGGGTGAGAGCTATGGCCGCTTCTGTTGCTTTCCTCCGTTCCACACCCATTGAGGAAATCTGCAAGGCGGCCACCTGGTCCTCAGTTCACACATTCACTACTCACTACTGTCTGGATGCTTTCTCCAGACGGGATGGGCACTTCGGCCAATCTGTACTTCAGAATTTATTTTCCTAATGGCCAACCATCCCTCCTCCCTCTTTGTTAGCTTGGAGGTCACCCATGCGTAAAGAATATGCTGCCTGCTTGTCCTGGGATAAAGCACAGTTACTTACCGTAACAGGTGTTATCCAGGGACAGCAGGCAGATATTCTTACGTCCCACCCACCTCCCCGGGTTGGCTTCTTAGCTGGCTTATACTAACTGGGGACCACGCACTCCTCCGTCGGGCGGGAAGGCACTCGCGCACGCGCGGTGCGGCCAACTAGAACTTTCTAGTAAAAAGGTCCGTACCGAGGGCTCCGTCGGTGACGTCACCCATGCGTAAAGAATATCTGCCTGCTGTCCCTGGATAACACCTGTTACGGTAAGTAACTGTGCTTTATGTCCTAACAGCTCTTTCTTCAGGTACTTTCCCATAGCATTAAAGTCTGTACGTTTGAAATCTAGGACTTTAAGTAATGTGCGGCTGCTCTCCACTTTAGCCGTGTTATCAAACCAAACCGTTTGATGATCGCTACTTCCTAGGTGAGCACCCACTCAAACATTAGAGATACTCTTTCCATTTGTGAGGACCAGATCCAATATCGCTTTTTCCTTGTGGGTTCCGTCACCATTTGTCTGAGCAGAGCCTCTTGAAAGGCATCCACAATCTCCCTACTTTTTTCCAATTCCGCAGACGGAACATTCCAGTCCGCATCCGGCAGGTTGAAATCTCCCAACAGCAGAACCTCCTCTTTCCTTCCAAACTTTTGGATATCCACAATCAGATCCTTATCAATTTGCTGCGATTGAGTCGGAGGTCTGTAGATAGAAGTTCATCTTCTCTTTTCAGAGCGATCCATATCGCTTCTTCCTCTCCCCAGGTCCCTTGCATCTCGGTCGCTTGGATATTGATCTTTACATAGAGAACTATTCCTCTACCTTTTTGACCATCTCTGTCCTTCCTAAAAAGATTATATCCTGGTATGTTTGCATCCCATCCATGTGATTCAGTGAACCATGTCTCTTTGATAGCGACAATATCTAGATCTGCCTCTAACATCATGGCTTGCAGATCATGAACTTTGTTGCTTAGACTGCGAGCATTTGTGGTCATTGCTTTCCAGCTATTTTTCAGCGATAATCTCCTTTTTCGTATGGATTTTTGTTTCGTTTCACTTTCCGTTGCAATACTAAGAAATGAGTTGCTAATATTGCTTATGTTGCAGTCTTTACTACTATCACATCTTTTCTTTTGTTGGGGGTGGTCTCTATAATTGTCCTTCATACATACACCACCCCCACCTTCTAGTTTAAATGCCTAGAAACATATTGTCTAAATTTCTCTGCAAGGTTTCTTTTTCCTTCTATAGTAATATGTAGCCCCTCAGTGCAATATAGCTTCTTGTCTTTCCATGTATTTCCCCATCCTCCTATGTACCTGAAGCCTTCTTGATGACACCAGGCTTTGAGCCATCTATTAAAGTCCTCTGTGTTTTTCACTCTTTGCTCTCCCTTTCCATATGCAAGCAGTATTTCAGAAAAAGCTAAAGTCTTTACAAAAGGTTTCATGCTCTCACCAAGCTCCCGAAAAGCTTTCTGTGCTGCAAGTGTGGAGTTGTTGGCCAGGTCATTTGTTCCCAGATGGATAATAACATCAGTGTTAAAATCCTTAGTTTCTTCCTTAATTATAGTCAGTATTTGCCTGGAACTCCTGGTAGCTGAGGATCCTGGAAGACATTTCACTATTTTGGTCTCCTCGCCCTGTGTTCCAAGGTTAATGCCTCTGATGATGGAATCCCCCAACAGTAATAGTTTTCTGTTTTTGGCTTTTTTATTTGTGCTTAGGGTGCACTTGTTCTCTTGAGTTACCTTCATTGGTTCCAGTCCCACCTCCCTTCTGTTTTCTTGAGTATCGCAGTGCACTAGTGGAGCGAAGGAATTCTGTAGAGGTAATATTTGTGAAGGTGGATGTTTCTGTGTTACATGTCGCAGTCTTCCTGAGCCTACTGTGACCCATTTATTCCTGGGCTGTTTTATTCTTTGAGGTAGAGGTGGTAAGTTGGTATGATTTTGTGGAGTGATGAAAGCTGCTTTAATTGTATTCAATTCCTGTTTAAGTTTGCAGAGCTCCTCCTTAATACTAGCAAGTTGAAGACAGATGGGGCAAGCTTTAAGCCTCCAAATAGTATGTCTTGGAATTAAAGCACCACAGTGATTGCATAGAATAAAGGTCATCTTGATTGGTTGTGAAGTGACTTGATTTGAGTAGTGTTGATTATATGGGTCTCTATATATGAACAGTGGTCCCTAGGGTGGGTGGGACTATAAGTCTTACCCTTAGACCTATGAAGAGGAAATAAGATTTAACAGAGGAAAGAGAAGGGTTTATTTTTTTGTGTTTTTTTAAGTAAGAAACAGGGAGGAGGAGAAGAGAAATTAAGCAGATATAATGCTGAAAAACAGTGAAAAGAGCAGAATATGAAATGCTGAGTAGCTTAGCTTTTAGAAGTTCACAGGGCAGACTTGTTCACAGCACTGTCCCAAAGATAATGCAGTTAACCTTAGTAGTCAATCAGAGCCCCTCCTTCTCCACCTAATCAGCAGACACAATGGCTAAAAACTAGTAAGTCAGAAATACAGGCTCTATACCACCCTAAAACACAGGATTTTAAACAAAAATGCAGGCTCTATACCAAAATTTGTCTCTGTTTTCTTGGGCTCTTTCTCCATCCCTGTCCCATCCCTGCAAGCCTCAAACACTTTAATATCATAAGTGTTCAAGGTTTGTGCAGATGAGATCAGAATTTGTGGGGACAGGATGGGGATGGAGATAGATCCTGCGGGGACGGGAAATTTGTCTCCAAGTCCATGGGGCTATAACTGGGCAATGCCATGCCAGGCATTTGTAATATATCGCATGGAAAGTGAGAAAAAGTTCTCGATCAAATTCTAATAGAAAATGTTAGGACAAAGTATAGGTTGTGGTCTGCTAGGCCCCTACAAAGAAGTGGAAGTAGGAACCCAATCACCCAATTAATACTGGATATCTGGAACAACATGAGGGATACAATTACAATTCTGGGCTGATAGCCATTTGACATAATCCAGAATTTGTGCCTGGGATTATGTTTAGGGAGTTTCATGGGTGAGAAGTAAAGGGATCAAGTGACTACAGAACGGAGAACTCTGAAGGAATTTGGAACTTGAGGGAACATTATGGTCTGGAAGCAGCTGGTTTTATCCACTTTTACAAGTGAGTCATTATATAAGGAGGGATATGTGCAGGAAGCCATTAAATTTGAGGAAAACACCAGAGCATGTTGGAGAGTAGCATTAAAATACAAGGACAACATATCTGAAACCAAGAGAAACTATTACGACAACAAACTAGGAAGCAAAGCAACGGACAGCAAGAAATTGTTTCTCCTAGTACAACTAACATCGCCACCAAATCAAGATTTGGCAACCTGCACCAAGAAAATCTCAGCACAAGACCTAGCAGACTTCTTTCTCAACAAAGTCGAATTGGTCCCATCAGAAGTTGCAAAATCAATAATCCAAAACGCCCTCCCCCCCCACACACACACCTAGTGCCACTAAATGCTATGAACCCATAAAAGCTGACCAAATCTGGACCACCTTCACTAACACTAAAAACCTGATATCTAAACTATTCCCACGTAGCAGCCCCATAGACAAATGCCCAGCATATCTCCTAACTGCTGCTCCCCATCAAATCATCTCTTGGCTCACAAACCTCCTAAATAGCTCCCTGAGCCAGGGTCACCTACCCAAAGAAATGGGTAAAATAGCCTTAACCCCCATACCGAAAACAGCTCAAGCAGATCTCTCCATAGCGTCAAACTACAGACCAATTGCTGATATTCCTGTTCTCACCAAAATCCTTGAGACCCACATTAGTAAACAACTTACCTCATACATCGAGCAGTACTCCGGCCTTCATCCATCCCAATATGGATTTAGAAAACAGCACAGCTTTAACCACAAAAGTCAAGCAACTGCTGAGCACTGGTACCTAAATGAAGCACTACCCTAAATGAAGGTCAATTCCCACAAGATCTAGGCGAGATTATAATCACTCCTCTACTGAAAGATCAAAAATGCCCTATAGACAGTCCTACTAACTATAGACCAGCGGTCTCAAACACGCGGCCCACGGGCCGCATGTGGCTCTCAAGGTGTTATTTGCGGCCCACGGTCTGGACGCCATCAACAGCATTTATCTTCTCCTTTCCCTTCCTTTTGGAGCAGCAGCATGTCTGGCCGGTTCGTTTCGTTCAAAGCCACGGGTTGGCGGCTCCTCATACTATCCACTCCTGCATTGGAAGCCTCTCTCACGTCACAGCATCAGAGAGGCTTCAGACGCAGGCGCGGATCTCGCAAGGAGCCGCCACCCGCGGCTTTGAACGGAACGAGCCGGCCAGACACGCTGCTGCTCCACAAGGAAGAGAACGGAAGGGGAGGGGAAAGAGAAATGCTTCTGCTACATAGGAAAGGGGGATTCTAGGGAAATGCTGCTGCTGCTGTACAGCGAAAGGGAGAGGGAGGGAAAGGGGAAGATAAATGCCTCTACTGCACAGGAAAGGGGGAAGGGAAATGCTGCTTCTGTTGCTGCTGCACCCAATTGGGGAAAGAGAGGGAAGGAAGGAGAAGGGAGAGGAGAGGAACAAGAGAAGAAGCCAAGTTCATGGGAGGGAGAGAAGGAAAGGAGATATCAGACCATGGAGGGGGAGGGGGAGATGCCAGGGCATGGGGGAAGGGAAGGACAGATGCCAGACCAGAAGAAAGAAAGGAAGGAAGGAGGGAGGGAGAGAAAGGAAGGAAAGAGATGCCAGACCATGGAAATAGGACGGAAGAAGAGAGAGATAGGAAGGGAAGGTAAGAAATGGAAACGTAGATTTTGAAAAGAAAGCAGAAAAATTGAACATTAAGTTAATGCCAAAGATGGATGCAATATCAAATTGTACAACTGACCTGGATACTACAAAATTCCTGGAGAGTGATCAAAATAAAGTTTATAAAATTGCTCAGAGATATGGAACTCTATAAGGAAGGCTTTAAAACCTCCCTTGGGAAAAGAGTTCACCTTCCAGTCATTGTAGTTTTATAAAAACTTTGATCACTAACTCCACAGAATATTGCTTGAATCTGATTTAAAAAAACTCTTGCACATGAAAGTTCAATAAGTTTAGAAGTCACTGTAGATGATAGCATGTACAAAACATGTGGCACTTAGCTTAAGCAGGATTTAGGGGTCCCAACGTGGCCCCGTTTCGTTCCCTGCCTCAGGGGACCCGAATGGTAATATTCAAACTGGTTCCTGGTGAAATGCAGTTGATAATTGTACATTTGTGACTGAAGAATAGTTCTGATGAAAACCAAACAATAAAAATCAAAGTCAGGTGTGAGTAAAACAAACCTCTAATACCCACACCTAGAATAAAAGATAGTATTGATTTAACAGCAGCACAGGGGAAAATAGAAACGCCACAAATTGAGAGAAAATAAAAAACTCAATAGGGCTAAACATACCTTTGCTGGAAAAACGGTTGGTTAAATCTTCTTGGTTCAAAAACCGCCAGACAGGAAGCTAATTACTAGCTTGTTTAAATGCACAGACTTCGGAAAAAACGTCATGACGTCACGACGTCGATGTTCAGGAAATAAAAAACCTGACAAGGGGAAAACCTGGAGTGGAAACAAGGAGGTATAGCAAATCCTGGCATGATTAGAGGAATGCTAACCACTCGATTTCATTGTTTAGACCAGTGTTTTTCAACCTTTTTTGGGCAAAGGCACACTTGTTTCATGAAAAAAATCACGAGGCACACCACCATTAGAAAATGTTAAAAAATTAAACTCTGTGCCTATATTGACTATAAATAAAGTAATTCTCTTGAATAGGAATCAAATAAACACAAAGAAAGTATTTTATAATGCTGCCACCGCCACTGGGGAATAGGCTGCCACTGCCGCCATCGGGAACAGGCCGGCACCGAGTTCTCCCTGCTTCTCTTCCCCGCGGGGCCAACCAACTCTCACCATCCGTCGTCAATTCTAACGTCGGAGAGGACGTTCTAGGCCAGCCAGGCAGCGATTGGTTGGCCCAGAACGTCCTCTCCGACGTCAGAATTGACGCGAGTGGCGAGAGTTGGCCGGCCCCACAGGGAAAAGCAGGGAGAACTTGGCGCCGGCCTGTTCCCGATGACGGCGGTGGCACTCAAGTGGCTAAAGAGCCGCAGTTTGCCGGCCTAGGGACAACACTGGAGGGTGGCCAGCTGTGCACCCCCTTGGGACGTAAACCCGGGGTGGGGCAGACCGCCCCCCACCTGGTATGCCACTATCTGTACCTCACTCCCTCCCTATGAACAAAAATTCTCCTTTCTTCTATTCCCCGTGTACACAACCATCTCTTTCCCTCCCTTCCTCTCTCCAAAGTCCATGCCTTCTGTGTCCAAACACTCATTCCCTCCCCCACCTCAGCATCTCTTTCCCTCCCTTCCTCTCTCCCAAGTCCATTTCTTCTGTGTCCAAAAACGCATTCCCTCCCCCACCTCAGCATCTCTTTCCCTCCCTTCCTCTCTCCCAAGTCCATTTCTTCTGTGTCCAAAAACGCATTCCCTCCCCCACCTCAGCATCTCTTTCCCTCCCTTACTCTCTCCCAAGTCCATGCCTTCTGTGTCCAAAAACCCATTCCCTCCCCCACCTCAGCATCTCTTTCCCTCCCTTCCTCTCTCCCAAGTTCATGCCTTGTGTCCAAAACGCACTCCCTCCCCCCTTTTGTGTTCCGTGTTTGCCTCCCAGCCCATCTTTGCAACTTTCTCAGCAAAACGAAGTTCAAGCCGCGAGGCTTGTCTTCTGCTTCCTGCCTGCCCTGCCGCGCACAAATAGCCGAACGGAAGTATTCTCCGACGTCAGCGCTGACGTCGGAGGGCAGGCTTTGCTTAAGCCCTCCCTCCGACGTCAGCGCTGACATCGGGGAACGCTTGCGATCGGCTATATGTTAGCTGCAGGGCAGGCAGGAACAGAAGACGAGCCTCGCGGCTCGAGATGTATTGAACTCCGCGGGTCCCCCGTCCAGCTCTCTCCTGTCCACGTGGGGCGGACCGCCCCTCTCCCTAGACTGTGGCCTAGGACCCTGGGGGAGCCCGGGCCCCCTGTCAGCTCCGGGCCCCTGAATGCAGGACTGGTGGTACTGCCCTGATGGCGGCCCTGACCGTATGGCACACCAGGCAACATCTCGCGGCACACTAGTGTGCCGCGGAACAGCGGTTGAAAAACACTGGTTTAGACCTTGAGGATGCAAAGTGTTTAGAGTAAAAATCCATTGCTGCTCTTTTCTCCACAGGAGCTTAGCTATGTCCCCTCCTCTGGTAGATACAATAGTGTCCAGAATTGAAAACTTAAGATCTGATAATTCATGGTTGTGTGCAATCCAGTGAGCCACTAAGGGGGCTTCTTTCACTTTAGATCTGATCCTGCTGATGTGCTCACCTATTTGAACCCTGATGCTTCTGATGGTGCATCCCACGTAATGGAGATGGCAAGGGCACTGTATAATATATACAACCTGCTTTGTGCTGCAGGTGGTAGCCGGGCATCTCGATCTGATCTGTGTTTTAAATGTCATATTAGTTAGACATACACTGTGATTGCACATTCTGCATGTACCACATGGGCTATGTTGCCCCTCTAACTCTGTGTCTGTATTCCTCAAAAATTGGGAATGTACCAAAAACTGTTTAGAAAAAGCGAACCGTGGAAATTCCTGAAACTCCGGATGGTATCTCAAAATGTTCCAATGTTGTTTGATAATGCTTTTGATATGAAAGGCATGTATGGAGTATGGAAGAACACAGACCAGTGGAGGTGAATCTTGAGAGCGTGATGAGTTCAACAAAAGATCTCGATTGGCATACAGCGCACGTTTATAAGCTTTACGAATGGGTATCCCTTTTCTGCAAACCGGATTTTCATGTCTGTAGCTTGATGAATAAAATCTTGTGTAGTGGAGCATAACCTCCGCAGTCGTAGAAACTGCCCCGTTGGTATGTTATTTCTAAGATGTTGAGGATGAAAACTACTATATTGTAGGAGATTATTCCTGTCAGTGGGTTTTCTGTAAATCTGGAAACGGTTTATAGATGATGTGTATGGACTGGTTCTTTAGCTTAACTCAACGAGTTTTTTCACATGGCTCAATACATGTGACCCACATTTACAGTTTACTATGCATACGGACCAGACACAAGTTTCTTTTTTAGATATTTTGATTTGCCTGGACCAAGGGATTTTCAGCACCAGCATTTACAGAAAACCCACTGACAGGAATAATCACCATGCGTCTCATCCCTTCATAATTTCCTTTTCGGAAGTTTAGGGCCATGGCTGTCGTTTTTCGCCCCTATTTCCAGGTTGAAGCGGATCATATTGTGATCGCTGTTTCCCAACGTCCCTTCTAATTCTACATCCTGTGCTGGTCCTCGCAGCCCATTTAAGTCCAGAATTGTGTTTCCTCTCATGTTTTCCCTGACAAGTTGTTCCAGGAAGCAAACGCTTACAGTTTCCAGGAACTTGGTCTCTCTAGCACAGCTGGAGGTGCCTAGGTTCCATTCTATTTCGGGATAGTTGAAGTCGCCCATGATAACTGCGTTGCGTTTAATCTCATCCATCATTTCTCCATCAATTTCTTCGGACTGCCCTGGGGGTCGGTAGTAGATGCCGATCTTCATTTCCAGTCTATTTGTTCCTGGAATTTTGACCCATAGAGACTCTAACTTATCCATCCGTTGTGGCATGTTCTCTCCAGTAGATTCAATGCCTCCTCCTTTTTGAGCCACTCTGTATCTGCGGTATAGTTTGTATCCCGGTATCACAGTGTCCCAGACGTTTTCCTCAGTCCACCATGTTTCCGTGATGCTGATGATGTTGATGCCATCCTTTTGTGCCACAGCTTCTAATTCACCCATCTTATTTCTAAGGCTCCTTGCATTTGTGTACATACACTTGAGTTTGCAGCCTGTTCCCTTCTTGCGTGTCCTTCCCTCTTGTGTCCCTTTCGGTCTGTCCTGTCTGTGATCTGGTGAGTCTTCCCCTCCATCTTCCTGCACGGTATCCTTCGGGTATACCGGTTCCCGAATCATCGACTTTCTCGGTAGACTGTCGGCTTTCCCCTTCTTTCTAGTTTAAAAGCTTCTCAACTTCTCTCTTGATGTTGCTTGCAAGTAGCCTCGCTCTGCTGAGGTGGAGTTCTTGCTTCCTGAATAGCTTGCTCTTCCCCCAGTACGTCGTCCAGTTGCACATGAAGTGGAATCCTTCTTCCTCACACTAGCGCCGCATCCACGCATTGACTGCTTGCAGCTCCATCTGTCTCTTCTCATCTGCCCTGGGTACTGGCAGGATCTCTGAGAATGCTATTCTCTGTGTTCTGGTCTTCAGTTTCCTTCCTAGCATCCGGAACTGGTCCTTCAGTACTTCTCTGTTGTAGTTCCTGTTGCTCATATTGTTCGTCCCCAAATGGATCGCCACTGCCTTGTCTTCTTCTTCCACACTATCAACGATCCTATCGATGCGGCTCACTATGTCTTCTACCTTGGCTCCCGGTAGGCAGGTCATCAGTCGATCCATTCTTCCTCCCACTATGTGGCTGTCAACTTGTCTGATGATAGAGTTCCCCACAACGATTGCTGTCCTCTCTATTAGAGAATGACACGGGGAGCGATCCCCGCAGGGAGCCGCGGCGTGGCTGTGGTTTGGCTGCGGGCTTTGGAGACTCCATAGCCAAATCGCCGCAGACACGGGGACAAAAGTTTTCACCGCCCGCAAAAACGGTGAAAAGATTTGTCCCCGCAGGCAAATGTACCCCCTTCTATGTACCGCTATTTACCTTGTCTTCACCGTGAGTCTTTAGTTCGGGACCGGGTGTCAGATTTTTTCCGGTGGCCATGTTTGTCTCCGCGTGGTCTGTCTCCTCAACTCTCTAGTCTCTACCCGACTTGCACGTTGCCGCATTGACTCCGCCCCCTAATATATAGGCTCTTCATTGGTCAGTTCTTTTTGCTCAAAGAAGGGGACCAATCGCTACTGCCACACCTGATATTTAATGGGTTGTAGTGCAGCAGTAGCGATTGGATTTCGGAGCCGAGCCCAGGATTTGAATTTTGTTTGCAGTCGCTGCCTCGCTTGGATTCACTCGTTTCACTTCGTCAGGTACAAGTAAGTGTTCTCCCCGGCTGATTTAGATGACCACCCAGCTAATCCTGCTGCTGCCGCCAATGCTTCTTCCCGGGCTAACTTGCCGCCGAAAATTTTGTTTGACGCCTGCCTTTTTTTGCCAGCATGCTTTTACTTGCTTTGGGCCTTCCTCGTTGCCGGATCCTGCCTACTTTCTGTTTCCGCGAAGGCAGGACCCGGCAGCGAGGAAGGCCCGAAGCAAGTAAAAGCAGCAAGTTGTAAGCTTCCCTCCGGGCTGGGGCTCTATCGTGTGCGTGCCGGCTTCCCTTCTCTTCCCCCCCCCCCGGGACGCTACTTCTGGTTTCGGAGGGAAGAGAAGGGAAGCCAGCACGCACACAATAGAGCCCCGGAGGGAAGCTTACAACTTGCTGCTTTTACTTGCTTCGGGCCTTCCTCGCTGCCGGGTCCTGCCTTCGCGGAAACAGAAAGTAGGCAGGTCCCAGCAACGAGGAAGGCCCGAAGCAAGTAAAAGCAGCAAGTGTAGTGGTATACAATTTGAGAAAAAATAAAACGCACGGACATTGGACCTGATTCTGCTTGCTCTCGCCACGGACACGGACCGACACGGACCTCAGATTTTTAAGGCGGTACGGGTTTAGATCCGCCAGGTCCGTGAGGTCCGCGTTTTACCCCTTCCCCAACCTTGGTGCTTATTGTGGCCAGCCAGGAAGAATGAAATCAAAAAAGTTCGAGTTTAGTCAAGCTGTGATTTGAACTTTATAGGCTTTTTTTTTTTTTTTTCATCCTTTAACTGGCAGGCAGAAGAATGCTCCATTTATTAATCTTGCAAAGTCTGATACAGGAAAAGCTAGAAGTGCATCAAGATTTAAGGAGCTTGGGGTGTGCAAATCTACTTAATGCAGAGATTACAGTAAAACAAAATCACTTTTCTATTTCACTGCAGCTCTATGAGGTTCTTTTGCCCTTAGCTATAGTCAAATGATGGATAGGAATATATTTATTTCATTTTTTCTGAGTATCCTTTAAATAATGGTTCACAAATTAATTCAGCCTGTTTTAAGGCTGGGTTTTGTTTTTCATATTATTGCTTCTGTTTTTATAATCCTTAAAAAATAAGGGGCAATTTTCCAAGTGGGTTCTTCCTCGTAGGCACCCTGAGACTGTACAGGGAACGCCTATTCTATAGTAGTGAATGGGCTCCCAGGTTCCATTACAGAATGGTAGCATATAGCCTTAGATTCAGGCGCCTTACAGTTAAAGCAGCCATAGAGCATGTCCACTTGTGGGAGAAATTATTTTATTTTCAGTTTAGTGATCAAAATGTGTCTGTTTTGAGAATTTATATCTGCTGTCTATATTTTGCACTATGGCCCCCTTTTACTAAAGCGGTTTTTAGCACAGGGAGCCTATGAGCATTGAAAGCAGTGCAGGGCATTCAGCGCATCTCCCTGCGCTAAAAACCGCTATTGCGATTTAGTAAAAGGGGAGGGGGGTATATTTGTCTATTTTTGTATAGTTGTTCCTGATGTGACATTACATAAAATCATCTGCCTTGATCTCTTTGAAAACCTGCGGAATATATATAGGGTGGGGGAAGATTAGTGATAGAAAAATTGTATGAAAAATGACTATTTTCAATTTAGTGATCAAAATGTGTCAGTTTTGAGAATTTATATCAGTTATCTATATTTTGCATTATATTTGTCTATTTTTCTATAGTTGTTTCTGAAGTGACATTGCATATTTTAGTCATCTGTCTTGACCTCTTTGAAAAATGAAACAAATATTAATTAATATTTTCTCTGCATACAGTGTGCTTTGTGTTTCTTTTAATTTTGTGGTTACCATAATGAATTAATATTATACAGTAGTGTACATGAAAAATGAATGGAAGAAATTGCATTACAATTAGTACTATTTACTATTATGATGGGGATGGGGGTCAGGGGTGGAGATTGGCCTGGGAAACTTGGTTGAGAGAAACACAGTAGCGATTCTCCCTTGGCAAATGCACCAAAGTCCATTTGCTGTGGCACAATTGCACGAATGTATGCCCTTAAAAATCAGATTTCATGGTAGCAGGTTTGCATTTTAACCCACTTGTGCAGATGATTTGTTGTTCATCCACGGGTTAAAAAATAAGGACAATTAAAAGTACAGGTTGTGTTTTGTTTTTGTATAGTTAACTAAGTTGTAAAGTTGTAAAGAATGTTTCCTTTATACATTAATAAAGATAAGTATATAAAATCATACCTGTTTGAGGCTTTTATGCATGCTGCGGTGACGGTGACGGGGCGGTAAATGGGATGGCAGTGGTGGTGACGGGGCGGTGAAGGGAATGGCGGTGACGGGGCGGTGCAGAGGATAGTCGGCCGGGGACGGGGCGGTGACGGGGACAAATTTTTTCCCCGTGTCATTCTTTACTCTCTATCTTCTCTTGATTCTCCAGCCGCAGGTCCGTGTCCCTGGTGTATGTTTCTTCTATCCAGCCATAGGTCTGTGTCCTTTGTTCCTATCCATTTCCTCTTACCCTGGCGTTTGTCTTCTTGTGGGTTCTCTCCACTGTTTCCGGATCTTGCTGTTGTGTCCCCCATTTCCTCTTGGTGGCTGTCCGTCTGATGGTCCACACTCTCCGTAGGCGTATCCTGGCAGTTCCACTATAGCTGGTGTTTTTCCACGGCCTCCCTGTATGCCTCTTCTATGAAGTTGTCCAGCTCCCGGACTTCTTTCTCGATGGTGTCCGCTGTCTTGATGATCTCTGCATCACTGTCTTCTTCCTCTACTGCTTGAAGCGCCTCCAATTCCAGTATTCTGCCCTCCAAGAGTCTGACTTGCTTTTTCAGGCATTCAAGTTCTCCGCATCGAGCGCATACGTAAGACCATCTCCCAGAAGGCAAACGGTGCAGAAAACTGGGTAGCTCAGCATCATGCTTCTGTCTGCTACTTCCATTACTGCCCACTTGCTGGTCTCCTATGGATGTCTTCTGTGTCTGCTGTGCCTGCTGTGTCTTCTGTGTTCGCCTAGTTATGTCCTCAGTGTGTGCCTGCTTTGTCCTCTGTGTCTGCCTGGCTGTGTGGCCTCTGTACCTGCTGAGTCCGCCTGGTTGAATGTCCTCTGCATCTGCTGTGGTCTCCGTCTCCTCTTCTTTAGTGGTGGCTCGCCCCTTCTCAAGGCCCTTCGCAATGTCACTCTCGCTAACGCCTTCGACACGTGCCAAACGGCTGAGCGCCCTTGGCCTCTCCCTTTTTAAGGGGTGCTTCAGGTCCGCTGCAGGTGACATCAGGGGGTGGCCGGAGCTACCTCTCGCCGCAGCCCCTCACCCTCTGCCTCCTCTCCTGTTCCTTCCCTTCTGTCTCCCCCTCCTCAGCGCATCTCTCCTCTTGTGTCCCTTCTGCCTCTCTCCTCAGCCCGACTTCTGCCTGCCTGCCCCGAACTTGAGACAAGCAGAATCAGCTGGAACTGCGCGCCATTGACCCCTCCCCTTTTAAGGGGGAGCTTCAGGACCACTGCGGGTGACATCAGTGGGTGGACGGAGCTACCTCTCGCCGCAGCCCCTCACCCTCTGCCTCCTCTCCTGTTCCTTCCTTTCTACCTCCGCCTCCTCAGCGCGTCTCTCCTCTTCTCTCCCTTCCACCTCTCTCCTCAGCCCGACTTCTCCTGCCTGCCACGATCTCAAGACAAGCTGAATCAGCAGGAACTGCGCCCCGTTGCCCCCTCCCCTTTTAAGGGGGAGCTTCGGGTCCGCTGCTGGTGATATCAGGGGGTGGGCGGAGCTACCTCTCGCCACAGCCCCTCACCCTCTGCCTCCTCTCCTGTTCCTTCCCTTCTGCTTCCGCCTCCTCAGCGCGTCTCTCCCTTCCGCCTCTCTCCTCAGCCCGACTTCTCCTGCCTGCCCTGATCTTGAGACAAGCTGAATCATCTGGAAGTGTGCGCCGTTGGCCCCTCCCCTTTTAAGGGGGAGCTTCAGATCCACTGCGAGTGATGTCAGGGAGTGGGCGGAGCCAGCTCTCACCGCAGCCCTTCATCCTCTGTCTCCTCTCCTGTTCCTTCCCTTCTGCCTCCGCCTCCTCAGCACGTCTTTCCTCTTCTCTCCCTTTCGCCTCTCTCCTCAGCCTGACTTCTCCTGCCTGCCCCGATCTCGAGACAAGCTGTATCAGCTGGAACTACAACTCACTAGGCCATACTTTCATCCACATGAGTTTTGCACTGATCGTCCAGATGATGGTCCTTCCTCAACTGGACTATTGCAATTCTGTCTACTCGGGTATCAACACCACACTAATAAATAAACTTCAACTCATCCAGAACACATCAGTAATACTGATTTTCTTAATTTTTTTTTTTTCCACGAAAGGAAGAGTTTTATTAGCATTAGAATTAGTTTATGATTTTGGTCTCTCTTTCTTGCCTTTGTATAAGGCTAACAGGGAAACATTAGCCACTTTCACAACTTTGAACTGGACACCAGGAATGTCACCAACTGCATGACCGGCACAGCCAAAACCAGCAACCAGAACTTCATCATTTTCCTCAATGAAGTTCAAACACCCATCATTGGGAACAAAAGCTGTAATTTTCTTGCCGTTCTTGATCAGCTGCACTTTGACTCTGATAGCAGAGTTGGGCTGTTTAGCCTCTACAGCAGGGGTACCCACACTTTTTTGGCTTGTGAGCTACTTTTAAAATGACCAAGTCAAAATGATATACCAACAATAAAATTAAAAAAAAACACAAAGCACACTGTACCCAGAGAAAATGTTAATTATCATTTGTATTCGGGGTTTTTATCAGAGGTCAAGGCAGATGACTTTATGCAATGTCACCTCAGTAACAACTATACATAAATAGACAAATATACCCCCTCCCCTTTTACTAAACCGCGATAACGGTTTTTAGCGCAGGAAGCTGCGTTGAATGCCCTGCGTTGCTCTCGATGCTCATAGGCTCCCTGCGCTAAAAAACGCTATTGCGGTTTAGTAAAAGGGGGCCATAGTGCAAAATATAGACAGCAGATATAAATTCTCAAAACGTACACATATTGATCACTAAATTGAAAATAAAATCATTTTTCTTACTTTTGTTGTCTGGTGATTTCACGAGTCGCTGGTTGCACTTCCTTCTTCTGTAAAACCAATATTTCTTTCTGCCTTTCTTTCTCTCTCCCCTTGCCCCCCTCTTTATTTCTGCCTTTCTTTCTCTCTCCCCCTGCCCCCCAAGCCATTGTGCCGATTTTTCCACTTCCCCGATTCTTTCCCTACCCCCACCCCAAGCCACCAACGCGATTTCTCCCTGCTGCTTCCCCGAGCCAGCCAACAAGACTTCACCTCCGACATCAATTCTAACGTCGGGGAGCAAGTTCCGGGCCAGCCAGGCAGCAATTAGCTGGCCCAGAACTTCCTCTCTGACATCAGAATTGATGTCGGAAACTCGGCTGCTCCCTTTATACAGATATTCTCAGCGACCTGGTCCACATCCAGAAGAATCTGTAACAGAATTCAACTGACCCATAAGGAACCTTCAATACAAGCAAATTTTCAACTCCATGCTAACCTATCTGGGAGTAAAAACCCAGAAACTATCAGAAAGGAGGCCAACTACTCCTTCTTCAGAAAAAAAACTGAAAACTTACCTCTTTGACAGTTAATTAATATCTGCCTTTTCCTTTCTTCCTATATGTCCCCTTCCTCTCCCTGTTTTACTCTTCAGTCACCTAGAGCTTGTATAGGTTTGTGCGACTCACAAATAGAAGATTAGATTAGAATTAATGGGAAAGGGAAGACGGGACAAAGGGGTCAAGAAACGGACTATATGTTACTCTGTAATGCGCTGTATCCAGGGCAGGATTAATTCTTCAGTGGGCCCTAGGCACCCAAGTACACTGGGCTTCCTGGACCAGCCCCTCCATGGCTCTGCCCTCATACGTCTCCCTCCTTCGAGAGTGTACACTCTTGACCTGGGTCCAGAAGATCAAGTAGCACCTTCATTATTCAGTGCAGCTGAATTTGCAGTCTTCAAAAGGCCATGGACAGTGGTTCCTACACGCTGCCCACAGCTGACCCAGAAGCCTTCCTTCTAACGCAAAATTTCAGCATCAGAAGAATGGCTTCCAGTCAGCCGCGGGCAGCATGTAGCCCACGGCCTTTTGAAGACTGCAAGTTTGGCTGCACTGAATAATGAAGAAGGCAGGAGGAAGTAAAACTTGGACACCTGGAGCTGGACACAGAAGCAGATAGACTGACGTCACCAGAGCAGGCAGCATTTTGGGGGTCACCTGAAATCTTCGGGCCCGAGGCACGTGCCTACTTGGCCTTTCCTTTAATTCTGCTCTGGCTGTATCTAGGAATGGTGAAAACAAACCATTATCTTTTCCTCTCTCTAAGATAATACATTATGTTAGTCATGTAATATAATCTATGTTATGTGGGACAGACTTCTCAGAAGTTAAGTATTAGAATAATTGAACATCGGAGTTGCTTGAAGACCAAGAAAATGTTTACCTCATCAGTTTAAGTATTCCAAGGGATCTCAGAATGGTTTTCATGAATTTCTTAAGGTACTCAAGCACTTTTCCCTGTCTGTCCTGGTGGGCTTACAATCTATCTAATGTACCTGGTGCAATGGGGGGATTAAGTGACTTGCCCAGGGTCACAAGGAGTGGCCTGGGCTTGAACCCACAACCCCAGGGTGCTGAGGCTGTAGCTTTAACCACTGCACCACACACTCTTTGTGCATCCTCACCACATATGAGGGGTTGAGTTCGATTTCTAGGTGGTGCGTCCTTTTTATTCTGTATCTTGATTTAGATTTAAGGTGTGCTTTTCCTGAACCATATAGAATTGTCATATGTGTTCATACTCCATCCACAGGCTGTTCTCCCATCTGTAAGTCAGAGTAGAGACAAAAATGACCCAACAGTGACCATGTTTCAATAGGACTCTGGATCAGGGGCCATTAGTTCATGATTGTAGAAGAAATTCCTCAGTAGGCACAGATTTTAATATATTCTCATTCTTAAGAGCTCTTCCCTCTAATTTTATACGGTGTGGCTAAGGTGATCATTTATTTTTTCATCAAAAGGGGACATCTATTAATTGTCAGTCCCGCCTCTAATCCCGCCATAGCCCCGCCTCCAATTTCTTCCATTCATTTTTCATGCACACATAATATCTTATTAATTCATAATGGTAACCATAAAATGTTTTAAAAACTACAAAGCACACTATACGCATAGAAAAATGTTAATTATCATTTATATATGGGGGGGGGGTTCAAAGATGTCAAGGCAGATGACTTTAAAATATGCAATGTCCCTTCAGTAACTATAAAAAAAAATAGACAAATATAGTAGAAAATATAGACAACAGATATAAATTCTCAAAACTGACAGATTTTGATCACTAAATTGAAAATAAAATCATTTTTCCTATCTTTGCTGTCTGGTGATTTCATGAGTCTCTGGTTGCGTTTCCTTCTGACTGGGCATCCTTTCTTTCATTTCTTTCTGCAATCAGGCCTAAGGTCTGATTGGCCAATCAGGCCTTAGATTAAGTGGGGATGGGCGGACCCGCTATGCCTAAGGCCTGATTGGTCCACGCTTCTAGAGCCATCCTTGCGGGCTTCGGTGGGATGGCTCTAGAAGGGGCGGGCCGGGAAGGGGCGGGCCCGCTTCATTTCGACGAGGCGTGCCTTCCGGCTCAAGACGTGCAAGACCCTTCTAAGAACAGGTTTGGTGGAGTGGAGGTTTGGGGGGGTTAGCGCCGGGGGGGTGCGTCTTCGGGCAGGAGGGATTGGGCACCCTCCTGCCAGCTATCGATATTGTCGGGGGGGGATCGGTAATGTCGGGGGGGGGGCGGTCGGTAGTGTCGGGGGGGGCGGTCGGTAGTGTCGGGGGGGAGGTGCGTCTTCGGGCAGAGGGTTTGGGCACCCTCCTGGTCAGGGGGCCATGGCCCGCTATACTTATAGCGGCAGAGAGATCCCTTGCCGCGATAAGTATAGCGGCCGCGTCTACTTACAATGTAGGCCAGCATTTTGCTGGCCTACATTTTAAGCTTCTCCTCTACTAGGGAGACGCGTAGGGCTGCCTAGGTTCAGCCTAAGGCCCGCCTAAGGCCCTTAGACGAGCTTAGGCATCTTGCGGGTCTCCCTAGGCTCCCGGAGGTGCCTTCAGGCTTGCCTGGGAAGCATTTTTTTAAAAAAAACGTGCATCCCGATTGGCTGATTAGACAGCTGTAGGACGCCTAAAATCGGGATGCACTTTAGAGAATCAGGGCCTAAATATATAAAATATTTGTTGCGGTATTTAAATTATAGAAAAAATGGACTAATGAAAGCGAGCCAGCATGGCTTCTGCAAGGGAAGATCTTGCCAAATGAACTTACTGCACTTTGAAGGGATAAACAGCCAGATGGACAAAGGGGAACCCATAGACATCATTTATCTCGACTTCCAAAAAGCCTTTGACAAGGTACCCCGTGAGCGGCTACTTAGGAAGCTGTGGAACCACGGGGTGAAAGGGGATGTACACAGATGGATTAAACACTGGTTGGCAGGCAGGAAGCAAAGAATTGGAGTGAAGGGCCACTACTCAGACTGGAGGAGGGTCACGAGCGGTGTTCCACAGGGGTCGGTCTCGGACCGCTGCTGTTCAATTTATAAATGACCTAGAAACAGGGACGAAGTGTGAAGTTATAAAATTTGCAGATGATACTAAACTCTGTAGCAGGGTTAGAACTGCGGAGGAATGTGAAGACCTACAAAGGGACCTAAACAAACTGGAGAAGTGGGCAACAAAATGGCAAATGAACTTCAATATAGAGAAATGCAAGGTGCCAGTGATCCTGGCTGCGTTTCCCGCTGTGCCTGGAGGCAGGAAAAGAGGAGTGGTGATGATGCTTCCTGTGTGGGTTTCTCCTGCTATACTGCCTATTGTATATTAAACTGTACAGTGCTGCATATGCCTTTCAGCGCTATAGAAATAATAAATAGTAGCAGAGTCCCTCATGCTGGCTGTGAGCAGTGGAAACGCACTCTCTGCCTAGGTATCTGAAGTGCTGAGGAGTTTCAGACCCCCACCTTTGGGGAAATGTGGTCTGACATGCCGCATCACTGATGACATCAGTGAAGAATTCCCCGGAACTGCCCCTGTTGCCGGGGAGGAAGGAAAAGCTTGTGCTGCAATTGGTTGCCAGCGGTTTCCATCATGGCTGGTTGCTGAGACAGGGAGGAGGGACATTTCTGGGATTGCTTACCCAGTGCCCTGCACAGAAAGGCAGACTCCTCCTGCTGCAAAGGTTCTTTCCAACATGAGGGGGGGGGGAGTGGGAGAGGTCTGCACTGCAGACTCTGCAGGACCCCAGAGTTTCTTTTTCAGAATGGGAGGAGGGAGGGAGATTATCAGAAGTTTCCCAGGACAGGCAGATAAGGCACTTACCTTGATGGCTGATGCAGGGAGTCAGGGCAGAGCAAGGGCATCCTGAAGGCTCCTTACCCCTGCTAATTTTACATATCCCATTGCTGCCTTATGATCAGGCTGTGCAGGCTGATTCTTAGGTTTCACCCCTTTCCATGGAGTTTCTCAGCGCCCTCTTCTCAACTGGAGTGCTCATGAACACAGGTGGGCACAGTTCCAGGAGGGCTGGCTTACGTGCGTGCGCATACAAGCAGGCACAAGGTAAATCCTCAACTGGAGTGCTCATGAGAACAGGTGGGCACAGTTCCAGGAGGGCTGGCTTATGTTCGTGCGGATACAAGCAGGCACATGGTAAGCGTTCCGATGAGGATGGCTGCTGGAGGAAGATTCTCGGGCCTCACTTCTTTTCAAGAAGTCTCTTAGTGCCCTCTTCCTTAGATTGCGTGCCTGTGATAGATAGGCGAGCACAGTGCAAGCAACACTGTTCCTCGTGCACTGGACCCAAGCAGCATATGCACAGATCGTGAGGATCCAGTGTACTCATCCTTTTCCTGCATCCCAGACATTTCTCTGATGTTTCTGGCATCTTCAGGATGGTAAGAAGAAAAAGTCTTGATTGTAGAAAAAATAGTGATGGAGAGCTGTGGAAAAATCCAACTGATGGGAACGGGCGGAAACTAAAGACTGAGGAGTAGGGGGAAGCAGGGGAAAATGGGTAGGGCTCGGGCATGCCCAGTGGGGCCCGGGCACTGCACGTGCTCAGAGAAAAAAAAAAAAAAATCTCTCTGAGCTATTGGAGAGCTTATCCGCAAATTGGGAGCTGTTGGGACAACACCCATATGTGGCTGACTCATCCTGCTTGTCCTAGGAGAATTTCAGTTACAAAATGGGGGGATTAGTACTAGAGGAAAGTAACCTTGAAAAAGACTTGGGTGTGCTGGTGGATACAACAATGAAGTCAACGGCACAATGCTCAGCAGCCTTAAAGAAAGCAAACAAAATGTTGGGTATTATTAAGAAGGGTATTACAACCAGAACGAAGGAAGTCATCATGCCACTGTATCGTGTGATGGTGCGCTCGCATCTGGAGTACTGTGTCCAATATTGGTCACCGTACCTTAAGAAGGACATGGCCATACTTGAGAGGGTTCAGAGAAGAGCGACAAGAATGATGTATGGAAAACCTTTCATACGCAGACAGGTTAGAAAGGCTGGGGCTCTTCTCCCTGGAGAAGTGGAGTCTCAAAGGAGACATGATAGAGACTTACAAGATCATGAAGGGCATAGAGAAGGTGGAGAGGGCCAGATTCTTCAGCCTATTGGGATCCACAAGAACAAGGGGGCACTCAGAGAAATTGAAAGGGGACAGGTTTAGAACCAATGCTAGGAAATTCTTTTTCACTCAGAGGGTGGTGGGCACCTGGAATGCACTTCCGGAGGTTGTGATAGGGGTTTCAAAGAAGGATTGGATAAATTCCTTAAGGATACGGGGATTGAGGGATACAGATAGAGGTAGAGGTAGAGATAGGATTATGAAAGGGTATAGATAGAAGGATAAAGGGGATTGAAGGGTTTTAGACAAAGGATCAACTTACAGGTCATGGACCCAATGGGCCGCCGTGGGAGCGGACTGCTGGGCACGATGAACCTCTGGTCTGACTCAGCGGAGGCAACTTCTTATGTTCTTATAAGTGTTCTTTTTCCTTCTCTCTTTGTCCAAGTTGCCCACCTGTAGCCTTATGGCTTAATTAATACCAAATGGCTCTTAGACTGGTAGTGGTAAGGAAGATAGAGGGTTTCACATTCCTGAGCAAGACATATCATAAGAATTATCATATAGGTGTATGTATGTGTATGTGTATGTTAGATTTTGGACAATCCAGAAGCAACATATGGAGTTTGACCTACCTGACCTTGAAGTCTGTGAGGCCTTTTTAGATGCGAAGGGGGGCTTCTTGGGCTCAGTATAGGAGAGCATTAGTGATTCTCATTAAGGGGGGGGGGCTTTTGGGCTATTTTGTGTTTGTTTTACCGAGACATAGTTAGACACAGGCAAAAGCCCAGACTGTCGGTTCTTCGTTAGTCAGAGGGCTACATTGATTCATTCTAAGACATAAGACAAATACTGGTTAAGAGATATATTCCTTCCTTAAGGGTTGTATTGCGTTGGTAAATTTCAACCTAAGTTTTATTAAAATGTATACATTGTAATCTTCTTTTATGTAAATTACTGTAAAGATATATAGCTGTTATATCTTAAACAACTTTTCTTTCAGCCTGTTATCTATAAAAGCGAAGAAGGTCTTTGTTAAGTGAAAGCCACTCCCCTACCATGTATGAAATGCCTTAAATCATATGAAGGGAAGGACAAATGATGTATATAAGTGACAGTATTGCTATGGCAAATAGCAATTCCTCCCTTCAGCAAGATGCCATTACTCTGCTGTGAAGAGATGAATTTCCATTGTACAAATCATAATTGTTTATGAGCCTTGTAAGATTATTCTGTTATGAAATAACTTTGAATAAATTTAAATGTTTAATTGGCTATCATGTGTTTGTGAACTTACTAAAAAACAATGGGGGCATGTTTAGGCAGCAACATAGTAGGCAAAAGCACAGTGCCTGACAGTATGACGCAGGACCTACTCTTACTGGAGCATTGGTCAAAGACTTGGCAACTAAGTTTCAATGCCAAAAATGTAAGGTCATGCACCTCGGCAGCAGATATCCATGCAGAACTTACACCCTAAATGGCGAGACCTTAGCTAGGACTGCAGCAGAACGAGACTTAGGAGTGATCATTAGTGAAGACATGAAGACTGCCAATCAAGTGGAGAAAGCTTCTTCCAAGGCTAGACAAATTATGGGTTGTATCTGTAGAAGTTTCGTCAGCCGGAAGCCCGAAGTCATAATGCTGTTGTACAGATCCATGGTGAGACCTCATCTGGAATATTGTGTATAATTCTGGAGGCCACATTACCAAAAAGATGTGCTGAAAGCTGAATCGGTTCAGCGAATGGCCACCAGGATGGTCTCAGGACTCAAGGATCTCCCGTATGAGGAACGGCTGGGTAAGTTGCAGCTATACTAAGTCGAGGAGCGCAGAGAGAGGGGAGACATGATAGAGACGTTCAAATATGTTACGGGCTGCATCGAGGTGGAAGAAGATATCTTTTTTCTTAAAGGACCAACGACATCGAGGGCATCCGTTGAAAATCAGGGGTGGGAAACTTCATGGCGACACCAGGAAGTATTTCTTCACCGAAAGGGTGGTTGATCATTGGAATGATCTTCCACTGCAGGTAATCAAAGCCAGCAGCGTGCCTGATTTTAAGAAAAAATGGGATAGGCATGTGGGATCTCTTCATGGAGGAAGTTAGGGGGTGGGTCATTAGAGTGGGCAGACTAGATGAGCCGTGGCCCTTATCTGCTGTCATTTTCTATGTTTCTATGATAGTAAAGTATATCCTATTTACCACACAGTGTAGAAACCATGTACATGTACTGAGTGTAATAAAAGCTTCACTCAACTTGGGTTACTTTTCAACCTGTAACTGAGATCTTACAATTATGTTATAAATTGAGGAAATGCAAGTGTATCTTGGATCCTATTCTCTCATACAGTGGTACCTCGGAATCCCCAAGCGCCTAAGGCCCCTCCCGCCATAGGAGGGACCTTAGGCACTTGGGCCAATCAGGTCCTAGGATCCTATGGGTTGGGCAGTGGAGGGGCGAGCCCGCCTCATTTGGACGGAGGCGGGCCTGCTGGCCGGACAGTGCGAGGAGCTGTCTGGCCAATTGGAAGGTAAGCTCAAGGGGGGGTTCCGGGGTTGGGGGTTTCATTGAGCAGGGTTCGGCAGGAGGGTTGGGTATCCTCCTGCTGATGATCTTAGGAGGGCCTTCGGGGGGGGGGGGTTGGGCAGGAGAGATTGGCCACCCTCCTGCCAGTGAACTTAGGGCTGTCAGGGTGGTTCCGTCAGGGGGGGTTGGGCCCCCTCCTGACAGCGATCTTCAGGGGGGCCCAGGAACGGATTAATGCCGTTTCTGTTGTTTTCAATGGGGAAAAGTGTCTTGGAACTCAAACGTTTTGGAATCCAAACTGGGTTTTGGAACAGATTAAGTTCAGATTCCAAGGTACCACTGTATTTATATGAGAGAATTCCTTCCCAAGCCATTGCGTGGCTAACTGAATTTATAAATTCTGCCATAGATGTTGGGGGTTTTCTACTGATATGGGCCATATAGTTCTTACTATAAGCTATAAAACCTATAAAAAGCTGACCTAGATCCAACTATCTTGTTAAATTATTGGCCAGTTACAAATATACTGCTGTTAACTAAAATGATGGAATCTATAGAAACTACTGCAGTTTTCTAACTCATGAGAAATACCTTCTGTTTCTCTCCAGCAGATCATCAGATCCACCACGAATGGAAGAGAGAAAAGAATCAAGGAGAAGATCCGGTAGATATGGAACAAATCCAAATACAGTCAGAAAATGTCAGTGAGAATAATTCCCAGGGAACTGAGAAGATTAACACAAAGAATTATAAGCAGGAATCAAAGAACCAGAGAAACTCTACAGAAGTCTCAAGGGATGGAGACAGGAAGTGTGAGAGAAATGACAGGGATCTGAGTTACATCCCTGAGGACCAGAGACACCTAGCAGAGGGACCCTTCCAAATTAAAAACAGTGATAAAATTACTTCTAAATTCCACCATGGTAAGAGGAAAGGAAAACCCCACAAAAAAGAACTTCAACTGCACAAAAGGGATCAAAGAAATGTGAAACCATCTACCTCTACTGAGTGTAATAAAAACTTCACTCTACTTTCAAATCTAAAAAGACACCAAGTGATCCACACAGGACACAAACCATATACATGTACTGAATGTGATAAAAGCTTCTTTCGACTTTCAGAACTAAAAACTCATGAGAGGATCCACAGAGGGCACAAACCATATACATGTACTGAGTGTAATAAAAGCTTCACTTGTCTTTCACATCTAAAACGCCACCAAATGATTCACATAGGGTACAAACCATATACATGTACTGAGTGTGATAAAAGCTTCTTTCGACTTTCAGTTCTAAAAACTCATGAGATGATCCACACAGAGCACAAACCATATACCTGTACGGAGTGTAATAAAAGCTTCACTCAGCTTTCACATCTAAAACGCCACCAAATGATTCACATAGGGTACAAACCATTTACATGTACTGAGTGTGATAAAAGCTTCTTTCGACTTTCAGATCTAAAAATTCATGAGATGATCCACACAGAGTACAAACCATATACCTGTACGGAGTGTAATAAAAACTTCACTTGTCTTTCACATCTAAAACGCCACCAAATAATTCACATAGGGTACAAACCATTTACATGTACTGAGTGTGATAAAAGCTTCTTTCGACTTTCAGATCTAAAAACTCATGAGAGGATCCACAGAGGGCACAAACCATATACATGTACTGAGTGTAATCAAAGCTTCACTTGTCTTTCACATCTAAAACGCCATCAAATGATTCACATAGGGTACAAACCATATACATGTACCGAGTGTGATAAAAGCTTCTTTCGACTTTCACATCTAAAAAGACACAAAGTGATCCACACAATGTAGAAACCATTTGTATGTACTGAGTGTAATAAAAATTTCACTCAACTTGGGTTACTTTTGAACCTGGAACTGAGACACAGATCTTGCAATTATGTTATAAATTGAGGAAATGCAAGTATATCTTGGATCCTATTCCCTCATATTTATATGAGAGAATTCTTGCCCAAGCTATTATGTGGTAACAGAACTTATAAATTCTGCCTAGGAGTTAGGGGGTTTTCTACTGATATGGGCCATATAGTTCTTACTATAAGCTATAAAAAGATGACCTAGATCCAACTATCTTGTTTTTGGCCAATTACAAATATACCGCTGTTAACTAAAATGATGGAATCTATAATCTCTAGTCAACTCTCCACTTATTAGGTGAGATTTTCTGTTCTTTTGCCAAATTTCATTACTGAAACTTTGCTGATTTCTCTATTCTCAAAGGTTCAGCAACTACATTTGAATAACAAATTTGCCATCTTATTACAAACAATTTGACTTGTCCGCGGCTTTTGATGTTGTCCATCATGACTTTTTCATAGGCCTAGAGCATGCAGTCGCTGGTTTTCTAATTTCCTATGATTATACTGTTAACATGGATGGTACAATGTCATTTCCCTGGAAGTCGTCGTGGGGGGTCCCACAGGGATCGCCTATGTCTCCCATCCTTTTTAATATCTATGTGAAATATCTTGAATCATCAATTTTCGAATCCCTGTATACGTACGCAGATGATATTTTCATCCTCCTTGAGGTAGACTTGAATCTTTCAAATCTTTCTGCAAACATAATTCAGTGTATAATGAAATTTCAGGCTTGGTCATTTTCTGTTCAAATGAAATTAAATGAAGCCAAAACTAAACTGCTATGGCTTGGTCCAAAACTGGATCAGGGACATCTCTACAGATTGAGTTTTCCTCTAAGATCTTAGGTGTCATCATAGACTCATCCCTCTCATTCAATGAGCAAGCCACCACCGCAATTAGATCTTTCTCTAAATAATTAATAGTATCTGAAGACTTTGGGGTTTTGAGACAGCTTAGAGCCTATTTGAGATTTTTTGGATGAGAAATCATTACATATGCTAATTCATGCTGTTGTACTGTCTAAGTTAGATTATGGTCATTCAGGAGTGGGATCCCTAGGATAGTAGACTTGGGGGTGGGTCAGTAGAGTGGGCAGACCTGATGGGCTATGGCCCTTATCTGCCGTCATCTTCTATGTTTCGATGATTCTGCAAACTGCACCTAACTAGGCGTGGTGTATACGTCTGTGGAGCGCAAGTCGTGCTCTGCGTTACTTAGAAATAAGATAGGCATCAGATACACGTCTCCCAAAAATTTTTTTTTCACTTCTAGATGCCAGGTGGACGTCCCTACAATGTATTTAGTTATATGTAAAAATGTGTTTTGTTTTGTTTTTATAAACCTTTATTTATTTCATATCTTAAAACAAGTACAATAATTACATTTATCAATGTAACTTTCATATACCCTCCCCCCACCCCCCCATAATGTCTTAAAATTTTTCCCAGAGAAGAATAATTTTTAATCTTTACAATAATCAATCAATGGCCTCCACACATCTTGAAATTTGTTATAATTTCCTTTTTAGACAGCTATTGTCCTTTCCATTTTATATATATGGCATACAGAGTTCCACCCAAAACAGTAATTCAATCTATTTCAATTCTTTCAATTATAAGTGATTTGTTGAATGGCAACCCCTGTTAAAATTAGCAATAACTTGTTATTATTAGATGAGATTTGTTTCTTTGCCCTCATTTCTATTCCAAATAAAACTGTGTCATATGATAATGCCACATGATTTTCTAATAGGGAATTAATTTGATTCCAAATTGATTTCCAAAATTCTAATATAATAATAATAATAACTTTATTCTTGTATACTGCGGTACCATGGAAGTTCAGTGCGGTTAACAGATGAAGAGACTGTACAATTTACAGCGAATTTACAAGCATGACAGTGATGAGGCATAAAAGATGAAGGAGATACAAAATAGGACATTTGAGTAAACTAAGCGATCAGTTTCGTTAGGACATTAAATTTGTTTAACAGGAAGGGAGGGGATGGAGAATCCAGAGGTATAATAATAATTTTATTTCTTGTATACCGCTATACCGTGAGGTTCTATTATCAAAGGTCAGGTGGGGAGCAAGGAGAAAGGAAGGGGAGGAGTCAGAGAAATTTGTCAAAGAGGTAGGTTTTGATTGACTTACTGAACATTTGGTAGGAAGGAGAATTAGAAATGAGGGAGGTGAGGCATTTGTTCCATTTGCCAGCTTGGAATGATAGGGATCTATCAAGGAATCTCTTGTAGAGGCAGCCCTTTAGAGATGGAAAGGCGAACAGGTAGGTGTTTCTTGTGCAAGAGGGGCCTGCAAGTTCAAGGTGTTCAGACAGGTAGACTGGGAAAGAGCCTGTTAAGGTTTTGAAGCAGAGGCAGGCGAATTTGAAGATGATCCTTGCCTCTACTGGCAACCAATGAAGTTTTAAGTAATATGGGCTTACATGGTCATATTTTCTGAGACCGTAGATGAGGCAAATGGCATTATTTTGGACTATTCTCAAATGTTTGATGGTACTTTTATAGGATCCCAGGTATATAATGTTGCAATAGTCTAGGATGCTTAGGATTAGTGATTGGACCAGAAGTCGAAAAGAGAGGTGGTCGAAGTAATGCTTGATGATGCGAAGCTTCCAGAGGGTGCAGAAGCATTTTTTGATCTGGGCACTGGTATGGTCTTTGAAGGTCAGGCATCGGTCAAGGATGACACCAAGGATTTTTATGGTAGGGTTGATAGGGTAGTCTAGTCCATTTAGTTTCAGGGAAGTATGTTAATTCAAAATATGAATCTGTAGACTTATGAGCTTTTGATCTAATTCAGCATATATAAGTCTATGAGCTAATAAGTAATGTTGAAAATGACGATTCAAAGTCACTGGACTAGATGCCGGTCTTTGGTGACCTCGAGGAGTTTATTGAGGAGAGTCTACACACAGTCTGTGGATAAGCGGATAGAAGCAGGTCAGTCGGCTTCCCGGCAGTCGCTTCACGAAGGCATGCACTAAGGCGCGCGCGCCTTTGTCATGCGCCTTCGTCGGTGCGCCAAACGGCTGCGCGCTGTAGACGCTGAGGTTTTAAGTCGAAGAGTCCCTTGCTGGATCGGGGGAGGGGCGGAGCTGTGCTTCCACGCTCTGCCGAAGAGGCCCCGATGTCTCCTACCTCCTGCAGGTAACAGTGCAAGGGGAGCAAAGGAGGAATCCCGTAGACGCTGAAGTTTTAAGTGGAAGAGTCCCTTGCTGGATCGGGGGAGGGGCAGAGCTGTGCTCCCACACTCTGCCGAAGAGGCCCCGATGTCTCCTCCTATATATGGGCAATAAAATAACAAATGATCTAAAGTCCCTGCTTCAAGATGACAATGCCAGCATTTATCAGATTTAGAGCTATCTAATTTTTTTAAACGAACAGGGGTCCAGAAAGCTCTATGTAGCAAGGAAAACCACGTTTGTCTCATAGATGTAGACATTGTACATTTCATCCTCCAAGACCAAATACATGGCCATTGAGATGCCGTAATTTCGTGCTTAATCTCAATGCTCCAAATGTCTCTAAGACCATTCCTTGTTTTTTATTTTTCAATAATCCAGATATTAATTTGTACCACTGTGCGGCCTGATGTCCCAGAAAGTCTGCCTGAAAGCATAGGAATTCTAAACTATATTGATTATTAAGATTTTTCCATTCAGGGAACCCCAACTGAATGGCCTGCTTCAGTTGCAGCCATTTATAACTTTGTGATTTATTCAAGCCAAATTTTTGTTGCAACTGTGAAAAATCAAGCAGTTTACCATTAGACATTACATCATCAAGAGTACGTATTCCTCCTATTATCCATTGCTTCCATTTAAGCTTAAATCTGCCAATTTGAATCTTGGAGTTAAGCCATATTGTTTGATTTGTCGATTTCTGAATTGGATTAGAAGTTAATTTATCTATAAATTTTAAAGTTTTCCAGGTATCAAGTAATATTTTATTTTCTTTATACAACCTAAGCATTTTAGTACTAATAATATGACACAGCCTTATAGGAGACATGAGTTGCCATTCCAATCTTAACCAATCCGGTAATTTTTCCATGAGTTCTGGGAGGACCCCATACATACCTTGGCGCATAATATAGGATTGATGATGCCTTTAGAAATTTGGAAAATTTACCCCTCCCTCTACAATTGATTTTTGTAAAGTCACTAAGGCAACTCAAACTGTTTACCTTGCCAAATAAATTTTGTAAGAATACTATTTATTTTTTTGTAAAAATACGCCTGAAAAAACACTGGTATCATTCCCATTTGGTAACAAACCACAGGTGAAATCATCATTTTAACTGTTTGAACTCTTCCCCACCATGAAATATGTAAAGGATTCCATTGCTCACATAATTCTGTAACCTTCTATAATATATGTTTTTCATTTATTTTTTATTGTCTCTTCTAATGTATTTTTAATTCAGATACCCAAATATTTTATTTCTTCTTCTTTCCAGACAAAAGAAAATGTATCCTTTTGTACAATAAACATTAAGTGGAAGGACTTCTGATTTACTCCAATTTATTTTATAAAATTTTCCAAATTTGTTAATCAAGTTGAGTAGATTTGCAATCGTTGTTTCAGGATTCCTCAAATAAAGCAAAATATCATCCGCATAAGCAGAGACCTTATATTCCTGATCTCTACGAGGAATACCCTGAATCTCCATTGATTGCTGAATTGCTAATAACAAGGGTTCTAAAACAATATCAAAAAGCAAAGGAGATAGTGGACAACCTTGTCTAACCCCCCTCTGCAACTTAAAACATTCTGAAAAATTATTATTAATATATAATCTTGCAGTAGGGGAGTTCATCAGGACAAATTCAACAGTCGGACGACAAATTCCACCAGACACCATGGAAGTAGGGCCTTGCGGGGAAACTGGGCAGGCAGATGAGGAGGAGACCCAACAGAACACAGAGGAAGGACTAGGTGACTGCGCCACTGACACAGACCTGAGACCGGAGAGACAGTTGAGGAAGGGGAGATCTGCTATCGTAGTAGGAGACTCGATCCTGAGAGGAGTGGACAGTCACATAGCAGGAGGGAGAGAGGACCGACTAGTGACATGTCTCCCCGAGGCAAGAACAAAGGACATCATCAACAGAATTGAAAGGATCCTGGAAGGGGCCGAGACAGAGGAGACAGCTGTAGTAATCCATGTTGGAACCAACGACGTCAGCAGGAGGGACTACAACAGGACTGCACTAACTGATCAGTTCAGGATCCTGGGGAGGAAACTGAAACTGAGGCCATGCAAGATAGCCTTCTCGGAGATCCTGCCTGTACCGAGAGCGGACACACGGAGGCAGAGTGAACTACAAGAAATAAACGGTTGGCTCAGGAGATGGTGAGAGGAGGAGGGTTTCCTTTTTGTTCGGAACTGGTCAACTTTCTTGGGAAAGAACAAACTCTACAGGAGAGACGGACTGCACCTGAGCACGACTGGGACGAGGATGTTGTCACGCAACGTCCAGAGCATCATAGACTTGGCTTTAAACTAAAGAAGAGGGGAAAGCCGACAGTCAATCTGACACATCGGACAATTGTATCAAATAAGGATACTGAGCAAGGACATTGTAAAAGAGGGCATGGGGCTGAGTGGGACTTTTTGGGAAAAGGACCTAAGGACGCAATGCAGAGGACCAGGGCCAAGGACACTTAACAAGGGCACTGTAAAGGAGGGCTCAGGACTGAGCTGAAATTTATTGAAAAAGGACCTAAGGATAGATCGCAGGAGTCTAGGGCGCAAATGTCATTGGTAAGCAGGACTAAAAGAGAACAACAGATCCCAGAGGGACAACCAAAAATGGGGAAACAGGCTGAGGACGAAACAGATACACCACAGGAGGAGGATGACCGAGACGAGGCTTGGGGACTAGCATCTTATGAAGGGGACGCCAGGAGTGCCAAACCACGAGGAAAACCAGCAAGAAAGGCGAACAACCGGGACTTACATTGCTTGTACACTAACACTAGGAGCCTAGGGGCTAAAATGGGAGAGTTGGAAGTATTAGCCTGCAAAAAGGGCCTAGACATAATCGGAGTCACAGAAATGTGGTGGACTGATGAAAATAAATGGGATGTGGCCTTACCAGGGTTCAAACTCTATAGGAGAGATAGGTCACACAAAAAGGGTGGAGGAATAGCGCTATATATAAAAGATTCCATACCTTCAACCAGGATGGAAACAACAGTAAGAGCGGACGACTTGGAATCATTATGGGTTAAACTACCAGGAGGAACAGGAACAGACATAAAATTGGGTCTGTACTATCGCCCACCTGGACAATAGGAAAAAATCGACCAGGACCTGGAGGCCGAACTGAGGCAGTTATGCCAAAGCGGAAGTGTGGTGGTGATGGGGGACTTCAACTACTCGGGAATAGACTGAAGCATCGGGCACTCACACTGTACGAGGGAGACCAAATTCATGGAGATCACGAGGGACTGTTTCATGGAACAGCTGGTCACGGAACCAACACAGGGAGATGCCACTCTTGACCTAATCTTCAACGGACTAGGGGGACCCGCTAAGGAGGTGGCGGTACTAGCCCCACTAGGAAACAGCGATCACAACACGATCCAGTACAAGCTAGAAATTGGACCATCAAAGGTAAAAAGAACCACAACGACAGCACTCAACTTCAAAAAAGGGAATTATGATGCCATGAGGAAACTGGTGGAAAAGAAACTCATCAATACCGCAAGGAAGATAGAGTCCGTAGAAAAAGCCTGGACTCTACTCAAGGGCATGGTGCACGAAGCACAGAACCTGTGCGTCCCCAAGTTCAGGAAAGGGTGCAAGAAAAATAGAACAAAAAACCCAGTGTGGATAACAAATGCAGTGAAAAAGGCGATAAGCGATAAGAAGGCATCATTCAAAAAATGGAAAAAGGACCAAACAGAAGACAACCAAAAGGAGCATAAAAGACACCAAAAGGAGTGTCACCGAGTGGTTAGGAAGGCAAAAAGAGAATATGAAGAAAGACTGGCAGAGGAAGCAACAAACTTCAAATCATTCTTCAGGTATGTCAAGGGGAAGCAACCAGCTAGGGAGGAAGTAGGACCCTTGGATGATGGAGACAGAAAGGGAGTGGTAAAAGAGGAAAAGGAGATAGCGGACAGGTTAAATGGGTTCTTCACGTCAGTTTTCACAATGGAGGACACAACCAACATTCCGGAACCTGAGGAGATTGGAAAAGGAGATCAGGATGATAATCTGGTCCAACTAGAGGTGAGCAAGATGGATGTCCTCAGGAAGATAGACAGGCTAAAGTGCGACAAATCGCCAGGACCGGACAGCATTCACCCAAGGGTACTCAAGGAACTAAGGAACGAAATAGCTGAGCCACTTCGACAAATATGCAACCTATCCCTAAAAACTGGAGAGATTCCAGAGGACTGGAAAATAGCAAATATCACGCCCATCTTCAAGAAAGGCTCAAGGGGGGACCAGGAAACTACAGGCCGGTGAGCTTGACCTCGGTACCGGGAAAGATGATGGAATTGCTGATTAAAGACAGCATCTGGGAACACATTGAAAACAATGGGCAGCTAAAGTCGAGCCAGCATGGCTTCTGCAAGGGCAGGTCATGCCTCATGAACTTATTATATTTCTTTGAGGGGGTAAACAGCCAGGTGGATAGAGGGGAATCCATAGACATCATTTACCTTGACTTCCAAAAAGCCTTCGACAAGGTACCACACGAAAGACTGCTGAGGAAGCTATGGAACCACGGGGTGCAAGGGGAGGTCCACCGATGGATCAAAAACTGGCTGGCGGGCAGGAAACAGAGGGTTGGAGTAAAGGGCCATTACTCAGATTGGCAATGGGTCACAAGCGGAGTTCCATAGGGGTCGGTGCTGGGACCGCTCCTGTTCAATATATTTATTAACGACCTGGAGGCGGGAACAAAATGTGAGGTTATTAAATTTGCGGATGACACTAAACTATACAGCAGGGTCAAAACCATGGAGGACTGCGAAAACCTCCAAAAAGATCTGACAACGCTGGAAGAGTGGGCCAAAACGTGGCAAATGAACTTCAACATAGGGAAATGCAAGGTCATGCATGTTGGAAAAAAGAACTTACAAGATGGGGGGATCACCGCTAGGGGTGAGCAACCTTGAAAGAGACCTGGGAGTGATGGTGGACACAACATTGAAGGCGTCGGCGCAGTGCGCCACAGCCTCAAGGAAAGCGAACAAAATGTTGGGTATCATTAAGAAAGGTATCACGACCAGGACGAAGGAAGTCATCCTGCCACTGTATCGTGTAATGGTGCGCCCGCACCTGGAGTACTGTGTCCAGTACTGGTCGCCGTACCTCAAAAAAGACATGGCGATACTTGAGAGAGTCCAGAGAAGAGCAACTAAGCTGATAAAGGGTATGGGGGACCTCTCATATACTGACAGACTGAAAAAGCTGGGGCTTTTCTCCCTGGAAAAGCGAAGACTCAGGGGAGACATGATAGAAACCTTCAAGATCATGAAGGGCATAGAAAAAGTGGACAGGGACAGATTTTTCAAACTAAGGGGAACTACAAGTACAAGGGGGCACTCAGAGAAATTGAAAGGGGAAAGGTTCAGAACAAACGCCAGGAAGTTCTTTTTCACCCAGAGGGCGGTGGATACATGGAACGCGCTGCCGGAGGATGTGATAGGCAGAAGCACACTACAGTGCTTCAAAGGGAGTCTGGACAGGTACCTGGAGGACAAAGGGATTGAGGGGTACAGGTAGGAGTAGAGGTAAGGTTATAGGGACAGGATTAGAGGTAAATTATAAAATTAGTCAGAGACCACTGTTCAGGCACTGGGCCTGATGGGCCGCCGCGGGAGCGGACCGCTGGGCAAGATGGACCTCTGGTCTGCCTCAGCAGAGGCAACTTCTTATGCTCTTATACAACATTTGAATCATTTGTATGAATCCTGGTTTAATTCCAAACCATTCCATTGCTTGATACATAAAGGACCATTCCACACGATCAAATGCTTTTTCAGCATCTAACGAGACACAGAAAACTGGGTCACTAATATTTTTAGATAAATTTAACGTGTAAAGCCAATCTGGTGTTATTAGAAGAATGTCTCTGAGCTATAAATCCAATGAAGTGAGGGAGAGTCTTAGCCAAACGTAAAGCTAATGCTTTAGCCAAAATTTTCCCATCTACGTTAATTAAAGAAATAGGTCTGTAATTTGAAACCAAGATGGGATCTTTATTTGGCTTAGGCAAAACAATAGTAATTGATTCTGCCATAGTTCCTTTTATACTGCCTTTATCTATTTGTGTTTGTAATAAATTTAATAAATAAGGTAATATAGTAGTTTGAAAAGATTTGTAGAATTCTACTGTGAAACCATCACCACCTGGAGCAGATCCAACTCTAAGGGACCCCAATGCTGTTTGTAATTCTTTTAGTGATATTGGCTTTTCCAAACTTTCTTTTATATGCTCAGGAATTTTTTGTCCTTCAGTGTTCTCCCCAGAAATTTTTTCCAACCGGGTGGCATGAAAAAGTAGCCGGGTGGGACGGGACAGGGAAATTTGGTGGTGGGGAAAATTAAGGGCTCCTTTTACTAAGCTGCAATAGCGTTTTTAGTGTGTGCATAATTGCTGCGCTACACGAGTAGAACTAACGCCAGCTCAATGCTGGCGTTAGCGTCTAGCACATGCGGCAATTCTGCACGAGCTAAGCGCGCAGTAAAACCGCTATCGCAGCTTAGTAAAAGGAGCCCTAAATGTGTACTATTTGTATTAGTTATTTTCCAATGCTCAATATGACTGCCTTTCTTAAGGTTTGACACTTGTTCCATAATATTTTTATTAAATTTAAGAAGTATCCAATTCTAGAAGTGAATAATTAGATATTTACCCTCTTTCAAATGGTATAGAGCAGCGTCTCTCAAACTTTTTTAACTCCGGCACACTAAATGCAGCAAATGTTTTTCATGGCTGGAAAAAATTTCTGGGGAGAACACTGTTGCCCTTAGTTTTCAAGGTCCAATCACGTCAAAGAATGATGCTTATCTGGGCAGTTGTATAATAAAAAGAATGGATAAGATAACATGAGAAGTGAAATTGTCATGAATCAGAGGGATACATACCCTGTAGGTCCTAAAAGCAGGCTTGTGGATTAGATATAAACTATGAAGGCAGTGGTGTACCTAGCATATGTGACACTCGAGGCCCATCATTTTTTGACACCCCCCCAACTGTATGAAACACATGATTTTTAGTAACAATCCACACATCACAAGAGTGTACCTAGGAAAAGGCAGCATCTTACATACTGCAGTGAGGAGTACATCAATACACCCATTGTAAAACTAAACAAGCCAGACTAGTACAGATCAATCCTACACAGTCAATCCGAACTGAAAACCATGCTTTCGAACACAGAACACAGAAACACCTTCGCCTAGTATGGAATATGTAATCACAAACTAACCACTCTCACTTTTACAAAACTGTAATGTGGTTTTTAGCCATGGTGGTAACAGCTCAGACTCTCATAGAATTCTGAGCAATTACCACCATGGCTGGTGCTAAAAAAACGCTCTACAGTTTTGTAAAAGGGGGGATAAAATAGAAAAACGCAGACAAAGGTTAAATTAAACCACCAAGAAGCTGGACTCTGCATACAATGCAACACCACAGAAACAGCAATGCGTCTCCCCTAAAGCAAAAAAATAAATAAATATAATTTTTTTCTACATTGTCTTCTCTGGTTTCTGCTTTCCTCATAGTCTTGTCACTTCTTCCTTCCATCCACTGTCTACCCTCTCTCTACCCCTTATATATGGCATCTTCTCTCCTTGTATTCCACTTCCATCTCTCCCTTCACACCTATTATTCTGGCATCCAACTTCTTCCCTTCCCTCCTCCAATGGTCTGGCATCTCTCTCCTCTTCTTCTCTTCCCTCTCCCACAACCCCATGGTCTGGCAGTTCACTCTCTCCTTTCCCTTCCCCCCACTTCCATCAGTATCTGCCCCCTTTCTTTCCCTCCAACCCAATTCCATCTAGTATCCTTCCCCCTTATGTCTCTCTCTCCTTCCCTGCACACCAATTCCATCAGCATCTGCCCCCTTTCTCTCCCTCCAACACCCTTTATCTCTTGTTCCAAATTGGAAAATTGTTTTTTAATTTGTTTTTTAGTAAATGTTGAAAAGGAAATAATTTGTCCTCTTATGGTAGCTTTGAAAGCATCCCAAATTGTTTCTATAGAGATATCTTCAGTATCATTAAATTGAAAGTATTCATTGATGTTTGACTGAATTCTCTCAACAAAATTTGGATCTGCAAGCAAAGTATTATCAAATCTCCATATTGATTTATTATTCATTTGATCAATTAAATTCATTTTGATCCATACCCCTCCATGATCAGATAGAATGATGGGATCAATAGATGCTTGTGTTACTAGTTGAACTAAGGGATCTGAAACAAATAATCTATTCTAGAAAAAGATTTAAGGACCTGGGAACAAAAATAAAATTCCCGATCATTAAAATGAAATATTCGCCATATATCGTGCAAAACACAATTTTGTACCAAATTATCTAACCATGACTTCATACATCTACTAGGTTTTTTATCCAATAATGGATCCATAACAGCATTGAAATCCCCAGCCACAACTAAATTAGAAGCATCCAGTGGTATTAATAACTGCTGAAGATTTTTAAAGAATTCAATTTGGTTCGAAATAGGTGCATATACATTAAATAGTGCCAAGGTAGTATTTCCCATTATCATGTCCACATGGACCCATCTACCTAATGAGTCTGAATTTTTCAAATTAAATAAGGCATTACATTTTTTATGGATTAGAATTGCTACACCTGCTTTTTTTCCCTATAGCTGGCGTACAAAAACAATGCTTTATCCAGTCACATTCCAGTTTTTTAGATTCAACAGAAGGCAAGTGAGTTTCTTGGAAAAAGCAAATATCAATATTTTGTTGTTTTAGGAATAAAAGCGTCTTTTTCCTTTTTATAGGATGGTTGAAGCCATTTACATTGAATGAATATACTTTAATCTCCATTTAGAAAGTTATAAATAACTATAGAAATCATAATAAATAAACTATTATTTTTAACCCTTTTCATTAATATTTTTTGTCTATCTACTTTTCCCCTTTCTATTTCTTCCCCTAATTTAGTTCCAACCCTATTCCTACCCACATACCCCCCAATCATTCTCACGATAACTTGAAAACATCATAACAGGCAAGTTTCTCCCATCCCTCCCTTAAATATGTGATTTAAAAATATAAACATTAACCATAAATTTACTTGAAAAATCTTTACAAGTAACTTTATTTTATTTTCAATATATCTAATATAATAAAATGGTAGGTCGCGCATGCGCACTCAAAAGTCGTGTTCCCTGATCCGTCGCAGAAACACGAGTGCGCATGCGCGTGTTTTACGTCACCACCTGCTCTCCACCTACATCTCTGTTCCTCCTACACCATGGCACGCCAGGCATGTCCGCCGCCGACCTCGAGTTCCTGGGGGCCGCTGGCGTGAGCCACACAACCGGTGCTGAGGCCACGCCTCCCGCTCTGCACCAGGATCGAGAGAGGAGCTGCGGCGGCGGATTTCAACTAAAAAAAAACAAACAAACAATACACAACTGGAGGTTGCCGCGCTCATCCGTCTCTCATGGTGCGGCTGAGCGCTGGCGGCTGGCGAACCCTAATTGCGGTGGTGGCTTTCAACTACAAAAACATAAACAAAAAAAAACAGCTGAGGGTAGCAGCTCTCACCCGGCTCTCACAGGAAAATGGACAGGGGAAGAAATGCTGCTGCAGCTGCTGTACAGGGAAGTGGGGAGGGAGGAAAATGCTGCACAGGGAAGTAGGGAGGGGGGAAATGCTGATGCACAAGGAAATGGAGGGGGAGGGAATGCTGATATGGCTACTGTACAGGAAAGTGAACAAGGGAAGATAAATGCTTTATAGGGGGTAGAAAGAGAGACAAATAGAAAGAAAGACAAATAATAGGAGGGAGGGAGACAGAAAGAAAAGAAGAAAGACACAAGGGCAGGGAGTTAGACAGAAAGAAAGAAAGACAGACATACATATATTCTAGCACCCGTTAATGTAACGGGCTTAAAGACTAGAGACACACAGACACTCACAGAAGGACAGGGGGCTAAAGAGACACATTGAAAAAAATAACAAAACACTAAGGAGAGAGAAAGACACAGGAAACAAATGACAAACAGACATACAGTAGGCAAGGAGACAGACAACAAAAAAATACAGACAATACTTTTAAAGAAGAGGAGCCGCATGCTGGACAGGGGGAGCAGGTAAGGAGTGCTGCTGGACAGGGGGAGCAGGGAAGAGGGTCAGGGGGAGAAAGTAAGAAGTGCTGCTGGGCAGGGGGAGCAGGGAAGAGGGTCAGGGGGAGAAAAGAAGGAGTGCTGCTGGACAGGGAGAGCAGGGAAGAGGAACAGGGGAGCAGGGAAGAGAAACGGGAGCAGGTAAGAAGTGCTGCTGGACAGGGGGAGCAGGGAAGAGGGACAGGGGGAGCAGGTAAGGAGTGCTGCTGGACAGGGGGAGGTAAAAGGAAGGGAGAAGGCCTACTGCTGGACAGGTGGAACAGGCAAGGGGTGATGGTTGACAGCCGAGGAAAGAGAGAGACAGAAAGCGGCCAAGGGGAGAGAGAGAGAGAGAATGAAAGACAGACATACATATATTCTAGCACCCGTTAATGTAACGGGCTTAAAGACTAGTATTAATATATTCATTTAAAGTAATTCCAAATAATAACTAATTATACTACAACATACCACCAAATTCCTCATTTCTTTACATTTCCTTATAAAAATATCATTTCCATTAAACCTTCATAATTTTTAATTTACTATCCAATAATAAGAAAATTTCCCCCTTTTTCCCCCCATACTTTTAATATAAGCATATAAATACTATTCTGAATATATAATAAATTGCAAACCATGTGAGTGTCAAAAAGCATAACATATGCATTCCAATTAGGATTAGTTTCCTCCCACTCTGCTTCCCCATATTAAATAACTGGTATTAGCTACTTAAACAATTCCCACACAAAGCTTCCACTTTTTCCACAATGCGGACATTGCATACCTAAAAAAAACCCCAGAAAAGTTAAAACATAATAAAGGACAATTAACCATATTCTAGTACAACATTTACAATATTTAGGTGCTTTGCAATATGCAATCACAATCAGTATCTGCCTGCTGATTGCCGCGCGCTCTCCCTCCCTATCGGGCTCCATTCTTGCACGCTCTTATAATTTATGTCCAAAGGGCTGCCCTGTCACATGCCGTCATGCACAGTCTAGCTGTTTCTGAGGATATAACTGCGCAGGCTTGAAGTAGCCTTAAGTGCAGTGAAATTCTTGTGAGGGGAAAAAAAAAAGAAACAAACACCAGGGCAGAGGAAACGGGTTTTTCTTTGCCATGTCAACTCCCCCTTCCCCTCTCTCTGGAAATGTCCATTTGTTTCTCCCTAAAGAAGAGAAGACGGAGAAAATTAGCAGAGCTCAACAAGAATCCAGTAGAAGGGTTTTCAGCGGGCTTAATAGATGACAATGATCTCGATCGATGGGAAGTCCTTATTATTAGTCCTCCAGATACTTTATATAAAGGCAGTGTGTTTAAAGCACACCTCACTTTTCCAAAAGACTATCCCCTCAAACAGCCTAAAAAATGTGTTTTTTACAGATTCTGTTCCATTATTTGAGGATTGTAAGCTTTAACATAATATAAACACAGTATACCATCTTTAAAAGGATATTTATAATATATTATTTTCATTGGGAACATCAGAGTGAATCTTGAAAAACTGTGACATGCTAACACGCTAACCTTCATTCTAATCCGCTGTGCTAAACAACGAACCATACAAGAATAGCAATTCTGGTTTTATTATACTGTTCCGTAAAGGCAGTTTATTCTGCTAGGATAAATGCCAGGAGACAACACAAGCTGGATTTTACTGCCCTGTCATATTCTTTTTCTTCATTATGTCAGGATTGTAAGCTTTCACATAATAAAACCAAAAAAAGTAACACAGTATGCCATCTTTAAAAGGATATTTATAATATTTCATTTTCAGTGAGAGGTACTGACTGGGAGTTGAACTGCGAACATCAGTGTAGAAGGGTGTAAGTTTAAGCTCTGTGCTACATAAGAAGCTGTATAACAATTGTAAAATGAGCTCCTTGAAACAGTGTAAAGAATAGCTGAGCATTGTTTGGGCTTTAGATAGACGTGGTTTTGGCTTCAGAAAGATGTTAGTAGGATAGATGCTATTTAGGCAGCCCTCTAGGTCATCCATTGCGCTTTGTTTGGGCTTTAGATAGACGTTTCTCTAAATGGGATTTAGGCAGATTTTGGACGTTTCCAAAGTGATCTTCTAAATACAGTTAACGGATTTTATTCTGTGATTCAGCCAGCACATAAACAGGACACATCCATACAAGCATGTTGAATTTAAAACTGCCTAAAGAAGCAATGTTATTAGCTAATTACAGCACATGAAAATCACAGCTTTAGGGTTTCTTGCTCTACATAACACTTTCTTTCTCAACTTTTGCTGCAATCAGCTCATTCTTCAAAGCAAAGAAAGTGCATCTGCAAGGTACAATGCCACAAGTAAAAGATGGGCTGGGAATTGAACTCGCAACCTCTGCAAGATCAGCACAGAGCTTTTACTCATTAAGCTACACCACCTTTCACTCCAGTTTCTCTGACTCCCTTGTCATATAGCTTAGTGATCTGCTAAGGTATCTGCTTAGCTATTATATCACATTTAGCTGAGACAAAAGACTGGTAGCTCAATGGGTGTAATAACTCATGGTGTGTGTGTTGCTTTTCAGTTCCCCCGACCTTGAAAAAGAGTTCCGAAACGCGTCGGGAAGGGGAACCGATAAGGATTTAAGATAAGTGATGCACTTTTAAACCTTTCTCTATATACAAGCTATAAGCTATATTTAAGCTACATTGAAGTTATAAATATAAATAAATTATAATAAAGAGACAATATAAGAAAATAAAGAAAATTTCTTAAAAAATATATATATTGAGTACTTTCCAGTTATGGGAAATGATGAAGAATCCCAACATCGCTGACTCGTTTTGAGGAAGTGGAATCAGAATTCCCATTGGATTGTACAAGTTGTTCTGAGCAAAACTACTACTTAGGACTCCTGGAAGGACAGAGATGTTGGTTGGGGAATGGAATGAGGTCTGGAGGACAGAAGAGGTGCACTCGGTATATATATCAATAAATATGAGGGTCTCTTACTAAGGCGTGCTAGCCGATTTAGCGCGCACTTAATGCTAACGCGTCCATAGAATAAAAGTAGTAAACGAGGGGGTATATGTTTAGTATTTTTACTGTTGGTAGATCATCTTGACTTGGTCATTTTAAAAGTTGCTCTCAAGCCCAAAAACTGTGGGCACCCGTGATCTAGAGACTGTAAATTGGTATTGACATTTTCTAGTTTCTGAACTACCACTTGAGAAAAATCGGAGGATTGTTTCACAGTTGATTTTAGAAGATCTTCCATTCAACATCTTGTGTTCTCTCTAAGGGTGATAGCTCTTCAACAGCCTCAGAAAAATTTAATGGCTTTAGTATAGGAAAAAATGTCAATTTAGTAAAGCCATTAGAAGAGCCAGCAACCCCAGGAGAGAGAGTGGGATCCTCTTGGGGCCCAGTGTCACTTAGTGCCGGTAGAAGGGGAGAAGTCCTGTCGAGGGAGCTTAAAGAGGCTCCAGATAAAGACTTTAAGGTCAACTTATCGTCAGTAATCATATTTGCTGGCTTAAAATGCCTATCTATAGGGCCCGGAATAGCAGTAGAGCTTTTCGGCTTCACCTTCCTTTTACCCATAACAGGAAAAATATTTATCCTTACCAACTAAGTAATAAATACAAATCTTAAGATAAGCTGCTCCTCAGCTCCTCGTGGCTTCAAGGGACGTTACCTGCCCCTTTGGCCCCGCCCCGCTGGTGCGGCATCCCTTTTGTGTGGAAGGAGATGGATCCGGATGACGTCAGCCGTCCGAATCCTCTACTGCGTACAGGAAAGTTCAAGGCACCAAAAGTAGGGAAAAAGGGCACGCAACAAGTGCCAGCGCAGCAAGAACAGCGCTCCTCAATTCCATCCCTCAGTTAGGCAAGTTCTCCCAGGGTTCTTTTTGTTTTATGTCTTTTTATTTCAACATATCTTTTTTTGAACAATAAAATTAGGATTTTTCTTGATGCAGTTTGCATATTATCTACCCTGAGCTGTCCTATCTGTCTATCCAAATTAGATTGTAAGCTCTTCTAAGCTGGAACTGTCTATAGAATGTTAAATGTACAGCGCTGTGTACGCCTTTCAGTGCTATAGAAATGATAAATAGTGGTAGTAGTATCCAGGGTAATGGAGGGTTAAATGATTTATCCCAAGTCACAAGGAGTTGCAGGGGGGATTGAACCCAGTTCCCCAGGTTCTTAGGCCACTGAAGTAACCACTAAGCTTCTCCTTCAATCCAAAAGGAAAGGAGATGGAACTTGATAGACCACCTTTCTCTGGGTACAATCAAAGCACTTTACACATTATATACAGGTATTTGTTTTGAGGCAATAGCAATTTCTAGAACTCAGGACGTGGGTAGCTCAGTTGGAAGGAAAAGTCAACCTAAACCTCACGAGTATACGTATCAAAAGATACGTCTAAGTCCGATTTGGATGTAGGGTGCTGGTCACCCAAAGTTGTCAGCAGGAAAATGTACATTCTAGAAAAGTACATCTAAAAATTTTTTTTTTGAAAATCATCTATCTGTACGTCCAGACGTTAGATCGTCCAGACCTCCACTACGTCTATATACCACAGTCTTGACCAATAATTTGTCCAAGCCCCAAACACCCAGAATAAGATCTTTTGGATGTGGGAGGGGCCAGCATTGTGATGGACTGGCCACCCAGACATGGCAACAGAGCAGAGGGGCACCTCACAGGGCACTGCTGTGAACTTCACAAAAAGGGTGCCACATAAACATCTCACCAGAACTCCCTTATAGGTTACGGCGAGTCCCACAACACACCCCCAAAATCCACTACACCCACCTGTCTACAACCCCAATATACCATATGGTTGCAGGTGGCACCTATATGGCAGTAGATTAGGGTTTTAGGGGGCTCACATTTTCCACCATGAATGTAGTGGTTAGAGTGGCTTATGGGTCTGGGTCCTCCTCTCTATGGTTCACTAGCCCACCTCACAGGCTACTTAAGATGCATGGGGGGTTCCCATGCTGCAGCTGCTCAACTGATCACGGCAGGGGGATTTCCTTGCTGTAATCAGCTCAGCGGCCATATCTATTTAAATTATAGGCCAATATTTTGCTGGCCTAAATTTAAGATGTCACAGCCCTAGGCAGACATCTAGAGCTGCCTAAGCTCGCCCAAGGCCACTCCCAGGTGAAACCATGCCCACACACAGTCTTGTGTCCCAACGCATCTCCCTTAACCACAACAAACGCCTACAGTATATGCGCCTGTTTTGGATTGATTTTTTTAAACGTGCGTTCTGATTGGCTGGTTAGATAGTGTAGGACACCTACTGCCATCTACAATCGGGATGCCATTTCTAGAATCCTAGAAACATAGAAACATAGAAATTGACGGCAGAAAAGGGCTATAGCCCATCGAGTCTGCCCATACCAATGACCCACTCCCTGACTTTTACTCCCCTATTGATCCCATGTGAATATCCCATTTTCTCTTAAAATCTGACACGCTGTTGGCCTCAATCACCTGCTGAGGCAGCTCGTTCCAATGATCGACCACCCTTTCGGTGAAGAAGTACTTTCTAGCATCACCTTGAAATTTCCTTCCCCTGATTTTCAGCGAGTGTCCTCTGGTAATCGAGGGCCCTGTAAGACTGAAGATATCATCTTTCATCTCTATACGCCCCGTGATATACTTAAAGGTCTCAATCATGTCCCCCCTCTCTCTTCGCTCCTCCAGTGAGTACATCCGCAGTTTTTTTAGTCTTTCTTCATACGTGAGATCCCTGAGCCCCAAGACCATCCTGGTAGCCATTCGCTGAACCGATTCAATTCTCAACACATCTTTCCGGTAGTGTGGTCTCCAGAATTGAACACAATACTCGAGATGAGGTCTCACCATGGATCTGTACAGTGGCATTATGACTTCAGGTTTTCTGCTGACAAAACCCCTACGGATGCAGCCCATCATTTGTCTTGCCCTGGACGAAGCCTTCTCCACCTGATTGGCAGCCTTCATATCATCGCTAATGATCACTCCTAAATCACGTTCTATCGTGTTCCTGGACAAGGTTTCACCATTTAGTGTGTAAGTTCTGTGTGGATTATTTTTGCCTAGGTGCATTACTTTACATTTTTTAGCATTGAAGCATAGCTGCCAAGTTGATGACCACTGTTCCAACTGCCGTAGGTCCTGCGTCATAAAGTCAGGCACACTGCTTTTGCCTACTATGTTGCATAGTTTGGCGTCGTCGGCAAACAGTGATACTTTTCCTCTAAGCCCTTGGGTCAAATCTCCTATGAATAAATTGAATAGAATCGGCCCTAAGACGGAGCCCTGAGGTACTCCACTCGTCACAGCTGACGTTTTGGAGGGGGTACCGTTTACCATCACCCTTTGAATCCTACCATCTAGCCAATCCTTTACCCATGTAGTGAATGTATCCCCCAATCCCATCGATTTTAGTTTGTTCAACAGCCTGTGGTGTGGGACGCTATCAAAAGCTTTGCTGAAGTCCAAATATATCACGTCCAGGGACTCCCCGGCATCCAGATGACTGGTCACCCAGTCAAAGAAGTCAATCAGATTAGTTTGGCAGGACCTTCCCCTGGTAAATCCGTGTTGGTGTGGATCACGTAAATTTTCTTCGTCTAGAATTTTGTCAAGATTCTGTTTGATCAGTGTTTCCATGAGTTTGCACACTATGGATGTAAGACTCACCGGTCTGTAATTTTCTGTCTCTGTTCTGCAGCCCTTTTTGTGGAGTGGAATTACGTTAGCTGTTTTCCAGTCTAGGGGTACTTTTCCCGTGCGCATGGAAAGATTGAAGAGCACGGATAGTGGTTCAGCCAGAACTTCACTCAGCTCTCTGAGTACCCTGGGGTGTAGATTGTCAGGTCCCATGGCTTTGTCTACTTTGAGTCTTGAAAGTTCGTGGTAGACGCTACTGGGTGTAAACTCGTAATCATGAAACAGGTCATTTTGGCTGTCTCTTATCTGTAGTTGTGGACCAGCTCCCGGTGCTTCACAGGTGAATACTGAGCAGAAGTATTCGTTTAGCAGTTCTGCCTTGGTATTATCAGATTCTGCGTAGTTTCCGTCTGATTGCCTAAGGCGTACTATCCCATCTTTGTTTCTCTTCCTGTCGCTAATGTACCTGAATATTTAAAGAAACAATATTAAAGAGTATTAGCCATTGGAGATAATAAAAGCTGGGATACTGTAGTAAATTGAAGTTATATAAGCCAATATCAACCAGTATAATGTAATATCTGTAGGACAGAATAAGTCGAGCTCATGAATAAAACAATTAACTGTAGAAACAAACCATAACATTGTGAGTGCCTTCACGGGAACTATAAGATGGTGGGCAAAGCTCCGTCCCCTAAAAGAAAAAAATGTTACAGATTGAAATAAAAGCTCTAAACCGCCATCTTTGGTGCTCGAAAGCGCCCTTGTTACATTACCATCTTTTGATAAATAAATCCAATACCAAGTTGCTATCATAGTCTTTATGTCTGTACTCTGCTGGCTGGAAATTTTCTCCCTTTGGAGGGAAAATAAGCAATATCAGCAACTCATTTCATAGTATTGCAACGGAAAATGAAACGAAACAAAAATCCATACGAAAAAGGAGATTATCGCTGAAAAATAGCTGGAAAGCGATGACCACAAATGCTCGCAGTCTAAGCAACAAAGTTCATGATCTGCAAGCCCTGATGTTAGAGGCAGATCTAGATATTGTCGCTATCACAGAGACATGGTTCAGTGAATCACATGGATGGGATGCAAACATACCGGGATATAATCTTTTTAGGAAGGACAGAGATGGTCAAAAAGGTGGAGGAGTAGCTCTCTATTTAAAGATCAATATCCAAGCGACCGAAATGCAAGGGGCCTGGGGAGAGGAAGAAGCGATATGGATTGCTCTGAAAAGAGAAGATGGAACTTCTGTCTAGGTGGGTGTAGTCTACAGACCTCCGACTCAATTGCAACAAATTGATAAGGATCTGATTATGGATATCAAAAAGTTTGGAAGGAAAGAGGAGGTTCTGCTGTTGGGAGATTTCAACCTCCCGGATGTGGACTGGAATGTTCCGTCTGCAGAATCGGAAAGAAGTAGGGAGATTGTGGATGCCTTTCAAGAGGCTCTGCTCAGACAAATGGTGACGGAACCCACAAGGGAAAAAGCGATATTGGATCTGGTCCTCACAAATGGAGAGTATCTCTAAAGTTCGAGTGGGTGCTCACCTGGGAAGTAGCGATCATCAAACGGTTTGGTTTGATATAATGGCTAAAGTGGAGAGCGGCCGCACGATACTTAAAGTCCTAGATTTCAAACGTATGGACTTTAATGCAATGGGAGAGTACCTGAAGAAAGAGCTGTTAGGATGTGGAAAGACAGTGGTCTAAGCTGAAAGGAGCGATAAAAATGGCTACGGACCTTTATGTGAAGAAAATCAATAAAAACAAGAGAAAAAGGAAGCCGATATGGTTCTCCAACCTAGTGGCTGAGAAAATAAAGGCGAAAGAGTTGGCGTTCGTGAAATATAAAAAAATCCAAGAAGAGGAGAACAGAAAGGACTACAGGGTGAAACTGAAAGAAGCCAAGAGAGAGATATGTCTGGTGAAAGCACAGGCGGAAGAACAAATGGCTAAAAATGTAAAAATGGGAGACAAAAATTTTTTCAGATATATTAGTGAAAGGAGGAAGATGAAAAATGGAAGTGCTAGGCTAAAAGATGCTGGGAACCAATATGTGGAGAGTGATGAGTAGAAAGCAAATGTGCTAAACAAATACTTCTGTTGTGTTCACAGAAGAAAATCCTGGAGAAGGACCGAGATTGTCTAGCAAAGTTACACGAGAAAATGGAGTAGATTCTGCGCCGTTCACGGAGGAGGGTGTTTATGAGCAACTTGAAAAACTGAAGGTGGACAAAGCGATGGGACCAGACGGGATCCATCCCAGGATACTAAGGGAGCTCAGAGAAGTTCTGGCGAGTCCTATTGAAGACTTGTTCAACAAATCTCTGGAGATGGGAGTGATTCCTGGGGATTGGAGGAGAGCGGATGTGGTCCCTATTCATAAAAGTGGTCACAGGGATGAAGCAGGAAACTATAGGCCGGTGAGCCTCACTTCAGTTGTTGGAAAAATAATGGAAGTGTTGCTGAAAGAAAGGCTAGTGTACTTCCTTGAATCTAATGGGTTACAGGATCCGAGGCAACATGGCTTTACAAAAGGTAAATCGTGCCAAACGAACCTGATTGAATTTTTTGATTGGGTGACCAGAGAGCTGGATCGAGGACATATGCTAGATGTAATTTACTTGGATTTCAGCAAAGCCTTTGATACAGTTCCTCATAGGAGGCTGTTGAACAAACTTGAAGGACTGAAGTTAGGATCCAAAGTGGTGAATTGGGTCAGAAACTGGCTGTCGGACAGATGCCAGAGGGTGGTGGTTAATGGAAGTCGCTCGAAGGAAGGAAAGGTGAGTAGTGGAGTCCCTCAGGGATCGGTGCTGGGGCCAATCCTGTGCTCTTCAACATATTTATAAACAACCTGGAAATTGGAACGACGAGCGAGGTGATTCAATTTACAGATGATACAAAGTTATTCAGAGTAGTGAAGACGCAGGAGGATTGCGGAAACCTGCAACAGGACATAAACACGCTAGAGAAATGGGCCGCGACATGGCAAATGAAGTTTAACGTGGACAAGTGTAAGGTGATGCATGTTGGTAACAAAAATCTTGTACATGAATACAGGATATCTGGTGCAGTACTCAGAGAGACCCCCCAGGAAAGAGACTTGGGAGTACTGGTCGACAAGTCGAAGCCCTCTGCGCAATACGTGGCGGTGGCGAAAAGGGCGAACAGAATTCTTGGAATGATTAAGAAAGGGATCACGAACAGATCGGAGAAGGTTATCATGCCGCTGTACCGGGCCTTGGTGCGACCCCACCTGGAATACTGCATCCAGCATTGGTAGCCGTACATGAAGAAGGACACGGTACTACTCGAAAGGGTCCAGAGAAGAGCGACTAAAATGGTTAAGGGGCTGTAGGAGTTGTACAGCGAGAGATTAGAGAAACTGGGCCTCTTCTTCCTTGAAAAGAGGAGACTGAGAGGAGACATGATTGAAACATTCAAGATATTGAAGGAGATAGACTTAATAGATAAAGACAGGTTGTTCACCCTCTCCAAGGTAGGGAGAACGAGAGGGCACTCTCTAAAGTTAAAAGGGGATAGATTCCATACAAACATAAGGAAGTTCTTTTTCACTCAGAGAGTGGTGGAAAACTGGAATGCTCTTCCGGAGGCTATCTTAGGGGAAAACACCTTTCAGGGATTCAAGACAAAGTTAGATGAGTTCCTGCTGAACTGGAACGTATGCAGATAGGGTTGATCTGTTAGGGCACTGGTCTTGCACCTAGGGGCCACCGCGGGAGTGGACTGCTGGACATGATGGACCACTGGTCTGACCCAGCAGCGACAATTCTTATGTTCTTATCTACAGTTTTTCCCTTCTGCACGCGAGCCAGAAGGAGTGTTTTGTTTCTGTTCTGTTCTCCCTTTTTCTTTATTTTACTCTGTGTTTTTCAGTTAATATTTGGTGTATTCAGAACTCGGAGCTTACCAATTTCAGGGTCACCTCTGCCTGCGTAGAGAAGAAGCAGAGTGCGGTCTGCAGTTGACAGGCCAATCCCTTGTACTACCTGTTAGCTAACCTGTACAAGTATTTTTGGAGCTTGGGGTTGTCTTCACTCACGTTGTCTCACCTACTGCTTAGCAGGGGTTTGAGTGCAGGCTGCCAGGCATCCATAGGAGGCTCAGTAGTATCTCGCAGGGTGCCCGGCTGCATTTTTTTTGCCTCTCCCCTTCTAAAGCATATCCGTGGGGGTTCAGTCAGACGTCATGTCTTGAAAGGTAGCCTGAAGATCAGCATTAAAGAAGGAATTCCAGCATGAGGCAGTAATTTCTTCTCCCTTCCAGCTACTGTAAAGAGCTGAGGCAGGCTGCAGCACAGGTCACGGTTTTGTGCTTATTTAAGCCCACTGCCCTGCTGGATCTCATTTCAGAGTCTGAATGAGTTAAATGTAGATCCCCGACTAGCTCCTTCTACTTGCTCCTCCCTCATTTGTGGAGTGTGGGTTCAGTCCTCTGCATTTCCCTGGCATCTGAACATTAATATCTTGGTCTCAGAGCAGTGGGATTCTCCAGAAGGTTCTCTCAAGGAGTCGAGAGCCATGTCTGGGCTGCATCCTATGGCACAGGAATTTCAGCAGCTTTTTAATCAGCCTAAAGGGAATTCCTTGGTTGCACCGGTTCTTCTGAGTGAAGGCGTTGTGGTGCTTAAGGACTTGCAGGACCGCCGAGTAGATGTAGTTCTAAAGAGACTTTTTGAGGCGGTGGCTTTAGGAGACAAAGTGGCCTCAGCGACATACTTTGGAGCATGACGGTGATGAGGCACTCACTCAGCTCCTTTAATCTGGAGTGGATTATGTAGCGGATGCTCTCTATGACATTATTCGTGTCATGCATAAAGTGTCCGCTTATTCAATTACAACGTCAGTAAGCGGTATAAGCAAATCCAAACTGCTATAAGCGCAAGAAAGCATTTGTAGCTCAACACGCTAATGCTCCTTTTCTGAGCTTTGCCATCTAAAACTCCCCGGTTTGACTCCCACCTTTGCTCATTTTAATAAGGTCCTAGTTTTTTCCTATTAGATCTTATAACATTTCCCTTTGCAGGCAAACCTATTTTCAACTTACCATGGCTCGGACATCCTACGCAGTGATGAGAGCACATTAACCAGGCGATCCACAAATGTCATCTTGCTGCTTATCACTGCGTAGGATGTCCGAGCCATGGTAAGTTGAAAATAGGTTTGCCTGCAAAGGGAAATGTTATAAGATCTAATAGGAAAAAACTAGGACCTTATTAAAATGAGCAAAGGTGGGAGTCAAACCGGGGAGTTTTAGATGGCAAAGCTCAGAAAAGGAGCATTAGCGTGTTGAGCTACAAATGCTTTCTTGCGCTTATAGCAGTTTGGATTTGCTTATACCGCTTACTGACGTTGTATATTATTGTTTCTTCACCATTTCAGAAATGTATACTTTACCACGATCAAAACTAACAACGTATGCCATGTTTAAATGGAGAAATGTTATATTCAACTCCTATAAGAAGTGGAAACCATCATCAAAGTGCACCTGGAAAGCTGATACGCCACAAGTAAAATACAGGCTGGGATTTGAACCCTTAAAGGCCGCACGATTGGTAGAGAGTGCCTTTCCTCACTGACCCACACCTCCAATTCCTCTCGTTCCCTTGTCATATCATATCTTAGTGAAGTGCTAAGGGAAAAGGAGTTTAGCTATAATGTCATAGTAGGCTGAGACAAAAGAGTGTTAGCTCAATGGCTAAAAGCGCTGCTTTCACTGAGCCCCAAACCCATATTCCTAAGTGTGCTTGAATGCATGTGAGGTGGAGCTCTGTTTTTCTTACACGCTAATCTTCATTCTGAGCACTGTACTAATGCATATAGGACTGTAAATAATCTGTTCCGTTTAGGCGTTATTTGTGCTGCAATTCTTTAATACATATTTCATATTTGTTTTCTACTTGAAAACGTTCCAAATCTTTAGGCATTCCTTTGCTTAAACTTATTTGAGTTCATCCTGATATGATACCTAATGAAGCACAGACAGCTCAGTCAAACAGCTGTAGCTCTATCAGTTAGGAGCCCAGCCTATGCTGCTAACATCCAGAGGTTGTGGGTTCAACACCCACCACGTCTTTTAATTGTGGCATATTACTTTGGAAGATGCAGATTGATGAGGTCACAATGAGGTCAGTTTTGTGCAACTGAACACCTCCATTTTGCAATGAGGGAAGCTGGAATGTTAAGGTGTGTATCTGTTTATTCTCTTTTTAAGTGCTGATAATGTGTGCTGGTTTTTCTTTGCTTTCAAAAGAGAGCCGATTGCAGTGCTGTTTGTTGAGACAAAAAAGGGGGTTGTAAAAGCCATGGGAATATTATATTATGGTTTGGGCTGAAATGTGGTTTGTTATCCATGCAATATAATGTGTTCCATTGTTATGGTGTCATTATATTTATTAGGACAGAGAAAAGATGAAAAATACCTATTGAAATTTACTATTGGAATTATTGATAAAAAATACAGCAGACGTCTGCCTCGCGTGTAACAAAGAGCCGCAATTACGATAGTTGAAACGGCATTGAAATCCAAGTTAGACCAGGGTTTCTTACGTCTACATAATTCACGTGAGTTAGACGCACGCGTTCGCCCAGGTAGCGCCTATCCAGCGTCCCCACTTGGCACGCCCATAGACCGCCCACGGAACGCCCACGTCCAGAGCTGCAGACGGGATTATGCTTTCGATAGACGTTAGTTCCTTATGTACTACCTAGGGACGTCTATGTGTCGTCCATTACCCAATTAACATTAATTAAGACCCTTAACTCCATGATTATTCACTTATATCCGACGTCCAAAGCACGCCTAAGTTAAACGCAGTAATAGAGAATTTAGGCCTAGATGTATAAAAGCATCCTGATACTTCAAACCTTTATTTTTCTTGGCCAGTTGTAATATTTCTATGGCCTGTTGGTGTCGCAATAGTTTAAAAATAAAAGGTCTTGGTCCTTGCTGGTTTACTGCTCTTTTTAACGGCACTCTATGTGCTCTTTCTATTTCTATGGGAAATTTAGTTTGCAACGGAAGTAGCTTGGGAAGTAATTTTTCAATGAAGGTGACAGGATTTCCTATTTCTGCTCCTTCCGGCAAGCCAATCAGACGGATGTTACTTCTTCGTTCACGATTCGAAAAATCTTCCAGGTCTTTAATAAGTATTTCAATTTTTTTCCTGTCTGCTTGGCTATAACAGATTTCCTCTTCAACTGTCAGCATTCTTTCTTCTAAGTTGTTAGATTTCAATTCAAGCACATCCATCTTCTTATTTATATTTGAAACCTCTTCTGTTAAATCGGTAACTTTTTTAGTAATAATAGAAAGCATTTCTTTAATTTCTTTTAACTCTTTCATAACTTCTGTGTCTGTCAGTTTTAAACTGCTCTCCTGCTCCGGTTTTGCCCTTTTGCTACTTCCTGATACAGCGAAGTCGTTTTTATTCTGTTTACCAGTTGCCATCCTTTTTTCTTCTTTATTATTCATAGGACCAGTGAAATTTTAATATATCTTCCGTTTTCATTCAATTTATTTAATCTTTCAAGGTCTTTTTAACGGAGCTCTTCAATTACACGACTTTCTTCATGCGTGTCCAAGCCACGCCCCCCTAGCATTGGTTCTGAATCTGTCCCCTTTTAATTTTTCCGAATGCCCTCTCATTCTTGTAGTTTTCGAAAGTTTGAATAATCTGTCCCTCTCCACATTCCCTCCACGATCCATTGAGGCATTCATCGAGGCAGAGGTCTTCTTCCAGAGAAAAGCCTTTTCATTCAAGCCTCCACCTAGACTTTACAGCTCCTCAAGGCCTCCCACTCCTCGATCGAGGTCACCAATTGCAGACTCCGAGGACTCAACTGCTTCTAATGCCTCCTCCAAATCTATTCCTTGGGTTACCAATACTCCAGAGAGGCTTCGCCTTCGTTCTCCACTCAAGGTGTCTCGAAGTCATCAAGCTCTTCTCGAGGCCATGTTCTGGCGGATCAGATGTCCTTTTTTTCCTTCCTCCGTCAATTGACTGATGACCTGGATCTTAAATTAGATGCTGGTTCTAAATACTCTAAGAAGGAAATGCATCTTGCTCAAGCTTCCTCTGGACAGGCTTCTGTCTCAAACTTTCAAACGAAATCTGGAGACTCCTTATGCTATACCTGCTGTTCCAGGCAAATTGGAATCGAGGTACAGAACTCTACATTGCAAGGGTTTTGAGAGCTCACAACTCATTGAAGAGGATCCATCCTTCCAGGGTCTATGCCACAGTACCTCCTGGAAGAGAGGGTAAGACCATGGAGAAGTTTGGCCGTCGCCTATATCAGAATTCCATGATAGCTTCTAGAGTCCTCAATCTTCACTACTTATTTTAAGTTCCTGATCGATATCCTTCCAGGTTTTACAAAAAACCTGGATCAACATAGACATTTAGAGTTTCAACAAGTCATTGCTACGTTGGCACAACTCAGGTTACATTTTCTCCAGTCATCTTATGATGCCTTTGAACTTTCTTCTAGGGTCATTGCATTCTCAGTAGCGATGTGCCGTCTGGCCTGGCTTCGCACCATTGATATGGACCCCAATCTTCAGGACCGTCTGGTGAATATTCCTTGTGAGGGCAATGACCTCTTTGATGAATCCATAGAGGCTGCCACCAAGAAATTGTCTTGTGCATGAAAAATCTTTTGCTTCAATTGTCAGACCAAAGCCTAAGCCAGCTCTTGCAAAACCTTCTAGACCTCTTCCATCCTATCAGAGGCGTTATCTTCCCAGGGCAGCTCCTTTTACTCATGCACCTCCCAAGAAACAACAGCAGCAGAAGCAGCAAAAACCTCAGCCTTCTGCTGCACCTAAGGCTGCTCAGCCTTTTTGACTGTCTCAAACAGAGCATAACCTCCATCATTCTGCCTCTGTCATCCCTTCCCCCCATAGGAGGTCATCTCCATCATTTTTACCATCAATAGGAGACCATTACATCCGACCTCTGGGTTCTGTCAATAATCAGGGAAGGATACTCTCTTCATTTCACTCAGGTTCCACCAGAGCTTCCTCCAAGAGAGTAACCTTCCAATCCATCCCAGACCACCCTTCTTCTTCAGGAAGCTCAAGCTGTGCTTCACCTCTGTGCCATTGAGGATGATCCCCTGGAACAGCAGAGCAGGGGGTTTTACTCCCGTTACTTCCTAGTTCCGAAGAAGACAGGTGATCTGCGACCCATTCTGGATCTCAGGGCTCTCAACAAATTTCTAGTCAAAGAAAAATTTTGTATGTTGTCCCTGGCATCCCTTTATCCCCTTCTAGATCAGAACAATTGGTTATGCTCTCTGGATCTAAAGGAGGCTTACACTCACATTCCCATTCATCCAGCCTCCCATCAATACCTCATATTTTGGGTGGGGAATCTGCATTATCAATACAGAGAGCTACCCTTCGGCCTTGCATCATCTCCAAGATTGTTCACCAAGTGTCTGGTGGTGGTAGCAGCAGCTCTAAGGAACCATGGTCTTCAGGTCTTCTCATACCTAGGCGACTGGCTCATCACAGATTCAACATCTCAGGGGGTTATTGTAGCGACCCAATGGACTACGTGATTCCTATAAAGTTTGGGATTCAAGATCAACTTCCTCAAATCCCATCTTCAGCCCTCTCAGAATCTACAGTTCATCGGAGCCGTTCTGGATACTGTCCAACTCAGAGCATTCCTTCCTTAGCAGTGTCTGGATGCTCTTCTTCAGTTATGTTGCAAAGTGTCTTCCCTTTCTTCAGTCTTAGCGAGACATGATGGTATTACTCGGTCACATGGCTTCAACCGTTCACGTGACTCCTATTGCCAGACTTCACCTCAGAATTCCTCAGTGGACCATGGCATCTCAGTGGACGCAGGCTTGCGAACCACTCTCTCGACACATTACAGTCATTCCTTCATTGAGACAATCTCTCCACTGGTGGATACGCTCTTCCAATCTCTCCAGAGGTTTGCTGTTTCAGACTCCCTGTTATACCCATGGCTGGCCAGGGCATGGCAAGTGGTCACTTTGGCTATTAGGTGTGAATCTTCCTGTCTGACTTCATGTCTGATGTCTAAATATTAGCCTTACAGCTTACTTTCATGACAGCAAGTTGTTTACTGGAAACAGCAGTGTCTGTGTGTGTGTGAGAACAGCACTTTTCTGTGCTATATAAGAATGAGAGTCACAGATTGGACTTTGAATTTTGCCACACGGCCCTGAGAGTGCCATGAGACTGGGTCTCTTCCCTTGATCGATTAGATTCCCGGTCAGTATTGGAAGGGGGCATGCCAGACATGGTCAAGTGTATATAGATATTCTCTGTCTATTTCTTTGTATATTATCTGATATCTGTCTGCATTGCTTGGTATTATCTGATGTTTATGCAATAAAGTATCTTATTCTTCTGATGCTTTGGTGGAGGTGACTTCTACGTACCCATGCTAGAGAAATATGGGGCAATACACTCCCCCTCATCAGAAGGTCCTCACGACAGATTCCTCGACCTATGCATGGGGGGGGTCACATCGACGGTCTCCATACTCAAGGCCATTGGTCCAGCACAGACCGTTAGTGTCATATCAATCTGTTGGAACTCAGAGTAATATTCAATGCTCTCAAAGCTTTTCAACATCTTCTTCACGACCAGGTAGTCCTCATTCGGACGGACAACCAAGTCGCCATGTATTATGTCAACAAACAGTGAGGAACAGGATCTCTCTCTCTTTGTCCAGAAGCTCTGAAGGTTTAAGACTGGGCAATCCTCCACAACACCTTCCTGAAAGCTGTCTACATCCAAAGGGCGAAAACTGTTTGGCGGACAAATTGAGTCATCTACTGCAACCTCATGAATGGACACTCAATTCCTTGCCTCTTCATCACATTTTTTCTTAGTGGGGAACTCCTCAGATAAATCTCTTTGCATCTCCCCACAACTACAAACTGCCTTAGTTCTGCTCCAGGATATACTCTCCTCATCGCCTCGAGGCAGATGCTTTTCTATTGGAATGGACAAATCTCTTCCTGTATGCATTTCCTCCATTTCCTCTCATCCTCAAGACTCTTGACAAGCTGAAGAACGATCATGCCACCATGATTCTGATAGCTCCTCGGTGGCCGAGACAACCTTGTACTCCCTTCTCCTTCAACTCAGCAGCAGAGAGCCATACCTTCTACCAGTTTTTCCATCTCTGCTTACACAGAGTCAAGGGTCTCTACTTCATCCCAACCTGCAGTCTCTACACCTGACAACTTGGTACATTTCAACATAACTCTTCGTCAGTTTTCTCAACCTGTATGAGACATTTTAGAGGCTTCTAGAAAGCTTGCCACTAGACAATGCTATCACCAAAAATGGACAAGATTCTCTACATGGTGTATCTCTCATAAGGAGCCCCAGAATTTCTCCTTGTCTTCTGTTCTGGATTATCTGGCCTCAAGTCTACATCTATCCGAGTCCATCTCAGTGCAAATTGCTGCTTTCCATCAGCCTATTGAAGGGAAATCCCTCTCTGCTCATCCGGTGGTTTCCAAATTTATGAAACCTCCTCTCAAACCGCCTCCAGTGGTTTGGGATCTCAATGTTGTTCTTGCTCAGTTGATGAAGCCTCCATTTGAACCAATGTCTATGATTCATCTCAAATCTCACTTGGAAAGTGGTGTTTCTCATTGACACATCTGCTCGAAGAGTCAGTGAGCTGCAAGCTTTAGTTGCTGATCCACCTTTCACAGTTTTCCATCATGACAAGGTGGTCATAAAAACATAACAACATAAGCAATGCCTCTGCTAGGTCAGACCTGAGGTCCATCGTGCCCAGCAGTCCGCTCACGCGGCGGCCCAACAGGTCCAGGACCTGTGCAGTAATCCTCTATCTATATCCCTCTATCCCCTTTTCCAGCAGGAAATTGTCCAATCCTTTCTTGAACCCCAGTACCTCTGCCCTATTACGCTCTCTGGAAGCGCATTCCAGGTATCCACCACATGTTGGTTAAGAAGAAATTCCTAGCATTCGTTTTGAATCTGTCCCCTTTCAACTTTTCTGAATGCCCTCTTGTTCTTTTATTATTCGAAAGTTTGAAGAATCTGTCCCTCTCTACTCTCTCTATGCCCTTCATGATCTTGTAAGTCTCTCTCTTATCCCCTCTAAGTCTCCTCTTCTCCAGGGAAAAGAGGCCCAGTTTCTCCAATCTCTCAGCGTATGAAAGGTTTTCCATCCCCTTTATCAGACACATCGCTCTCCTCTGAACCCTCTCGAGTAACGCCATGTCCTTCTTAAGGTATGGCAACCAATATTGGACGCAGTACTCCAGTTGCGGACGCACCATTGCCCGATACAATGGCAGGATAACTTATTTCGTTCTGGTTGTAATATCCTTCTTGATTATACCTAGCATTCTATTCGCTCTCTTAGCGGCCGCTGCGCACTGTGTCATCGGCTTCATTGTCATGTCCACCATTACCCCCAAGTCCCTTTCTTGGGTACTCTCATTTAATAGCATCCTTCCCATCGTATAGTTGTACCTCGGGTTTCTGTTTCCCACATGTAATACTTTACATTTCTCAACGTTAAACTTCATCTGCCATCTCGTCGCCCATTCCCCTAGTTTGTTCAAGTCCCTTTGCAATTCTTCGCAGTCCTCTTTAGTCCGAGCTCCACTAAGTATCATCTGCAAATTTTATTATTTCGCACTTCGTCCCTGTTTCTAGATCATTTATGAATATATTAAATAGCAGCGGCCCGAGCACCGAGCCCTGTATTCATCCAAAATTCTTACCTAAAGTAGTTTCAGAATTCCATCTCAATCAATCTATTGTACTTCCAGTGTTTTTTCCAAGGCCTCATTCTCATCCTGGAGAATCAGCTCTTCATACTCTGGACTGTAAACGTCCTTTAGCTTTCTACTTGCAACGCAACAAACCACACAGATCTGCTCCTCAACTTTTTCTTCGACCCAAACAAGTTGGGACACCCTATTTCTAAGCGTACCATCTCCAACTGGATGGCTGCTTGTATTTCTTTCTGCTATGCCCAGGCTGGACTGCATCTACAGAGTCGAGTCACAGCTCACAAATTCAGAGCCATGGTGGCTTCAGTAGCTTTCCTCAGATCCACTCCTATTGAGGACATTTGCAAAGCTGCCACCTGGTCCTCGGGTTCATACTTTCACCTCTCATTGTCTGGATGTTTTCTCCAGATGGGATGGCCATTTTGGCTAGAGAGTATTACAAAATTTTTTCTTCTAAGTTGCCAACACTCCCACCATCCCATTCTGGTTATGAATCATCTTGTGCAGTTTTAAATGTGATTTGTGATTAAAGGTTCCATCACATTCTGAGCAGATATATGGCTTTTCTCCTGTACGTATTCTCTTGTGCCTCATTAAAGCCAATTACACATAAAATCTTTTAACACATTCTGGACAAGAATATGGTTTTTCTTGGGGGTAATTACTCCACATATGAATCTTCTTGTGCTGTTTTAAATTTGATTGGTTTGCCGCATGTAAATGCCTCTCACTCTCATGGATCCTCTGAAGTTATTTTAAACCTGTTTGATGATTAAAGGTATTATCATAATATAAAGATGACAATTTCTCTCTCACCTGGATTATTTTGTATATTCGTAGATAACCACAGTTTTTATACATAATTAGTAGTTTTCTAATTTGTACTAATAGCTGAATTGTAATAGGTCAATATTCAGCCGGGGACAGTGAGTATTGTCTAAAATCTATTTCTATGAGGCTCATCCCCTCTTCACATCTAAGAAAGTAAAAAATACCAAAGCTATAAGACAGCAGGAAATGCCAATATTTTCTCTCAGGAATGTCTGCTTCATAGTTGCTCCTTCCTCCACTCCTGGACATTCATATAAACATTCTTTCTGTACCTCTGTATTCTGTATGAATTTTCTTGTATCTCTTTAAATGTGATTTCCATTTAAGTTTTTATAACATTCTCACTAGTATATGGTTTCTCCATAATATGAATCCTCTTGTGCATATTTAAAGTTGTCTGCCGACTAAAGCTTCTACCACATTCCGAACAGGTATATGGTTTCTCCGCAGTATGAATCCTCTTGTGCATTTTTAAAGTTGAATGCTGTTTAAAGCTTCTACCACATTCTAGACAAGTATACGGTTTCTCCGCAGTATGAATCCTCTTGTGCATTTTTAAATTTGACTGCCAATTAAAGCTTCTACCACATTCTAAACAGGTATATGGTTTCTCCGCAGTATGAATCCTCTTGTGCATTTTTAAAGTTGACTGCTGATTAAAGCTTCTACCACATTCTGAACAGGTATATGGTTTTTCTCCACTATGAATCCTCTTGTGTATTTTTAAATTTGACTGCCGAGAAAAGCTTCTACCACATTCTGAACAGGTATATGGTCTCTCAGCAGTATGAATCTTCTTGTGCATTTTTAAAGTTGACTGCCGATTAAAGCTTCTACCACATTCTGAACAGGCATATGGTTTTTCTCCAGTATGAATCCTCTTGTGCATTTTTAAAGCTGAGAAACCATTATACGTCTTACCACATTCTAAACAAATATATGGTTTCTCTCCAGTATGAATCCTCTGGTGCATTTTTAAAGTTGACTGCTGCTTAAAGTTTCTACCACACTCTGAACAGGTATATGGTTTCTCCGCAATATGTATCCTCTCATGCTGATTTAAATGGGATTGACGTTTAAAACTTCTACTACATTTGGAACAGCTATATGGCTTCTTTCCAGTATGAATCCTCTCGTGCATTTTTAAATTTGACTGCTGACTAAAGCTTTTTCCACATTCTGAACAGCTAAATGGTTTCTCTCCAGTATGCATCCTCTTGTGCATTTTTAAAGCTGAGGGTTTGTTATATATTTTACCACATTCTGAACAGGTATATGGTTTCTCTCCAGTATGAATCCTCCTGTGCGTTTTTAAAGTTGACTGCTTACTAAAATTTTTCCCACATTCTGGACGGGTATATGAGTTCTCTCCAGTATGAATTATCTCGTGTTTTCTTAAATCTGATTGCCCAGTAAAGCTTTTCCCACATTCTGAACAGGTACATGGTTTTTCTTCAGTATGAATCCTCTGGTGTATTTTTAAAATTGACTGCTGCTTAAAGTTTCTACTACACTCTGAACAAGTAGATGGTTTCTCAGCAATATGTATCCTCTCATGCTGATTTAAATGTGATTGCCAATTAAAGCTTTTACCACATTCTGGATAGGTATATGGTTTCTCTCCAGTATGAATCTTCTCATGTAGTTTTAATGTTGTGCGATAATGAAAGAGTTTGCCACATTCTGAACAGGTATATGGTTTCTCTCCAGTATGAATCCTCTCGTGTTTTCTTACATCTGATTGCCGTGTAAAGCTCTTCCCACATTCTGAACAGGTATATGGTTTCTCTCCAGTATGAATCCTCTCATGCCGATTTAAATGCGATTGCCAATTAAAGCTTTTACCACATTCTGGACAGGTATATTGTTTCTCTCCAGTATGAATCCTCTCGTGTTTTCTTAAATCTGATTGGTGATTAAAACTTTTGCCACATTCTGGACATGTAAATTGCAGCTCAGTCTCATGGATCCTCTAAAGACAGTTTAACCCTGTTTGATGATAAAAAAAAAAAAAGTTTTATAATATAAAGATGTAGAATGTTTCTCTCCCATTTGGATTATTTTGTGCATTCTTAGATATAATATAAAATCTTTGATAAAGCTTTTCTTAAGTGTAATTAATTTTATTCCTGCTTGTATTAACCTTTTTTAATTTCAAAAAGCAATACAATAAACAATACAGATCAACATAGAAACAGGAGTATAAACTCACCCAATTCATCAATATTGTACAGCAGTTCTTCAGTACAAGATCAAATTATTTAAAACCAGAGGACTATCACCCCCACCCGACCGTAGACATGGTAGGCATGAAAAAAATCTTAGTATGACTCAGAAGAACGTTCCATCCATTTTAGATAAGGGTCCCAAACTTCCTAAGGAAGATTGATGTCAACTTAGACATGCCAAAAATAAAATGCAGTTTACAGAGGAATTGTCACCTAATCGGGGGGATGAATCTGGCCGTAAATATATGAAAAGCAAGCTTAGGAAATTTAAGTGACATATGTAAGAGAGCACTTCCCGGAGACTATGCAAAATTTCAGAAAGTAGTTCATAAACCGTATCCCAGAAGGGGATGAGACTCTGCTTGTATTAACCCTTTCATTGGCAGATGGTGAAAAGATGTCTTTAAGTACCTTTGATGTTGAACAAGAGCAACAAAGCCAAATAAAGGGTTAATTGTGGAATTGTTTGGGGTAAATATTCAGCCGAGGGCAGTGAGCTTTTTCTATAAAGCTGATAACTTAGAACTACATTAGTTCCAGATAGTCAATACTGAGCCATATCCGGGCGACGGCTGGAAGTTGTGTGGATACAGCTGGAATTCAGTGCAGTGTCCACATGGCTAACTGGTCACAGGACTGGGATTTAAGTGGTGTTACTTGCCCAGTTAGCTATGTGGGTAGCGCCATGTACATCAGCATCATTTCAGGGTCTGACCTGACTCCACCATCGCCTGGATCATGCTGGGATGGTCAGCGCTGCTATTACTGCTTGTTTGATGGACTGTTTACTTGTGATTGCTGCTCTGCTCCTGTTTTTCAGTCTTGAATGTTGTCGAAAACACAGTTACTTACCGTAACAGGTGTTATCCAGGGACAGCAGGCAGCTATTCTCACGTATAGGTGACGTCATCGATGGAGCCCAGAAGCGGATGCCTCACAAGCAGATTTGCTTGAAGAAAGTTGAAGTTTCGAGTCGCCCGCACCGCGCATGCGCGAGTGCCTTCCCGCCCAGCGTAGGGTGCGTCTCCTCAGTTCAGATAGCTAGCAGAGAAGCCAACCAGAGGAGGTGGGTGGGTTGTGAGAATAGCTGCCTGCTGTCCCTGGATAACACCTGTTATGGTAAGTAACTGTGCTTTATCCCAGGACAAGCAGGCAGGTATTCTCACAAGTGGGTGATCTCCAAGCTAACCAAAATGGGATGGTGGTAGAGTTGGCAACTTAGGAGAATAAATTTTGCAATACTGTTTGGCCAAACTGTCCATCTTATCTGGAGAAAGTAACCAGACATTAGTGAGAAGTGAAAGTATGAACCGAGGACCAAGTAGCAGCCTTGCAAATTTCCTCAATAGGTGTAGATCTGAGGAAAGCTACAGAAGCTGTCATTGCTTTAACTTTATGGGCTGTGACTCTACTGTGTAGGGGTAATCCAGCCTGGGCATAGCAGAATGAGATACAAGCAGCCATCCAGTTGGAGATGGTATGCTTAGAAATAGGATGTCCCAACTTGTTTGGATCGAAAGAGACAAAAAGTTGAGGAGCAGTTCTGTGTGTTTTGGTGCGTTCCAAATAGAATGCCAAAGTCCAGAGTATGAAGAGCTACTTCTCCAGGATGAGAATAAGGCTTTGGAAAAAACACTGGAAGAAGGATGGATTGGTTGAGATGAAATTCCGATACCACTTTAGGAAGGAATTTAGGATGAGTACGGAGGACCTTGTCATAATAAAAGACAGTGAAAGGTGGATCAGCAACTAAAGCTTGCAGCTCACTGACTCGTTGAGCAGAAGTGAGGGCAATGAGAAATACCACTTTCCAAGTGAGATACTTCAGATGAGCCTTGTCAATTGGTTCAAATGGAGGCTTCATCAGTTGAGCAAGGATAACATTGAGGTCCCAAACCACAGGAGGTGGTTTGAGTGGAGGTTTGACATTGAAAAGTCATTTCATGAATCTGGAAACCACCGGATGAGCAGAGAGGGGTTTCCCTTCAACAGGCTGATGGAAAACCGCAATTGCACTAAGATGGACTCGGATCGATGTAGACTTGAGGCCAGAATGAGATAAGTGCAAAAGGTAATCCAAAACAGAAGATAAGGAGGAATGCTGAGGCTCCTTATCATGAGAAAAACACCATGTAGAAAATCTAGTCCATTTTTGGTGATAGCATTGTCTAGTGGCAGGCTTCCTAGAAGCCTCTAAAACGTCTCTTACAGATTGAGAAAATTGAAGAGAGGTTATGTTGAGAGGTACCAAGCAGTCAGGTGTAGAGACTGCAGGTTGGGATGAAGCAGAGATCCTTGACTCTGTGTAAGCAGAGAAGGAAAAACTGGTAGAAGGTATGGCTCCCTGCTGCTGAGTTGAAGTAGAAGGGAGTACCAAGGTTGTCTCGGCCACCGAGGAGCAATCAGAATCATGGTGGCATGGTCATTCTTCAACTTGACCAGAGTCGAGGGAATGGAGGGAATGCATAGAGGAAGAGATTCATCCATTCCAGAAGAAAAGCATCTGCCTCGAGGCGATGAGGAGAGTATATCCTGGAGCAGAACTGAGGCAGTTTGTAGTTGTGGGGAGCTGCAAAGAGGTCTATCTGAGGCGTTCCCCACAGTGAAAAGATGTGATGAAGAGGCAAGGAATGGAGTGTCCATTTGTGAGGTTGCAGAAGATGACTCAAGTTGTCTGCCAAGGCATTCTCCGCCCCTTGAATGTAGACAGCTTTGAGGAAGGTGTTGTGGCGAATTGCCCAGTCCCAAACCTTCAGAGCTTCTTGACAAAGGGAGGCAGATCCCGTCCCTCCCTGTTTGCTGACATAATACATGGCGACTTGGTTGTCCATCCGAATGAGGACTACCTGGTCGTGAAGAAGATGTTGAAAAGCATTGAGAGCTTTGAGGATTGCTCTGAGTTCCAACAGATTGATATGACACTGACGATCCATACTGGTCCAGTGGTCCTGAGTATGGAGACCATCGAGATGAGCGCCCCAAGCATAGGTCGAAGAATCTGTCATGAGGAACTTCTGATGGGGCGGGTGTTTGAAAAAGCTAGCCTCTAGAAAGATTGGAAGAGAGCATCCACCAACAGAGAGACTGCTTCAATGAAGGAGTGACTTTTATGTGTCGAGAAAGGGGGTCGAAAACCTGCGTCCATTGAGATGCAGGGTCCACTGAGGAATTCTGAGGTGAGGTCTGGCAATAGGAGTCACGTGAATGGTTGAAGCCATGTGACCGAGAAGTACCATCATGTGTCTCGCTGAGATGGAACAGCGGGAAGACACTGTAGGACAGAGTTGAAGAAGAGCTTCCAGACGTTGCTGTGGGAGGAATGCTCCGAGTTGGATAGTATCTAGAACAGCTCCGATGAATTGTAGATTCTGAGAGGGCTGAAGTAGTGATTTGGGAAAGTTGATTTTGAATCCCAAACCTTGTAGGAACCAGGTAGTCCGTTGGGTCACTACAATAACCCCCTGATATGTTGAATCTTTGATGAGCCAGTCATCGAGGTAGGGAAATACCTGAAGACCAAGGTTCCGGAGATCTGCTACTACCAATACCAGGCACTTGGTGAACACTCTGGGATCTGAAGCCAGGCCGAAGGGCAGCACTCTGTATTGATAATGCAGATTCCCCACCCAAAATCTGAGATATTGACGGGAGGCCGGATAAATGAGTGTAGGCCTCCTTGAGATCCAGAGAGCATAACCAGTCGTTCTGCTTGAGAAGGGGATAAAGGGACAACATTCGAAATTTTTCTTTGACCGAAAATTGGTTGAGAGCCTTGAGATCCAGAATGGGCCGCAGATCGCCCGTCTTCTTTAGAACAAGAAAGTAACAGGAGTAAAAACCCCTGTTCTGCTGCTCCAGAGGAACTGGTTCGATGGCATGGAGACGAAGCAGAGCTTATGCTTCCTGAAGAAGGGCGGTCTGGGAAGGATTGGAAGGATACTCTCTTGGAGGAAACTCTGGTGGAACCTGAGTGAAATGAAGAGAGTATCCTTCTCTGATGATGGTCAGTACCCAGAGGTCAGATGTAATAGTCATCTATCGGTTGTAAAAATGATGGAGACGACCTCCTAAAGGGGGAAGAGAAGACAGAGGCAGAACGATGGAGGTTATGCTCTGTTTGAGACAGTCAAAAAGGCTATGAAGCCTTAGGTGCAGCAGAAGGTTGAGATTTTTGTTGCTTCTGAGGCTGCTTTTTTTTAGGAGGAGGGCAAGTGTAAGGAGCCGTCCTCGGAGGGAAACGCCGTTGATAGATTGGAGCAGGGTGTGTAGGTTTGACAGGAGATGGCTTTGGCTTAGGTCTGACAATAGAAGCAAAGGATTTTTCATGGTCAGACAATTTCTTGGCTGCTGCCTCGATAGATTCGTCAAAGAGGTCATTGCCTGCACAAGGAATGTTAGCCAATCGATCCTGAAGATTAGGGTCCATGTCAATGGTCCGAAGCCAGGCAAGGCAACGCATGGCTACAGAGCAAGTTGCTGCCCGGGCAGACAACTCAAAAGCATCATAGGATGATTGAAGAAGATGCAATCGGAGTTCTGATAACGAAGCCATGACTTCTTGAAACTCATGCTTTTGAGTATCCAAATAAGGTAAGAATTTCGGTAAGAGAGAAATAAGAAACTCAAAATAAGTAATAAAATGAAAATTATAATTGAGGACTTTAGAGGACATCATAGCGTTTTGATAGATGCGACGTCCGAATTTGTCCATAGTTTTCCCTTCCCTTCCAGGAGGAATGGTGGCATAAACCTTGGAAGCATGGGATCTCTTTAAAGAGGACTCGACAAACAGAGATTGATTAGATAACTGTGAGTTGTCAAATCCCTTACGATGTAATAATAATAATAATAACAGCTTATATACTGCAATACCGTGAAGTTCTATGCGGTTTACAAAGATTAAGCAAAGGTACAAATTGATTGACTTTAAGAGGGGAGGAAGAAAGAGGGTTAACAGGACAGGAAATCCATTTTGAGGAGAGAGTGATCAATAGGACAAGTTAATCGTTATAGAGGGGAGAGAAGAGAGGATCAGTTGTCTAGATACTTTAGGAACAGGTGTGTTTTTAGACGTTTCCTAAATTCCTCATAAGTAGTGGGCGAAAGCAATTGTTCTAGGTCTTTACCCCATGATGCTGCTTGGTGCGAGAGAAGATGTTCATGATTTTTCAGTTTACAACCTCTCACTGGGGGGAAAACGAAGTTGGAATGTGAGCTTCTCGTGTGTCTGTTGGCTGAGAAGATGAAAAGGTCAGTTATATATTTAGGGGTAAGTCCGTGTAGTGCTTTGAAGCAGAAGCAGGCAAATTTAAACTTTACGTGCGCCTCCATTGGCAGCCAATGCAGCTGCCGGTAGTAGGGTGTCACGTGGTCAAACTTCCTTAGCCTAAAGATCAGTCTGACCGCTGCATTTTGCATCAATTGTAAACGCTGCATATTCTTTTGGGAAATTGCTAAATAGGCGATGTTACAGTAGTCAAGTAGACTCAGTACGAGGGATTGGACTAGGGTTCTGAATGCCGCTGTATCAAAATAAGCTTTAATGGATCTGAGTTTCCAGAGAGTGAAAAATCCCTTTCTGATCAAGGAGTCCACCTGGTCTTTCATGGTTAGGCACTGATCCAAAGTTACACCTAGTATCTTTATGGTAGGTTGGATAGGGTAATTAAGATTATTGATACATAGTGGTGATTTGGTGTCAAGCGGATGTGGCGAAGCAACAAAGAAAGTTGTCTTTTCTGAATTAAGTTTGAGCCTAAAGGTTGTCATCCAGTGCTCCATCACATTTATGGCTTCTGAAGCTTTGGGAATAATTTCAGAGATAGAATTAACGAATGGGATGATGATCGTAAAGTCATCTGCATAACTAAATAGTTTTATCCCCAACTGGGTTAGCTGCGTGCCTAGTGAGGACATGTAGACGTTGAAGAGCAATGGAGATAGTGGAGACCCTTGTGGCACACCGGATGGATTGCTCCAGGTATCTGAAAGTTCATAATTAAAACGTACTTGATAAGTGTGGGACATAAGGAAGCCACGGAACCAATTCAGCACCTCGTCCCTGATACCAATGGCGTCTAGGCATTGCAGCAGTTTCCCGTGGTCTACTAGATCAAAGGCAGAACTCATATCGAATTGCATAACCTGGGCATTAAGGCCCTTACTAAACAGTCTTATACCTCGAGTCCAATTTTCCTGGAACAGCTGGTATGGTATAAGGTGTTTCCAGGCATCGACCAAAAGTCTGATCCAAAAGCTTATGAAGAGGAAGCTTAAGTAACTCTGCCGGAGGTTGAGGAAGATGCATGACTTCGAGATACTCCTTAGAGTATTTAGAACCAGTATCTAAGTGAAGATCCAAGTCAACAGCCATCTGACAAAGAAAAGATGAGAAAGATAGCTGATCTGCCAATGCTTTGCCTCGAGAAGGACTCGAGTTTATCCTGGGTCGAAGACGAGGCTTTGGCATGAAAAAAGGCATCAAAAGAGTATGGAGACTTGGACGTAGCAATCGAAACCGCTGGATCCTCGAGGTGTGGGAGTGGAGACCTCGATCGAGGAGTCAGCGGTCTAGTTGAAGGAGGAGTAGATCGAGGCTTAGTGGAAGAAGGACGTTCTTTAGAAGAAGAACTCTGCCTGGAAGTATGCCTCGAAGAAGGCCTTTAACTTCGATGAGAACGATGCTTAGAAGCTGATCTCGAAGAACGAGGAGACTTCGCCTCGGAGACAGAAGCAGCCGATGCCACCAAAGAATTGATAGGACTGGAGGCAGTAGAACGAAGCTCCAGAGGCTTAATGGAGGAACCTCGACACACTTCCAAAGACTCTGCTCCTTGAATAGAGTGTGAGGATTCCTGTCGAGGCACTTGCAAAGATTCTGCTCCTTGCTTTACGTGCTTAGATGGCAGACCAGACACTCGCAGAGACTCTGCTCCCTGCAGAGAGTGTAGAAGTTCAGACTGAGGCAAAGGAAGTGGCTCGACCTCGCAGGAGTCTGCTAAATGCCCAGGATGGATAAGAGAAAGAAGCTTCGGTCCCATATTAGTAAGGAACTGAATGAATTGCTTCTCCAACATGGTCTGAAAGGAAGCCTGCAAGGATGGATCCGTGTCAGAAACCGGACCACCTGCTCTGGCTGGAAGTTCCATCGAGGCAGTGTGCATGTGCTTAGACTTGGAAGTCTTAGGCACTTTAATCACCACCTTTGGAACTGGCTGCTGAGCTATCTGACCTGAGGAAACAGGGAAAGATACAGCAGTCGTCATCAAAGTAAGAGCCGCTGCAAACAATGAAGGTTTGATCAGGCTCAAGGTGGAAGCAGTCGAAGCAGGAGGAGCCTCGATCGAAGTCGAGGTCGATGACGCCTTCAAGGTCGAGGGATCTGAGGAAGAATCCATGCCGAAGAGTTTGTCCACCAAAATACAATGACGGTTGAAAGCTCGAGGTTGAAGAATAGCACAGCGCAGGCACGATCTCGGTCTATGTTTCAGACCAAGGCACTTGAGGCACCGATGGTGCGGGTCCGTGAGAGAAATCGCACACTAGCACTGGCTACACTTCTTGAAGCCCATGACAGGCTGGGACATATGAGGAAAAACAGGCATCGCAAGATCGAATCCCTCGGGCTGCGGCCAGTCCCGGCAAACGGACGGAAGAAGAAAAAAATTTTTTTTAACTAAAACAAGAACAGCGATTCGTGAAGAAACAAAATACAAACTGTGGTTCAGAGAAGGCACAAAGTAACAAAGTTAATGCAGAGAGTCAAAGATGGACTTCTCGGCTCCGCGGAAAACTGAGACCTGAGGAGACGTGTCCTTCGCTGGGCGGGAAGGCACTCGTGCATGCGTGGTGCGGGCGACTCAAAACTTCGAGTTTCTTCAAGCAAGTCGGCTTGTAAGGTGTCCACATCCGGGCTCCATCGATGACGTCACCCATACGTGAGAATAGGCTGCCTGCTTGTCCTGGGATAATAAACATTCCCGAGTGTGGGTGATGTGACCCAAACATGTAATCACTACTCACTAAAGAGTGATTATAAAATCAAATTGGATCTTGCTTCTTGGGGTGAACTCTTTGGAGGGATTGGGGCTTTTCCTGTGTTGCTGGCTGTTGTTTTCCTTGTGCTCCTCTACAACACACAATCTCAGGCCATGACTTCTATCTCCTGTGGTCTTCTAAGCGGACCTTATTAAAGATCTAATAAGAGCTCCAACATTTAGATGACTTATGCCTCACGGAGACTTGGCTGCATCCGGGAGAGGAGGCACATTTACTACAATGCTGCCCCTCAAGAGAGGGACTGGCATCTGAATGACATCTGAATGGCATAAGGTCTCCCAAACCACTGCAGATACGATCACTAAATTCCCATCTGGAGAAATCTACTAGTAATTAATTAACTCACAGATGATTAAATTTTCACTGATCCTTAAGAGCGCTGCTCTGGAGAAATCTACTAGCAATTAACTCATAGATGATCAAATTTTCACTGATCCTTAAGAACTCTGCTCTGGAGAAATCTACAAGTAATTAACTCACAGATGATCAAATTTTCACTGATCCTTAAGAACTCTGCTCTGGAGAAATCTACTAGTAATTAACTCACAGATGATCACATTTTCACTGATCCTTAAGAACGCTGCTCTGGAGAAATCTACTAGTAATTAACTCATAGATCAAATTTTCTCTGATCCTTAAGAGCGCTGCTCTGGAGAAATCTAGTAGTAATTAATTAACTCATAGATGATCAAATTTTCCCTGATCCTTAAGAGCGCTGCTCTGGAGAAATCTACTAGTAATTAATTAACTCACAGATGATCAAATTTTCACCGATCCTTAAGAGCGCTGCTCTGGAGAAATCTACTAGCAATTAACTCATAGATGAACAAATTTTCACTGATCCTTAAGAACTCTGCTCTGGAGAAATCTACTAGTAATTAACTCATAGATGATCAAATTTTCACTGATCCTTAAGAGAGCTGCTCTGGAGAAATCTACTAGTAATTAACTCACAGATGATCAAATTTTCACTGATGTTTAAGAACGCTGCTCTGGAGAAATCTATAGTAATTAACCCATAGATGATCAAATTTTCACTGATCTTTAAGAACGCTGCTCTGGAGAAATCTACTAGTAATTAACTCATAGATGATCAAATTTTCACTGATCCTTAAGAGCGCTGCTCTGGAGAAATCTATAGTAATTAACCCATAGATGATCAAATTTTCACTGATCCTTAAGAGCACTGCTCTGGAGAAATCTACTAGCAATTAACTCATAGATGATCAAATTTTCACTGATCCTTAAGAACTCTGCTCTGGAGAAATCTACTAGTAATTAACTCATAGATGATCAAATTTTCACTGATCCTTAAGAACTCTGCTCTGGAGAAATCTACTAGTAATTAACTCACAGATGATCAAATTTTCACTGATCTTTAAGAATGCTGCTCTGGAGAAATCTACTAGTAATTAACTCATAGATGATCAAATTTTCACTGATCCTTAAGAGCACTGCTCTGGAGAAATCTACTAGTAATTAACTCATAGATGATCAAATTTTCACTGATCCTTAAGAGCGCTGCTCTGGAGAAATCTACTAGTAATTAACTCATAGATGATCAAATTTTCACTGATCCTTAAGAACTCTGCTCTGGAGAAATCTACTAGCAATTAACTCATAGATGATCAAATTTTCACTGATCCTTAAGAACTCTGCTCTGGAGAAATCTACTAGTAATTAACTCATAGATGATCAAATTTTCACTGATCCTTAAGAGCGCTGCTCTGGAGAAATCTACTAGTAATTAACCCATAGATGATCAAATTTTCACTGATTCTTAAGAACTCTGCTCTGGAGAAATCTACTAGTAATTAACTCACAGATGATCAAATTTTCACTGATCCTTAAGAACGCTGCTCTGGAGAAATCTACTAGTAATTAACTCATAGATGATCAAATTTTTACTGATCCTTATGAACGCTGCTCTGAAGAAATCTACTAGCAATTAACTCACAGATGACCAAATTTTCACTTATGCTTAAGAGAGCTGCTCTGGAGAAATCTACTAGTTATTAATTAATTCATAGATGATCAAATTTTCCCTGGTCCTGCTGCTCTGGAGAAATCTACTAGTTATTAATTAATTCATAGATGATCAAATTTTCTCTGATCCTTAAGAGCGCTGCTCTGGAGAAATCTACTTGCAATTAACTCATAGATGATGAAATTTTCACCGATCTTTGGATGGAGGTCTCGTAGAGGCTGGCACGACTGCACTCGTTGCTTGGACTGCCTGAGACTCAGCTGAAGGCTTCTTAGGTAGTGCACCTGGAGGAGGAAAAGGAGACTTACCCGAGGACGGAACATTAAGGGTCACATCAGACGTGAGGTCGAGGTGTTGTCCACAGGTTGCTCCATGGCACTGAAGAAACAGAGAATCTTTGCACGCCGCCTGCGAAGAGCCCACGTTTGAAGGGTGGCACACCGAGGGCAAGACTCCGTAGGGTGGTCAGGGCCCAAGCACTGAATGCACCAGCGATGAGGATTGGTCAAAGAGATGGCCCAACCACACTGGCTGCACTTCTTAAACCCGGTGACAGTCCGGGACATAAAGGACGAATACAGCCACAGCCAAACGAGGGCTGTCGTCTAGGCCCAGACCGGGAACTGCCGGGCCGAAGCGACGGAAGAAAAATAAAACTTCTTTTTTTTTTTTGAAGACGCGCCGCACAGCGACTAACAAAGAAAAAAATAAAAGAAAGCCGCGGTGCAAGAAGGTACTAATCAGGGACGCAGAGCTAGGAAACAGGGCTTCTGGCTCCGTGGAAAGCTAAGAACTGAGGCCACGCTGAGGAGTCACACGTCCTGGCTCAAGCGGGAAGGCACTCGCGCATGCGCGGTTCGGAATTCGCAAACTTTGAAGATCTTCAAGCAAGAATGAAAAGGGATGGCAATGACATGGGAAAAGCCCAGGACATGTCCCATGTCATTAAACTAAAGTAAGCAGAAAAAAAGACACTTGGTGCCTTTTGACTTCCCAGTAATATTGTGTCCTCTTTGCAAATCCTGCACACGTGTGACCCACTGGAGCACCATCAGAAACCAGGCCCATTTTTTCATAAGAGTGTGCCACATTTCCAAATAGTTCACACTCTTGGTGATATTGCTCCTGAAACAAAAATGAAGAGGTGCTAAAAGACGAATGTTTGGGCTGTCCATCCCTAGGAATTAATTCTTTGATACAGTCAGTACATGTGAAAGGTTTCACTTCTGCATGCGTTTTCTGCTGTATTTCAGCTTCACCTTTTGTTTGGAACCTTTTCTACACCAACAACACAAAAAGGGTCTCACCCTGGGGTGGATTCTCTTGGGCAATAAGAAATGATATATTTTACCAAGGCTTTTTCCAACGGTGTCTTGCAGAATGGATTTCTTCCCTTTCTTCTTTTCCTGATGGAGCTGAAATGCCATTTGGTCGCTGTTTTTATTTCGTAAGGGTCTCTCTTTTCTCCGGTGTCTCTGGAGCTCAGGGATGTTTATGAGTTCCCCGTCACTTTTCTCACCCTCAGTGACTGCATCCAGGGAGTCTCTTGCAGGGTGTCTCTGCTTCTTCTCCGATTCCTGTTGATAATTCCTTGTGTTCTGACTCTCATTCCTCTGGGAAATATTCTCACTGACATTTCCTGATTGTCTTGGGATGAGTTCAATTTCTAGAAGCCAGTTTTCTTGATTCTCCTCCATCTTCATCTCCTGCATTGCCTCAGTATCTACTGGATAGAAACAAAAGACGGTAATCGCGCATTAATAACTATGGACCACTACTAACAATAAAGAAACAAAGTTTTCTTTTCTGGGCTCACACGACTATATGGGATTTCTCGTGCTAAGGAAATTCTGCGATAAGTCTTCAAACCTCTCTCTCTATTTTTTTAAATTAGGTTATGAAATTAATTTTCCAAATAGCAATAAACCCAAAGGGAAAAATAACAATTAAAGAAAGATATAACAGAGTATATAGCAGCTGTGGTGAATAGGACAGAATTGCAAGAGTGTCATTATCGTACTATGTTGCTGGTTTATGTCCCACAAAACCAAGCCTATTACATGGGAAGTGTCGACAAACAGCTTTGTATAAAATGTCATTCTGCAGTTAAGTCTTATGTGCATAGTCTGTGGGCGTCTTCAACTATTCAAGGTTTTTGGAGAGATGTAGCTTCCTTCTATCTCTGAGCCTAGTATGCTATTCTGCCATTTCTCTCTTTTGCATATGTATCCAGCTTGGGAAAAATTGTTTTTGAACAAGTTTTACGTTGAGGGTAAGACATGTATCTGGAATCATTGGTTGTCTGAGCTGCCTCCTTTCGTGTGGTATTGGAGAAACAAGCTCCATGCTTTGATAAGATGGGAGGCGAGAGCTGCTTCTGGCTCCCAAATAAGGCGTAAGGCTTTCCTTCAAGTGTGGACTCCCTATCTGAATATTCTGGCTCCGAGAGGTCGCAGTCAGGTCTTGAATAACTTGTAATTAGGGTTCTTGGGTTTAGTCTATGGGTTACTATACCTTTTTTTTTTCTGTTTCGGAACAGGGAGGGCTGAGGCTTGGGAAGGGAGGGTGTGGGGGGACCGAGGTGAAGTGTGGTAATACAGGGGTTGACTGCTTGGGACCATGGTGGGCATGCTCTATTACTGCAAAATTATTGTTCATGTACGGATGTTTGTACTTCTCATTGGTTTCAAAGAAATAAAGGTATAACAGCAGAAAATGCAGCCCACAAAGACATCCAAACAGGAACTCGGCCACCCACAACTACAGCCAAAGTCTTGTTCCCGCCTACAACCACCTCTGATCACATGTTTCCTCTCTCACGGAAAATTCTAAACCTGCCTAGGATCCAAAAATACATAACCTTTGAAAGCAAGTCCAATAGTTACAAGAGAACTCCAAAAAGAAGATGCTCCCAAAGAAAGAGCAAGAAAAGATTTAAACCTAAGCATGTTTGGTTTTTTTAAATCATTTTCTAATATTTATTTATTAATTATATTTGATATATTGCCCTTCCATTAGGGACCAAATGGCACAGTTTACAATAATAATTTACTACAATGTAATCATTAACACAAAAGACGAAACAATGACGACACAGGAACCAGTAGGGTTGATCTCATAGCTACAGTATGTATAAAAGTCTACCATATCAGAACCCCCCAAATGCTAAAGAATAAATGTGAGTTCAATCTAGATGGCATTCTAACCGTAAATGCGGGGGCAGAGAATTCCACATGGCTGGAGACCTATAAAGGAAGCCGATTCTCTTGTAGGATCCGATTTTGCTCAAGATAGAACCAGAACCATCTCATCCTGTGTCTAAGATCTTAAAGTGGGATGGTAAGGGATCCCAAGTACTTGAAAAAACCTCAGTAAAAGCCTGTGTGTGTCAGAACCAACATCTTTTAAACATGGCTTGATAAAAATATGGTAACCAACGAGCTTCCTTCAGGAGTGGAGAAACAGGGCAAAGTCTCCCAGACCCTACAAAAGTCTTAATAGCTGTATTTGAATGTTTTGGAGGCGGTTAATAGTATATTTGGATAGCTCAACAAAGAAGAAGCTTCAATAATCAAGTCAATTCAAGACAAGACCATGAACCAACTTGTATAACGAAGACTTGTCAAGGGCCATAATTCCCCAAAATACCTCTGAACTATTGATTACTCCTGGTCGAATTTTGCACAAAACATTTCAAAATTCTGCAAGTTTGACAACATTTAACCATATTTTTGCTAATTATTATCCAGAATTTCAGTACAATTCTGTATTTTTATTAAATTCTACTAGAGAAAACAAGGGTTCTTCAAGTTTTTCTCGCTTAGTGACTTTCTTCTAGAAGCCCACCTTTGTAAAAGCCCAACTTAGTGAAGTTTGGTTGATTTGTTTTCATAGTACTTCACTTTGCCTTTATATTGTCAAAAAACATATCTGAAAGCAGACAAATTTCAATAAATTCAGAATAAAAACAAACTTTTTTCTATCTTTTATTGTCTGAGCAGTTTATTTTTTCATTCATTAGGCTCCAGATCCAGAGTCCCTTTACTGCTTTTCTTCTTTCATAACTGTCTTCCTAGGATCGTCTGTCCATTTCACATTTTGTCCCTATGTGTCCTGTCCAGCATCTGTCCCTCCTGTTTCTGTCCTGAGCTTCTTCCCTCTGTGTCCCTCTCCATTCCCCTGCATCCATCATCCCTCTGTCAGATTCACCCCTTTGCAAGCAATGTCCCTGTGTCTAGCAGTCCTTCTATGCCCCTATCTCAACGCTCTCCCCATCAAGCTTTCTTCTCCATGTCTGTCCCTCTTTGTGCCCAGCATTGCTTCAAAGTCCCTGTCTCTATGCTCAATCCCCATCTAGGATCTCTTCTCTATGTTTCTGTGCCTATCGTTGTGCAGGATCTTCCAACTCTCAGCCAGCCTCTCTCCCCTCATCCCTCTCCCTCCCCCCCTATCCCATATCAAGCTAGAATCTCTCTCTCTCTCTCTCTACCCCCTCAACACCTACAGCCAGCATCTTATGCTATCTCCCCCTATCCCCCAGTACTTCTCTCCCTAGCCATCATCTCTTCCACTCCTGCCCCTCCCCCAACATCTCTCATTCTCTCCCATTGTCCACTACCTCAGGGACGCAGATTCCACTCAATAGCAGCCTGCTGCTGGCTCTGCAGACTTTCCGCTACTGCGGTCCTCCCAAAGAAAGTTAATTTAGGATCTAACGTAATTCCTAAAATCTTTATGGTCAGAGTATGTTGCAATAACTGAGGTGTAGCATCAGGGAGACATAATTGAACAGTTATCCAAATGGCTTTGGATTTCGTAGGGTTCAGATTCAGACGGTGACTCTCAAGCCAATCAGCAACTCTCTGTAAACCAAGCAGGAATCTGGAACAATACTCTAATTGACTTACTCCTTAACCATCTGTCATACCAATCATTCAGAAGATCACTGAAACCCCATTTATTGGACAAATTTGTTTAACTTCCTTAATCGTTTTTCCTCTACATCTTCCGGCATGCTCCTGTTGTATATAACTAATTTACACCCCTGTCTGTTTCTTCCTATTTCATACTCATGATGTAACTTAGCTGCATTCATGCACTCTCTCTTGTTGTAAACCGTCTTGAACTGAAAGGTATGACGGGATAGAAATAAAGCTATTATTATTATTATTAAATGATGACAAGTCTGGATGTATACTAACTGAATATCAACCACAAAGAAGTGCGCTGAGATGCCAAGTTCTTGGGTGAGAAGAGCTAGAGGGCTTAGGAAAAGATTAAATAGCAGAGGAGACCGATGCTGAACCCTGGGTCCCTCTAGCTGAAAAGCAGAGACCCTGTAGCTAGGGATTCCCACTTAGCAGCAGAAATCCTGGAAAAGGAACAAAAAAATAAACCACCAAATAATAAAACGGAGAGAGCAAAACAAGCACACTCCTGCAGGCACAAGTGCAAAAGGAAAAACTAGAGATGGAGCTAGAGAACACAGTGAAGTAGAGCAAAATCACAGAGTGGATTCCTTCAACATATGGCACACGGCCTTTGGGATACAACCCACATGTCTAGAATGTCTCACCTATTACACTGGAACATGTATTCTGCCTGTTCAGCAGGTTATCATTTCTCACAAGCCCAACTCACCTGCCTTGGGAGCTGCTTCTCTGTTAAGCAAAAGACAGGACTGAGGTGCTCAACCGTGAATGGGAAGAATTAGAGATTCAAGGTCTCCAGCTCATGGAAGCTCTAGAAACTTCTGTGGCTTTGTAAACTTTATCCAATGCTGGGCTCCATCAGTTGATATCATCCACTTGTGAAGACTTAGATATTGCTCTCCGTACAGATAAGTCATTTGTTTTAATATCTATAGTTATTATTACTCTGCTGTATTCTAAGACCTCCTTATACTGTAGAGTAGTTATTGCTCACCAGTACACTGAAATGCCTCCTCTTACTCTGTATAGTAGTTATTACTATAGCCCATAACATTCTGTAGAGTATCTGTTACTCACCCGTGTCTGAATGTCTAACTTCTCTCTCTCCCGACTCCTGGGGATCCTGGATATGTGTCTCTCCCTCTTGTTTAATCCACGATAACAGATCAGGACTTAGCCTTACAGAACCTGTTTCCAGGAATAAACATGAAAACTCAGTTATACTTCCCTTTTATTCAAAGACAAATATGCAGCAGGAGTTCAAAGGATCAGGTATGATGAATTTTATTGATTTATTGGGATGTATTAACTGCCTTTATGAAGAGATTCACCCAAGGCAGTGTACAGCAGATTACAACTTGACAAACCGTTAGAGCTTCAAATGGCCCCTTTAAGAAGCCAGTTAAAACCCTGCTTTACAAATTTAAAAATCAGGGAGAGAGAGTTTAACTTATTTATTTAAAATACTTAGATCCTGCATATCCAATATTCTATGCGGGTTATAAAACAAGACTCATAACCAGTTTATACACAGACATGACTTAACATTCTAAAACTAACCTAACACCAGAGAACAAATGATTAAAACACAAAACAAACTAAACGATTCTTCTATATGTTAACATACTATAAAATAGATTCTATCACAAGTTCTCAAAAGCCTGTTGAAAGAAAAAAGCGAAAAAGTCGAAATCTGAGGCATGACCAGCTCCTGCCTACTCACCTCCCTAAGAGCTATCTACAAAAGAATGGGTTAAGCTGGGATTCACTAATATTTATTCCTGGCTCTGGGGTTACAAAGGGATCTCTTTTGCTTTATGGTGATACTATTCTTGAGCGACAGCCAAGTTATCTGTTTGCCTACAGTGAAAGCAGAAGTTGCCTTGGTTAAATCTCATGAACCTCAGCTGTGCTCAAGGTGGTCCTTTCCTCAGAGAGTCTTAGGCCAAATCCACGACTCCTCACAGAAGGAAACACCTGGTTCAACACCAGCCAATTCCAGGGGAAGGGTCAGATATTTATTTGTTTCTATACTGCACTATCCAAAGTTCTTGGTGGTTCACAAGAGAACAGACAGAATAAATCAAACAAACAAAAACAAAAGTGTGGGAGAGGAAGAGATAGCGGATGCTGTGAATGGGCAGACTGGGTGGGCCATTTGGCCTTTATCTGCCATCATGTTGCTATAAACACAGTAAACTGAAGTTTCTTCCTGTATGTGAGTGACTGATATTCAAAACTGGATGAGTTCATCATTTTGGCTGTTCAGAGCAGGCCATGCTGCCATTAATTATGCTGCTCTCTAGGCGTAATGACATGTTCTCCATTATGGCCCCTCAATCTTGGAATCTCCTACCTCAATATATCAGAGATTTAAAAGATCTTACCGTATTCAAAAAAACTCTAAAAACATTTTTTTTCAAAGATGCCTATGATTCTTAAGATTATATCTCCTTCTCATCTTTCCGGCATGCTTTTATTTCCCTTCCTCTTGTTTTTCCCATTGTTGTAATTCTTTCGTCTCTGCTCAAACATTGTAACTTCTCCCCTACCTATCCTCATGTCTCTTGTATGTTTGTTTGTTTTTTTTTTTTTTGTCCTAAACTAATATTTTTTTTTCTTTTATCATGTATGTATTATTGTATGTTAATTTTTGCTTTTAAAAGTACAACATAAGTTAATTTATACATTACTACCTATGTTTTAATTATATGTTTAGTTGTATTGTACATCGCCTAGTAATTTAAAATAGGCGATTCATTAAGTATAAATAAACTTGAACTTGAACTTGTCCATATTATATTTTGGTCCTATCACAGGTGACCAGATAATTATCTCGATGTTTCTCTCTAGAGAATATTGTAAATTCTCTAAAGAGCTGCTCTTATGCAGGAACCAAATTATCAGCATACAGAAGTTTCATTCCAAGATGTGTGGAAGAAAAGCAAGATAAAGGTTCAAAAGAGGAGAAACCACGATTGGTCCTTGTGGGAGAGGACACAATAAGAACACAAGGATAGGCTTATTGGGTCAGACCAATGGTCCAACAAGCTCAGTAACCCGTTCTCACGGTGGCCAATCCAGCAACATTCCATGCTACCGATCCAGAAATAGAAGTTGGTGAGGATATTTCGTATTCCTCTTATCACAAGGTGATCCTGGAGACAATTCTGCAGCTCTTGGAGCAGTTCAGTGTCAGACAGTGTTATAGGGTGAGCAGAGATCGATGACCTGGTCCTAAAGACTGCTTCCAGGTACAATGTAACCTTCTGCAGCCAGGTTCTGACCATTTGGGCTACTCTGACCCTGCATTTTAGCTCTTCTTCAAGAAACAGAGAATAATCTGTCTCTGATTTCAAAGTTAGAAAACTTGCAGGACACACAAGATAATCTTATGATCATGCTGTCAGCTTAAGATAGAGGTTAATACAGAGAGATCCTGATTACACTTGGAAGCTTCTGGAGCAAAGGAAGTGCAGAAAAATGTCTCCTTACCTAGGGAGATCAGAGTCTCATAATTCTCCTTCATCACCTCCCTGTAAAGCTCCTTCTGCCCTTCATCTAAATATTCCCACTCCTCCTGGGAGAAAGAGACAGCCACGTCCTCAAACTTCACCTGCATCTGAAACACAAACCAGAAACACCCTCAGCGCCTTCTGCATCACCATCATTGTAGACCTGGTGCCTGTATGTTACTTAGTGTGCAACTGCAAGGGGAGGCGAAGTGACCTATAGTGGAACTTAGGAAGTCAAATGTAATAACCTACTGCCTTGAGAATGAAGGGAGAATGCAGGTGAGGAGTGGCCCCTTTGAAGGGAGGACAAAAGCATTGACAAATTCATCCATCCTCTCTTTTCTTCTTCCCTTCTCTCTTTCTTTCTTCTCCCTTTTCCCCTTCAGCCATTATTGTAGACCTGGTGGTCCCTTAATCCTCCATTGCCCCCTTGGTGGCATTCCAAGTCCCCTCCCCCTGCCAGGAAAAGGGGGGGAGGGGGAGCTCCTACCTGAGAAGCTCCTGCAGCCATTTCCCTGGGCTGGGACGAGAGAGAAGAGCAGAAGCTGAAAGAAGCCAAGTTTAGGCCTGACAGAATTGGGAAGCTGATGACGTCACAAGGGAGAAGGGCGGAGCTTCACGCCGAAGGCTCTGCCCTTTGTAGTGCTGATTGGTCAGAATGGTCCCTTGGGCGAGAAGGGTCCGCCCACTGGAACGGAGAAGGCATTTGTTCAAAACGTCCGTGGGAGCGGGAAGAGTTGGGGGCGGAGCTTAGTTCTAGTTTAGGGACGTTGTGGCCGGAAGTAAACGGAGTCGTCCATCTTGTGCTGGAGCCTCAAGTGGCCAGATTCTTACCACATTCGAAAACGTCACAAAAGGGGCGGAGTTCCACTAACTGTATTTCCCTTCCTGCACCATTCTGACCAATGAGTACCAGGAGCTGAAAATCCTCCTCTCATTGCTAGTGGGTGGAACCTTCCACTTCTCTTCCACCCCCCCCAACAACATTCTGACCAATCAGCTCTTGAAAGGGGTAGAACCAAGAAGAAACCCCTGGGCTTAAAGCACCGCCCCTTTGATGATGTCATCAACCTCCAGGAAACGAGTCTTGTCTTCTTCCTCCAATTGAGCCGAAACTTCCGGTTCCCGATCACTGCAAGAGGCAAAGCCTGATCCTGGGAAATGGCTGCAGGAGCTTCTGCCCAGGTGGGTCTTGTTGAAAGGCACTTTGGGCCCCTCCTGAGGAGAAAGAGAGAGATCAAAGCTTATTCTATAAACACAGAAACCCTTCACTCTGCCCTGGGATTGTGTCTTATGTGCCTATGAAATATATCCACCCCAAAGCATCTCCCTGAGCCCCAGCACTGGCAGCTCTTCTGAAACAGAACTATTCTGGGAATGTAAATTAGGTACATCCAGCACATTTCCCTCCACCCCATGAGCATCAATCCTGGGAGGCCTCTTTCTGGAAGTGCTGGAAGAGGCTGAGTGTGTTTCTGGTTTCTATTTCAGATGCAGGTGAAGTTTGAGGACATCGCTATCTATTTCTCCCAGGAGGAGTGGGAGTATTTAGATGAAGAGCAGAAGGAGCTCTACAGGGAGGTGATGAAGGACAACTATCAGACCCTGCTCTCACTGGGTAACGGATTAATTTGCATGTTTATTAGCAGCAGTGGAATGAGAAACAAACAACACTGGGGTGGTCTAAGCCCTAATGGCGGTCCTACTACCCACAGCAAGGGACCTTTGTACCACAAAAGTCAATGGATGAGGAGAAAAAGTGGAACCAGATCCTGGACTTTCAGCAGTATAAAATATCAAAGTTTATTGGTGTTGCAAAACAAAAACACAATGTCATAAAACTCAGACAGATGCCAACAGTTCTAAAACATAAAAATTGTAATGTCCTTAGCAGAGTGTGCTAAAAATCAGGCAGCATCGTGGGGTGTACTGTTGGGCAAATTCACTGACAGTGTTATTTGTTCCAGAAAAAGTCTTTAAAATGTTCCCTCGCCGTAGCTCGGATCTTTTTAAAGACTTTTTCCGGCACGATGCTGCCTGATTTTTAGCCCACTGTGCTAAGGACCCCTGAGGAGGGCAATTCATTGCCGAAATACAGAACGTGTAGGGTCTGTTCATTTCATAGACATTACAATTTTTATGTTTTTTAACGGTTGGCATTTGTCTGATTTTTATGACATTGTGTTTTTAATTTGTTTTGCAACACCAATAAACTTTGATATTTTATACTCCTGAAAGTCCAGGGCCTGGTTCCACTTTATTCACCTCTATTAGCAACAGTAAGTTATCGTTATAAAAATAATTTTGATTGTCTCGTGTCATGAACACAAATGAGACCATGAGGGTCTTGCTGTCCATCAGTGCTAGAGAATGACATGGAGACAAATTTGTAACATAGTAACATAGTAGATGACGGCATATAAAGACCTGAATGGTCCATCCAGTCTGTCCAGCCTGATTCAATTTAAATTTTTTAAAAAATTTTTTTTCTTCTTAGCTATTTCTGGGCAAGAAT